>NW_026294562.1:140812027-141469527 GCF_007827085.1 Peromyscus californicus insignis
TAAAACAAGTTAATCCATTTAATTTAAAGCTTCTTAAAAGTGCCATCCTCCTATTAGTAACCTGTACCCAGTCAGGAAGCCTGCTCTTAAATGAGCCATCCTTCTGTTTCCCACTAGCAATAGCTTAGCTGAGGAAAGCCAGTGATTAGTAAGCCACCATTAGCCCTTATTTTGAGTGCTCAGCATCATTTTTGTTGACTTTTTCAGTCTTACGTGTGAATTCTGGCCCCACGTAGAAATACCATTTGTAGCTTGGGTTTTGTGTCCCACCAGACTATTCCCAAATAACCACACAGAGACTTATTAATAATTATACCTCAAATTTATTGCTAGCTAACTCATACATTTTAAATTAACCCATAATACTTATCTATGCTCTGCAATGTGGAGTGGTTCCTTTTCTCAGTATTGCAGGTTTACCTCCTTCTCTTTTTGTCTCTTCACAATTGTGGACCTCATCTCTTCTTCCCAGAAACCTCATTGTCCTGTTCTCCTGCCTAAATTTATCCTGCCTAGGTATAAACCAGTCAGGTTAAATCAATCACAGTGATATATATTCAGACAGTGTAAAAGAATATTCCATATGCTGTTCTTAGGTTTTATCATACACACCCCCTTTTATTTAAATTTCTATGGAGACATTGATTTCTATACCTGCTGTCTGTTTGACAAGTTTTACATTAAAATCTATATGAGGAATATTTGTGAAATATAATTTTATATATATATATATAGAGAGAGAGAGAGAGAGAGAGAGTCTAAAATATGTGTATTTATTCTTTAAATATTTCACTTATTAAGCAGTGACTTCATCCTGAATCTCCACCCTAAATTCTGAAAAACAACCATATTTCATGGAAAATAAAACTGCCCAGGTGATGCTTAATTTCACACCACAGACTTAGCTGAGATCTACAGCTGCTATAATGTTTAGGATAAAAGTAAGAATATACAGTGTCCATTTGGAAATATATCAACATGGTGAATTTATTATGTATATGTAGGTTGCAGTATATATTGGGGAACGCAATATCACCTCATTTCCACTTATTTCCTAAAATAAAAAAGCTTATAACTAATACAAGAAAAACTATATCCAATAAGTATATACAATATATTCAGTCAGCCTTTTTGGGGCCCTGACAATGGTGCCCCAATGCCGGCTTGAAGAAGTTCCAGAAGAGAATATACAGTCCCATGTTCACTGTTCAGAAAAGGCTGAAATACTGGGTCAAAAGGAAACTCCCTGGCATAGAGGCAAGATGGCCAACTATAATGCCCATTGACATAACAGAAATATAGGTTCAGAGTTGTAAATAGATGATTCATTAACTGACATGGTTCTGTAATAAGATAAGACACTTGACTTTAATTGTGTAGAACCAAGAGGCACTACATAAGACCATAATCTGGTTGTACTTAAAGAATAGAAGGACAGAGCCTTTAAAATGGCAATAGGTACAGATGTTGAGCCCTAGAAAAAGCTGTTAGTTGATATTACTTAGGACAGGTATAATTCATGATTCAGTCCTATCATTGGTACTTGTGAAGGGGGAATGTGAAGGGGCCCCAAAATAGCTTGACCACATATCAGCCAGGACAGGCTAAAGGTCCTAGACACAGGTTCTGTGACAGGCTTACAGGCAGGCAACACCCAGATCCAGGAAAAGCCTTAAGGTGATACCACCCAGGGATCCACCCAGGGATGAGGAAGTAACTGATATCCCAAACATTCCAAACATTAGATAAGGTGGCCAGATGTCCTTGAGTGCAGGACATACCTTTTTTGTTTGTTTGTTTTACTGATAACCCTACACAATTGTCAGCCAATCAGGTACCTTTCATCTCATCATTTCTATATCTTCCCTTTTTTTTCTTTTTAGAATAGGTTCAATAATCTATACATTTCTATAACCACCTTTTTCTTTTTTTCTCTTTTTTTAAAAATAAGAACCCTCAATCTAACCTCCTTTATTTGGTTTTTTTTTCTGACCATTAAAAATTACCTTGTAACCAAGCATTATAAACAATGATAATTACCCATAAACTTTGAACAACCAAAATCTTCCACTCTACTTCCTGGGCATGTGGGCATAGTTTCCTTAAAATTACTTCCTGCTTTTTTAGGGGGAAGACAACTTTTGTGGATTCTGAAAAAAATTTGGGGGTTACTTGTCAAGTCCTGGAATATGTAGCAGTATCATTTGTTATCTAGACTCTGCATAGTGCAAAAGTGCAGAGCTTGTCTCAAGTCCATGATGGAGTTGTCTGTGAATCTGGAAAATCTCAGCTAGCCAACTTGAAATTGTGCTGAGCAATTTGTAGTCCAAAGCTGATCTTTGGGTGATATTAATCATCTTAATCGCTTTACCATACATAGTCCATGTGGAATCATCATGGCGGGATCCTGTCATGATTTTGAAGATTTCAGATTTGCTGTTAGGCATGGCCTTAGTTTCCACAGAATTTTTTTTTCTTATTTTTATTTCATAATTGTTTTGTGCCTCCTCTGTGGTTTGGAGCAATCACAGTCTGAAAAAGGTCTGTTTCTTGGAACCATGAACCTTCTTCCCTAGAAGAGAATCTCTTAACAGCAATTTCTCCCCACCTCTTGCCTTGCCTCACTCCTCCAAACTGACCTTTGTCAATGCTTCCTGTAACATCATGGGGCTGGCAATTATTCTCTGAACAAGCAGTAGTAAACCATTCATCTCCTACAGCAGCAACACTATCAACACCAACATGATGAGAAGCAGCTTATAGCTCAGAGCAGCAGCAGCATCCAAAGTCTCGCCACCACCATTTATAGCCTGGAACAGTTCCAGTCACAGGAGATTCTCAAACTCAGGGTTATGTGTTCGAGGCCCAATTTGGGAACCAGATATAACATGAATCTTAAAAGTTCTTATTACCAAAAAACTCGGTGTCAGTTTTAGGGTGAATTTTTAAAGATCAGAGGAGGAGAATAAGCCACAGTCAACATCACATGGATTTTCAGTTAAGTGTGGAAACTTGAGAGAGTTTCCCATCTGTGTTAGCATTACAACTTGTGATGTCTGTGTACTAACCATTTTTGATTGTTTCCTTGCTTTCATGTAGTAGTTTGTTGGTGCTCAAATTTTGCTGTAGATGTATCCAACCTTCTTATTAAATAATAAACACAGAACCAATGCAAAGATGAAAGCCAAGAGGTCAGAGCTAAGAGCTAAAACCTTACCCTTCCTCCTGCGGTGGTCCTACCTCTCCGAACCAGAACTACCCCTGTGTTAAAGTCTTTATATAGAGTTCCTGTCCTGCCTTCTCATTGGTTGTAAACCCAACCACATGACCGCCTCCTCACAGCCTGTCTGTATAGGCCTTCAGGTTTTCCATGATTGGTATTAAGATTAAAAGCATGTGTATCCAATAATGGCTGTATCCCTGAACACACAGAGACTTACCCAGCTCTGCCTACCAAGTGCTGGAATTACAAGCGTACGCTACCACTGCCCTGCTTTCCTATGGCTTGCTAATAGCTCTGACCCCCGGGCAACTTTATTTATTAACATACAAATAATATTTCAATACAAATAAAATATCACCATATTTCCCCTTTTCTATTTTAATAAAAAGGAAAAAAAAGAAAAAGCTTATAACTAATATAAGAAAAACTATATACAAAAGTACAATAACTATATACAATATATACAAGTAATAAATACCTAAACAATGTCTAGTCCATTTGTATTTGACAAATTCAGAGAAAATAATTTCATTATCTATCCTATTTTGGTAAGTCCAAAATGTATCCTAATTAATCTTCAACTATAACTAACTAAACTTGAACTATAACTAACTAATCTTCAACTCCCTCAGAGACCCAAGAAGGAAATAATATTAGCTAACAAAAATAAAAACAGGAAGTGCACATAAGCAACTTCCAAAAAATTTGTGAGTTGACAGAAACAGACAGCTGTCTGGACAGTCACCTGAGGTTTCTCCGAAGTGCTGTGGCATCATCTTCAGCCTATAGGCTTAGCATATCTGACAGACTCATTTGTGAAGTACGATGTACACAAGGTCAACAGTTCAACCTCACATTGAGTGAGAGTAGTCCATGTACCAGAAACACCTGAATTCCACTAGTGTCATGTCATGATTCAGGATTTTAAATTCTGGAAATTGTTGATGGTTTTTTAATTCAGCTGTCCATTCTTCTTGGCTGTGTATATATGGCTTCATCTCAGCATCCCATTCTTCTCCATATCCCTCCATCAAATGCCAGTCTACTATTGAGAGGCATGAGCTTAGTTACTTTTCAAGAATAACTGTTTCAGCTGCTGTTCCATTGCACATCAGAGGCCATCGGCCCACTGCCTGTTCAGCTGCCTTCGAAGAAAAGGGCACTGTACCTTTTTCGAATTGCGAAGGCCACTTCATGGATGGTGCCATATTGTAATGGCCTCTGAAGATGCCTTTTGATAAAGCCATAACCACACTTGTTTTGGCAAGAATCAGTAATCCTTTGTTTTATGTCCTGTCTGTCCATTTTGTCCTGTTGATTCGAGGATACTTTGTTGTCCAGTGGCTAACTTTTGCCACAATGAAAGTTAACTCCATATGCAGTTTCTTCAATGCCCATATTTTCTCTGAAGTAGATTGGTACTGCCAGGAGCCGACATGTCTCATAGTCATAACAAAAAAGAAAAATTTTCTAAGTTATTAAAACATTTTAAATGCCATATTCTGTAGATCTCTGAAGGGTTTGAAGATAACCTGTCTATCTAAAATATATCTACTCAATCTTGAAAACATACCTAATATAACTACAAGTTCTATTATAATATCTAACTACTAACTTTCATTTCTTTATATCCTAATAGTTGGTAATAACATTCATGGATCAGAAAATTGCATTACATTGTTAGATGAACGGTACAATTAGAAAAATATATATAACATTTTCTAACAATATCAATTTCAATATATATAATTTGTATACAATATAAAACAATCCAATCCAATGTAAAGTATTTACATTTTTCTTTTCTTTCTTTTTTTTTTATAAGAACCTTAAATCTAATCTCCTTTGCTTAGCCTTTTTCCTAACCCTTGACAACAACTTGTAACCAACCCCCCTAATCAATGAAAATTATCCCAGACCCAAAACCCATTAAAAGACCAAAAAAACCAACTGCCCCACATTTTGCAATATTTATGCTTCTTAATTCCCTATCATTCTTAGAAGACACTGTCTTCTTCGTTAGTATTTTTGTTCTTGGCCTTTCTGACAGGTACAAAAATAAAAGGAAAATAAATGATATCCCTGTGTCTGTCCTGAAGTATCTGCAAGTAAGACAAATCATTACAGACTTTAGAATCTGACAGATACTTGGAGGGTCCTGCTCATTACTCTCTGTTTTTCAGTTTTTGGAACTGTTTTCCCTTTGAAAGAAACTTGAGGTACATTGAAATCCGCTATCAGAGTTTATTAAGCAAATCGAATAGGGAAAAGTTGCATTGGATTATGGAAATGACCTTTGTGCATAGGGGGCAGAGGAATTGGTGGAACCTGCCTTTATGGGACTTCCCAGCATGGGCATATGGGCCTATGCAGCTAGGCCATGCATGTGCCTAGACAGGTTACATGTTCATGCTGTTTGCAAATTATGTGACCACGCAGTACATGTATTAATTAGGACATAAGGTCCTGTGGTAACTAAACATCTTTCCTGGCTGCTGGACTGTGCATGTTTCAACATGCAGCTGGGAGTGTGGCTAGGAAGTATAACAATCCATACTCATTTTTCTTATAAAAAATAAGGGGATAGGGGATACAGATGAATGAGAGTGGGAACAGATTGTCTCCCAGAAATGCTTTCATCTAGGGCAGTGGGCATTGGTTAACTTTTGTGAGTATATAATGGGAGATTTTGAGGTAGCTGGACATTTTGTGGTAATTAATTGTGTTCCACAGTTTATGGTCTGAGGACTATTCCATTGCTTCTTGGATGTGCTATGAGAATCTGACAAGTTGCTGTTCAGGCAGAAGAGGAATTTTAGAAAAAAAATTTATTGGGGGAGTTCCACAAGGGGTCTCATATGGAGCAAAGAGTGTCCTGATATAAGAAAACTTTGAATGATACAGATCTGAAGTGTTTCTTACCTGTCTATGTAGTTCCAAGATAGCTCTATAGCTTGGAAGTATTTTTAAACATATTTAAGGACAAACACAGGGAATTTAAAATCTTTATCTGGTTGCCATGATATTATAAATTTTAGAACTCTGCTATCAGAATTTTATTGGTAGAATGTCAGGCAGTATCCTGGATGAAGCAGGGACCTAAAGGTCCATTTTGCCAAACAAAGTTCAGTGGTCACATTCCTATGGTTTCTGCATGTCCAGTAATACATTATTTCAAGTAGTCCAGGCAAGAACAGTTTCTTGCCCAAATGGATATTTTTGCAAAGGAGAATATAAACTCAATATGGAGTGTTTGCAATGCCCATCCACTTCTCTGAAGTAAATTGTTGACACCAGCAACAGAAATGTCTCACTGTACTGAACTTCTAAATTTTTTAAATATTTTAAATGCCATATTCTGTAGGTCTTTGAAGTATTTGAAGATTGCCTACCTAACTGAATTATGTCTATGTATACCTAGAAAACTTAACATGAATATATGTTTGACTATCATTGAAGTCTAATTATTAATCTGTATTTTTAATTATCTAGTGCAATCTAAATGTGTTACATAAACTAATACCTTAAACAAGAGTAGAAATATATGCACAGTATAACAAAATTAAATTTAAACTTGAATCAACAACTAAAATCAATAGCAATGTAAAACGTTTTAAACAAGATGTTCTTAGAAAGTAGATTCAATAATCTACCCATTCTTCCTATCATATCTTGATCCTATCCCGCATTTTTATTTTTAGAAAGATATTGCTTTTAAAATCATTCCTTTTTAAATAAAAATATTGCTTTATTTCTATCCCCCACCAGAGGGCTCTTTATGGGACAAAATAATCTCTCAACCTCTGTTTTAGCAATATGCTTGGATTTAGAGAAGGAGTGAGCTAATTTCACCTCCAATGCCAGCTTGGTATATTTGGGAATTTGGGCGTAGCTTCTCAAACTATTTCCTGCGGGATGAGGGTGCTGCATTCTTATGGGGACATAAAGAAAATTTTAGGATTATGGGGTAGTCCATGAGGCTGTATTGTCTTACAGAAACCTCTGTGTAACTCAGTTGGAATAGGTCAAGTCCACATGCCTGGAACCCACCATAGAGTAGTTGATGCCCACAAGTTGCAGTATCTCACCACCCTCATGAGACATGGTTCCTGCTCCTTTTAGAATTGGTTATTTTCAGGTTTCAGGTGGAAACTCTAGCAGTTGGGTGCCATTTGAAGCTGAAGTTATCCTGTTTCTGCCCGGCTTCTGCTGCCCTCAGACACAAGGAAATACCCTGAGACTTATATTATTCACAAACTGTATAAACTAATGGCTCAGGATTCTTGTTAGTTTTTCTTATATCTTAAATTAACTCATTTCACTTCATCTATAAGTTGCCATGTGACTTGTGGCTTACCAGTATCATTACATGTTGCATCTCATCATGGTTTCTGGCAGCATCTCCCTCATTCAGCCTTCCACTTTCAAGAATTCTCCTCTCTCTTGGTCCTGCCTATACTTCCTGACTGGCTACATGTGGCTACTGGGACAATCAGCACTTTATTTATTAACCAATCAGAGCAATACATGCAGAGCATACAGAACATCCCACAGCAGATAGGCTGTAGGTTCCCTGTTATGAACTGAGACATACCATTAGTGTTTAAGAGCTGGTATAGATAGAACAGAATTGGCCTTGTGACAGGAGATGACTGAGAGGATGTGTGTTAAAATATATGTATTGCCTGTGGTGAAGGACATGAGTTTGGGCTCTAGACTGCCACTGTCCTAGCTGCCTCATTGGTACAGTTATTTCCCTTAGAGATGATAGAGCTGTCAATCTGATGAGTGTGACAGTGAATAATTCGTATTACATTTGGGAAATAGGAAGCTTTATCATGACCATTATTTGGCCTGAGTTACTTATGAATTGTCCTTTTGATGTGAGAAGCCAATGCTTTTTCCAGATATGAATGTGGGACAAGAGGATATGAAAATTATATTTGAAGTTGGGTAGTGGTGGCACATGCCTTTAATACCAGTACTGGGGAGTCAGACCCAGGCAGATGTCTGTGAGTTCAAATCTAGTGTGGTCTACAGAGCAAAAGTCAGGACAGGAACCAAAATTACATAGTGGAATCTGTCTGTCAAAACATAAATAAACAGCATATTTGGAGTATGTAAAATATTTAGGAGTTGCCCCTGTGCAAACTAGAAGGCACAGGTGAGAGACATTAGCTGAGCCTGTTGGTTAGTAGTGTATGTCTTTGATTCTATCACCCCAGCATCTGACACTATGGCATATCCTGCTTTACGGATCCCATCATGAAAAATGGAGCAGCCATCTGTGTACCAGGTATAAGTGGCCTGAGGCAATGTGCACTCCTGTACATGTGAAGGATGAGGCAATAATTCCTTTAGGATTTAAGTGAAGGAGTGAGTTGTGGAATAATCAGCACTAGTTCGAGGAAGGATGATTGAAAATTAACAAGTGGGCAAGTATGGAATGTAAGTGTGGTATCTTCCAGTAAAATCACTTAAAGACAAAAAACTCAGGTAGTAGGAAAAATATGCAAGAATTTATAAGTTAAAAGAAGAGAAAGTATTAGGTGACCCAAAGTTTAGTTTCATTGATTCACTATTAAGGAGCTTAGCAGGCCCAAAATCCCATATAATTGGTGACCATCCCTGTGTTGTGACTTGTAGTTTTTTTGACAGGTATGCTACAGGTGCAATGGAGGGTCCCTGCTGGAGCCCTAGATTCCCAAGGGCATATCACTCTCTTTCTGTTACATAGATGAAGAAGGGATGAGTTGATCTGGGAGGTATCGTGCAGAGTCCTGAAGCAGAGCCTACTGGAAGTTCTGGAGTATTAATAATGGAGTGAATGAGGAATTAATTCAGGATCCCTGAGCTGCCTTGCATAAGGGGTTTGCCAGGAGATTAAAAAGATCAAACGAAGGATTACAAGGAGTTAGCTATTTCTAGAAAGGACAGAATATCCTGTTTAGTAGAGTAGCCTGCAAAAGACTGAATTAGATGCTTTCTATCTGAAGCTACAGCCTAGTATGATGTCGTAATGTTAACACCCAAATAGGTGACCTTAGATGTAGAGAGCTGGATTTTGGAACTGTACTCCATAACTCCAGCTGTACAAAAAATTTAGAAGAGGAGAGGTGTTAGTTTGACTAACATACACTTATGGGCCACAAGTAGAATGCTATCTACTAATTGTAAAAGTTAAAGTGAATTAGGGAGAAGGAGAGCAAGCTAGAAGCTGGGGATTGATGAAATAGTTGTGGGATGTCCATGAATCTGTGTCAAGACAGTCCAAGTTAGGTACATATACAGGTAACTGTCAGGGTCTGTCCAGGATAATGACAAGGTATTTTGAGTCAGAAAGGTGACAGGTATAGGAAAGAAGTTATTCTTGAGATATAGTACTGAGTAGTGTTTGGTTTCTGAAGGGATAGTGTAAAGAATTGATTAAAGTCCAGGCATTACAGGATTGACAGGACTCTGAAGATCTAATGAACTGCAGGTGTACTGATATTTTATTTGTGCTTAAATGTGGTGATATTTTATTTATGCTTTATTGAAGATGGCTGGAGATCAGGTGGGAAAGGCAGCCATTTTAATAAAAATTCAGGCAGAACACTTATCAGACAGGGTCTCTGTGTATTCAAAACCATACTAGGGAACAGAGCAAAGCATGGTGACACACTCCTTTAAGGCCAAGACCAAACATAAGACCTAAAGTTCTGTACAACCATACATGTAAAAAAGAGATAGCTGGGCTAATATAGCCAATTAAAGGGCATAAGAGCAAGGCAATAAAAGTATGCGTAAGACAGCAAGTAGCTTGCATTTGGAAGCTGCAGGGTTGGTGAGGTAATGTTTGCTTGTGACTTTTCCAATTTCCCTGATCTCTAAGGCTTTACCCCTATATTTGATACAGTGTTTTTTATATAATGAGACCATTTAGAAACTATTCTACATGCAGGTCTTAAATCAGGTGGCATATTCTATTAGGCTTCTTAAATCTAAATATAGAGATGTTAAAAGGAGAACAATTTGGATGAAGTAGCATCTTTCTGAGAAGATGAGGGATGATAGGATTAAGTCCTCTAAGGCTCTGGAGTGACAGAGTATACTGAGTATGAGTGATGTACCAGGTAGGGTGCTGGAACTGGATAAAAACTGAGTGATGGTTTCTAGCAACAGAAAGGTTCTGGCAATCCAGTACTATGCGGTCTACATGAGAGACTGAAAGGGAAATGTCATGTCAGAGCTAGTGGGCTGAGTGCCAAGAGGGGGAGGAGAGGAGCTGCTGACAAATCTGTGGTAGGGAAATGTGGGCACTAATGAACTAGAAGCTAGTGCCTTAGCTAAAAAATGTCTTCCCATTAGGACCACAAGGCAGGTTTGCACACACAAAACTGTGTGTAAGAGATATTCCCATGAAAATACATTTAAGTCATGCAGTTTTGTGAGGTAAATTAGGTTGTCCCTCTACTCAGACAACAGGGAGATTGGAATGACAGGTAAGACCCCAAAACTCCCACAGGATGCAGTAAGGGACTCCAGTGTCCAAAGGAAGGAAATGGATCATTTCTATATAATAATGGCTGCTCAAGGTTTGGTATGACATGACTGTTGTGGGGTAAGGACCTGGATACCTTCAATCTTCCATTACCCAGGGTAGGAGATTGCTACTATGTTGGTCTTCGATTGATGTCCCCATGTCATGAGTTACACAGGGTCAGTCAACTAACCTATGTCCATATCAATAGCATTTTAGATGAGACCCAGGTGACCTGCATGGGACAGGGGTTGGTTCAAGCCCAATGGCTTTCTCTACAAATTTTTAAACAGGAACCTGGAGGCCTTCATGTGGCTGGTCAGATATCCTGTGCTAGATTTGACAGTCTTGTTTGCAGGGTTATTCATGGCTCACATAGATGTGCCATTCAGGAACACAGACTATTTAATCAAGCTGCATGCAGGTTACATAATTACATACCATAGGGTAACTTAGTAGGCAAGGCCCTGGGATGCCTAAGCTATCTTCCTGACTGATGGACAGAGGATGCACATGTAGTTAGGGGGGTGGCTGGTACATATAACACCACAAGAGACCATAAGCCAGTAATTTACTGGTAGTTGGAGTGAGAGCCCATGGTAATTTCATTTTATGATGTGCTCCCTTTTCAGTTTCCCTGCTCCTTTTTCAACATACAGGAAGGAGGGAGAGACAGATGAGTCACAGCTCTAATGGAGATCTCCAAACCCATTGCCATCATTTCCTCTCCCTTCTACTTTAGACAGCTCTCTTCTTATTGGTTGTGTATTTGAATATCAGTCAGACAGATGGAATAAAAAGCCTTGCAGTCCACAGTTTCAATAGCCAGGCTCCTGGCTAAATTCCAGCTCATAGCTGGATTCAGCCAAAGCCTGACTGTAAACAACACAAGAGAAGGATAACTGTACCAGAGAACTGCTACAGACAGAGGCAGTAGAAACACGGATAAGCAGGGTTTGGTGGTATTGTCCACACTCCTTCTCTGAGTCACCTGCACCTGCTTGCTCTGCCGGAAATGTCCTCCTCCTCTGAAGCCACTGCTTCAGCCTTAATACCTGACAGAAACCAGGGATGTATTGACTATATGCTCCCTCAGAGGACCCATTAAGAAAATGACTGTCAGTGACAATTCTCACTTAGCCACCTGGAACTCTATGAAAATTTAAGAATCAAATTCCACAAATAAGTGCATTTGGGTAATCTAAAATGGCATATCGATAACTGTTATCTGAAAGGTAAAATTTGCAGCCCAGAATCACAATCAGCCATCCGCAGGTGGAAAGTCAGGCTTTCAGGTAGATAGACAGGAAAAAGGGCCAAGAACCCGAGACATGACCACCGTCTAGTTTCCATGAGATGTTCTTCTCTTTTGAGAATTGAATTATGGACCTAAAATGCATTACACCATTTCCTGTCATCCACTTTCAGTTTTATTGTTTTGGCTGCAGCACACATATAGTTTTGAGGGTGTAATGACTCAGCAGCTCTGAAGCAGATCTCAAAGAGTACCCCAGGGTTTGCTTTCCATTGGTGGAATTGAGTTCACTCTCCATATTGTTTCCTGTGTGTTGTGCCATGTCCCACCCCCTCATTTCCCCAGAAATTCTCTAGTAGAAGCAGCAGGAAATATTATTTAAAAGAATTTAGGAAAGAAAAACACAGAGATAATACTGGATAACTGTGAGAGTGCTTGTATCCTAATCCATCCAGCATCTACTGCCTCTGACCTTGGGTATTTAAAGCAATGCTAAGCGGTAGAGAAAAGACAAACCCCTTGCACACACAGGTGCAGGTCATCTCAGCCACCTGTACTTGGAACCATGATCCAATCATCCTCTCTAAGCAGACCTTCTGGATAAAGCTTAAATGGGCTCTAACAGGTTCCTTCTCTAAACAAAATTTGAATGTACACCCTCCTCTGTCACAGGCAAGAAGATCTAAAAAAATGGTCAGCAGAGCAGCTTCTCACCAGTCAGCCTGTGGTATAATCTGGGTCTCAGTTGTTTATGAGCACACTAAAATCCGATTGTTATTTGGTGTCCACAAGGCATATTGCTGCTGTAACACAAGGGGAGACAGATCCCGTGGAAATTACCAAATCAAAGATTGTATTATGTAGATGCAACCAACCCTCTTATTAAATAATAAGCACAGAACCAATGCAAAGAAGACAGCCAAGAGGTCAGAGCTAAGAGCTAAAACCTTACCCTTCCTCCTGCGGTGGTCCTACCTCTCCGAACCAGAGTTACTTTCTGTGTTAAAGTCCTTATATAGAATTTCTGTTCTGCTTTCTCATTGGTTGTAAACCCAACCACATGACTGCCGCATCACAGCCTGTCTGTATAGACCTCCCGGTTTTCCATGTTTGGTATTGAGATTAAAGGCATGTGTATCCAATAATGGCCGTATCCCTGAACACACAGAGACTTACCTAGCTCTGCCTACCATGTGCTGGGATTACAAGCGTACACCACCACTGCCCTGCTTTCTTATGGCTTACTAATAGCTCTGACCCTGAGCAACTTTATTTATTAACATACAAATAACATTTTAATATAAATAAAATATCACCATAGTTTGATTCAAGCATTACAGATCTGAGTCACATTATCCTGTCAAATGTGCAGCAAGCAGATTCGGGCTTCTGCAAGTAAGGCTTCTCTTTAAAGATGTGGTCTCTCCGCAGTTTGAATTCACTTCAGGCTTTAGGATCTGGCATAGGCTAGGGGAGTCCTGCTCTTCCCTTCTTCTGAAGGTAATGCTTTCTTTAAGGATATAGCATCCCTGTGCCAGTCTTGATGTCCTGCTCTATGGACAAGGAAGGTGATTTTCTTGTTGCTTTAGTATCTGTCAGAGACTGGTGAAATCCTCTTGTTTCTTCTACCCTGGGAGATTTATTGTGGGAATGTCTATGGCATTGTAGTTTTATTCATGAACCATAGAGGCACTGAAAATATGGAGCAGTAACATTTGCAGTTACTTCTCTGTTACCAGAGTCAATAAATTATGGAAAATAAAGTATAACACTTAAAACTTACTTGTTAATATCCTGATGCCATTTAGGTGTTCACAGTATCAACTTTGCATTCTTGGTTTGCATTATCACTGTGTTCTTGCATGAAGAGTCTCTTGTATGTGATTTATTCCTAATTCTCAGTCCATTCCTGTATATGAAAGAAGAGAGGGCATTAACTTCATTGGAAGTCAATTATTTATTGATGATGGCAGACAGGCATTCAATACTTCATTTGATAATAATAATCAAACCTTTTTCATTTTTTCTTGAATAATTACTTGATTTCTCCCCTAATTATTTGGCCACTATGAGAAAATTATATTTGAGAGTTACTCACTATTTTCTCTTTTATGGTATGTAGCTCATGAGAGTGAGAAATTTTGTTTCTCATCATTTATTCCACTAACATACAGATTAACCTTCAGTCCTATCACATATAGTCAATCCTAGTGAAGCTTGTAAATAGCAGCAGACTGATTTCTGTTCTATGATGACAAGACTGTAGGTACTTCAAAAATAGTTTATTTTCATAATATTGGGATGTGTAAGTATATTTTTGAAATGGTCTTTTAAGCTCCAGTTTGGCACTAAAGATATACTTTTTTCCATGAAGTAAAACAAATAACACATTACTGCCACATTAGTGAGAAAACTCTGACACTCGTCACAGTATAAGGGATTCAGTTTTCAGAATATCTCTCCACTTGTTCTATGATGCATTTCAACAACATTATAACATTTATATAAGGTTATGTATGTGTATATGTATGAGTTTGCTTATGAATATGTATACATATACACAAATACATATGCATGTATACACTTTCTTGTTATAGTTTTTTTTTATTTTGCAATACAATTCAGTTCTACATATCAGCCACGGATTCCCTTGTTCTCCCCCCTCCCGTCCCCCTCACTTTCCCCCCACCCACCCCCATTCCCATCTCCTCCAGGGAAAAGCCTTCCCCACAGACTGAGATCAACCTGGTAGACTCAGTCCAGGTAGGTCCAGTTCCCTCCTCCCAGGCTGAGCCAAGCAATCCTGCATAGGCCCCAGGTTTCAAACAGCCAACTCATGCAATGAGCACAGGACCTGGTCCCACTGCCTGGATGCCTCCCAAACAGATCAAGCCAATCAACTGTATCACCCATTCAGAGGACCTGATCCAGTGGGGACCCCTCAGCCATTGGTTCATAGTTCATGTGTTTCCATTCATTTGGCTATTTGTCCCTGTGCTTTATCCAACATTGGATTTTTAATTTAATGCATGAGTAGTGAATTTAGATTATTTTGCACTTCTTTTTTTCCATCCTACTTTATAATATCTCCACTGTAAATTGTCAAAATAAATACCACTATTTATTAAAATTATTTTTCTAAATTGTACATATAAAAATGTATATATAACTAACTCACACTGTACAGAATGTGGTGATTAGGTGTAGTCATTTGACCTTTTGTAGTTGAAAGGACTATGAGTGTTAGTGTACAGTATAAGTGGATTCATTCTAGCTTAGCATCCAATATTTGTGCAAGATTTTCTGCTAAGTGGGGATCTTGAGAGAGTTTCACATCTATGTTGGCATTATCATTTGTGGTTTTACTGTGCTAACAATTTTAGTTGATTTGTTACCTTCATGTAATATTTTCTTGGCACTCAAATTGTCTAATATTTGTGCTTTTTAATTTCCTATCTTTCTTAGAAGACACTGTCTTCATGCAGACATCCTTTTTGTTTTAATAGGATCTGTGTCTGATCATTGCATAAAATATTTTCTTATTCAAAGAATAATGGGGAGATTCTGGATTGATCAGGTGACATGAGACAAAACATTATAAGTTATTCTCCATTTGAGTAGATTTGGAGATCTGTATTAGTGATGTAAATGGTGCTTTTTTTTTCATATAGTAACAGCCAATGTGGCATGTTGTTATGAGGATAAATATTTAGAAGACTGTCACAAATTCTATGTTTTCAGAGAAGTTTCAGATGAAGGTTCTCCTTCTGGGTCTTGTACCTTCCTGGCCATGTGGAATATACTAAGGTATTACATTCCATAGAGTTTGTGTTGTTATCTATATTATATGTCTGCATTTCAGAAAAAGGTTATAGTGAAAACTAGACCTGTCTTTCCATATGAAACCAGGAATACCCTATGCAGTTCTAAGTGTTGGTAAATTGTGACATTTGAAAGAGCTGGTAAAGTCATCAACTTTACCTTGTTGTTTTGTAGTCCTGTTAGCTGCAATTTTACCTTAATAAAGCAGAATGATTATAAGTGGAGATAACAGGTCTATCAATGGCTTAAGGGACTGTTTATAACATGCTCATAATGTAAAAAATTGTTAAAAGCACCACCCTTTTTAAGAACAACAATGATCACACATAATTTTACCAAATTCTGTACAAAATATGTACAGGAGTCTCCTCAGCATTTTTGGTGTATGATGTGTGTGTGTGTGTGTGTGTGTGTGTGTGTGTGTGTGTGTGTGTGTGTTTATTACAAAATAACATCAGTGACACTGGTATATGTATATTTTTAAACACACTCTTATATGTCTTGACATTTTTTCTGTCTGATTCTTTCTTTATTGATCATCTGTATTGTTTTTGACCTCATGAATCAAATCCTAAATTCCTATGATAATATCAGTTTAACAAGGCTCAGCTTAGGGTATAGAATGGCACACAATGTTTATGTTTGGCTCTTTTCCCATCCCCCCCTTTCTCTTAGAGCTTATCTTCATGGCTTAGCTATCAGGAGCCATGATTACCACTGTAGCTCTGGGAAGCTCTTGGGTCCATTCTTTTACTGAGTAGCATACTACTTATAAACACCATTTAATCCACATGCTTTCAACATATGCTATCATTAGTACTTTTGATCTTGGCCATTCTGATAGGTGTCTTATGAATGGTATCTTACTGGCAGTTTGATTTGTATTTACCTGGTCTCTAAGGATATTTAACACTTCTTTAAGTGTAACTGGTATATTCAAATTCTTTTGTTGAGAATATTCTGTTTAAATCTATCCACAATTTGTACTGGCCTTATTTGGTATTTTTATGCCTGCTTTCTTGTGCTCTTTATATATATTTTTATATCTATCCTCTGTCAGATGTGTAGTTTGTGAAAATTTTTTTCCCATCCTGTAGGCTGCTAATTTGTCTTATTGACAGCATTTCAGGGACGGCCCCAGCTATTTCTCCTAGTAAAGGGGAGAGTGATCCCAAACTGGCCTTCCTCCTTAATCAGATTGGTGACTATACTAATGGTCTTCATAGGGCCTTCATCCAGTACCTGATGGAACAAAGACAGAGATCCAGATTCATGTCATGGCTTGAGATCTTAGGGTACAGAACATAAGATATAGGGATTATATGAGCAGGGGAACATCAAGATTATGAGAAAAACCACATAGACAGATGACCTGAGGTTTTGTGGGCTCATGGACTCTGGATGGACTGCCAGGGAGCTGGCATGTGACTGGGCTGAGTCACATCTCCATCTGGGAGACATTTTTGTAGCCTGGTATTTCATGGGACCCCTAGGAGTGGGACCAGCACATGTCCCTAATGCATGAGTAGGCTCTTGGAAACATATTCTCTATGGTTGGATGCCTTATTTAGCCTTGATACAGTGCTGAGGAGGTTGCTCCTGCCTCAACTTAATATTAAGTACTTTGTTGATTCCCAAGAGAGACCTTACCCCATTTGTAAGGAGAGGGAGGTGGATTGGGATTTGAATGGACTTACTGGGAGTGTATGTGAGCAAGAAAGGATGGGAAAGTATTGTTATACCATGAAAAAAAGTAAAAAAAATTAAAAAGACTACATGAGGAAACATGAAAAAAAGTAAATCCATTTAAATGTTTTGTAAGTAAGCTTCTTAAAAGTGCCATGCCCCTATTTGTAGCCTGTACCCAGTCAAGAAGCCTGCTCTTTAAAAAGCCATTCATCTGTTTTAAACTAGAAATAGCTTACTGAGGAAAGCCAGTGATCAGTAATCCAACATTAGCCCTTATTTTGAGTGCTTAGCATCATTTTTATTGATTTTTTTTCAGTATTATGTGTAAATTCTGGACCAATGTAGGAATGCCAATTGTAGCTCGGGTTTTGTGTTCCAGCAGACTATTCCCAAATAACCACACAGAGACATATAAATAATTATAATTCAAGTTTATTACTAGCTAACTCATATATTTTAAATTAACTCATAATACTTATCTGTGTTCTGCCATGTGCAGTGGTTCCTTTTCTCAGTATAGCAAGTTCATATCCTTCTCTCTTAGTCTCTTCACAATTCTGGGCCTCCTCCCTTCTTCCCAGAAACCTCATTGTCTGGTTCTCCTGCCTAAATTTATCCTGCCTAGGTATAAACAAGTCAAGTTCTTTATTAAAACAATCACAATGATATATATTCAGACAGTGTAAAGAAATATTACACATGCTATCCATGGTTTTTTTTTCCTACCCACTCCTATTTTATTTAAAATGCTATGGAGACATTGATTTCCATCCCTGCTGTCTGTCTGAAAAGTTTTACATTAAAACCTATTAGAAGAAATATTTGCAATATATACATACATGATAATTAATCATAAGCCATTGAACAACCAAAAAACACCCACTCCACCACTTGGGCATGTGTGCATAGTTTTCTTAAAATTACTTCTTGCTTTTTGAAGGCAAAGACTACTTTATGAGGCCCTGAAAAAATTTGGGGGTTACTTGTCAAGTCCTGGAATATGTAGCAGTATCATTTGTTATCTAGTCTCTGCATAGTGTAAAAGTGCAGAGCTTGTCTCAGTCCTTGATGGAGTTGTCTGTGACTCTGGATCATCTCAGCTAGCCAACTTGAAATTTCCTGATCAGTTTGTAGTCCAAACTGATCTCTCAGTGGTGTTAATCCGCTTAATAGCTTTATCATAGTCCATGTGGAATCTTCATTGTGGGGTGCTGTCATGCTTTTGAACATTCAAATTTGCTGTTAGGCATGGCCATGGTTTCCTATAGAAATTTTCTTTTTTTTTCTTTATTTTATGTAATTGTTTTTGTGCCTCTTCTGTGGTTTGGAGCAATCACAGTCTGATAAATATCTGTCTCTTGGAACCATGAATCTTCTTCCCTAGAAGAGAATATCTTTAACAGCAATTTCTCCCCACCTATGGCCTCACCAAACTTCCCCAAATTGACTTTTCTAATGCTTTCTTGTAACATGATGGTCCTGGCAATTTTTCTCTGAATAAGCAGTAGTAAACCATTCAACTCCAGTAGCAGCATCACCATCAACACAAAATGATGAGAAGCAGCTTGTAGTTCAGAGCAGCAGCAGAAGCCTCCATAGTCTCACCGCCACTGTTTGTGGCCTGGAACAGCCCCAGCCATAGGAGACTGTTAATCTCAGTGTTGTGCCTTCAAGCCCCACATTGGTCACCAGATGTAACATGAATCTTAAAAGGTCCTATTAATAAAAAACTTGGTGCCAGCGTTTAGGGTGAATTCTGAAAGATCAGAGGAGCAAAATAAGCCACAACCAAAGTCACATGGATTTTCTGTTGAGAGTGGAAATTTGAGAGAGTTTCCCATCTGTGTTAGCATTGCAACTTGTAATGTCTTTTTTGAATGTTTCCTTGCTTTCATGTAGTATTTTGTTGGTGCTCAAATTTTCGAATACTTATGCTTCTTAATTCCCTGTCATTCTTAGATGGCACTGTCTTCACAGCAGACATCCTTATCCTTTTAATAAAATCTGTGTGTGACCATTGCATTTAAGATTTTCTTATTCTAAGAATAATGATGAGGGTTTTGGTTTGAATATGTGGCCTGAGAAAAGACATTACAAGTTCTATGCCATTTGGGAAGTTATGGAGTTGTGTAATAGTGATGTAAATGATGTTTTTTTTTTCTGGAAGTCACAGTCAATGTTGCCTGTGACTATAAGGATGAATTTTTAGAAGAATGTCTGAAATCTTATGTTTTCAGAGAATTTTCAGATGAATGATATCATCTGGGTCTACTGTCTCCCTGACAATGTGCACCATGCTAGCTTATTATATTGGCCAGATTTTTGTGTTCCTGTCAGTGAGATATTTCTTAATTCCTGAAAAGAGTTAGAGTGTAAACTTCAGACATGTGTTTGCATAAGAAACCAGCAATACTCTATTAAGGGCTAAATGTTGGTAATTTATGACATTTGAAGGAGCTGGTAAAATCATCAACTTTTCCTTGTTGTATTGTAGTCCTGTTACCAGCAATTTCTCCATAGTAAAACAGAATGTTTATAAGTGAACATAATAGATCTATCAGTGGCTTAAGGGACTGTTATTAAAATCCTCCCAGGGTAAACAATTGTTAAAATGACATCCTACTTAAGAACAACATTGATCACACATAATTTTACCAAATTCTGTCCTTTTATATACAAGAGACTCCTCAGTATTTCTCTTTTATGATGTGTGTGTGGATTACAAAAGAACAACAGAGATACTTGTATGTGGTATATTATTAAGCACACTGTTACATGTCTAGATAATTTTTCTGCCATTATCTTTTTTTTACTGAATATCTGTATTGTTTTTCACCTCATGGAACAAAACCTAAACTCCTATGATAGTTGCAGTTTAACAGGGCTCAGCTTAGTGTATGGGTTGACACCCATCATTTGTGGATGGCTTTTCATCCTTGTTTTGCTGAGAGCCTAGCTTCATGGCTTAGCTATCAGGGAGCCATGATTACTGCTGCAGCTCTGGAAGGTTGTTGGTCCATGCTGACAGTGAGTAGCAAACTGCCAACTGCTTATAAACACCATTCAATCTACATGCTTTTCAACATAGGCTGCCAATAGTGTATTTGTTCTTGGCCTTTCTCGACAGTTATAAAAATAAAACAAAATAAATGACATCCATGTGTCTGTCCTGAAGTACTATGTATCTGCAAGTAAGATAAATCATTACAGATTTAAGAATCTGACAGACACTTGAAGGGTCCTGCTCATTCCTCTCTGTTATTTATTTTTCAGCACTGTTTACACTTTGAGAGAAACTTGAGGTACATTGAAACCCACTATCAGAGTTTATTAGGCAAAGGGAATAGGGAAAAGTTGCATTGGATTATGGAAATAACCTTTGTGCATAGGGTACAGAGGAATTGGTGGAACCTGCCTATATGGGACTTCCCAACATGGGCATATGGGCCTATGCAGCTATGCCATGCATGCGCCTAGATAGGTTACATATTCATGTTGCTCGCAAATTATGTGACCACACAGTGCATGTATTACTTAGGACATAAGGTCCTGTGGTGACTAAACATTGTTCCTGGCTGCTGGACTGTGCATATTTTCATATAGCTGGGGGTGTGTCTAGGAAGTATAACAATCTAGACTTGTTTTTCTTATAAAAAATAAGTGGTTAGAGGATACAGGTGAATGGGAGTGGAGACAGATTTTCTCCCAGAAATGCTTTCATTTGAGGTAGTGGGCATTGGTTAACTTTTGTGGGTATAGAAGGGGAGATTTTTGAGGTAGCTGGACATTCTGTGGTAGTTAATTGTGTTCCACGGTGTATGATCTTTGACTATTCCTTTGCTTCTTCGATCTTGCTGTGATAATCTGACAAGGTACTGGCAGGCTAAAGAGTTAGTTTAGAAAAAAATATTATTGGGGTAGGTCCACAAGGGGTCCCAGATGGAGCAAGGAGGGTCCTGATAGCAGAAAACTTTGAATGATACAGTTCTGAAGTGTTTCTGCCCTGTCCATGTAGTTCCAAACTGACATTGTCGCTTGGAATTATTTTCAAACATATTAAGGGACAATCACAGGGAATTTAAAATCTTCATTTTAATTTATATTTTAGAACGCTGCTATCAGAATTTAATGGTTAAGCTGGTGGTGGTTGCACATGCCTTTAATTCCAGCACTTGGGAGTCAGACCCAGGCAGATGTCTGTGAGTTGAATGCTAGCATGGTCTCCAAAGCGAGATTCAGGACACACACAAAAAATACACAGAGTTATCTGTCTTGCAAAAGAAAAATAAAAAGCGTATTTGGAGTATGTATAACCTTTAGGAATTGCCCCTGTGCCAACTAGAATGTACATTTGAGAGACATTAGCTCAGCCTGTTGGTTAGTAGTGTATGTCTTTGATTCTACCACCCCAGCATCTGACACTATGGCATATCCTGCTTTATGGGTCCCATCCTGTAAAAAGTAGCAGCCATCTGTGTACCAGGTGTAAGTGGCCTGAGGCAATGTGCACTCCTGTGTGTGTGAAGGATGAGGCAAAAATTCCTTTAGGATTTAAGTGCAGTGGTGAGATGTGGAATAGTCAGCACTAGTTCTAGGAAGGAGGATTGAAGTATTAACAAGTGGGCAAGTCTGGAAAGTAAGTGTTGTATCTTCCAGTAATAACACTTGGAGAGAAAAAACTCAGAAGCTGAAAAAGTTTTTAAGGCTTTGTAAGTTAAAATATGGAACAAATTATGGTGGGAAGGTGATGGATTAGGTGACCTAAAATTTAGTTTCTTTGATTCACTATTAAGGAGTATAACAGCCCCCAAATCACATATGATTGCTGACCCTCCCTGTGTGGTGAGGTGTAGTTTTTTGACAGGTATGCTACAGGTGCAATGGAGGGTCCCTGCTGTTGCCCTAGCGTCCCAAGAGTATAACATTCTCTTTCTGTTACATAGACGGAGAAGGGATGGATGAGTTGATCAGGGAAGTGTAGTGCAGAGTCCTGAAGCAGAGCCCATTGGAATTTCTGGAAAGGATTAATAATGGGGTGAATGAAGGATTCATGCAGGTTCCTTGAGCTGCCTCATATAAGGGATGAGCCAGGAGATTTAAAAAATGAAACACAGGATTATAAGGATTCAGCTATTTCTAGAAAGGATAGAATATCCTGTTTAGTAGAGCAGCCTGCAAAAAACTGAACTAGATGCTTTCTATCTGAAGTTATAACCTAGTATGGTATGGTAAAGTTATCAGTATGTGTGGGATCTTGAGAGAGTTTCCCATCTATGTTGGAGTTACCATTTTGATTTTATTGCACTAACCATTTTTGGTTATTTCCTTGCTTTCTTGTAATATTTTGTTGGCACTCAAATTGTCTAATATTTGTGCTCTTTAATTCCCTATATTTTTTAGAAGACACTGTCTTCATGCAGACATCATTTTTGTTTTAATACAAACTTTGTCTGACTATTGCATAAAATATTTTCTTATTCAAAGATTAATGGTGTGTTTCTGGATTGATTAGGTGATCTGGGACAAAACATTATAAGTTCTATGCCATTTGAATAGATTTGGAGTTCTGTATTAGTGATGTAAATGATGCTTTTTTTTTCCGACAGTCACAGCCAATGTTGCCTGTTGTAATGAGGATAAATATTTAGAAGACTGTCAGAAATTACATGCTTTCAGAGAACGTTCAGATGAAGGTTCTCATTTTGAGTCATCTACCTTCCTGGCCATGTGAAATATATGAAGTTATTATATTCCGTAGAGTTTGTGTTCCTGTCTATGTTATATGTCTGCAATTCTGAAAAAGGTTAGAGTGAAAACTAGACATGTCTTTGCATATGAAACCAGCAATACTGTATGAAGGGCCAAATGTTGGTAAATTATGACATTTGAAGGAGCTGTTCAAATCATCAACTTTACCTTGTTGTTTTCTTTGTTTTGTAGTTCGGATACCTGCAAATGTACATTAATAAAGCAGAGTGCTTATAAGTTGTAGATGTAACCAACTGTCTTATTAAATAAGAAACACAGAACCAATGCAAAGAAGAAAGCCAAGAGCTCAGAGCTAAGAGGTAAAACTTTACCCTTCCTCCTGCGGTGGTCCTACCTCTTAGAAAGAAAGCTACTTCCTGTGTTAAAGTCTTTACATAGACTTTTGGGTCTGCCTTCTCATTGGTTGTAAACCCAACCACATGACGGCCTTGTCACTGCATTTCTATATAGACCTCCAGTTCTTCTATGATTGGTATTGAGATTAAAGGCATGTGACTCCAATCCTGGCTGCATCCCTGAACACACAGAGATCTACCTAGCTCTGCCTACCAAGTGCTGGGATTATAAATATACACCACCACCGCCCGGCTTTCCTATGGCTTGCTAATAGCTCTGACCCCCGGACAACTTTAGTTATTAACATACAAATAACAATTTAGTACAAAATAAAATATCACCATAATAAGTGGAGATAATAGGTCTATGAATGGCTTAAGGGACTTTTTATATCATCCTAATAATGTAAACAATTGTTAAAAGGAACTCTTTTTTAAGAACAACAATGATTGCACATAATTTTACCAAATTCTGTGTTTTTATGTACAGGAGACTCCTCAGCAATTTTCTTGTATGATATGTGTGTGTGTGTGTGTGTGTGTGTGTGTGTGTGTGTGTGTGTGTGTGTGTCTATTACAAAAGAATAGAAGAGACATTGGTATGTGTATATTTTTAAACACACTGTTAAATGTCTAGACATATTTTTGTCTGAATCTTTCTTTACAGAACATCCGTATTGTTTTTGATATCATGAGACAAATCCTAAATTCCTATGATAGTTGCAGTTTAATAAGGCTCAGCTTAAGGTATGAAATAGCACATAACAATTTTGCTTGCCTCTTTTCCCCTCCTCCTATTCTCTGAGAGCCTAGCTTCATGGCTTAGATATCAGGAGCCATAATTACTGCTGCACCTCTGGGAATTTGTTGGGTCCATTCTGTCACTGAGTAGCATATATTCCACTGGTTTATTTTATTTTAGTTTTGTTTGTTTATAATTTTTTTTATTTTATAATTTAATTTAATTTTACATATCATGCACGGATTTCCCTGTTCTCCCCCTTCCCTGTCTTCCCCCCAGCTCACCCCCCATTCCCATCTCCTCCAGGGCAAAGACACCCCAGGGGATTAAGTTCAACCTGGTAGATTCAGTCCAGGCAGGGCCAGTCCCCTCCTCCCAGACTGAGCAAAGTGTTCCTGCATAAGCCCCAGGTTCCAAACAGCCAGCTCATGCACTGAGGACATGTCCCAGTCCCACTGCCTGGATGTCTCCCAAACATTTCAAGCTAATCAACTGTCTCAGTTATCCAGAGGGCCTGATCCAGTTGGGGGCTCCTCAGCTATTAGTTTATAGTTCATGTGTTTCCATTCGTTTGGCTATTTGCCCCTGTGCTTTTTCCAATCTTGGTCTCAACAATTCTGGCTCATACAAACTCTCCTCTTTCTTGCCAATTGGACTCCTGGAGCTCCACCTGGGACCTGGCCGTGGATCTCTGCATATGGTTCCCTCAGTCATTGGATGACATTTCTAGCACGACATATCCCACTGTTTTCAAACACTATTTAATCCACATGTTTTTCAATATATGCTGTCACTACTACTTTTATTCTTGGCCATTCTGATAAGTATAAGATAGTATTAGATCATCTGAGATCATCTCAGACACCTGCAATCGGGTCTGTGGTCCAATTATCCTCTCCATGCAGACCTGAGAAATGCCAGAAGGGCACAAGCAACTTTCAGGAGACTGGCCACAGTAGACAGAGACAGCCGGCAGCCTGAACAGCCATTCAAAGTTCCTCTGTAAAGTCGGAAATAACCAGTGTGGATATGGGGCAGAAGAATGCGTGGAACCTGCTTTTATAGTTCCCCCGAGCATGGGCATATGGGCCTATGTAGCTATGCCATGAATGCTCATAGGTTACATTGTCAGGCTGCTCACAAATAATGTGATAACCCTGTGCATGTATTACTTAGGATATAAGGCCATGTAATGCCTAAGAGTCTTACCTGCCTGCTGGACATTCCATGTGCGATCATTTATCTGGGAGGGTGGCTACGAATTCTAACATTCTAGACTCTTTGTTCTTATGAAAAATAAGGGGTTAGAGGTTACACATAAATGGAAATGGGGGCACAGTGTCTTCTGGAACTATTTCCAAATTAGGCTGTAGGCCTCACTTAACTTTTGGGGATAAGAAGGGGAGCTGTTAGGTACCTGGTCATCCTGAGGTGTACATGATTTTGTTCCACTGTTTGGGCCCTATGGACCTTTCTGTCTCTTCTTGGATCTGGCTGATTGAATCTGACAAGGTGCTGGTGAGGCAGAAGAAAAAGTTTAGAAAGAAATTATTTGGGGGAGTGCACTTGGGTCCTAGGGTGAGGGAGGAGGGTCTCAGGCTCAGGACAATTTAAATGATACTTATCTGAAGTGGATCTGACCTGTTCAGGTAGTTCCAAGGCAGCTCTGGAGCTGGCAAGAATTTTTAAAGATATTGAGAAGCACACAGGAAATTTAAAACCTTCAGCTGGTAACCATGATATTATAATGTTTAGCACTCTGCTACCAGAATTTTTTTGGTTCCTGTTAGTAGGAGGGAGAGAGAAACCTAGAACTTGCTTTCATTTTTATTTGATTATCAATCAGGCCTTTATTTTTCATCTGAGACAAAACTTAAGGCACCAATTTCCTTTATTATTTCCCCATCCAGAAGACACAGATGATCAAGTACTGAGGGTGTTTAACAGTTATAGATTGTTATATTATAGTATGTTTTGCAGAGCCTAGACACTTCGGAGTCTGGAGGTATAAATGCCTCTGGTTATTGTTTCTTACCATCTTGGTATATTTGGGTATATCTTGTAACTCAGGCTCTATGGCTGATGGTGGTCCTGTAACAGTCAGCTCAGTAGTTAACTAGAAATTTGAATATGTTATTAGAGACAGAGGAGAAACCAGATGAAGCACAATATGGTCAGTAGAGGCAGAAAAACTCAGAGAGGGAACCAGGAAGTAGACAAAACACATGTCATTCCCAATTCTGTTGGATTGAGTATGGTTGTGCAATGAAACCTCATTCTTCCAGAACTGGTGACAAGCCCATTGATCCTGGTGTCCTTTGGAACTTAAAGCAGCAGGGCTTTGTTTGTGATACTGTGTGTGAGGGGGAATTTCCTTGGATTGAGTGTAGGATAATAGGTTGTAGATGGGATAGATGAATGCAGTGGGGAAAGCCCTCAAGCTTAGCAGCTGTGGGTGTTAAAAGAATCATTTTGAGGGATTTGTGCCATTTAGGGGAAAGGGTGAAGGGTGCAAGTCTGGATAGGAAGGAAGAACCTGATCCCCAATGTGGATTGGGGGTGGACATGGATTATCATACGGCTGGGGAAAGGAAAGGTCAGTGAAATTCTTCAAGAGAGAGCAATGGTGATAGTTAGAGGAGTGAGGGTGTGACCAGGGAGAGGTGAAGGTTTGGATAGGAAGCCTAGGGTTAGAGCCTGTCTCCAATGCTTGAGTGTGAATGGTGAAATTGGAAATGGATGTTTGGGAAGAGCCTAGAACTGATAAGAACCAGAGGCAACAATTTTACCCAGTCAAGCTGAAGTTCCTGTGACATCTTAGTAAAAATGTTTTTAAAAGATCAGTTGGGATGCTCTACCTTCCCTGGGGGTTGAGGAAGGTAAAGAATATTAAATTGGTGTGGTATATTAAGAGCCTTAGATAGGTTCTGACAAATCTTTGAGGTGAATTCTGGACCATTATCACACTGGAGGGAGGCAGATTCCCCAAATTAGGAATCATTTTCTGGAGAAGGAGATCTGCAAGTGTATGAGCCTGCTTATGACAAAATGGTATGGCTCGACTCAATTAAATAATGAGTCTGCTTTAATGAGGAGATAATTCTTTTGACAATGGGCATATGGGTAAAAGTCAGTTGCCATCTATGTTCTGGAAGGTAACATCTAGCCTGTTGGGAGGAAAAAGTTCGGCTCTGATGTTTGCAATTCGAATTTGATTTTGACAAATTTCACAGGAGGCAGTAATGTTTCTTAAGAACTGTACGTCCTCAGAGGTAGGCTGTACATGGGATTTTATGAATTGAGACAGAGAAAGTCTATTAGGCTGAGAGAGTCCATGTAGGTAGGACAGAATTTGGCTAGTGTCAGGAGGTGAATGTGAGGATGTGGCCTGCTCTTTGTGGATTCCTGTGGTGGGTGGGGGATGTCTGGTCCCTGGAGTGCCACTGTCCTAGCTGCCTGGTCAGCCTAGTTTTTTCTCTTAGGGACGATGGAACTGTTGAACTGCTTAGACTGACAGTGGATGATGCCTATAGCTTTGGGGAGTTGGGAGGCCTTTAGTATAGCCAGTGTTAGGTGTGAGCAAGATATGAATCCTCCCTTTGCTGTAAGGAGTCTGTGTTCTTTCTAGAAACCAGCATGAGACAGGAGAATATGAAAAGCATATTTGGAGTTTGTATAAATATTTAGCTGTTGCCCCAGTTCCAATTGGAAGGCACGGTGAAATCTATCACCTCAGCCTCTTGATTAGTAATGTGTGTGGTAATGCCTTTGCTTCTACCACCTCAGCATCTGACACTATGTCATAGCCCACTTTATGTGTCCCCACATGTGAAAAGCAGCTGCCATCTGTTTATCAGGTATACGTGGCCTGAAGTAATGTGTCCTCCTGTGTATGTGAAGGACAGGGCAACAGTTCCTCTAGGTTTCAGTGCAGGAAAGAGATAGAGAATTGTCAGGGTTAGTTTGAGGAAGGTGGCTTGAAATATGAAGGGGTGGAGAAGCCTGGAAAGCAAGAATGGCATCTTCCAGTAACACTACATGGAGAGAAAGAACTTGAGAAGGAGATAAGATTTGTAAGAATTTATAAGTTAAGAGATAGGACAGGTTATAGTGGGAGAAAGTAGTTGTGAATGACCTAAAGGTTAGTTTCTTTGATTCCCAAATAAGGAGCTCAGCAGCTTTTAAAACACAAATGCAACATGCCTGTCCTTGAGTGGTAAGATCAAGTTTTTTTGACACTTATGCTACAGGTGGAAACAAGATTCCAAGATAATGCCCTAGGGCCCCAAGGGCATATCCCTCTCCTTCTGTTACACAGAGGGAAAATGACTGTGTTAGTTTTGGGAAGATTAAGGGCAGCCTTATGAAGATATGCAAGGAGACAGTCCATAATTTGGACCTTGAACTTGGGAGGCACAGCCAGGCAGAACTCTGTGAGTTAGAATCCTGCCTGGTATACAGAGGGTGGCCCAAGACAGGCACCTAAATTACACAGAGAAACCAATTTCTTAAAACCCAAATATATGTATATTTTTTCCTACAATAGAAACTGACAGAAACAGACCACAGAGACAGCATTCAGATGAACTTGGCAAACTAGAGCCACAATCAGAAAAATCCAGACAGGAATGGAGCCTTACTTTCAGATAGCTAGATTTTAGGACAAAGCACTGGAAATTCACTTAGACAACAGGCAACATCACCAGTTTTCTACTGTTAGTTGGAGGCAGAGTCCAGGGTAAATTACATTTTAGCCACATTCCCCTTTCAGCCTCCCTACTTCACACACAGGAAGATTCTTAAAAGTGCCATTCCCCTATTATTAGCCTGTATCCATTCAAGAAGCCTGATCATAAACGAGACATCCATCTGTTTCCCACTAGCAATAGCTTAGCTGAGGAAAGCCAGTGATCAGTGAGTCACCATTAGCCCTTATTTTGAGTGCTTAGCATCATTTTAGTTGATTTTTTCAGTCTTATGTGTAAATTCTGTCCCCATGTAGGAATGTCATTTGTAGCTCGGGTTTTGTGTCCCACCAGACTATTCCCAAATAACCACACACTTATTAATAATTATAACTCAAATTTATTACTAGCTACCTCATACATTTTCAATTAACGCATAACACTTATTATTGCTCTGCCTTGTGGCGTGGATCCTTTTCACAGTATTGCAAGTTCACCTCCTTCTCTCTTAGTCTCTTCACAATTCTGGGATTCCTCCCTTATTCCCAGAAACCTTGTTGTCTGGTCCTCCTGCCTAAATTTATCCTGCCTAGGTATAAACCAGTCAGGTTCTTTATTAAATCAATCACAATGATATATATTCAGACATTGTAAAGGAATATTCCCCATGCTGATCTTGTTTTTTTCATACAAACCCCATTTTATTTAAATTGCTATGGAGCGGTTGATTTCCATCCCTGCTGTCTGTTTGACAAGTTTTATATTGAAATCTATATGTAGAAATATTTGTCAAATATAATTATATATATGTTTAGTCTGAAATATGTGCATTTATTCTTTAAATATTTCACTTACTAAGCAGTTACTTTATGTTTAATCTCAGCCATAAATCTGAAGAACAATCATATTTCATGGAAATTGAAACTGCCCATGTGATGCTTAATTTTATACCACAGACTTAGCTGAGATCTACGTGTGCTTTTGGAGGCAAATCAACATAGTAATTTTATTATGTATATGTAGGTTGCAGTATATCTTGGGGAACACAATATCACCACATTTCCCATTTTATTCTAAAATAAAAAATCTTAAAACTAATACAAGTAAAACTATATCCAGTAAGTATATACAATATGTTCAGACAGCCTTTTGAGGGCCCTGACAACAGCATCCCAATGCCAGCTTAAAGCAATTCCAGAAGAGAATATATCATCCCATGTTCACTGTTCAGAAAAGGCTGAAATGCTGGGTCAAAAGAAAACTCCCTGTCATAGAGGCAAGATGGTCAACTATAATGCCCATTGACATAGCAGAAAAAAAGTTTCAGAGTTGTAAATAGAAAAATTATTAACTTACATGGATCTGCAATAAGATAAGACACTTGACATTCATTGTACAGAACCACAGCGGTATTATGTAAGACCATAATTTGCTTGTACTTAAAGATTAGAACTTCAGGGCCTTAAAAATGGCAGTAGATACAGATGTTGAGCCCTAGAAAAATCTGTTAGGTAATAGTTCTTAGTATAGGTAGGACTCATGATTGAGTCCTAGCATTGGTATTTGTGAAGGGTGAATGTGAAGGGGCATCAAAATAGCTTGACCAAACAGGCTTGACAGTCCTAGGGTCCTAAAGACAGCTTCTGTGACAGGCTTACTGGCAGGTAACACCCTGATCCAGGAAAAGCCTTAAGCTGATACCTCCCAGGGATTCACCCAGGGATAGAAAGTACCTGACATCCCAAACATTCCAAACATTAGATAAGATGGTCAGATGTCCTTGAGTCTACCACCCATCTATTTTTTTTTGTTTACTGATACCCTAGAAAACTGTCAGCCAGTTAGGTTCATGGACACTGGAAATCCCCTTGCCCCAACCTCTCATATGATAAAAACTCTGCCCTACCTGAGCTCAGGGCTCACTGCTCTCACCACTGTGTGAGACAGAGAGGATCCAAGCTCTCCAGAGTTTGAAATAAAGGCTTTTGCTTCTTGATGCTGGGGTTTGGGAGGAGAATTACATTATCAATGTCTAGTCTATTAACAATTTATAGATTCATACAAAAAATTTCATTAATTATCCTATTTAAAACAAGTAGTTCCTTTTAAAAAATAGATTCATAAATCTACCTATTATCTTTTCATATCCATATTCTCTCTTTTTTCCTTTCTGAATAGATTCAGAAGTCTACATTTTATCTTATCATTTCTATATGTACATTTTTTCTATTCAGAGTAGATACAATAATATACCCTATTCTATATCCACTTTTTCCTTTTTCTTCTCTCTTTTTTAAAAAAAAAAAAACAAGAATCCTCAATCTGATCTCCTTTATTTAGCTTTTTTTTTTAGAGCATTAAAAATTAACTTGTAACCAAGCATTATAAACAATCGTAATTAACCATAAGCCATTGAACAACTGAAAAACACCCACTCCAACTCTTGGGCATGTGGGCATAGTTTTCTTAAAATTACCTCCTGCTTTTTGAGGGCAAAGACAACTTTAGGAGACTCTGAAAAAAAATTTGAGTTTACTTGTCAAGTCCTGAGAAATGTAGCAGAATCATTTGTTATCTAGTCTCTGCATAATCAAAAAGTGCACAGCTTGTCTCAAGTCCTTGATGGAGTTGTCTGTGAATCTGGATCATCTCAGCTAGCCAACTTGAAATTTTCTGAGCAGTTTGTAGTCCAAAATGATCTTTCAGTGGTGTTAATCAGCACAATGGCTTTATCATAGTCCATGTGGAATCTTCATTGTGTGGTCCTGTCATGATTTTGAAGATTTCAAATTTGCTGTTAGGCATGGGCATGGTTTCCTACAGAAATTTTCTTTTATCTTTATTTATTTTATTAATTTTTTGTGCCTCCTCTGTTGTTTGGACCAATCACAGTCTGATAAATGTCTGTTTTTGGAACCATGACTATTTTTCCTTAGAAGAGAATCTTTTAACAGCAATTTCTATCCACCACTGGCCTCGCCAAACTTCGCCAAACTGACCTTGGCCAATGCTTTCTTGTAACAAGGATGGTTCTGGCAATATTTCTCTGAACAAGCAGTAGTAAACCATTCAACTCCAGTAGCAGCATCACCATCAACACCAATATGATGACAAGCAGCTTGTAACTCAGAACAGTGGCAGCAGCTTGCATAGTCTTTTTAATAAAGGTCTTATTAATAAAAAACTTGGTGCCAACTTTTAGGGTGAATTCTATAGATCAGAGGAGCAGAACAAGCCACAGCCACATCACATGGATTTTCCGTTAAGTGTGGAAATTTGAGAGAGTTTCCCATCTGTGTTGGCATTACAACTTGTGATTTCTTTGTACTAACCATTTTGATTGTATGCTTTCTTTCATGTAGTAGTTTGTTTGTGCTCAAATTTTGCAATATTTATGCCTGTCAATTCCCTATCATTGTTAGAAGACACTGTCTTCACAGCAGACACCCTTTCCTTTTAATAAGAACTGTTTGTGACCATTGCATTTAATATATTCTTATCCCAAGATTAATGCTGAGTGTTCTGGCTCTATAAAGTGGCCTGAAACAAAGCATTATAAGTTCTATACTATTTGAGAAATTGTGGAGTTATGTAATAGTGATTTAAATGATACTTTTTTTCTGGCAATCACAGGTAATGTTGCTTTTGACTATAAGGATGAATATTTAGAGGAAAGTCTGAAATCATATGTTTTCAGATAAGTTACAGATGAAGGTTATCCTTCTGGGTCTACTATCTCCCTGGCCATGTGGACTATGCTAGCTTATTATATTGGGCAGATTTTTGTGTTCCTGTCAGTGACATATGTCTGAGTTTCTGAAAAGAGTAAGAATGAAAACTTCAGACATGTCTTTGCAAAATAAATGAGCAATATTCTATGGAGGGCTTAATGTTGGTAAATTATCACATTTGAAGGAGGTAGTAAAATCATCAACTTTACCTCGTTGTTTTGTAGTCCTGTTAGCGGCAATTTTACCTTAATAAAACAAAATGATAATAAATGAACATAACAGATCTATCAATTGCTTAAGTGACTGTTATTAAAATCCTCATAGTGTAAACAATTGTTAAAAGTACCTCCTGTTTAAGTACCACCTGTTGGGTGGAAAAAGTTTGGCTCCAATATTTGGAATTGGGATTTGACTTTTGGTAAATTTCACAGGAGGCATTAATAGTTCTTAGAACTGTAAGTCCTCAGAGGTCGGCTGTAGGTGGGCTTTCAGGAACTGAGACAGGGCATGACTATTAGTGTGAAAGAGCTGATGGAGATAGGACAGAATTAGCCTAGTGTCAGGAGTTGACTGTAATGATGTGGGCTGCTTTGTATGGATTCCCTGTGATGAAAGTGGCAAGTCTGGGCCCTTAAGGGACACTCTCCTTGATACCTTGTCAGCCTGCTTTATTCTCTTAGAGATGGTGGAACTGTTGAAGTACTTACACTGACAGAGGATGATTCCTATATCTTTTGGGAGATGGAAGGCTTTGAGCATGGCCATTATTTGGACTGAGTTAGATATGAATCCTCCCTTTGCTGTAAGTAGTCTGTTCTCTTTCCACATAGTAGCATGGGACAGTATGTTATTAAAAGCATATTTGGAGACTATATAACAATTAGGGATTGCCTCAGGTCCAGTTGGAAGGCACGGAGAAAGCTACCAGCCGAGCCTGTTGTTTAGTAATGTGTGAGGGTAATGCCTGTGCTTTTACCACCTCGGCATATTACACTATGTTATAGCATGCTTTATGTGTCCCCTCCTGTGAAAAGCAGTTGCCATCTGTTTATCAGGTATAACTGGCCTGAGGCAATGTGCCCTCCTGTGTATGTGAAGAATGGGGCAATAGTTCCTCTAGGTTTCAGTACAGAAAAGAGATAGAGAACTATAAGGGCAAGATTGAGGAAGTTGGTTTGAAATATGAAGCTGTGGACAAGACTGGAAAGTAAGTGTGGCATCTTAAAGTATCACCACCTGGAGAGAAAGAACTCAAGAAGGAGGTGAAGTTTGTAAGACTTTATAAGTTAAAAGATCGAACAGGTTACAGTGGGAGAGGAGAGTTGGAAGTGACCCAAAGTTTAGGTTGATTCCCAAATCAGGAGCACAGCAGCTGCTAAAACATGAATGCAAGGTGCCTATCCCTGTGTGGAGAGGTCTAGTTTTATTGACAGTTATGCTACAAGTGCAAAAAAGGGGCACAGATGATGCCCGTGGGCACCTAGGGCATAACTCTATCTTTCTGTTACATAGAGGGAAGGGCTGAATTATGTCTGAAAGGTTTAGGGTCAGCCTTTTGAAGACCTGCAAGGGGCAGTTCATAAATCAATCCTAGGATTTGGAGGCAGAGCCAGGCTAAACTTGGTGAGCTAGAGGCCAGGGTGTTCTAGAGAATGAAATCCAGGACAGGCACCAAAGCTACACAGAGAAACCCAATTTCTAAAAAACAATCAAACAAAGAAAAAAACAGGAAAAAGGAAACAAAAGGACCACAGATCTTATCTTGTGTCTCCACCCACAACTCTGAATTCCTATATCCTATAGTAAAGTTGAGACTGGAAAATGTTGGTACATTGGAATCATCAACCACCTCTGATTCTCTTTGGATCTTTCTGCCATCTCTTCAACACAAATATGTGGGGATCAGGTATTGTTTTGCAGAAGACATTAAACTTCAGAACATAATACCCCAAAGCCTCTCTGGCTCTATAGAAAGACCCACCCTGCACATCATTGTGTTGTTTCCCAACTATTGTGTGAAGTACATTTTTGATTAGGGCCAAGAGATGCACAGATATATTAGTATATCCCTGTCATTAGGTCTTAGTTTATTTCTATATGACCGTGGCAGAAGGAAAGAAATTGTTTTTATATGAGTCTGTCATTTGAAAGTTGCTCACTATTTTCCCTTTTAGGGTATGTAGCTTCTGAGAGAGGAAATTTTTTTCTTCCTCATTTTAATCCACTATCACACAAAATAAACTTCTGTCCTATCATATACAGTCAATCCCAGCGAATCTTCTAAATAGCAGCAGATGGATTTGTCTTCTATGATGACATTAATATGTAGGGACTTATAAAGAGCTTCTTTCCATCATATTATGTGGTGTAAGTATATTTTTGAAATGGTCTGTGGAGCTTCATGGTTACACTAAAGCCATATCTTTGGACATAATTTCAAAGAAATAAAAAATTGCTGCAACATGAGTGAAAAAACTCTGACACTTCATCACACTATAAGTAATTCAGTTTTCATAATATCTCTATACATATTTTATGATGTATTTCAATCAATTATAATATTTATGTAAATTGTATATGTGTATATGTGTGTGTTTGCTCCTGCATATATATGAATATACATATACACAGATACATATGCATTTTTATACTATCTTGACATAGTTTAGAATTCTATTCATGCATACATTTAGATTATTTCACATATCTTTTTGCTCCTTTAATTTTATATCTGCACTGCAAACTATCAAAATAAACACCTCTATTTACTAATGTTATTTTACCTAATTGTTCATCTACAAATGTATACATAACTAACAAAACCTGTATACAGAATATGGTGATTAGGTGTAGCCATTTTAGCATTTTTTTCTTTTGGATTTTTGAGATAGGGTTTCTCTGTGTAGTTTTTGTCCTGTCCTGAATCTCCCTCTGTAGACCAGGCTTGCATAGAACTCACAGAGTTCTGCCTGCTTCTGTCTCCCGAGTGCTGGGATTAAATGCCCGTGACACAATTGCCTGGCACCTTATAAAGTCTTTACCATTTGAACAGTTGTGATATGTTGTAATACTAATGTAAAATATGCTTTTTTTTTTTACAGTAACAGTCAATGTTGCCCGTGGCTGCAAGGATAAAGAGTTACAAGACTGTATGAAATTATATGCTTTCAGTGAAGTTATAGATGAACGTTCTCTTTCTGGGTCTACTATCTACATGGCCATATGGAATATGCTAGGTGAAAGAGCAGAGGAGTGAGGAGGTGATCAGGGAGAGGTAAATGTTTGGATCAGAGCCCAGGAGTTAGAGCTAGTAATCCATACATGAATTCAAATGTTGGGATTGATAGGGCTTGCTTGGGAAGTGTCCACAGCATGAAAAGAACTAGAAACAATAATTTCACCAAGTCAGGGTGAATTTTCATTGGCATCTTAATAAGATTGTTGTTTAAAGATTATTGGTATACTGTACCTTCCCTGAGGACTTATGATGGTAAGGGATATGAAAATATCAAGGTATATTAAAAGATTAGATATGGTCTGGAAAATCTGGAAGGTGAACTCCAGACTAATATCAGACTGATGAAATGCAGGGATCACAAATCCTGGAGAAGGAGGTCAGGGATTGTCTGAGGCCACTTATTAGAAATAAGAAATAACTCTACACAATTAGAAAATGAGTCCACCACTATGAGGAGATATTTAATTCGTCTGACTGTGGGCATATGGGTAAAACTGAGCTGCCAGTCAGGCCTATGAAGGTAACCTCTAACCTGGTTGGTGTGAAAAGTTTGGCTCCAAAATTTGGAACTGTATTCTGTCTTCTGACAAATTTTACAGTAGCCAGTAATAGGTTTTAAGGACTGTAACTCCTCAAGTTAGGTGTAACTGAAGTTATCCTGTTCCTTCCCAGATCCCATGGCACTAAGAACCAACCAAACACACAGAGAATTATATTATTTACAAACTGTATGGCCTAATGGCTCAGGCTTCTTGTTAGCTGTTCTTATATCTTAAATTAACCCATTTCTATTAATCTATAAGTTGCCATGTAACTCATGGCTTAATAGTATCATTTCATGTTGCTTTTCAACATGGATTCTGGCAGCATTTTCCTCACTCAGCCTTCCACTTCCACAAACTCTCCTCTCTCTTTGTCCTGCCTATACTTCCTGCCGACTACTGGCCATTCAGCCCTTTATTTATTTACCAATCAGAGCAACACATTCAGAGCATACAGCACATCCCACAGCAGGGAGACTGTAGGTTCCCTTCAATGAACAGAGACAGAGCAAGACTATTAGGGTGAAAGAGCTGGTGTAGATAGGACAGAATTGGCCTAGTGACAGGAGATGACTGTGAGGATGTGGGTTGAACTATATGTATTGCCTGTGTTGAAGGACATGAGCCTGGGCTCTAGACTGCCTCTGTCTTGATGCCAGGTTGATATTGGTATTTCCCTTAGAGATGATAGAGCTGTCAATATGATGAGATTGACAGTGAATAATTCCTATTAAATTTGGGAAATAGGAAGCTTTTATCATGACCATTATTTGGCCTGAGTTAGTTATGAATTGCCCTTTTGCTGTGAGAAGCCCATGCTTTTTCCAGATGAGTGTGTGACAGTAGGATATCAAAAGTATATTTGGAAACTGGTGGTGGTGGCACATGCCTTTAATACCAGCACTCGGGAGTCAGAACCAGGCAGATGTCTGTGAGTTCAAAGATAGCGTGGGCTACAGAGCAAGCTTCAGGACAGGCACCCAAATTACACAGAGTTATTAGTCTTGCAAAACAAAACAAAAGCATATTTGGAGTATGTATAAACTTTAGGAATTGCCCCTGTGCCACCTGGAAGGTACAGGTGAGAGACATTATCTCAGGTTGTTGGTTAGTAGTGTATGTCTTTGATTCTACCACCTCAGCATCTGACACTATGGCATATCCTGCTTTACGGGTCCCAACATGTAAAAAGGAGCGGCCATCTGTGTTTCAGATATAAGTGGCCTGAGGCAATTTACACTCCTGTATGTGTTAAGGATGAGGCAAAAATTGCTTTAGGATTTAAGTGCAATAGTGAGATGTGGAATAGTCAGTACTAGTTCGAGAAAGGATGATTGAAGTATTAACAAGTGAGCAAGTCTGGAAGGTAAGTGTGGAATCTTCCAGTAATAACACTTGGAGAGACAAAACTCAGGAAGTTGAAAAAGTTTGTAAGACTTTATAAGTTAAAAGATGGGAGAAGTTTTTGTGTGAAGACAATGTATTAGGTGACCCAAAGTTTAGTTTCTGTAATTCACTATTAAGGAGCTTAGCAGCCCCTAAATGACATATGATTGGTGACCCTCCCTATGTGGTGAGGTGTAGTTTTTTTGACAGGTATGCTACAGGTGCAATGGAGGGTCCCTGCTGGTGTCCTAGATTCCCAAGGGTATATCACTCTCTTTCTGTTACATAAACGGAGAAGGGAAGAGTTGACCTGGGAGTTGTAGTGCAGAGTCCTGAAGCAGAGCCTATTGGAATTTTTGGAAAGGATTAATAATGGGATGAATGAGGGATTAATGCAGGATCCCTGAGCTGCCTGATATAAGGTGTGAGCCAGGAGAATAAAAACATCAAACACAGGTTTACAAGGAGTCAGCTATTTCTAGAAAGAACAGAATATCCTGTTTAGTAGAGCAGCCTGCAAAAGACTGAATTAGATGCTTTCTATCTGAAGCTATAGCCTAGTATGTTGTGGTAATATTTACACCAAAATAGGTGATCTGAGGAGTAGAGAGCTCCATTTTGGAACTTGAGACTCCATACCTCAGGCTGTACAAAATATTTAGAAAATAATAGTAGAATCTTATCTACTAATTGTAAAATTTAAAGCCAATGAGGGAGAAGGACAGCAAGTCACAAGCTGGGGATTGATGAAATAGTTGTGAGATGTCCATGAATATGTGTGTCAAGACAGTCCATGTTACCTACATGAACAGGAAAGTACCTACGTCTATCCAGGATAAGGAAAAGATGTTTTGAGACAGAGGGCTGAGACGTATAGAAAAGAAGGTATCCTTGAGATATAGAACTGAGTAATGTGTGGATAGTGAAGGAATAGTGTAAAGATTTGTGTAAAGATCAGGCATTACGGGATTGAGAGGACCACTGAAGATCTAATGAGCTGCAGGTGCACTGATATTTTATTTGGGCTGAAATGTAGTGATTTTTTTCATTTCTGCTTTATTAAAGCTTCCTGGAGATCAGGCAGGAAAGACCAGCCATTTTAAGTAAACAAAATTTCAGGTAGCACACACCCTTAATCAGATCACTTATCAGACAAGGTCTCCATGTGTTCAAGGCCATACTAGGGAATAGAGCAAAGCATGGTGACACACTCCTATAAGGCCAGTACAAAACATAAAAACCTGAAATTCTGTACAGACATACAATGTAAAGAAGAGATAGCTGGTGTAATATAGCCAATTATAGGGCATAAGAACAAGGCAATAAAATCATGTGTAAGACAGCAAGTAGCTTGCATTTGGAAGTTGAATGGTTGGTGAGGTAACGTTTGTATGTGACTTTTCCAATTTCCCTGATCTCTAAGTCTTCATCCCTATATTTGGCACTGTGTCTTTTTTTATTTAATGAGACTTAACTATAAGTATAGAGGAGTTAAAAGGAGAAGAATTTGGATGAAGTAGCATATTTCTGAGAAGTTCATGGATGATAGTCTTAAGTCCTCTAAGGCTCTGGAGTGAAAGAGTGTACTGAATTTGAGTGATGTACCAGGTAGGGTGCTGGAACTGGATAACAATAAAGTGATGGTTTCTAGCAACAGGAGTCTGGCCATCCATGACTTTGGCTTCCACATTAGAGATTGAAAGGGATATGACATGTCATAGATGGAGGGCTGAGTGTCAAAAAGGAGGAGGAGAGGAGCTGCTGACAAATCTGTGGTAGGAAAATGTGGGCACAAATGAACTAGAAGCTAGTGCCTTAGCTAAAATATTTCATTCCATTAGGCCTACAGGTCAGGTTTGCACATACAAAACTGTGTGTAAGAGATATTCTCATGAAAATACATTTAAGTCATGGGGTTTGGTGAGGTAAGTTAGGGTGTCACTCTACTCAGACAACAGGGAGATTGGAACGACAGGTAAAACCCCAAAACTCCCACAGGATGCAGTAAGGCCTCCAGTGTCCAAAGGAAGGAAATGGATCATTCCTATATAATAATGGCTACGTAAGGTTTTGGTATGACATGACTGTGGTTGGGGAAGGACCTGGGTACTTTCAATCGTCCATTACCCAGGGTAGGAGATTGCCTCTACGTTGGTCCTCGATTGATGTCCCAATGTCATGAGTTACACAGGGTCAGTGAACTGACCTATGTCCATATCAATAGCATTTTAGATGAGGCCCAGGTGACCTACATGTGGCAGGGATTGGCTCAAGCCCAATGGCTTTCTCTACAAATTTTTAAACAGGAACCTGGAGTCCTTCATGTGGCTGGTCAGATAGCCTGTGCTAGATTTGACAGTCATGTTTGCAGGCTTATTCCTGTCTCACATAGCTATGCCATGCAGGAACATAGACTATGTAATCAAGCTGCATGCATGTTACATAATTACATACCATAGGGTAACTTAGTAGGCAAGGCCGTGGGATGCCTAAGCAATCTTCCTGACTGATGGACAGAGGATGCTCAGTTATGTAATTAGGGGGGTGCCCGGCACACATAACAACACAAGAGACCATAAGCCAGTAATTTACTGTTAGTTGGAGTGAGAGACCATGAAAATTTTGTTGGAACCCAAAGTTTAGGGTCTCAAGTGGGTGCCCCAATAACCCAGGCTCCATTTCAGTTGATGCAACAGCATGAGGATTTATTAAACTTTTATATAGAAGAGCTCCTCTGCTCCCAAGAGCAAGAGTCACATCTTACTGTAGACACAGGGGTGCTTTTAAAGGAAAAACCCACAAAAGCCATAAGATTACAATTCCCATACAATTTCTTTTCACAAGATCATGGTCTGATCATAGAGTGGGTACAGTCAAGTCAGCATGTATATTCTTCCTGAAACCTCAAGGGGGATATCAGGGCTGGAGTGGAGCTTACACAAAGGTCACAGTGGTCCTTCCTGGAACACCTGCAACTATCCCAGTCACAGTTGAGCACATCTGTTAAAAGAAAACTTTTTACATGGTTACATTGTGGCAGGGGTGATTGAGTAGTGGCTGAGTCAGGTTGCCCTTGGAACTAGATTTTTAATTTCTCATTTCCTGGTGCTTGAAGTTTCTCTCTTCCTGAGACTTGGGGGTGTAAGCCTGAAGGACTAGTGTCTTTCAAATTCATTTTATAATGTGTTCCCTTTTCAGTTTCCCTGCTCCTTTTACAACATACAGGAAGGAGGGAGAGACAGATGAGTCACAGCTCTAATGGAGATCTCCAAACCCATTGTCGTCATTTGCTTTCCCTTCTACTTTAGACAGCTCTCTTCTTATTGGTTGTGTATTTGAATATCAGTCAGACAGATGGAATAAAAGAGCTTGTAGTCCACAGTTTCAATAGCCAGGCTCCTGGCTAAATTCCAGCTGGTAGCTGGATTTAGCCAAACCCTGACTGGAAATAACACAGGAGAAGGATAACTGTCCCAGAGAACTGCTGCAGACAGAGGCAATAGAAACACGGATAAGCAGGGATTTGGTGGTATTGCCCACACTCCTTCTCTGTGTCACCTGCACCTGCTTGCTCTGCCGGAAATGTCCTCCTTCCCCTGAAGCCACTGCTTCAGCCTTAATACCTAAAAAAATACAGTGATGTATTGAATATATGTGCCCTTTCGAGGACCCATTAAGAAAATGACTGTGTCAGTGACAATTCTCACTTAGCCACCTGCGACTCTATGAAAATTTCAAGAATCAGATTCCACAAATAAGTGCATTTGGGGAATCTAAAATGGCATATCGATAACTGTTATCTGAAAGGTACAATTTGCAGCCCAGAATCAGAATCAGCCATCAGTAGGTGGAAAGTGAGGCTTTCGGGTAGATAGCCAGGAAACAGGACCAAATACCAGGTACATGATCACCCTCTATTTTCCATAAGATGTTCTTCTCTTTTGAGCATTGACTTCTGGGCCTAAAATTCATTACATCACTTCCTGTCATCCACTTTCAGTTTCGTTGTTTTGGATGCAGCACATATATAGTTGGGAGGGTGAAATGAATCAGCAGCTCTGAAGGAGATCTCAAAGAATACCCCAGGATGTGATTTCCACTGGTGGAATTGAGTTCACTGTCAATATTGTTTCCTTTGGGTTGGGCCATATCCCACCCCCTCATTTCCCCAGAGAATTTTCGAGTAGAAGCAGCAGGAAATATTATTTAGAAGGATTTAAGAGAGAGAAACATATAGAAAATACAGGATAGCTTTGAGAGTGCTTGTATCCTAATCCATCCAGCATATTCTGTCTCTGACCTTGGGTATTTAAAGCAATGCCAAGGAGTGGAGAAAAGACCAACCCCCTGCACAGACAGGTGCAGGTCATCTCAGCCACCTGCACTCAGAACCATGATCCAATCATCCTCTCTAAGCAGACCTGCTGGATAAAGCCTAAGTCGACTCCAACAGGTTCCTATTCCAAATAAAATTTGAATGCACACCCTCCTCCATGAGAAGCAAGGAGAGCTAAAAAATTGTCAGCAGAGAAGTTTCTCACCAGTTAGCCTGTGGGTATATTCTGGGTCACAGTTGCTTATGAGCACACTAAAATCCAATAGTTATTTGGTGCTGTCAAGCAGATTGCTCCTGTAATACAAGGGGAGACAGATCCCGTGGAAATTACTAAATCAAAAATTGTTTGATTCAAGCCTTACAGGTCTGAGTCACCTGATCTGGGCAAATGTGCAGCAAACAGATTCCTGTTTCTGCAGCTATGGCTTCTCTCTAAAGATGTGGTCTCTTCTTCTCGGTTTGAATTCACTTCAGGCTTTAGGATCTTGCATAGGCTATGGGAGTCCTGCTCTTCCCTTCTTCTGAAGCTACTGTTTCTTTAAAGATATAGCATCCCTGTGCCAGTCTTGGTGTTCTGCTCTATGGGCGAGGAAGTTGATTTTCTACATGCTTTAGTATCTGGCAGAAACTGGTGAAATCCTGCTGTTTATTGCACCCTGGGAGATTTATTGTGGGAATGGCTTGGCATTGTAGTTTTATTCATGAACCATAGAGGCACTGAAAATATGGAGCAGTAACATTTGCAGTCATTTCTCTATCTGTTATCAGAGTTACTAAAGTATGGAAAATAAAGTATAGCACTTAAAACTTACTTTTTAATATCCTGATGCCTTTTAGGTATTCACAGTATTAACTTTGCATTCTTGGTTTGCATTATCACTGTGTTCTTGCATAAACAGTCTCTTGTATGTGATTTTTTTCCTAATTCTCAGTCCATTCCTATATATGAAAAAAGAGAGGGCATTAACTTCATTGGAAGTCAATTATTTATTGATGATGGCAGACAGGAATTTAATACTTCATTTGATAATAATAAACACAGCTTTTTCATTTTTTCATGAATAATTACTTGATTCCTCCCCTGATCATTTGGCCACTAGGACAAAATTATATTTGAGAGTTACTCACTGTTTTCTCTTTTAGAGTATGTAACTCATGAGAGTGAGACATTTTGTTCCTCATCATTTAGTCCACTAACATGCAGATTAACCTTCCATCGTATCACATGTAGTCAATCCCAGTGAATCTCGTAAATAGCAGCAATTGCATTTCTGTTCTATGATGATATAAGATGGTAAGTAGTTCAAAAATAGTTTATTTTCATCATATTGGAATGTGTAAGTATATTTTTGAAATCGTCTTTTAAGCTCCATTTTGGCACTAAAGATATACTTTTGTCCATGAAGTCAAACAAATAACACATTACTGCCACATTAGTGAGAAAACACTGACACTCTTCATAGTATAAGGGATTCAGTTTTTACAATATCTCTCCACTTGTTCTGTGATACATTTCAACAACATTATAACATTGATATAAGTTTATGTATGTGTATATGTATGAGTTTGCTTATGCATATATATGCATATACACAGATACATATGCATGTGTACACTTTCTTCATACCGTTTTTAATTTAGTGCATGAGTACTGAATTGAGATTATTTTGCACTCCTTTTTTTCCATCCTAATACAGAATATCTGCACTGTAAATTGTTAAAATAAATACCACTATTTATTAAAATTATTTTTATCAAATTGTACATATAAAAATGTTTGCATGAGGAAACATGAAAAAAAGTAAATCCATTTAAATGTTTTGTAATTAAGCTTCTTAAAAGTGCCATGCCCCTATTTTTAGCCTGTACCCAGTCAAGAAGCCTGCTCTTAAATGAACCATCCATCTGTTTTCCACTAGCAATAGCTTAGCTGAGGAAAGCCAGTGATCAGTGAGTCACCATTAGCCCTTATTTTGAGTGCTTAGCATCATTTTTGTTGATTTTTTTCAGTCTTATGTGTAAATGCTGTCCCCATGTAGGAATGCCATTTGTAGCTCGGGTTTTGTGTCCCACCAGACTGTTCCCAAATAACCACACAGACACTTATTAATAATTATAACTCAAATTTATTACTAGCTACCTCATACATTTTCAATTAACCCATAATAGTTATCTATGCTCTGCCATGTGGAGTGGAACCTTTTCTCAGTATTGCAAATTCATATCCTTCTCTCTTAGTCTCTTCACAATTCTGGGCCTCCTCCCTTCTTCCAAAACCTCATTGTCTTGTTCTCCTGCCTATATCTATCCTTCCTTAGTGTAAACAAGTCAAGGTCTTTATTAAAACAATCACAATGATATATATTCAGACACTGTAAAGGAATATTCCACATGCTATTCATGGGTTTTATTCCTACACACTCCCATTTTATTTAAATTGCTAAGGAGACATTGATTTCCATCTCTGCTGTCTGTCTGACAAGTTTTACTTTAAAACTTATTAGAAGAAATATTATATATATATATATATATATATATATATATATATATATATATATATATACACACACACACACACATGATAATTAACCATAAGCCATTGAACAACCAAATAACACCCACTCCACCACTTGGGCATGTGGGCATAGTTTTCTTAAAATTATTTCTTGCTTTTTGAGGGCAAAGATACTTTAGGAGTTCCTGAAAAATTTAGGGGTTACTTGTCTAGCTGTTCTGCCTTCTCATTGGTTGTAAACCCAAACACATGACTGCCCCATCACTGCCTGCATGTACCGCCCTCCAGGTCCTTAAAGGCGTGTACCACCGCCACCACGCACTTGCCATGGCTCTAATACCTCTGACCCCCAGGCAACTTTATTTATTAACATACAATTAAAATCACATTTCAGTACAAGTAAAATACCACCACATTTCCCCTTTTCTATTTTAATAAAAAGGAAAAAAAAGAAAAAGGTTATAACTAACAAAAGAAAAACTATATACAAAAGTACAATGACTATATACAATATATACAAGTAATAAATGTCTAAACAATGTCTAGTCCATTTGTATTTGACAAAGTCAGAGAAAATAATTTCATTATCTATCCTATTTTGTTAAGTCCAAAATGTATCTAATTCACTGTCTATCCTAATTAATCTTCAACTATAACTAACTGACCTTCAACTATAACTAACTAAACTTCAACTCCCTCAGAGACCCAAGAAGGAAATAATATTAGCTAACAAAAATAAAAACAGAAAGTGCATGCAAGCAACTTACAAAAATTTTGTGAGTTGACAGAAACAGTCAGCTGCCTGGACAGTCACCTGAGGTTTCTCCACAATGCTGGGGCATCATCTTCAGCCTATAGGCTTAGCATATCTGACAGACTCATTTGTGAAGTAGGATGTACACAAGGTCAACAGTTCAACCTCAACCTTGGGTGAGAGCAGTCCATGTACCAGAAACACCTGAATTCCACTAGTGTCATGTCATGATTCAGGATTTTAAATTCTGGAAATTGTTGATGGTTTTTTAATTCAGCTGTCCATTCTTCTTGGCTGTGTATATATGGCTTCATCTCAGCATCCAATTCTTCTCCACATCCCTCTATCAAATGCCAGTCTACTATTGAGAGGCATGAGCTTAGTTACTCTTCAAGAATAACTGTTTCAGCTGCTGTTCCATTGCACATCAGAAGCCATCAGCCCAATGCCTGTTCAGCTGCCTTCGAAGAAATGGGCACTGTACCTTTTCCGAGTTGCTAAGGCCACTTCAGGGATGGTGCCATATTGTCCTGACCTCAGAAGATGCCTTTTGATAAAGCCATAACCACACTTGTTTGGGCAAGAATCAGTAGTCCTTTGTTTCATGTCCTGTTTGTCCATTTTGTCAGCAGTTGATTCGAGGATACTTTGTTGTCCAGTGGCTAACTTTTGCCACAATGAAAGTTAACTCCATATGCAGTTTCTTCAATGCCCATATTTTCTCTGAAGTAGATTGGTACTGCCAGGAGCCGACATGTCTCATAATCATAACAAAAAAGAAAAATTTTCTAAGTTATTAAAACATTTTAAATGCCATATTCTGTAGATCCCTGAAGGGTTTGAAGATGACCTGTCTAAAATATATCTGCTCAATTTTTAAAACATATTCAATATGACTACAAGTTCTATTGTAATATCTAACTACTAACTTTCATTTCTTTATATCCTAATAGTTGGTAATAATAACATTCAAGGATCAGAAAATTGCATTGTTAAATGAACGGTATAAGTACAATTAGAAATATACATATAGCAATTTCTAACAATATCAATTTCAATATATATAATTTGTATACAATATAAAACAATCCAATCCAATGTAAAGTATTTAAAACTAGTAATTGTCTTTTTCTTCTTTCTTTTCTTTCTTTCTCTCTTTTTTTAAATCTAATCTCCTTTGCTTAACCTTTTTCCTAACCCTTGAAAACAACTTGTAACCAACTCCCCTAAACAATGAAAATTATCCCAGACCCAAAACCCATTAAAAAGACCAAAAAAACACCCGCCCCACACCACCTCTTTGGGAATGTGGGCGTTGTATTCTTAAAATTGCTTCCTGCTGCGTATGGGCGAAGTTATCTTTAACCTGAAAGAAAAATTTTAGGTTAATTGTCAAATTCTAGGAGAGGTAACTCCTCCTTTCCTTTACAATTTTTTAAACAAAATCTCAAACCTAGTTAGAAGAAACCAAACTCATACAATTCCTACAAACCCTTATTGAAAAGCAATCTTCTTAATCTAACCATTAACACTTTGAAAACTTAGCAAAACATCCAAAAGCAGTTTCTTAATAAAACTCTTTACACTTTAAAAGTAGTCTCTTAATATACCCCATTTACATTTCTTACTAACAAAACATGACATTAATCCACTCAAACAACTTTTGAAATTAGACTAAGGAATATTAACTCTCCCTCTTATAATTTAAGCAGAATCTCAAGCCTAGTTATAAAACCCAGACTTTTCTGTTTAAACAGTTCCATTTGTAACACAAAACCAGTTCCATAAGTAATTCCATTTTTACATAAACAGTTCCACAAAACAATTTCATTTTTAACACAGAACAATTCATGAATCACCAGCATATATGCATACACAAAACTGCATCTTGAGTCAAGGTAGAAACAATAAATTTCTTCATTTAAACAGTTCCATTTTTAACCCAATTCCAGCAAACAGTTCCTAGGTCATTACTATGAATAAACTCAAAATTGTCCCATTGCAAAGAAATCTCAAGTTTATTTCATTTTCTTAAGTCTTAAAATTCAAATGATAAATTCTGGTACTAGCATTCCAAATATGAGAAATCCATAACCAAAATCTTTGTAGTTTTATCTCATTATTTTAAGTTCAAAAAGTTCAAACAAGAAATAAATTCTAGTATCAGGCTTTCACTTCCAAATATGAAGAGACGTTTTTAAACCAAAACTTTTTTGCAGTTAACAATTTTAGTTCAAACAAGCGTCTCTGAACTTTTATTCTCAAGCTAGAGACCTTTTTAGGTACAGTAGTATTCTAAACCGCACCGTTTTTGATGTTAGCTCAGGTTTTTCTGTGTTGCATCGATTTTCTACGGATCTCAGCTGCGGGTGCCTTGTGCTGGTTCTGGTGTCCGCCGTTCTTAGCTTCTTAGCAGCTTCTGGAACTTTTGAAAACCGCTCAGACTGCCTGCTTTGCAGTCTGCTAGGACAGTAACTCTGTATCTCAGGTTTTTTCATCATATACATTAAGCATAGACTCACACTTAACATTTACACTTTTTTACAATCTCACGTATAACATTTTTTCCAAAGCTTTTAGACTCACATTCAACATTTACATGTTTTTACAAACTCACATAACATTAACAGCTACTTATTTATACTGCTTAAGGAAACTATAGAACTACTTTAGCAAATATATTTCTTATTACTTATATATTTCTTATATTCATTCCATCTTATTCTTATTTAAACTTACATTTACAACTAGCATCTTTACTTCTTACAAGTTTATTACTATATGTCTTAAGACTACCTTAGATACTTCTTGCAAGCTTATATATATTCTTAAAGGAACTCTACAGATCTATTTTACAAACTTATACAGGGCTACCATTAGCATATATTTAACTTAGCAAACACCTAAAGATTTCTTAACACAGATCTAACAAGAGAATTTTTACAAACTCACACATCTTATTTTCATCTTTTTCTATTTCTTACTCTTAATTATTAGCACTATCTATTAAAGATTCTCTTAACTAGACAGGAAGTACATATGTCATTTCTAAAGTTTAGAAGTTTATATTCAGCTTTGTTTTAAAATGCTGGGATTTAGTGAGTGTTGTTATAGAATTGTGATACTTGTTGCTATGGGGACTGTAACCTTCCCAGGATGACACCACACTCCAAAGTTGCCGGTTCTCTCAGCCGTTCCGGACTGGCAGAGATGCACTGTCAGCGGTAGACAGTTTTTACTAGAGGCTGCTCCTTCACCCAAATTCATAATAGCTCCCCTAAGTGCTTCAATTCAGACAAATGTTTCTATTACAGCAGTACTTTTGGTTTGTTCTTCTGAAAAACTTCATTTCACGCTGAGGGTGAAATTACTGTATTTAGCTGCTGTAAAGAATGAAGAATGTAGCTAGAGTTTTCCTGGTCCTGCCTGGCCCAAGTCAGGACAAATCTCTCTCACCCACCATTCCTTTAGCTGCTCAGACCCAACCAAGTAAACACACAGAGACTTATATTGCATATAAATTATATGGCCATGTCAGGCTTCTTGCTATCTGTTTTTCTATCTTAAATTAACCCATTTCTATTACTCTATACTTTGCCATGTGGCTCATGGCTTACTGGTATCTTACATCATGCTTCTCCACCTGGCTGCTGTCAGTGTTTCTCTGCCTCAGCCTTCATGTTCCCAGGATTCTCTTCTCTGCTTGTCCTGCCCATACTTCCTGCCTGGGCACTGGCCAATCAGCATTTTATTTATACGGAGCAATTTCCACAGAAGGAGGAGAGGGAGAGAAAGAAATGTGGATCATGTGTTATTTTTTTTTACTATTATCAATTAGGCATTTTTATCTTCTCCTGAGACAAACCTTAATGCACCTCTTTCCTTTATTATTTTAGTATTGAGGAGACACAGGTGATAACTTGCTTAGGGCATTTAACAATGACAGATTGTTATATTAAAGTTCCTTTATACAGAGTAAAGACCTTTTTGACACTGAGGTGTTTATACCTCTGGTCTATTAGTGTTTCTTACCAGTATATTTTGGGTATGTTTGGATATTCCTTTTGCCTCCAAATCTATGGCTGATGTTGGTCTTATAACAAATAGCTATGTAGGTTATCAGAAATTTGAATATGTTATTAGAGTCAACAAAGGGAAACTGATGAAGCAGAATATGTCAATAGGGACAAGAGAACTTGAAGAGGGAATCAGGAAGAAGAAAAAAACTTATGGGGTTCACAATTCAGTAGGATTGAATGTTGTGCGAGGAACCCATGTTTTTCTAGAATTGGTGACAAGGCATTAATCCTGACGACCTCTGGAACTTAAGAGACTGGGTCCCAGTTTGTTTCACTGTGTATGAGGAAGAATTTCTCTTGGGTGAGGGCAGGATAAAAGGTTTCAGGCTATGGAGATGTATCCAGTGGGGAAAGCCCTCAAGTTTAGCACCTGAGGCAAGTTACAAGAAGTTCCTTGAAGGGTACCTTCCATTTAGTATAACGGAAAGATGTATGCTGGACTAGAGGTCAAAGAAAGACCTCATCCCCAATGTGGATAGAGGGTTGGGCATGGATTATCACATGGCTGGTGTAAGGAGTAGTCAGCAAATTTCCACATGAGACTGGAGAGGTGATAGAGTAGAAGAGTGAGGAGGCGATCAGGGAGAGGTAAAAGATTGGATCAGAGGTCAGGGTTAGAGCTAGTCACCCATACATGAGTTCAAATGGTGGGATTGATAGGGCTTGCTTGGGAAGTGTCCAGAGACTGAAAAGAGCTAGAAACAATAATTTCACCGAGTCAGGGTGACTTTCTGATGGCATCTTAATAAGAATGTGTTTTAAAGATTATTGGTTTACTGTACCTTCCTTGAGAACATATGATGGTAAGGTATATGAAAATGCCAAGGTATATTAAAAGCTTTAGATATGGCCTGAAAAATCTGGAAGGTGAACTCCAGACTAATATCAGACTGAAGAAATGCAGGGATGCCAAATCCTGGGGAAGGAGGTCAGGGACTGTCTGAGGCCACTTATTAGAAACAGGAAATACTTCTACACAACTTGAAAATGAGTTCACAACCATGAAAAGACATTTAATTTGTCTGACTGTGGGCATATGGGTAACATAAGCTGCCAGTCAGGCCTTGGAAGGTAACCTCTAACCTGGTTCGTATGAAAAGTTTGGCTCAAAAATTTGAAAGTATATTCTGTCTTCTGACAACATTTACAATAACCAGTAATAGTTTTTAAGGACTGTAAGTCCTCAGAGGTAGGTGTAGCTGAAGTAATCCTGTTCCTTTCTAGAACCCATGGCACTCAGAACCAAGCAAACACATAGAGACATATTATTTACAAACTGTATGGCCTAATGACTCAGTCTTCTTGTTAGCTGTTCTTATATCTTAAATTAAACCATTTCTGTTAATCTGTAAGTTGCCATGTGGCTCTTGGCTTATTGGTTTTTTAACATGTTGCTTCTCATCATGGCAGCTGGCAGCATCTCCCTCACTCAGCTATCCACTTCCCCAAATTCTCCTTTCTCTTTGTTCCCACCTATACTTCCTGCCTGGCCACTGGCCAATCAGCACTTTATTTATTAATCAATCAGAGCAACACCTTCAGAGCATAAAGAATATCCCCCAGCAATTTCCCTTTTGTCTAAAAGGAAGTTTTAATTTTCACACACTAAAATTACAAATAACACAACAATTATCAAGCAAGAATTATACTTAAAATATCTAGTATATTTTTATTTGCCAAAGTTGCCAAAGATATCCTATCTACCATAATTGCTGAAAATTATAACTATCTAGACTTCAACTACATCAAGACCTCAGAATTATATACTATTACCTGAGAAATAGAGGAACGATGCAAGCAATGTTAAGGAGTCTTGAGAGAGTAGACAGAGACAGCTGGCAGCCTGGACAGTCATCCAAAGTTCCTTTATACAGATGGGGTATCTGTCTTCAGCCCACAGGCCTAGAGTCTCTCAGTCACTTCTCTCTCTCTCTCTCTCTCTCTCTCTCTCTCTCTCTCTCTCTCTCTCTCTCTCTCTCATTTTATCAAGACAGGGTTTCTTTGTGTAGCTCTTTTCCTTTCTTGAAACTCGCTTTGGAGATCAGGCTGGCCTGAAACTCACAGGGATCCACCTGCCTCTGCCTCCCGAACACTAGGATAAAAGGTGTGTGCCCATCTTCTCAGTCACTTTTCTCTGTGTCCTGTAGAATGTCTGGCAGTTTCTTTGACGAAGCAGGAATCTAAAGGACCATTTTGCCAAACAAAGTACAGTAGTCACCTTCCTATGTTTCCGGCATGTCCTGTCATACATTTTATCAATTAGTCCAGGCAAGATCAGTTTCTTGCCCAAATGGCTATTATTGCCAAGAAGAAGATAAAGTCCATACAGAGTGTCTTCAATGCCCATCCTCCTCTCTGAAGTAATTTGGTGACACAGGAGCAGACATGTCTCACTGTCCAGAATGTCTAAATTTTTTTTAAAAAAATTTAAATGCCATACTCTATAGGTCTTTGATGTGTTTCCAGATTACCTACCTAACTTTATTATGTCTATGTGTACCAAGAACTTAACATGAATATAAGTTGGACTATCATAGAAGACCAGTTATTAATCTGTATATCTTAATTATCCAGTACAATGAAAATGAGTTACATAAACATAATATCTTAAACAAGAGTAGAAACAAGTGCAAGAAAATTAAGTTTAATCTTGTATCAATAACTAAAATCTTTAGCAATGTAAAACATTTTAAAGAAGATAATCTTTAAAAGTAGATTCAATAATCTACCCTTTCTTCCTATCATATCTATATCCTATCCATTTTTATTTTTAGAAAGAGATTGTATTTAAATCAACCATTTTTAAATAAAAATATTGCTTTATTTCTGTCCTCCACCAGACGGCTCTTCATGGGACAAAAGAATCTCTCAACCTCTGTTTTAGCAATATGCTTGGGTTTAGAGAAGGAGTGAGCCAATTTCACCTCCAAAGCCATATTTGTACATATGGAAATTTGGGTGTAGCTTCTCATACTACTTCCTGATGGATGAGGGTGCTGTATTCTTATGGGAATATAAAGAAAATTTTAGGATTATGGGATAGTCCATGAGGCTGTATTTTCTTAGAGAAAACTCTGTGGAACTCATTGGGAATAGGTCAAGCCCACATGTCTGGAACCCACCATAGAGTAGTTCAAGCCTGCATGTTGCAGGTTTTCACCACCCACTAGAGACATTGTTCTGCTCCTTTTAGAATTGGTTATTTTCAGGTTTTAGGTGGAAACTCGAGCTATCGGGCGCCATTTGTAGTTGAAGTTATCCTGATTCTGCCCATCTCCTGCTGCCCTCAGACACAAGAAAACACACCGAGACGTCTACTATTTAGAAACTGTATGGTCTAATGGCTCTGGTTTCTTGTTAGCTGTTCTTATATCTTAAATTAGCCCATTTCTATTAACATGTATGTTGCCATGTGACTCGTGGCTTACCAGTATTATTGCTTTTCAACATGGATTCTGGCAGCATCTCCCTCACTCAGCCTTCTGCTTCCACAAATTCTCCTCTCTCTTTGTCCTGACTATACCTCCTGCCTGACTACTGGCCAATCAGCACTTTATTTATTAACCTATCAGAGCAACACATTCAGAGCATACATGACTTCCCACAACTGGTAGGCTGTAGGTTCCCTTCTATGAACTGAGACAGAGCAAGTCTATTAGGGAGAAAGAGCTGGTGTAGATAGAACAGAACTGGCCTAGTGACAGGATATGACTGTGAGGATGTGGGTTGAATTATATGTATTGCCTGTGGTGAAGAACATGAGTTTGGGCTCTAGACTGCCACTGTCCTAGGTGCCTGGTTGGTACAGTTATATCCCTTAGAGATGATAGATGATGAAATTGACAGTGAATATTTCCTATTACATTTGGGAAATAGGAAGCTTTTATCATGACCAATATTTGGCCTGAGTTAGTTATGAATTGTCCTTTGGCTGTGAGAAGCCCATGCTTTTTCCAGATATGAATGTGGGACAGGAGGATATGAAAAGTATATTTGGAAGCTGGTGGTGGTGTCATATGCCTTTAATACCAGCACTTGGGAGTCAGACCAAGGCAGTGAGTTTAAAGCTAGCGTGTTTTATAGTGCGAGATTCAGGACAGGCACCAAAATTACACAAAGTTATCTATCTTGCAAAACAAAAACAAAAACAATATTTGGAGTATATATAAATGTTAGGAATTGCCTCTATGCCAACTGGAAGGTACAGGTGAGAGACATTATCTCAGGCTATTGGTTATTAGTGTATGTCTTTGATTCTACCACCCCAGCATCTGATAGTATGACATATCCTGCTTTACAGGTCCCATCATGTAAAAAGGTATAAGTGTGTACCAGGTATAAGTGGCCTGACACAAGGTGCACTCCTGTATGTGTGAAGGATGAGGCAAAAATTCCCTTAGGATTTAAGTGCATTAGTGAGATGTGGGAGAGTCAACACTAGTTCGAGAAGGATTATTAAAGTATTAACAAGTAAGGAAGTCTGGAAAGTAAGTGTCTAACCTTCCAGTAATAACACTTGGAGAGACAAAACTCAGGAAGTAGAAAAAGTTTGTAAGACTTTATAAGTTAAAAGATGGGAGAAGTTATGGAGGGACGATGATGTATTATGTAACCCAAAGTTTATTTTCTGTAATTTACTATTAAGGAGCTTAACAGCCCCCAAATCACATATGATTGGTGAATATCCCTGTGTGGTGAGGTGTAGTTTTTTGACAGGTATTCTACAGGTGCAATGGAGGGTCCCTGCTCCTGGCCTAGTGTCCCAAAGGCATATCACTCCCTTTCTGTTACATAGACAAAGGGATAAGTTGTTTAGGGAGGTATAGTGCAGAGTCCTGAAGCAGAGCCTATTGGAATTTCTGGAAAGGGTTAATAATGGGATGAATGAGGGTTTAATGCATGATCCCTGAGCTGCCTGTTATAAGGTGTGAGACAGGATATTAAAAAGAAGGAAGGCAGCTATTTCTAGAAAGGACAGAATGTCCCGTTTAGTAGAGCAGCCTGCAAAAGACTGAATTAGATGCTTTCTATCTGAAGCTATAGCTTAGTATGATGTGGTAATGTTTACACCCAAATAGATGATGTGAGGAGTGGACAGCTGCATTTTGGAACTTGAGACTCCATACTGCCAGCTGTACAAAATATTTAGAAAATAACATGTTAATTTGACTTACTTATACTTATGGGCTCCAGAGTAGAATATTTTCTATTAATTGTAAAATTTAAAGTCAGTGAGGGAGAAGGAGAGCAAACCACAAGCTGGGGATTGATGAAATAGTTGTGAGATGTCCATGAATATATGTGTCAAGACAGTCCAAGTTAGCTACATGTACAGGTAAGTACCTACGTTTCTCCAGGATAAGGAAATGATATTTTGAGACAGAGGGCTCACAGGTATAGAAAAGAAGTTATCCTTGAGATACAGAACTGAGAAATGTGTGGTTTCTGAAGGAATAGTGTAAGAATTGTGTAAAGGTCAGGCGTTATGGTATTGAGAGAACCACTGAAGATCTAATGAGCTGCAGGTGCAGTAATATTTTATTTGTGCTGAAATGTAGTGATATTTATTTATGCTTTATAAAAGCTTGCTAGAGTTCAGGCAGGAAAGAACAGCCATTTTAAGTAAACAGAAATTCAGGCAACACACACGCTCAAACAGATCCCTTATCAGACAGGGTCTTTGTGTGTTCAAGGCCATACTAGAGAACAGAGCAAAGCATGGTGACACACTCCTTTAAGGACAGGACAAAACATAAAAGCCTAAAATTCTGTACAGACATACAATGTAAAAAAGAGATAGCTGGGCTAATATAGACAATTATAGGGCATAAGGACAAGGCAATAAACGCATGTGTAAGACAGCAAGTAGCTTGCATTTGGAAGCTGCAGGGTTGGTGAGGTAAGGTTTGCTTGTGACTTTTCAAATTTCCCTGATCTCTAAGCCTTCATCCCTATATTTGGCACCATGTTTTTTTATTTAATGAGACCATGTAGAAACTTTTCTAAATGCAGGACTTAAATGAAGTGGTATACTCTATTAGGCTTCTTAAATCTTAACATAGAGATTTTAAAAAGAGAAGATTTTGGATGAAGTAGCATCTTTCTGAGAAGTTCAGTGATGATAGGCTTAAGTCCTCTAATGCTGTGGAGTGAAAGGGTGTACTGAGTTTGAGTGATTTACCAGATAGTGTGCTGGACCTGGAAAACAATAGAGTGATGGTTTCAAGCAACAGGAGGGTTCTGGCTATCCAAGACTATGGGAACCACATGAGAGATTGAAAGGGAAATGACATGTCAGAGATAGTGGACTGAGTGTCAAGGAGGAGGAGGAGAGGAACTGCTGACAAATCTGTGGTAGGGAAATATGGGCACTAATGAAATAGAAGCTAGTGCCTTAGCTAAAAAAAATCATTCCCATTAGGCACACAGGGCAGGTGTGCAAAAACAAATTTGTATGCAAGAGGTATACCCCTGAAAATACATTTAAATCATTGGGTTTAGTGATGTACATAAGGTTTTCCCACTACCCAGACAACAGGGAGATTGGAAAGGACAGGAAGACCCCAAAACTCCCACAGCATGCAGTAAGTGCCTCCAGTGTCCACAGGAAAGAATGGGTCATCCCTATACAATAATGTCTACTCTAGGTTTTGGTGTGACATGACTTTTGTTGGTTAAGGTCCTGGGTTCCTTCAATCGTCCATTACCCAGGGTAGGACATTGCCTGTAGGTTGGTCTTTCATTGATGTCCCCATGCCATGAGTTACTCAGGGGCAGTCAAATGACCTATGTCCATATTGATAGCAGAAGTCCAGGTGGCCTTCATTGTGCAGTGCTTGCTCAAGCCCTCTAGCACATTTAAAACAGGGACCTGGAGGCCTTCTTGTGGCTGGTCAGATAGCCTGTGCTGGGTTTGACAGTCTTCTTTGCAGGTTTCCAGATCTCTCATATAGCTATGCCGTGCAGGAACCTAGACTATGTAATCAAGCTGCATGCAGGTTACATAATCACATACCACAGGGTAACTTAGTAGGCAAGGCCCAGGGATGACTAAGCTATCTTCCTGACTGATGGACAGAGGATGCACAGTCATGTAGTTAGGGGGTGGCTGGTACACATAACACAACAAGAGAAAATAAGACAGTAATTTACTGTTAGTTGGAGGCAGAGCCCCTGGTAGTTTCATTTTATCATATGTTCCTTTTTCAATTTCCCTGCTCCTTTTACAACACACAGGAAGGAGGGTGAGACAGATGAGTCAGCAGCTCTAATGGAGATCTCCAAATTCATTGCTGTTATTTGCTTTCCATTCTATTTTAGACAGTTCTCTCCTTATTGATTCCTAATCTATGTGTATTTGAATATGAGTCAGACAGATGGAATAAAAAAGCTTGCAGCCCACAGTTTCAATAGCTAGGCTCCTGGCTAAATTCCAGCTCTTAGCTGGATTTTGCCAAAGCCTGACTGTAAACAACACAAGAGAAGGGTAACTGTTCCAGAGAACTGCAGCAGACAGAGGCAGTAAAATCATGGATAGGCAGGGATTTTATGGTATGGCCCTCACTCCTGCTCTGAGTCACCTGCACCTGTTTGCTCTACCAGAAATCTCTTTCTTCCTCTGAAGCAACTGCTTCAGCCTTAATATCTGTGATCACTGCCTCAGTCTTGCATCCTGCATTATTTGGAAGAAAGATGTATGTTGAGAAAAAATACCTGGCCTAAACCAGGGATGTTTTGATCATATGCTGACTCATAGGACCCATTAAGGAAATGACTGTTCAGTGAAATTCTCACTTAGCCACCTTGGACTCTATGAAAATTTCAAGAATCAGATTCTACAAGTAAGTGCATTTTGAGAATCTAAAATGGTATTACGATAACTCTTGCCTGAGAGATACAATTTGCAGCCCAGAATCACAATCAGCCATCAGCAAGTGGAAAGTGAGGCTTTCAGGTAGATAGCCAGGATAAACAGCCATGTACCTGGATATATAATCACCCTCTAGTTTCCATGAGATGCTTTTCTCTTTTGAGAATTGAATTCTGGGCTTAAAATTCATTACATCATTTCCTGTCATCCACTTTCAGTTTCATTGTTTGGGCAGCAGCACACATATAGTTGGGAGGGTGAAATGACTCAGCAGCTCTGAAGCAGTTCTCAAAGAGTACCCCAGGATTTGCTTTCCATTGGTGGAATTGAGTTCACTCTCCTTATTGATTCCTGTGGGTTGGGCCATGTTCCACCCCCTAAATTCCCCAGAGAATTCTCCAGTACAAGCAGCGGGAAATACTATTTAGAAGGATTTAGGAAAGAGAAACACATAGAAAATACAGGAAAGCTTTGAGAGTGATCGTATCCTAATCCATCCAGCATCTATTGTCTCTGCCCTTGGGTATTTAAAGGAATGCCAAGGGGTGGAGAAAAGACAACCCCCTGCACAAACAGGTGCAGGTCATCTCAGCCACCCTCACTCAGACCCATGATCCAATCATTATCTATAAGCAGACCTGCTCGGTAGGGCCTAAAGGGGTTTTAAAAGTTTCCTATTCCAAAAACAATTTGAATGCACACCTTCCTCCATCAGAAGCATGAAGAGCTAATAAAGTTTTCAGCAGAGCAGTTTCTCACCAGTCAGCCTGTGGTATATTCTGGGTCTCAGTTGCTCATGAGCACACCAAAATCTGATTGTTATTTGGTGCCCACAAGGCAGATTGCTCCTGTAATGCAAGGGGATACAGATCCTGTGGAAATTACCAAATTAAAGACTGTTTGATTCAAGCATTACAGATCTGAGTCACCTGATCCTGTCAAATGTGCAGCAGGCAGATTCCTGCTTCTGCAGCTACTGCTTCTCTTTAAAGGTGTGGTCTCCCTTTCTAAGTTTGAATTCACTTCAGGCTTTAGGAGCTGGCATTGCTTAGGGGAGTCCTGCTCTTCCCTTCTGAAGCTACTGCTTTCCTTAAGGATATAGCATCCCTGTGCCAGTCTTGATGACTTGCTCTATGGGTAAGGAAGATGAATTTCTTGAGGCTTTAGTATCTGGCAGAGACTAGTGAAATCCTGCTGTTTCCTGTACCCTGGGAGATTTATTGTGGGAATGGCTATCGCAATGTAGTTTTATTCATGAAACATAGAGACACTGAAAATATGGAGCAGTAACATTTGGAGTAACTTCTCTATCTGTCACCAAAGGCAATAAAGAATGGAAAATACACTATAGCACTGGAAAATAAATTGTTAATATCCTTATGCCATTTAGGTATTCACAGAATCAACTTTGCATTCTTGATTTGCATTATCACTGTGTTCTTGCATAAAAGTCTCTTGTAAGTGATTTTTTCCTACTTCTCAGTCCATACTTATATATGAAAAAAAGAAGACATTAAGTTCATTGGAAGTCAATTATTTATTGATGATGGTAAACAGGCATTCAATACTTCATTTGATAATAATAAACACATCTGTTTCATTTTTTCTTGAATAATTACTTGATTCCTCCCCTGATTATTTGGCCACTAGGACAAAATTATATTTGAGAGTTACTTACTATTTTCTCTTTCAGGGTATGTAGCTCATGAGAATGAGAAATTTTTTTTCTCATCATTTAGTCCGATAACATGCAGATTAACCTTCAGTCCTATCACATGTAGTCAATCCCAGTGAAGCTTCTAAATAGCAGCAGATGGATATCTGTTCTATGAATACATAAGAGTGTAGGTACTTCAAAAATAGTTTATTTCCATCATATTGGGGTGTGTAAGTATATTTTTGAAATGGTATTTAAGCTCCAGTTTGTCACTAAAGGCATACTTTTGTCCTTGGAGTAAAACAAATAACACATTACTGCCACATTAGTGAGAAAACACTGACACCCTTCATAGTATAAGGGATTCAGTTTCCACAATATCTCTCCACTTGTTCTATGATGCATTACAATTACATTATAACATTTGTATAAGTTTATGTATGTGTATATGTATGAGTTTGCTTATGCATCTGTATACATATACACAGATACATATGCACGTGTACACTTTCTTGACATAGTTTTAATTTCATGCATAATTACTGAATTTAGATTATTTTGCACTCATTTTTTCCATCCTACTACATAATTTCTGCACTGTATATTGTCAAAATAAATACCACTATTTATTAAAATTGTTTTAGCAAATTATACACATAAATATATACATAACTAATTCACACAGTGTACAGAATGTGGTGAGTAGGTGTAGTCATTTGAGCATTGACCTTTTGTAGTTGAAAGGTCTATCAGTGTTAGTGTACAGTGTAAATGAATTCTTTCTATCTTAGCATCCAATATTTGTGCAAGATTTTCTGCTAAGTGGGGATCTTGAGAGAGTTTCACATCTATTTTGGCATTATAATCTCTGGTTTTTCTCTGCTAAACATTTTTGGTTGTTTCCTTGCCTTCATGTAGTATTTTATTGGCACTCAAATTGTCTAATATTTGTGCTTTTTAATTCTCTATTTTTCTTAGATGACACTGTCTTCATGCAGAAATCCTTTTTGTTTTAATATGGACTGTGTCTGACCATTCCATGAAATATTTTCTTATTCAACGTTTACTGGTGAGTTCCTGGATTGATCAGGTGACCTGAGACAAATCATTATAAGTTCTATGCCATTTAAGTAGGTTTGGAGTTCTGTAATAGTGATGGACATGATGTTTTTTTTTCAGACAATAACAGCCCAGTGTTGCCTGTTGTTATGAGGATAAATATATCATGACTGTCAAAAATTATATGCTTTCTTATAAGTTTGCAGATGAAGGTTCTCCTTCTGGATCTTCTAACTTCCTGGCCATTTGGAACATACTAAGATATTATATTCCACAGAATTTGTGTTCCTGTCAATGATATATGTCTGCATTTCTGAAAAAGGTTAGAGTGAAAACTGGATCTACCTTTGCATATGAAACCAGCAATAACCTATGAAGGGCTAAATGTTGGTAAATTATAACATTTAAAAGAGTTGGTAAAGTCATCTATTTTACCTTTTTTTTTTAGTCCTGTTAGCTGCAATTTTACCTTAATAAAGCAGAATGATTATCAGTGGAGATAACAGGTCTATCAATGGCATAAGTGACTGTTTATAATACACTCATAATGTAAACAATTGTTGAAAGTACATCCTTTTTATGAACAACAATGATGTCACATAATTTTTCCAAATTCTGTGCATTTATGTACAGGAGACTCCTCAGCATTTTTCTTGTATGATGTGTGTGTGTGTGTGTGTGTGTGTGTGTGTGTGTAAAAGAACACACTGTTACCTGTCTTGACACTTTTTTCTGTTGAAACTTTCTTTACTGAACATCTGTATTGTTTTTGACCTCATGAGGCAAATCCTAAATTCCTATGATATTTGCAGTTTAACAAGGCTCAGCATAGGGTATGGAATAGCACATAACATTTATGGCTGGCTCTTTTCCCTCCTGCACCCCTTTCTCTGAGAGACTGTCTTCATGACTTAGCTATCAGGAGCCGTGATTACTGCTGTAGCTCTGAAAAGCTGTTGGGTCCATTCTGTCACTGAGTAGTGTATGTCTCACTGCTTATAAACACCATTTAATCCACATGCTTTCAATATATGCTACCATTAGTGCTTTTGATCTTGGCTATTCTGACAGGTTCTTAGGAATGGTATCTTACTGGTAGTTTGATATGTATTTCCCTGGTCTCTAGAGGTGTTAACACTTCTTTAAGTGTATCTGGGGCATTCAAGATTCATCCTTTGAGAATATTCTCTTTAAATCTGTCCTCATTTTTACTGGCTTTATTTGGTATTTTTATGCCTGGTTTCTTGTGTTCTTTATATATATATATATATTTTTAATAACAATAATCTATCAGATATGTAGTTGGTGAAGATTTTTTCCCATCCTGTGGGCCACTCTTTTGTCTTATTGGCAGCATTTCAGGGAGGGCCTCAGCTAATTCTCCTAACAATAGGGAGAATGTTCCCAAAATGGCCTTCCCCCTTAATCAGATTGGTGACTATACAAATGGTCTTCATAGACCCTTCATCCAGTACCTCATGGAAGCAAATGCAGAGATCCAGATCAGGCCCTGGCTTGAGATCTTAGTGTCCATAACACAGGATATAGGGATTATATAAGCAGGGGGGGCATCAAGATTATGATGAGAAAAACCACATAGACAGATGACATAAGGTTTTGTGGACTCATGGACTCTGGAAGGACAGCCAGGGGCTGGCATTTGACTGGGCTAAGCCTTCTGCATCTGGGAGACATTTCTGTAGTTTGGTCTTTCATGGGACCCCTAGCAGTGTTACCACGACCTGTCCTTAATGCATGAGCTGGTTCTTTGAAACCTATTCTCTATGGTAGGATGCCTTATGTGGCCTTGATGTAGTGGGCAGGGGGTTGCTACTGCCTCAACTTGATATTCAGTTCTTTCCTGATTCCCAAGAGAGACCTTACCCCATTTGAAAAGAGAGGGAGGAAGGAATGGGGATTTGAATGGACTTACAGGGAGAGTATGGGAGCAAGAAAGCATGGGAAATTGTTGTTGATAATGTGAAATAATATGTAAAAAATTTAAAAAAGACTACATGAGGAAACATTTTAAAAAAGTAAATCAATTTAAATGTTTGGTCAGAAAGCTTCTTAAAAGTGCCATGCCCCTATTTTTAGCCTGTACCCAGTCAAGAAGCCTGCTCTTAAATGAGCCATCCATCTGTTTCCCACTAGCAATAGCTTAGCTGAGGAAAGCCAGTGATCAGTGAGTCACCATTAACCCTTATTTTGAGTGCTTAGCATCATTTTTGTTGATTTTTTCAGTCTTATCTGTAAACTCTGGCCCCATGGAGGAATGCCATTTGTAGCTCGGGTTTTCTGTCCCACCAGACTATTCACAAATAACCACACAGAGACTTATTAATAATTATAACTCAAGTTTATTACTAGCTAAGTCATATATTTTAAATTAACTCATAATACTTATCTATGCTCTGCCATGTGGAGTGGTTCCTTTTCTCAGTATTGCAGGTTTACCTCCTTCTCTCTTAGTCTATTCACAATTCTGGGACACCTCCCTTCTTCCCAGAAACCTCATTGATTGTTTATCCTGCCTAAATTTATCCTGCCTAGGTACAAACCAGTCAGGTTCTTTATTAAATCAATCACAATGATATATATTCAGACATTATAAAGCAATATTCCACATGCTATTCGTGGGTTTTTTCATACACACTCCCACATTAATTAAATTGGTTTGGAGACATTGATTTCCATTCCTACTGTCTGTCTGACAAGTTTTACATTAAAGTCTATATGTAAATATTTGGGAAATATATATATATATATATATATATATATATATAGTCTAAAATATGTGTATTTTTCTTTAAATATTTCACTTATTATGCAGTGACTTCATCCTGAATCTCAGCCCTAAATTCTGAAGTACAACCACATTTCATAGAAATTGAAACTGTCCAGGTAATGCTTAATTTCATACCACAGATTAGTTGAGATCTACAGCTGCTGTAATGTAGGATAAAAGTTAGCATATACAGTGTGCATTTGAAAGCATATCAACATGGAAAATTTATTATGTATATGTAGGTTGCAGTATATATTGGTTAATACAATATCACAACACTTGCCCATTTTTCTAAAATAAAAAAGCTTATAACTAATACAAATAAAAACTATATCCAATAAGTATATACAATATATTCAGTCAGCCTTTTTGAGGCCTTGACTATGGTACCCCAATGCCAGCTTGAAGCAGTTCCAGAAGAGAATATGTCATCCCATGTTCCCTGTTCAGAAAAGGCTGAAATGCTGGGTCAAAAGAAAACTCCCTGGCATAGAGGCAAGATATCCAACTATCATGCCCATTTAAATACCAGAAAAATAGGTTCAAAGTGGTAAATAGAAAATTTATTAACAGAAATGTTTCTGCAATAAGTTAAGACACTTGGCCTTCATTGTGCAGAACCAAGAGGTATTATATAAAACCATAATCTGGTTGTACTGAAAGATTAGAACTACAGGGCCTTACAAATGGCAAAAGATATAGATGTTGAACCCTAGAAAAATCTGTTAGCTAATGGTTCCTAGGACAGGTAGGACTCATGGTTAAGTCCTAGCATTGGTACTTGTGAAGGGGGAATGTGAAGGGGCCCCAGAATAGCTTGACCACACAGGCTTGACAGGCTTAGGGTCCTAGACACAGCTTCTGTGACAGGCTTACTGTCAGGCAACACCAATATCCAGGAAAAGCCTTAAGCTGATACCTCCCAGGGATCAACCTAGGGATCTACCATTAGATAAGGTGGCTAGATGTCCTTGAGACTAGCACACACCTATTTTTTTTTGTTGTTGTTTTACTGATACCCCTAGACAATTTTCAGCCAGTCAGGTTTCTGTACCCTGGAAATCCTCTTATCCCAACAGCTGCTATGATGAAAACTCTGCCCCACCTGAGCTCAGGGCTCTCTGCTCTTACCACTGTGTCACACATACAGAGGAACCAAGCTCTTCAGAGCTTGAAATAAAGGCTCTTCCGTTTTGATGCCTGGTGGGGTGGATTACATTAACAATGTCTCGTCCATTAACATTTTACAGATTCAGACAAACAATTTTATTACTTATCCTATTTAAAACAAGTAGTTCCTTTCTATAAGTAGATTCATTAAAGTACGTTTTGTCTTATCATATCCATATTCTCTCTGTTTTCCTTTCTGAGTAGATTCTAAAGTCTACCTTTTATCTTATTATTTCTATTTCTATATACTCTTTTTTCTTTTTTTTTAAAAAAACACAAGAACCCTCAATCTAATCTCCTTTATTTATCTTTTTTTGTGACCATTAAAAATTAACTTATAACCAAGCATTATAAACAATGATAATTAAACATGAGCCATTGAATAACCAAAAACCACCCACTCCAACCTCTGGGCATGTGGGCATAGTTTTCTTAAAATTACATCCTGCTTTTTGAGAGTGAAGACAACTTTAGGAGACCCAGAAAATATTTGGGGGGGTTACTTGTCAAGTCCTGGGAAAGGTAGCAGTATCATTTGTTATCTAGACTCTGCATAGTGCAAAAGTGCAGAGCTTGTCTCAAGTCCTTGATGGAGTTGTCTGTGAATCTGGATCATCTCAGCTAGCCAACTTGAAATTTCCTGATTAGTTTGTAGTCCAAACTGATCTCTCAGTGGTATTAATCACCTTAATAGCTTTATCATAGTCCATGTGGAATCTTCATTTTGGGGTCCTGTCATGCTTTTGAACATTCAAATTTGCTGTTAGGTATGGCCATGGTTTCCTTCAGAAATTTTCTTTTTTCTTTTCTTAATTTTATTTAATTTTATTGTGCCTCCTCTGTGGTGTGGAGCAATCACAGTCTGATAAATGTCTGTCTCTTGGAACCATGAACATTCTTCCCTAGAAGAGAATCTCTTTAATATGAAATTCTCCCAACCACTGGCCTCACCAAAATTCTTCAAACTCACATTTGCCATTGCTTTCTTGTAACACAGTTGTGTTTGCAATTTTTCTCTGAACAAGCAGTAGTACTCCATTCATCACTAGTAGCAGCATCACCATCAACACCAGCATGATGAGAAGCAGCTTGTAGCTCAGAGCAGCAGCAGCCTCCATAGCATCACCACCACTGTTTGTGGCCTGGAACAGCCCCAACCACAGGAGACTCTTAATCTCAGGGTTGTGGGTTCAAGACCCACACTGAGCACCAGATGTAACATGAATCTTAAATGGTCTTATTAATAAAAAACTTGGTGCCAGCTTTTAGTGTGAATTCTGAAAGATCAGAGGAGCAGAACAAGCCACAGCCAACATCACATGGATTTTGAGTTAAGTGTGGAAATTTGAGAGAGTTTCCCATCTGTGTTGGCATTACAACTTGTGATGTCTGTGTACTAACCATTTTTGATTGTTTCCTTGCTTTCATGCAGTTATTTGTTGGTGCTCAAATTTTGCAGTATTTATGCTTCATAATTCCCTATCATTCTTAGATGGCACTGTCTTCACAGCAGACATCCTTATCCTTTTAATAAAATCTGTGTGTGACCATTGCATTTAATATTTTCTTATTCTCAGAATAATGATGAGTGTTCTGGTTTGAATATGTGGCCTGAGACAAGACATTACAAGTTCTATGCCATTTGAGAGGTTGTGGAGTTGTGTAATAGTGATGTAAATGATGTTTTTTTTTTCTGACAGTCACAGCCAATGTTGCCTGTGACTACAAGGATGAATATTTAGAAGAATATCTGAAATCATATGTTTTCAGAGAAGTTGCAGATGAAGGTTATCCTTCTGTGTCTACTATCTCCCTGGCCATGTGGACTGTGCTAACTTATTATATTGGGCAGATTTTTGTGTTCCTGTCAGTGAGATATATCTGAATTTCTGAAAAGAGTTAGAGTGAAAACTTCAGACATGTCTTTGCATAAGAAACTAGCAATAATCTATGAAGGGCTAAATATTGGTAAATTATGACATATGAAGTAGCTGGTAAAATAATCAACTTTACTTTGTTGTATTGTAGTTCTACTGCCTGCAATTTTTCCATAATAAAACACAGTGATTATAAGTGAACATAATAGATCTATCAGTGGCTTAAGAGACTGTCATTAAAATTCTCATAGTGTGATCAATTATTAAAAGGACCTCCTGTTTAAGAATAACATTGATCGCACATAATTTTACCAAATTCTGTGCTTTTATGTACAAGAGACTCCTCAGTATTTCTCTTTTATGATGTGTGTGTGGATTACAAAAGGACAACAGAGACACTGGTATGTGGTATAATTTTAAGCACACTGTTACATGTCTAGACATTTTTTCTGCCAGAATCTTTCTTTACTGAATATCTGTGTTGTTTTTGACCTCATGAGACCAATCCTGAACTCCTATGATAGTTGCAGTTTAACAGGGATCAGCTTAGTGGTTGGGTTGGCACCTATCGTTTGTGGTTGGCTTGTCTTCCCTGGTTTTCTGAGAGCCTAGCTTCATGGCTTAGCTATCAGGGAGCCATGATTACTGCTGCAGCTCTGGGAGGTTGGTGGGCCATGCTGACAGTGAGTAGCAAACTGCCCACTGCTTATAAACACCATTTAATCTACATGCTTTTTAACATAGGCTGCCATTAGTGTGTTTGTTCTTAGCATTTCCCAACAGTTATAAAAATAAAACAAAAAGAAATGACATGTCTGTGTCTCTCCCGAAGTGCTATGTTTCTGCAAGTAAGACAAATCATTACAGACTTCAGAATTTTAAGATACTTGGAAGGTCCTGCTCATTACTCTCTGTTATTTATTTTTTGGCACTGTTTACCCTTTGAGAGAAATGTACTTGAGGTACATTGAAACACACTATCAGAGTTTATAAAGCAAAGTGAATAGGGAAAAAGTACATTGCATTGTGGAAATAACCTTTGTGGTTAGTGTGCAGAGGAATTGGTGGAACCTGTCTTTATGGGACTTCTCAGCATGGGCATATGAGCCTTTGCAGCTATGCCATGCATGTACCTAGGTATGTTACATGTTCATGTTGCTCACAAATTATTTGATCATGCAGTGCAGGTATTACTTAGGACATAAGGTCCTGTGGTGACTAAATATCTTTCCTGTCTGCTGGGCAGTGCAAGTTTTCATGAAGCTGGGGGTGTGGCTAGGAAGTGTAACAATCCAGACTTCTTGTTCTTATAAAAAATAAAGGGTTAGAGGATACAGGTGAATGGGTGTGGGGACAGAGTGTCTCCCAGAAATGCTTTCATCTGAGGCAGTGGGTGTAGGTTAACTTTTGTGGGTATAGAAGGGGAGATTTTGAGATAACTGTACATTCTGTGGTAGTTCCACAGTTTATGGTCTATGTTCTATTCCATTGCTTGTTGGATCTTGCTGTTATCTTCTGACAAAGTACTGGTAAGGCCATAGAGGAATTTTAGAAAAAAAAAATTATTTGGGGTGGTCCACAGGGGGCCTAGATGGAGTAAGGAGTATCCTGATATCAGAAAATTTTGAATGATACAAATCTGAGGTGTTTCTGACCTGTCCATGTTATTCCAAGGTGACTCTGTGGCTTGGAAGTATTTTGAAACATATTAAGGAACAATCACAGGGAATTTAAAATCTTCATTTTAATTTAGATTTTAAAACTCTGCTAACAGAATTTTATTGGTTAGTGTTAGAGGGAAAGAGAGAGAGAGAGAGAGAGAGAGAGAGAGAGAGAGAGAGAGAAGAGGGAGAGAGACAATAATGGAACATGTTTTTATATTTGTTTATTATCAATCAGACCTTTTATTCTCACCTGAGACAAACCATAAGGAAACACTTGTGATTAATTGCTGAGAGCATTTAACAGTGAGAGATTATTATACTATAGTCTGCTTTTTGTAGAGTGCAGGCCCTTCTGAGTCTTGGGGTGTAAATACCTCTGGTTATTGTTTCTTACCATGTGGGTATATTTTGATGGTCCATGCACCTCAGGCTCTATGGCTGATGGTCCTGTAACAATTAGCTGAGCAGTTTTATGTAGCTAGAGTTTTTCTGGTCCTGCCTGGCCTACATTTGTGACAAATCTCTCTCACCTTCCAGTCCAACAGCCACTCAGACCCAACCAAGTAAACACACAGAGACTTATATTATTTATAAACTGTATGGCAGTGGCAGGCTTCTAGCTAGATGTTCTTATATCTTAAATTAACCCATTTCTATTAATCTATAAGGTACCATGTGGCTCGTGGCTTACTGGTATCTTAACATCTTCTCGTGGTGGCAGCTGGCAGCATCTCTCTGCCTCAGCCTTCCACCTCCCAGAATTCCCTTCTCTCCTTGTCCTGCCTATACTTCCTGCCTGGCTACTGGCCAATCAGAGTTTTATTTATACAGAGCAATATCCACAGCACTTCCCCTTTTTGTTTTTTTTTTCAAAAAGTAAGGTTTTAACTTTCAAGAAAGAATTACAGTTACAATATCTAGTCTATTTGTATTTTGCAAAATTAAAGAAGATATCCTATCTATCATATATTTGTGAGCCTAAGGTTTCATATCTAACTTACCTTTTATCATAACTAAGGAAATTATAACTATGTAGTCTTCAACTACATCTAAGACTTCAGAAGGATATAATATTACCTGAGAAATGGGAGAAAGATGAAAGCAACTTCCCAGAATCTTGCAAGAGTAGACAGAGACTACTGGCAGCCTGGACAGTCACCCTATGTTTCTTTGTAAAGTGGGGGCATCTGACTTCCTCTGAAGCCCTAGGGTCCCTCAGTCACTTCCCTCTGTGACCTATAGATCATCTGGCAGTTTCCACTCAAAGCAGGAATCTGAAGGACCATTTTGCCAAGCACAATTCAGTGGTCACCTTCCAATTGGTCCTGTATGTCCAGTTGATCAAGCAGTCCAGTTAAAAACAATTTATTTCCCAAAGGGCTATTTTTGCCAAAAAAGAGGATAAACTACATATAGAGTGTCTTCGATACCCAACCACCTCTATGAAGTAAATTGGTGCTGTCAGGAGCAGACATGTCTCACTGTCCAGAAAGTCTAAATTTTTAATACATTTTAAATGTCATATTCTCTAGGTCTTTGAAGTAATTGAAGATTACCTATCTATCTGAAATATATCTATGTAATCCTAGAAAACAACATGACTATAGGGTGACTATCATAGATGACTAATTATTAATCTGTATTTCTTAATTATGCATTACAATCTAAATGAGTTACATAAACATAATACCTCAACCAAGAGTAGAAATATATATATATATATATATATATATATATATATATATATATATATATACACATATATATGTATATACATCTGTATATATATATATATATATATACATTATAACAAAATCAACTCTAAATTTATATCAATAAACTAAAATCTACCAATGTAAAACATTTCAAACAAGTCGTTACTCTTTAAAAGTAGATTCAATAATCTACCCTTTCATCATATCACATCTATGTCATACCCTCTTTTCTTCTTTAGAAAGAAATTGCATTTATAATCAACCTTATTTAAATAAAAATATTGGTTTTTCTCTGTCCCACACCAGAGGGCTCTGCAGATATGGGACAAAAGAATCTCTCAATCTTCTTTTTGCAATATGTTTGGATTTAGAAAAGGAATGAGTCAAATCCATCTCCAACGCCAGCTTGGTATATTTGGGAATTTGGGCGAGGCTTCTCTTATTACTTCCTGCTGGAGTTGGGCACTGTATCTTATGGGGATACAAAGAAAATTTTAAGACCATCGAGTAGTCTATGAGGGTGTATCATCTGAGCCAGTTGCCTTGAAACCATTCTGGATGCTGGATCATCTGGGCCAGGGTGTCATCAGAGACCTTGTCGGGGGTCTTGGCTGGTCAAACCTGATGTATCTTAATCTGGAACAAATCCATAGCCTCTTGCTTTCTGTGGAAACAAAAGCAGAGCCTCCTTTCCTTACATCCTTACAATCAAATTTTGAAGTCAAGGTACCTTTAAAATATACATATTGGCTTAACTTGACAGCTTTTATGACCAAATGTTTTTCTGCAGTTAAAAATCCCAAAGACCTTGAGAGCTTGTGTGGAAAATGAAAAAAAAATCTCAAAGACAACATAATCCAGATTCTCTGTGTAATATTCATCTTTAAGTGGCTTATTTTTATACTACCTTTACTGTCTCTTTAAAGAGATTATTTTTAAAAACTATCTACTTCTTCATATAACTGTATATATTTCTTTTTCTCTTTCTTCCAAGCCTACATACATTTTTACACACTTTGTAAAGCAAAGCTGTCTATTTGTGAACTGATTGCTTTAAACTGCAGCATTCTAAGACAGAAACAGCACTATGGCTGCTGGCTCTGTACACCTCAGCTTTTCAACAGGGCAGTGGTACGTTTACTGCCAGCTCTGGGAGCCATCAACTCTTAGAAACAGAGGATCTATGCTTTTATCAAATCAGCGTGTAGCCCAGAAACATCTTACTTTTTTTTAACTAGCAAAAACTATATCCAACACACAGCATAGTTTGCAGCTTGAAGACACCTCTGCATACCATAGCTTAGGTCAAGCCCAAATGCAAGACACAACCCTGCCATGGAGTACCTCAAACATGAAGGCTGCCATTAACTTGAGAGAGACAACTAGGAAGCTGTTTTTACCTCCATTTTAAAATATTTTTTCTCAGGGTTTGGGGGGAAATTCAGGCCAACCAATTGGATGCCAATTGTAGCTGGAGACTTCTTGGCAGTGCCTGGCACACGGTCAGGAAAAATCTCTCTAACCCACCAGTTCTGCAACTGCTCAGACCCAACCAAGTACACACACAGAGACGTATATTATTCCTAATTTATGAATATTTATAATTATAAATTCATAAATTATTCTAGCTAGCTGTTTTATATCTTAAATTAACCCATTTCTATTAATCTATATGTTGTCACGTGGCTCATGGCTCACCGGTATCTTAACATCCTCTCATGGTGGTGGCTGGCAGCGTCTCTCTGCCTCAGACTTCCACTTCCCAAAATTCTCTTCTCTCCTTGTCCCACCCATACTTCCTGCCTTGATACTGGCCAATCAGCATTTTATTTATACAGAGCTATATCTACAACAGTTTAAACTAGAAATTTGAATGTTTTATTAGACTCACAGACAGAAATTGATAAAGCAGAATATGTCAGTAGGGACAGGAAAACTTGAAGACAGAATCAGTAAGAAGAAAAAAAATATATGGTATTCGCAATCCAGAGGGATTGAGTACAGTTGTGTGATAAAACTTCATTTTTCTGGAATTAGTGACAAACTATTTATTCTCATATCCTTTGGAACTTAAGAGAACCAGGTACTGTTTTTTTTACTGTGTATGATAATAAATTTCTCTTGGGTGAGGGCAGGATAAAAGGTTTCAGGCAGGAGAGATGTATTCAGGGGACGAAGTACTCAAACTTAGCAGCTGTGGGGGTTACAAGAATTACCTTGAAGTGTACCTACCTTTTAGGGGAAAGTGGTGATGATTGCTGGTCTGGAGGGGAAAGAAGGAAATGAACCCCAATGTGGATTGGTGGTGTGCATGGATTATCAACTGGCTGAGGTAAGGAGGGTAAGCAAAATTCCAGAGGAGACAGCGGCCATGATATAGTAGAGGAGTTAACAGGTAATCAGGAAGAGGTGATGGTTTGGATAGGAGGCCAGCAGTTAGAGCTGGTTTTCCCATTCTTGAGTCAAATGGTGGGAATGAAAAGGCCTGCTTGGTAAGTGCCCAGAGCCTGAAAATAGCTAGGAAAATAATTTCAACCACTCAGTGTGAAGTTGCTCTGGCATCTTAATAAGAACATTTTTTGAAGACCTGCTGATATTCTTTAACTTCTCTGAGGACATAGGATGGTAGATGATATGAAAATGCCATGGTACATTAAGAACTTTAGATATGATCTGGTAAACCTTGGAGGTAAATTCAGACAATTACCAGACTGAAGAAAGGCAGAGATCCCAAATAAGGGGATTATCTCCCAGAGGAGGAGGTCAGTGACTATATGAGGCCATTTATTAGAAACCAGAAATGACTCTATCTAACTTGAAAATGAGTTCAAGACCATGAGGAGATACTTAGTTCAACAGACATTGGGCCTAAAAGTAAAATCAAGCTGCTAGTCAGTTCCCGGAAAGGAACCTCTAGCCTGTTGTGTAGAAAAAGTTTGGATTCCAATATTTGGAACTGGGATTTGACTTTTGGTAAATTTCACAAGAGGCATTAATAGTTCTTAGAACTGTAAGTCCTCAGAGGTAGGCTGTAGGTGGGCTTTTATAAATTGAGATAGGGCATGACTATTAGTGTGAAAGAGCTGATGTAGATAGGACAGAATTATCCTAGTGTCAGGAGTTGACTGTAATGATGTGGGCTGCTTTATATGGATTCCCTGTGATGAAAGTGGCAAGTCTGGGCCCTTAAGGGACACTCTCCTAGCTACCTTGTCAGCCTGCTTTATTCTCTTAGAGATGGTGGAACTGTTGAAGTACTTAGACTGACAGTGGATGATTCTTATAGCTTTTGAGAGTAGAAGCCTTTGAGCATGGCCATTATTTGGCCTGAGTTAGATATGAATCCCCCCATTGCTGTAAGGAGTCTGTGCTCTTTCCACATAGCAGCATGCGACAATATGATATTAAAAGCATAACCGGAGACTATATAATATTTTGGGATTGCCTCAGCTCCAATTGGAGGGACGGAGAAAGCTACTAGCTCATCCCGTTGGTTAGTAATGTGTGTGGGAAATGCCTGTGCTTTTACCACCTTGGCATATGACACTATGTTATAGCACACTTTATGGGTCTCCTCCTGTGAAAAGCAGCTGCCATCTGTTTATCATGGACAAGTGGCCTGAGGAAATGTGCCCTCCTGTGTATGTGAAGATTGGGGCAATAGTTCCTCTAAGTTTCAGTAAAGAAAAGGGATAGAGAATGATCAGGGTTAGGTTGAGGCAGGTGGATTGAAATATGAAGGGGTTGACAAGACTGGAAAGTCAGTGTGGCATCTTAAAGTATCACCACCTGGAGAGAAAGAACTCAAGAAGGAGGTGAAGTTTGTAAGACTTTATAAGTTAAGAGATGGGACAGGTTGTGAGTGACCCAATGAGAGTTGTGAGTGACCCAAAGTTTAGTTTCTTTGGTTCCCAAATAAGGAGCTCAACAGTTGCTAAAGCACAAATTCAAGGTACCCTTCCTGAGTGATGAGGTCTAGTTTTTTGGACAGGTATGATACAAGTGCAAATGATGGTCCTAGGACACACACAAAGCATGTTCTTCTCTTTCTGTTACATAGAGAAAGAAGGGTTAAATTATTTCTGGAAGGTTTAAGTACAGACTTTTGAAGACCTGCAAGAAGGCAATTCACAAATTAATCCTAGGACTTGGGAGGCAGAGCCAGGCAGACCTCAGTGAGCTATTGACCAGCATGGTCTAGAGATGGAAATCCAGTATCCTACCCAGAGCTACACAAGAAACCCAATTTCTAAAAAACAAACAAACAAAACAAAAAACAGAAAAAAAAATTAGAAACAGAAACAACAGGACTACTGAGACAGCTATCAAATGTATTTGACAGCCCAGAGTCACAATCAGAAAAGTGTATAGAGGAATGGAGCCTTTCTTGTAGCTAGGTAGATTTTAGTACAAAGCAACTGAAAACTCGCTCACCCCACCAGCCAGCATCAGCCAGTTTTCTACTGTTAGTTGGAGGCAGAGCCCAGGGTAAATTACATTTTATCCTGTGTTCCTTTTTCAGTTTCCCTGCTTCTTTAAGAATGCAGGTGTGGGGGATAGATGAGTCAGCATCTCTGATTCAGATCTCCAAATTCACTGATGTCATTTGCTTTCTATTCCTGGGTTTAGGATCTCAATCCTTATTGGTTCCTAATCTATGTCTGTTCATATAGGAGGCCATCTGATCAAATAAAAGTGCCTTCACTGAAGGGTTTTACCAGCCAGGCTCTGGGCTAAAGTCCAGCTCACAGCTGGAATTAGTCATGAGCCTGGCTGGAAACGACTCCAGAGAAGGAAAACTGTCCAAGAGACCTGTGACAGACTAAGGCAATATGAACCTAGGGTAGGGAAGGATTTGGTAGGGTTTCCCACACTCCTGCTCTGGGTCACCTGCACCCATTTACTGTGCAGGAAATGTGCTCCTGTCTCTAAAGCCACTGCTTCAGCCTTACTATCTGTGATCTCTGCCTCTGCTTTGCATTCTGCATTATCACAACATTGGCAAAGAAGTTTTAAGTTGGGAAACTATACCTGACATAAAACGGGGACGTGTGGATCAAATGCTCCCTCAGAGGATCCATTAAAAAATGACTGTGTCGGGGAATATTCTCACAGCCACCTGGGATTCTGTGAAAATGTCAAGTGTCAGCTTCCACAGATAAGTGCATTTGGGGAATCTAAAATGGCATATCGGAAACTGTTACCTGAAAGGTACAATTGACAGCCCCATATCACAGTCAGCCATCAGCATGTGCAAAGCAAAGCTTGAAAGTAGATGTAAAGGGCCAAGTAGCTGGAAGCAAGATCATCCCCTACTTACCACAAGATGCTTTTCTCATTTGGGAATTGCATTCTGGTCCTAGGATACATTTTATTTTTTCCAGTCATCCATTTTCAGTTTCATTTTTATAGCTGCAGCACACATTTACTTGAGAGGGTGAAATGACTCAGCAGCTCTGAAGTAGATCTCAAAGAGTACCACAGGGTTTGCTCTCCATTGATAGATTTGAGATCACTCTCATGATTGGTTCCTGTGCAAGGGGCATTGCTGACTCCCACATTTTTCCAGAGTACTCTTGCTTACAAGCACCAGGAAATATTAGGTAGAATGATAGAGGAGAGAGTAACAGATAGAAATTACAGATTAGCCTCTAGATTGCCTGGATTTAAATCCATTGTCCTAGGGTATTTAAAGAATGCCAAGGGGTGGAGCCTAAGACCTGCCCTCAGAACAGCAAAGGTTAGAACATCTCAGAAACCTGCACTCAGGCCCATGGTCCAATCATCCTCTCTATGCAGACCTGCTGGATTAATGAGCTCTAACAGGTTCATTTTCCAGACACATTTGGAAAGCATTCACTCCTCCTTAACAGGCAAGGAGCACTAATAAATTTGTCAGCAGAGCAGGTTCTTACCAGTCAGGTTCTGGCTATATTTGGGGTCTCAGTTGCACATCGGTATAACCAAAACCCTCTTGTACATTGGCCCAGACAAAGCAGATTGATCCTAACATCCACAATGGACAGAGACCTTAGAAATTCGCAAAGTCAGACATTGTTTGATTCCCACTGTTGCAGCCTTGAGTCACCTAATCCTGTCAAATGTGCAGCAAGCAGATCCTGCTTCTGCATATACTGCTTGTCTTTAAAGATGTGCCCTCCCTCTGTTAGTTTGAATTAACTTGATGTGTTCCTATCTGGCAGAGACTAGAGGAATCTTGCCTTTTCTTCTTCTGAAGTTATTTCTTCCCTTAAGAATATGGCATCTGTATGCCAGGCTTGAAGTGCTGCTCTATGGACAAGGAAGATAATTTTCTTGAGGCTTTAGTATCTGGCAAAGACTAGCAAAATCCTGATCTTTCCTCTACCCTGGGAGATTTATTGTGGGGATGCCTATGGCACAGTACATTCCTTTTTGATCCTCAGAGTCACTGAAAATATCGATTAGTAATTTATGTAGACAGTATGCTACCTGTTACCCAAGAAAATAAAGTATGGATCATAAAGTACAGCACAGGAAAATTACTTGTTTTCACCCTGTTGCCATATATGTTCTGACAGGCTCAACTTTCCATTCTTGTTTTGCTTTATCACTGTGTTTGTCATATAGAATCTCTTGTACATAACCTTTTCTTACTTGTTAGCCCATTTCCATATATGACATCAGACAGGGCATGAGACTGGTTGGAAATCAATTTTTGATTAATGATTTCAGAGATTTATTCAGTACTTCCCTGTAAAATAATAAACACACCATATTTCCTTTTTCCTTTTGTATTTATTTTTGTATGCATTGAATAAGTGCAGATCTTATCTTGTGTCTCCACCCACAACTCTAAACTCCTATGTCCTATAGTAAAGTTGAGACTGGAAAATGTTGGTACATTGGAATCATCAACCACCTCTGATTCTCTTTGGATCTTTCTGCCATCTCTTCAACACAAATATGTGGGGATCTCAGGTATTGTTTTGAAGAAGACATTCAACATCAGGACATAATACCCAAAAGCTTCTCTGGCTCTATAATAAGACCCACCCTGCACTTCATTGTGTTGTTTCCCAACTATTGTGTGAAGTATATCTGTGAAGAGGGTCAAGTGATGCACAGATATGTTAGTATATCCCTGTCATTAGGACTTAGTTTATTTCTATATGACCTTGGCAGAAGGAAAGAAATTGTTTTTATGTGAGTCTGTCATTTGAAAGTTGCTCACTATTTTCCCTTTTAGGGTATGTAGCTTCTGAGAGTGGGAAATTTTTTATTCCTCATTTTAATCCACTAACACACAGAATAAACGTCTGCCCTATCACATGTAGTCAATCACAGCAAATGTTCTAAATAGCAGCAGATAGATTTGTCTTCTATGATGACATTAATATGTAGGGACTTCAAAAAGAGCTTCTTTCATCATATTATGAGGTGTAAGTATATTTTTGAATGGTATATGGAGCTCCAGTGTTAAACTAAAGGCATGTCTTTGGACATAATTCCAAAGAAATAACAAAATACTGCCACATTAGTGAGAAGACTCTGACACTTCTTCATAGTATAAGGAATTAAGTTTTCATAATAACTCTCTACATATTCTATGATGCATTTCAATTAATTTAAAATATTTACATAAATTGAATATGTGTATATACATGAGTTTGCTCATCCATATATAGAAATATACACAATACATATGTATTTGTACACTATTTGATATAGTTTAGAATTTGATACATGCATATATTTAGATTATTTCACATATCTTTTTGTTCCATCCTTCAATTTAATATCTGAACTGCAAACTATCAAAATTAACACCTCTGTTTACTAATGTTATTTTACTTAATTGTTCATATACACTAATAAACATAACTAACTCACCCTGTATACTGAATGTGGTGATTAGGTGGTGCCATTTTAGCATTTTTTTGAGATAAGGTTTCTCTGTGTAGTTTTGGTGCCTGTCCTGGATCTAACTCTGTAGACAAGGCCTTCATAGAACTCACAGAGATCTGCCTGCCTCTGCCTCTGAGTGCTGGGATTAAAGGCATGTGACACAACTGCCTGGCACCTTATAAAGTCTTTACCATTTGAGCAGTTGTGATATTGTGTAATACTAATGTAAAATATGCTTTTTTATGACAGTAAAATTCAATGTTGTCCGTGGGTGTAAGGATAAATAGTAACAAGACAGTATAAAATTATATACTTTCATTGAAGTTACAGATGAAGGTTCTCTTTCTGGGTCTACTATCTCCATGGCCATGTGGAATATGCTAGTTTATTATATTGGGTGGAGTTTGTCTTCCTGTCAATGGCAAATATCTGCATTTCTGAAAAAAATGTTTAGTGTGAGAACTCAAGAAATCTCTTTGTGTCCCAAAACAGTGGGACACTTTGAATGGCTAAATTTTGGTCAGATTTATGACATTTGAAATGACTGGTAAAATCATCAACTGTACCTTGTTGATTTGTAATCCTGTTAGCTGCAATTTTGCCTTCATAAAGAAGGATGATTATAAGTGGGCACAATAGGTCTATCTATAGCTTAAGGGATTGTTTCTAACATCCTAATAGTGTAAAATTGTTAAAAGGACTCCTTTATAAACCAAAAAACGGACAAGCATAATATAAACAAATACTGTGGTTTTATATACTGGAGAATCCACATGATTTTTCTTGTAGGATGTTTGTGTGTGGATTACAAAAGAACAGCAGAGACACTGGTATGGGGATATATTTAAGCACACTGTAGAGTCTAGATAATTTTTTTCTCTGTCAGATTCTCTCTTTAATAATCAAATGTATTGTTTTGATCTAATGAGACAGATACTGAACTTCTATGACAGTTGCAGTTTTACAGAACTCAAGTTATTTTATGTTTTGGTGCACGACATTTGTTGTTCTCACATCCCCCACCTGGATCTCTGATAGCCCAACTTCATGGCTCAGCTATCAAGAGACATGACTACTGCTGCAGCTCTTGCAAATGTAACTGTGCAATCACTTCTAGGGACTTACAGTAGACAACATAATTGCTGAGAATATAAATATATGTATATTTTCTTTCATAAAATAATTAAATCTTACTATATTTTCTTTATCATTTAGACACTCTGAGATATTATATTACTATTGGCACTATTTTGAAGAAGCATGAAATCAACATTTGTCCTTCAATCCTCACAGCTTTTAGTAGAGCACTCTAATAGATATAAATATATTATGTATTATTATTATTCAACTACATGTAAAATTATGATTATAAATTATAATTATGCAACAATATATGTAATTATATATCATAATTATAATTCTACTACATAAGAAAACACATAAGTTTCTGACACAAACCTATCACAGAGACAGCACCCAGATGCACTTGACAGCTCGCAGTCACAATCAGCAAGGTAGAGACAGGAAAGAAGACTTTCTTGTAAATAGATAGAATCTAGTCCAATCAGCTGGACGTTCTCTCAGCACATCTGTTATTTATTTTATCGCTATTTACCATGTGAGAGAAAACAAAAAGTGCAATAAACCCCACTGGAAGAATGTTAATTGGGAAGGGCAAAGAGAGATTGTGCAATAGGATTACTAGAAATGAATTGTGAGGAAAAGGAGGCCAGGGAATGGGTGAATCTACTATTGTTTGTCACCTGAGCATGTGCTCATGGTCTTTTGCATCTATGTCCACATTTACATAATTTACTTGATCAAGCTTCAAGCATATTCCCTGTTCATCTAGCACAGGGATTACATAGGATGCAAGGATCTGGGATGACTAAGCATTCTGCCTGACTGATGGACAGTGCATGCATGGTTATTTAGTTAGGGGGTGGCTAGGAATTGTAACATTCCTACTACACTTGTAGTTATTGGAAAACATAGGGGGTTAAGCATGGCAGATAAATGGGAAAGGAGTTTCTGTGCCACATAGAACTGCTTCAAGGTGACTTGTTGGGCATTAAGTAATTTTGAGGGTAGGGAAGGACGGTTTTCAAGAGGTAGCTGGACAATCATAGGTAGCTGAATATTTTCTTTTGTTTTGTGCCCTGTGAAATTGACAAGTTGCTGGAGCTGCAGAAGAAGAAGGTCAGAAAAAAAATTATCTTGTGGGGTGCCCAGGAAGAGGGAGGTACATCCTGTGACCAGTGAAGGTTGACAGATACTTATCTGAAGGTCATCTGGACTGCCCAGGTGGATCTAAGCTGGCTGTAGAGCTTAGAAGAAGTTTAAAATTTACCAAGAATACAAATGTTAAACATATTATGAAGCAATCAAAAGGAATTTAAAATCTTCAGCTGTTGGCCATGATATTATAATGTTAATTACTCCGCTGCTATCAGAATTTTATTGCTTAGTGTTAGCAAGAAAAGAGAGAGAGAGAGAGAGAGAGAGAGAGAGAGAGAGAGAGAGAGAGAGACAGAGAGAGACAGAGACAGAGACAGAGACAAAGACAGAGGCAGAGACAGAGAAAAGAAAGGAAGGGAGAATGTAGCTAGAGTTTTCCTGGTCTTGCCTGACCCACAGTCAGGACAAATCTCTATTACCCGCCATTCCTGCAGCTACTCAGACCCAAGCAAGTAAACACACAGAGACTTAGATTGCACATAATTTGTATGGCCATGTCAGGCTTCTTGCTACCTGTTCATCTATCTTAAATTAACCCATTTCTATTACTCTATACTTTGCCATGTGGCTCGTGGCTTACTGGTATCTTACATCATGCTTCTCCTCCTGGCTGCTGGCATCGTTTCTCAGCCTTCATGTTCCCAGAATTCTCTTCCCTGCTTGTCCTGCCCATACTTTCTGCCTGGCTACTGGCCATTCAGCATTTTATTTATACAGAACGATATCCACAGCAGGAGGAGAGGGAGAGAAAGAAATGTGGATCATGTGTTAGTTTTTTACTATTATCATTTAGGCATTTTTGTCTTCTCTAGAGTCAATCCTTAAGGCATCTGTTTCCTTTATTATTTTAGTATTGAGGAGATACATGTCATAACTTGCTGAGGGCATTTAACAATGACAGATTGTTATAATAAAGTTCATTTTTACAGAGTAAAGACCCTTTTGACACTGAGGTGTTTATACCTCTGGTCTATTAGTGTTTCTTACCAGTATATTTTGGGTATATTTGGATATTCCTTTTGCCTCCAGATCTATGGCTGATGTTGGTCTTGTAACAATTCGCTGTGTAGTTTATCAGAAACTTGAATATGTTATTAGAGTCAACAAAGGGAAACTGATGAAGCAGAATATGTCAGAAGGGACAGGAGAAATTGAAGAGGGAATCAGGAAGAAGAAAAAATGTATGGGGTTCAAAATTCAGCGGGATTGAATGTTGTGCATGAAACCCATATTTTTCTAGAATTGGTGACAAGGCATTAATCCTGATGTCCTCTGGAACTTAAGAGACTGGGGTCCTGTTTGTTTCACTGTGTATGAGGAAGAATTTCTCTTGGGTGAGGGCAGGATAAACGTTTTCAGGCTATGGAGATGTATCCAGTGGGGAAATCCCTCAAGTTTAGCACAATGGCAGGTTACAAGAAGTTCCTTGAAGGGTACCTTCCATTTAGTATAAAGGGAAGAGGTATGCTGGACAGGAGGCCAAAGAAATACCTGATCCCCAATGTGGATTGAGGGTTGGGCATGGATTACACATGGCTGGTATAAGGAGTAGTCAGCAAAATTCCAGAGGAGACAGCAGATGTGATAGTGTAGAGGAGTGAGGAGGTGATCAGGGAGAGGTAAAAGATTGGATCAGAGGTCAGGGGTTAGAGCTAGTCACCCATACATGAGTTCAAATGGTGGGATTGATACGGCTTGATTGGGAAGTGTACAGAACCTGAAAAGAGCTAGAAAGAATAATTTCACCAAGTCAGGGTGACTTTCTGATGGCATCTTAATAAGAATGTGTTTTAAAGATTATTGCTATACTGTACCTTCCTTGAGAACATATGATGGTAAGGGATATGAAAATGCCAAGGTATATTAAAGGCTTTAGATATGGCCTGGAAAATATGAAAGGTGAACTCCAGACTAATATCAGACTGAAGAAATGCAGGGATGCCAAATCCTGGGGAAGGAGGTCAGGGACTGTCTGAGGCCACTTATTAGAAACAAGAAATACCTCTACACAACTTGAAAATGAGTCCACAACCATGAAGAGACATGCAATTTGTCTGATTGTGGGCATATAGGTAACATTAAGCTGCCATTCAGGCCTTGGAAGGTAACCTCTAACGTGGTTGGTGTAAAAAGTTTGGCTCAAAAATTTGAAAGTATATTCTGTCTTCTGACAACGTTTACAATAACCAGTAATAGTTTTTAAGGACTGTAAGTCCTCAGAGGTAGGTATAGCTGAAGTTATCCTGTTCCTTCCCAGATCCCACAGTACTCAGAACCAAGCAAACACACAGAGACATATCATTTACAAACTGTATGGCCTAATGGCTCAGGCTTCTTGTTAGCTGTTCTAATATCTTAAATTAACCCATTTCTATTAATCTATAAGTTGTCATGTGGCTCTTGGCTTACTGGTTTTTTAATATGTTGATTCTCATCATGGCAGCTGGCAGCATATCCCTGACTCAGCCTTCCACTTTCCCAAATTCTTCTCTCTCTTTGTCGCACCTAGACATCCTGCCTGGCTACTGGCCAATCAGCACTTTATTTATTAAACAATTAGAGCAAAACCTTCAGACCATAAAGAATATCGCACAGCAGTTTCCCCTTTCTTTTTCCAAAAAGGGAGTTTTAACTTTCACATAGTAAAATTACAAATAGCACAATTATCAATCAAGAATTATAGTTAAAATATCTAGTATATTTTTGATTTGCCAAATTTATAGAAGATATCCTATCTATCCTATATTTGTGAGTGTAAGGTTTCAAATGTAATTTATCTTTTTTCATAACTAAGGAAAATTATAACTATCAAATCTTCAACTACATGTTTCACAGACCAGAATGTCTAAATTTTTTAAAAAATTTAAATGCCATATTCTGTAGGTCTTTGATGTGTTTGCAGATTACCTACCTTACTGAATTATGTCAATGTATACTAAGAAAACTTAACATGAATATAAGTTTGACTATCACAGAAGACTTATTATTAATCTGTATTTCTTAATTATCCCGTACAATCTAAATGAATTACATAAACATAATATCTTAAACAGGACAATATATATATATATATATATATATATATATATATATATATATATACAGTATAACAAAATTAAGTTTAATCTTGTATCAATAACTAAAATCTTTAGCAATGTAAAACATTTAAAATAAGTTGTTCTTTAAAAGTAGATTCAATAATCTACCCTTTCTTCCTATCATATCTATATCCTATCCCCCATTTTTATTTTTAGAAAGAGATTGTATTTGAATCAACCATTTTTAAATAAAAATATTGCTTTATTTCTGTCCTCCACCAGAGGGCTCTTTATGGGACAAAAGAATCTCACAACCTCTGTTTTAGCAATATGCTTGAGTTTAGAGAAGAAGTGAGCCAATTACACCTCCAAAGCCATATTTATATATTTGGGAATTTGGGTGTAGATTCTCATACCTGAAGGAAGAGGGTACTGCATTCTTGTGGGGATATAAAGAAAATTTTAGGAGCTTTTTTTTTTTTTTTTTTTTTTGGTTTTTCGAGACAGGGTTTCTCTGTGTAGCTTTGCGCCATTCCTGGAACTCACTTGGTAGTCCAGGCTGGCCTCGAACTCACAGAGATCCGCCTGGCTCTGCCTCCCGAGTGCTGGGATTAAAGGCGTGCGCCACCACCCCCCGGCATAAGTATAGAGCTTTTAAAAGGAGAAGAGTTTGGATGAAGTACTATCTTTCTGAGAAGTTCAGGGATGATAGGCTTAAGTCCTCTAAGGCTCTGGAGTGAAAGAGTATACTGAATTTGAGTGATGTACCAGGTAGGGTACTGGTGCCAAGAAGGAGGAGGAGAGGAGCTGCTGACAAATCTGTGGTAGGGAAATGTGGGCACTAATGAACTAGCAGCTAGTGCCTTAGCTAAAAAAAATCATTCCCATTTGGCACACAGGGCAGGGGTGCACAAACAAAATTGTGTGCAAGAGATATACCCCTGAAAATACAATTAAGTTCTGGGGTTTGTTGAGGTAAGTAAAGCTCCCCCCCATAGAGACAACAGGGAGATTGGAATGACAGGTAAGACCCCAAAACTCCCACAGCAAGCAGTAAGGGCCTCCAGTGTCCACAAGAAAGGATGAATCATCCCTATACAATAAAGGCTACTCTAGCTTTTCATGTGACATAACTTTTGATGGTTAAAGACCTGGGTTCCTTCTATTGTCCATTAACCAGGGTAGGACATTACCTGTAGGTTGGACTCTGATTGATGTCTTCATGCCTTGAGTTACTCAGGGGCAGTCAACTTACCTATATCCATATTGATAGCGTTTTAGATGAGGCCCAAGTGACCTACATGGGGCAGGGCTGTCTCAAGCCCATTGACCTTCTCTACAACATTTAAAACAGGTACCTAGAGGCCTTCTAGTGGCTGGTCAGATAGCCTGTGCTAGGTTTGACAGTCTTCTTTGCAGGTTTCTGGATCTCTCATATAGGTATGCCGTGCAGGAACCTAGACTATGTAATCAAGCTGCATGCAGGTTACATAATCACATACCACAGGGTAACTTAGTAGGCAAGGCCCTGGGATGACTAACTTATCTTTCTGACTGATGTACAGAGGATGCACAGTCATGTAGTTAGGGGGTGGCTGGTACACATAACACCTCAAAACTCCATATGCCAGTTATCTACTGTTACTTGGAGGCAGAGCCCATGGTAATTTAATTTTATCCTATGTCCCTTTTTCAATTTCCCTGCTCCTTTTACAACACACAGGAAGGAGGGTGAGACAGATGAGTCAGCAGCTCTAATGGATTTCTCCAAATTCACTGCTATTATTTGCTTTCCACTCTACTTTAGACAGTTCTCTTCTTATTGGTTCCTAACCTATGTGTATTTGAATATGAGTCAGACAGATGGAATAAAAAAGCTTGCAGTCTACAGTTTCAATAGCCAGGCTCCTGGCTAAATTCCAGCTCTTCGCTGGATTTTGCCAAAGCCTGACTGTAAAAACAACATAAGAAAAGGATAACTATCCCAGAGAACTGCAGGAGACAGAGCCAGTAGAATTATGGATAGGCAGGGATTTGATGATATGGCCTACACTCCTACTCTGAGTCACCTGCACCTGTTTGCTCTACAAGAAATCTCCTCCTTCCTCTGAAGCCACTGCTTCAGCCTTAATATCTGTGATCACTGCCTCAGTCTTGCATCCTGCATTATTTGGAAGGAAGATGTATGCTGGGAAAAATACCTGACAGAAACGAGGGATGTATTGATCATATGCTGCCTAAGAGGGCCCATTAAGAAAATGACTGTGTCAGTGGCAATTCTTATTTAGCCACCTGGGACTCTAGGACAATTTCAAGTATCAGATTCCACAAATAAGTGCATTTGGGGAATCTAAAATGGAGTATCGATAACTGTTACCTGAAAGGTACAATTTGCAACCCAGAATCACAATCAGCCATGAGCAAGTACAAAGTGATGCTTTCAGGTAGATAGCCAGGACACAGGACCAAGTACCGGATACATGATCACCTTCTAGTTTCCATGGAGTGCTTTTCTCTTTTGAGAAATTGAATTCTGGGCCTAAGATTCATTACATCATTTCCTGTCATCCACTTTCAGTTTTGTTGTTTTGGCTGCAGCACACATATAGTTGGGAGGATGAAATGACTCAGCAGCTCTGAAGGAGATCTCAAAGAGTACCCCAGGATTTGCTTTCCATTGGTGGAATTAATTTCACTCTCCATATTGTTTCCTGTGTGTTGGGCCATGTCCCACACCCTCATTTCCCCAGAAATTCTCGAGTATAAGGAGTAGGAAATATTATTTAGAAGGATTTACAAGAGAGAAATACATAGAAAGTACAGGATAACTTTGAGAGTGCCTGTATCCTAATCCATTCAGCATCCATTGACTCTGCCTTAGGTTAGTTAGGGCGATGCCAAGGGGTGAAGAAAAGACCTCCCCTCAGCACAGACAGGTACTGGTCATCTCAGAAACATGGTCCAATCAACTTCTCTAAGCAGACCTGCTGGGTAAACCCTAAATGGGCTTCAACTGGTTCCTATTCCAAACAAAATTTGAATGCACACCCTCCTCCATCAGAAGCAAGAAGAGCTAATAAACTTGTCAGCAGAACTGTTTCTCACTAGAGAGCCTGTGGCTGTATTCTGGGTCTCAGTTGCTCATGAGCATACCAAAATCCAATTATTAATTGGTGCCCACAAGGCAGATTGCTTCTGTAATACAAGGGTAGACAGATCCCGAGGAAATTACCAAATCAAAGATTGTTTGATTCCAGCATTACAGATCTGAGTCACCTGATCCTGTCAAATGTGCAGCAGGGAGATTCCTGCTTCTGTAGCTACTGTTTCTATTTAAAGATGTGGTCTCCTCGTCTCGGTTTGAATTCACTTCAGGCTTTAGGATCGGTTATAGGTTAGGGAATTCCTGCTCTTTCCTTCTTCTGAAGCTACTGCTTTCCTTAAAGATACAGCATCCCTGTGTCAGTCTTGATGTCCTGCTCTATGGGCAAGGAAGATGATTTTCTTGAGGCTTTAGTATCTGGCAGAGACTAGTGAAATCCTGCTGTTTCCTCCACCCTGGGGGATTTATTGTGGGAATGGCTTTGGCACGGTAGTTTTATTCATGAACAATAGAGTCACTGAAAATAGGGAGCAGTAACATTGGCAGTCTCTTCTCTATCTGTCACCAAAGCCAATAAAGTATGGAAAATAAAGTATAGCACTGGAAACTTACTTGTTAATATCCTGATGCCTTTTAGGTTCTCACAAGTTCAACTTTGCATTCTTGGTTTGGATTATCACTCTGTTCTGACATAAAGATTCTCTTGTATGTGATTTTTTTCCTACTTCTCAGCACATTCCTATATATGAAAGAAAAGAGGGCATTAGCTTCATTGGAAGTCAATTATTTATTGATGATGACAGACAGGTAGTCAATACTTCATTTGATAATAATAAACACACCTGATTCATTTTTCTTGAATATTTTTTGTGTGCTTTGAGTCAGTGCAGATCTTATGTTATGTCTCCACCCTCAGACTCTGAATTCAGATGTCTGATAGTAAAAATAATACTGGAAAATATTTTTACGTTGGAATCACCAACCACTTGTGAATCTGTTGGAAGCTTTCTGTCATCTTTTCAATATAAATGTATGGGATTCTCAGGTAGAGATGAAGACAAGAAACATCACAACATTGTACCTTAAAGCCTCTCGGGCTCTTTAGAAAAAAGTGCCCTGCATATCATTGTGTAGTGTCCAAACTATTGCCTGAGGAAACATCTCTAATGAGGGCCAAATAATGCACAGATATATGAGTACATCAGTATCATTGGGACTCAGTTTATTTCTATATGACTCTTGCAGAAGGAAAGTAATGGTTTTTGTGTAAGTCTGTCACCATTCTGGTCTCAGATTCCTGGCCATTGAATGCAGTGTGGGGTATTTGTTCCAATTCATGGTCTTAATCATCAGTCACATAATTACTTGATTCCTCCCCTGATTTTAGGCCACTATAACAAAACTATATTTGAAAGTTACTCACTATTTTTTCTTTTAGAGTATGTAGCTCATGAGAGTGAGAAATTTTGTTCCTTGTCATTTAGTCCACTAACATGCAGATTAACCTTCAGTCCTATCACATGTAGGCAATCCTAGTGAAGCTTGTAAATAATAGCAATTGGATTTCTGTTCTATGATGAGGTAAGATTTTAAGTACTTCAAAAGTATTTTTTTCCATCATTTTGGGATGTGTAAGTATATTTTTGAAATGGTCTTTTAACATCCAGTTTGGCTCTAAAGGCATACTTTTGTCCATGAAGTAAAACAAATAACACATTACTGCCACATTAGTGAGAAAACACTGACACCCTTCATAGTATAAGGGATTCAGTTCCTACAATATCTCTCCACTTGGTCTATGATGCATTTCAATTACATTATAACATTTATATATAAGTTTATGTATGTGTATATGTAGGAGATTGCTTATGCATATGTATACATATACACAGATACATATGCATATGTATAATTTCTTGACATAGTTTTTAATTTCATGCATGAGTACTGAATTTAGATTATTTCTCACTCTTTTATTTCCATCCTACTATATAATATCTGCACTGTAAATTGTCAAAATAAATACCCCTATTTATTAAAATTATTTTACCAAATTGTGAACGTAAAAATGTATATATAACTAACTCACACAGTGTACAGAGTGTGGCGATTAAGTGAAGCCATTTGAGCACTGACCTTTTATACTTGAAAGGACTATCAGTGTTAGTGTACAGTGTAAATGAATTCTGTCTATCTTAGCATCCAATATTTGTGCAAGATTTTCTGCTAAGTGGGGATCTTGAGAGAGTTTCCCATATATGTTGGCATTATAATCTGTGGTTTTTCTCTGCTAAACATTTTTTGTTTCCTTACCTTCATATAATATTTTATTGGCACTCAAATTGTCTAATATTTGTTCTTTTTAATTCCCTATCTTTCTTAGAAGACCCTGTCTTCATGCTGACATCCTTTTTGTTTTAATATGAACTGTGTCTGACCATTGCATGAAGTATTTTCTTATTTAAAGACTAATGGTGAGTTTCTGGATTGATTTGGTGACTTGAGAAAAAACATTATAGGTTCTATGCCATTTGAGTAGATTTGGAGTTCTGTAATAGTGATGTAAATGATGCTTTTTTTTCAGACAGTAAGAGCCTCAGCCAATGTTGCCATTTTTTATGAGGCTAAATATTTAGAAGACTGACAGAAATTATATGCTTTCAGAAGAGTTGCAGATGAAGGTTCTCCTTCTGGGTCTTCTACCTTCCTGGCCATGTGGAATATACTATGATATTATATTCCACAGAGTTTGTGTTCTTATTGATGATATATGTCTGCATTTCTGAAAAAGGTTAGAATGAAAACTAGATCTGTCTTTCCATATGAAACCAGCAATACCCTATGCAGGGCTAAATGTTGGTAAATTATGGCATTTGAAAGAGCTGGTAAAGTCATCAACTTTACCTTGTTGTTTTGTAGTCCTGTGAGTGGTAATTTTACCTTAATAAAGCAGAATGATTATAAGTGGAGATAATAGGTCTATCAAAGACTTAAGGGACTGTTTATAACATCCTAATAATGTAAACACTTGTTAAAAAGATCTCCTTTTTAAGAGCAACAATGATTACACATAACTTTACCAAATTCTGTGCTTTTATGTACAGGAGACTCCTCAGCATTTTTCTTGTATGTTTTGTGTGTGTGTGTGTGTGTGTGTGTGTGTGTGTGTGTGTGTGTGTGTGTGTTTGTATTACAAAGGAATAGCAGAGACACCGGTATGTGTATATTTTAAACACACTGTTACATGTCTAGACATTTTTTTCTGTCTGAATCTTTCTTTACTGAATATCTGTTTTGTTTTTGAAGTCATAAAACAAATCCTAAAGTCCTATGATACTTGCAGTTTAACAAGGCTCAGCTTAGGGTGTGGAATGGCACATAACATTTATGGTTGGCTCTATTCCCATTCCCCCTGCGCCATTTCTCTGAAAGCCTAGCTTCATGGCTTAGCTATCAGGAGCCATGATTACTGCTGCAGCTCTAGAAAGTTGTTGGGTCCATTCTGTCACGGAGTAGCATGTGTCCCACTCTTATAAACACCATTTAATACACATGCTTTCAACATACACTATCATTAGTACTTTTGATCTTGGCCATTCTGACAGCTGTCTTAGGAATGGCATCTTATTGGCAGTTTGATTTCTATTTTTCTGGTCTCTAAGGGTGTTTAAAGGTTCTTTAAGTGTATCTGGGCATTCAACATTCTTCTGTTGAGAATATTCTCTTTAAATCTGTTGCCCATTTTTACTGGCATTATTTGGTATTTTTATTCCTGGTTTCTTATATATATATATTTTATCAGTCCTCTGTCAGATGTATAGCTGATGAAGATTTTTCCCCTCCTGTAGGCTGCTGTTTTGTCTTATTGCCAGCATTTCAGTAAGGATCCTAGCTAATTCTCTTAGCATTATGGAGAGCGGTCCAGAACTGGCCTTCCCCTTTAATCAGATTGGTGACTATACTAATGGTCTTCATAGATCCTTCATCCAGTACCTGATGGAAGCAAATGCAGAGTCCAGACTCAAGACCTGGCTTGAGATCTAGGAGTCCAGAAAATAGGATCTAAGGATTATATGAGCAAGGGGGGCATCAAGATCATGATGAGAAAAACCACATAGACAGATGACCTGAGGTTTTGTGGGCTCATTGAATCTGGAAAGACAGCCAGGGATTTGGCATGTGACTGGGCTAAGCCCTCTGTATCTGGGAGACAGTTTTGTAGGTTGGTCTTTCATAGAACCAGTAGCAGTGGGACCAGGACCTGTTCCTAATGCATGAGTTGGCTCTTTGAAACCTATTCTCTATGGTAGGATGCCTTATCTAGCCTTGATGCAGCAAGGAGGAGGTTGCTCCTGCCTCAACATGATATTCACAGCTTTGTTGATTCCCAAGAGCAAACTTACCCCTTTTGATAGGAGAGGGAGGAAGGAATGAGGATTTGAAGGGATTTACAGTAAGCGTAAGGGAGCAAGAAAGGATGGAAAGTGTCATTGATATGTGAAATATAATGCAAAAAAAATGTAAAAAAAAGAATACAAGAGGAAACATTAAAAAAAGGAAATCCATTTAAATATTTGGTCAGAAAGCTTCTTAAAAGTGTCATGCCCCTATTAGTATCCTGTACCCAGTCAAGAAGCCTGCTCTTAAAGTAGCCTTCCATCACTAGCAATAGCTTAGCTGAGGAAAGCCACCATTATCCCTTATTTTGAGTGCTTAACATCTTTTTTTGTTGATATTTTCAATCTTATGTGTAAATTCTGGCCCCATGTAGGAATGTCATTCGTAGCTCTGGTTTTGTGTCCCACCAGACTATTCAAAATATAACCACACAGAGACTTATTAATAATTATAACTCAAGTTTATTACTAGCTAACCCACACATTTTAAATTAACCCATAATACTTATCTGTGCTCTGCCATGTGGAGTGGTTGCTTTTCTCAGTATTCCAAGTTCACCTCCTTCTCTCTTAGTCTCTTCACAATTCTGGGACTCCTCCCTTCTTCCCAGAAACCTCATTGTCTGGTTCTTCTGCTTAAATTTATCCTGCCTAGGTATAAACCAGTCAGGTTCTTTATTAAATCAATCACAATGATATATGTTCAGACAAGAACCCTCAATCTAATCTCCTTTATATAGCTTTTTTTCTGACCATTAAAAATTAACTTGTAACCAAGCATTATAAAAAATGAAATTTAACCATAAGCCATTGAACAACCAAAAACCACCTACTCCACCCCTTGTGCATGTGGGCATAATTTTCGTAATATTACTTCCTGCTTTTTGAGAGCAAAGACAACTTTAGGAGACCCTGAAAAAAATTTTGGGGTTAGTTGTCAAGTCCTGGGAAATGTAGCAGTATCATGTGTTATCTAATCTCTGCATCATGCAAAAGTGCAAAACTTGTCTCAAGTCATTGATGGAGTTGTATGTGAATCTGGATCATCTCACCTGGCCAATGTGAAATTTTCTGACCGGTTTGTAGTTCAAACTGATTTTCTAGTGGTGTTAATCAGCTTAACGGCTTTATCAGAGTGGAATCTTCATTGTGTGGTCCTGTCATGCTTTTGAAAATTTCAAATTTGTGTTAGCCATGGCTGTGGTTTCCTACAGAAATTTTCTTGTTTCTTTTCTTTCTTTTATTTAACTGTTTTTGTGCCTCCTCTGTGGTTTGGAGCAATCACAGTCTGATAAATGTCTATCTCTTGTAACCGTTCACATTCTTCCCTAGAAGAGAATAACTTTAACATCAATTTCTCCCCACCACTGGCCTTGGCAAATTTCTTCAAACTGAGCTTTGCCAATGCTTTCTTGTAAGACAATGGTGCTGGAAATTATTCTCTGAACACGCAGTAGTAAACCATTCAACTCCATTAGCAGCATCACCATCTGTAGAGAGCCATGCAAGGCCGTGCCTCAAAGATGGCACTGGCGTCCAGCTTCCGCCTTGCCGATGGCAGGTGTTCTCTGGGATAATCAACTCCTTATTTGGCTTGGGCGTGGAATCTGGCTTGCTTGCATATGTCTGACCCTATCGGGATTGTCCACGTGGCACTACGGGGTTGGCTGCCCAGTGGCTATAAAGGGTGTGGGCTGGCTTTCCCCAGAGTCAGAGAGAGAAGATGGCTTTCCCCGGGGTCAGAAGATTGTCTCAAGGTTCCTGGATAAACTGCTTGGAGAAGAGCCTGGTGTTGCGTCTTCCTTGCTGGTCAAGGCGGACACGACAAGTGGTGGCCTGTACGGGGAACCTTTAAGGCTCAGAACTCTTCGCAGTCAGGGTAGTGCACTGGTAAGTCCCCAGGTAAGGTGGGGATCTGCGACAAAAGCGGGAAAATTAAGTAGAGCTGTGACAAAAGCGGACGGGAAAATTAAGTGGAGCTGTGGAATGTAAAGAGGGCATTTCTAAAAACAATGTTTTTGTTAAAAAATAATTCCAACGGAATGCTCCTCCCATTTGGATTACACAGAAGGTGTGGCAAAGGCAGACATTGGACTAACAAATGCAGATCAACAAGGGACAGACAAGGAAACCCTTTGCCACACCTTACTTGGGGCTTCACTCTTTTATGGTTTGGATTAGGTGAAAAATACATCAGTACTTTTGTCAATTTACAGAATCAATCTGTTGCTTTGACTCATTGTATTATCTTTAAGTTTCTATTTCTTTAATTCCGATGCAGCCTTTCTAATATCTTTCAAGATAGTATCTCAGATCTACTCTTCTTATAAAGAAAGGGAAAGCAGGTGAAGGCAAAATTGCTGCTAGTATCATGGGCGCAACTTCTTTGCACCCAATTTTTCTGGCTCTTAACGAGCTGCTCCTTTCAAAGAAATTAGAGATTAAGACGAGTACTTTAGAAAGATTTCTAGAGGAATGTGATGTCGTGGCACCCTGGTTTGCAGTTTCCGGAAACCTCATGGTAGCTTCCTGGGAAAAGTTGGGCCATGATCTAGACTTCGCTACAGAACAATAGACGCTTAAACATGGGGTTAGACCAGTTTGGAAGTTAGTGAGAGGGTGTCTTGAAGACCAGTGCTGCAGCGATATGGTAGTGAATGGGCAGGCAGCCTTAGAAATGTTGCAGGAGGAAAGATCAGAAAAGGCCATGTCTGCTAAAGCAGCGTCTACCAGAAGTAAAACAAAAAAGGGGAAAGAAAAAACAAGGTTATATCCTGACCTTTCGGACCTAGAGCTTTCTGAGTCCCCTATCTCTTCCCCTGATTCTGATAATGTAGAGTCATTATGTGAAACCTTGCAGAGCATGAGAATAAGAAAGAAAAGGGGTAGAAATTAAGGAGAAAGAGAAAGAATTAAAGGATGTGAGTCTGAGTGTGGAGCCGCTCCCTCAGCTCCTCCACCATATCTGGAATCTGCCTCCATGTCTAGAGTTGTCTCTATGGGGAATTATTTTAACCCAGAGGTTTGGAGACAGGTTAGAACTGAAATGCAGCTAGCTTGCCCAGTGTTTCTCAATGCCCAGACTCAACAGAGATACCATGAACCTTTGGATTTTAAGGTCATCAAGTCTCTAGCGGAATCTGTCCAGGATGAAAATAAGATATGTGAGTTTGTAGAAATTCTGTCTTGTTAAATCTGTGTTAAGAAATCTTTAGGTGTTTGCTAAGTTAAATATATGCTAATGGTAGCCCTATATAAGTTTGTAAGATAGATCCATAGAGTTCCTTTAAGAATATAAGCTTGCAAGAAGTATCTAAGGTAGTCCTAATACATGTAGTAATAAGCTTGTAAGAAGTAAAGATGTTAGTTGTAAATGTAATTTTAAATAAGAAATATAAGAAGTATATAAGAAGTAATAAGAAATATATTTGCTAAAGTAGTTCTATAGTTTCATTAAAGAGTATAGATAAGTAGATGTTAATATGTTATATGTGAGTTTGTAAAAATGTGTAAATGTTGAGTGTGAGTTTATGCTTAAGCACATGTTATATGTGAGTTTTTGAAAAGGTGTAAATGTTGATTGTGAATCTAAGCTTAATGTATATGGTGAAAGAACCTGAGACACAGAAGGTAGTGTCCTAGTAGACTTCAAAGTAGGCAGTCTGAATGGTTTCAAAAGCTCCAGAAGCCTCTAAGAATGGCAGACGCCAGAACCAGCACAACAAGGCATCCACAGCTGAGATCTGTGGAAAATCAACTCAACACAGAAAAACCTGAGCTAACAGTGAAAATGCTTTATTAACTGGGGCCCTCGGCCTCAGGGCCCGCAAATATATGGGGCAGTGGAGAATCAGGAGTAAGGCGGGAGGTTCTGTTTGTGTTTTCCCACAGGACCGGCTAGACCCTATCTGGGTACCTGAATGATTGGTGCGATGGGCCCCTCAGACGGAGAGACGTGATGACACCCTGGAAGCTGATATGCCTGATCCTGATAGCCCTGATTCTGACAAGCGTGCCAGCGGGAGCAGCTGAGGATCGACTACTCTGGGCTCTTATAAAAGCCTGGCCATACCCTTTACCCATAACATCACATTCTAGTGTATTGCTTTATTTTTGAGTTGACTTGCTGCAGGAGCAGAATGCAGATCCTGCGCAATGAGATCATTGCGGTCAACTCCACCGGTGTGCAACAGGCCTATCACCTTTTTAAAGGAGTGGGTGGGATTAGGTGCCCTGGCAGGCCTACTGGTGCTTGTCTCCCTGATATGCCTGTGGTGCATTGTTCGTTTAAGTGTTTCTCAGCAGCACAATGAAGCCATGATTATCCAAGCCTTTACAGCCATAGAGGCTGGACAGTCTCCCCAGGCCTGGCTGGCTGCATTAAAAGCTTGATCGCGCAGGATGTGAGGCTAGTGCACTGCACTTGGGTCTAGCTGTATTGCAAAACCCAAGAAGAGCAAGTCTAATTGCATGTGGGTTGATACCCTAATTCCCACCTCTGCAAAAAAGGGTATCGGACGGGTCAAGTGTTCTCTGGGTGGATGACACCTGGACTAACACCAGTACAATGTCCAAGTTGTATTTTGGCAGAGATTAGACCTCTGCTCTTGCCTTCTGCTTAAAACAATAAAGGGGGAACTGTAGAGAGCCATGCACGACCGCGACTCAAAGATGGCACCAGCATCAGGCTTCTGCCTTGCCGATGGCAGGTGTTCTCTGGGATAATCAACTCCTTATTTGGCTTGGGCATGGAATCTGGCTTGCTTGCATATGTCTGACCCTATCGGGATTGTCCACGTGGCACTACGGGGTCGGCTGCCCAGTGGCTATAAAGGGCGTGGGCTGGCTTTGCCCAGAGTCAGAGAGAGAAGATGGCTTTCCCCGGGGTCAGAAGATTGTCTCAAGGTTCCTGGATAAACTGCTTGGAGAAGAGCCTGATGTTGTGTCTTCCTTGCTGGTCGAGGCAGATGCGACAACCATCAACACCAACATGATGAGAAGCAGCTTGTAGCTCAGAACAGTAGCAGTAGCCTCCATAGTCTCACTACCACTGTTTGTGGCCTGGAACAGCCCCAGCTACAGGAGACTCTTAATCTCAGGGTTGTGGGTTTGAGCCCCACATTGGGCAACAGATGTAACATGAATCTTAAAAGGTCTTATTACTAAAAAACTCAGTGCCACATTTTAGGGTGAATTCTGAAAGGAAAGAGGAGCAAAACAAGCCAGAGCCAACCTCAAACAGATTTTCAGTTAAGTGTGGAAATTTGAGAGAGTTTCCCATTTGTGTTGGCATTACAACTTGTGATTTCTTTGTACTAACCATTTTGAATGTTTCCTTGCTTTCATGCAGTATTTTGTTGGTGCTCAAATTTTTGCAATATTTATGCTTCTTAACTCCCTGTCATTCTTAGATGACACTGTCTTCACACTAGACATCCTTTTTCATTAAATAAGAACTTTGTGTGACCATTGTATTCAATATTTTCTTATTCTAAGAATAATGATTGATGAGTGTTCTGGTTTGATCAGCTGGCATTAGACAAAACATAAGTTCTATGCTATTTGAGAAGTTGTGTAGTTGTGTAATAGTGATGTAAATGATGATTTTTTTTTTCTGGTAGTCACAGTCAATATTGCCTGTGACTATAAGGATGAATATTTAAAGGAATGTCTGAAATCATATGTTCACAGAGAAGTTGCAGATGAAGGTTATCCTTCTGGGTCTGTTATCTCCCTGGCCCTGTGGACTATGCTAGCTTATTATATTGTGCAGAGTTTTCTACTTCTGTCAATGACATATATCTTAATTTCTGAAAAGAGTTGGAGTGAATACTTCACACACATCTTTGCAAAAGAAACCATTGATACTCTATGAAGGGTAAATGTTGGTAAATTATGAGATTTGAAGGAGATGGTGAAATCATCAACTTTACCTTGCTGTTTTGTAGTCTTGTTACCTGAAACTTTACCTTAATAAAACAGAATGATTATAAGTGAACTTAACAGATCTATCAATGGCTTAAGGGACTGTTATTAAAATCCTCATAGTGTAAACAATTGTTAAAAGTACCTCCTGTTTAAGAACAACATTGAAGCCGGGCGGTGGTGGCGCACGCCTTTAATCCCAGCACTCGGGAGGCAGAGCCAGGTGGATCTCTGTGAGTTCGAGGCCAGCCTGGACTACCAAGTGAGTTCCAGGAAAGGCGCAAAGCTATACAGAGAAACCCTGTCTCGAAAAACCAAAAAAAAAAAAAAAAGAACAACATTGATCACACATAATTTTACCAAATTCTGTGGTTTTATGTACAAGAGACTCCTCAAGTATTTCTCTTGTATGATAGGTGTGTGTGTGTGTATTACAAAAGAACAATAGAGATACTGGAATGTGGTATATTTTAAAGCATATTCTTACATGTCTAGATACAAAGAAAGGAAATAAATAAATTAATTAAATAATAAATAAATAAATAAAAGAGAGAAAGAAAGAAGGAAATAAAATAGAAATAAACGTACATGATCTAAAGGCTAAAATCTCAGGGGTTCCTGAGATTGTATGAGGATCAGTTGTTTGGCAAAATCACTCAGTTCTTTGTCAAGCAATAAGAGTGTGTGCTGGGGCAGTAGCCCAAGGATGACGGTCTGCCAGACAAGAAACAATTGAGAATGATATCTTAGTCTGCAATCCTGGAGAATGGCTAATGGTTTAGCCTGTGATGACAGACAAGCATACGCATTGAAGACTGTGGTTGGGTGTTCACAAGAATACCTGAAGGAATCCTGATGATCAATGGTCATTCTCATGGGTCCAGGGGACTGTTTAAGGTGGCTGATATAGGGAAAACTCACCAATAGAATGAGTATTCTGGCAACCAGTCAAATGGAAACTTGGCAGTTGTAGATGAATGAACGTTGTTACAGAACTCCGGACATGGGGTGCTAGGGGGGTATGCTTTGTCATATGGCAACAATATTATTTATTTGTAGTGCTATTTATTATTCAAGAGAGAACAAGAAGTACAACAAAACCCAATATAAGAGTTATTATTGTGGGAAGGAAAAGAGGGATTGTACAATAGATCTATTAGAAATGAACTGTTCTGGGAGAGGAGTTGGTGAACAGGTGGAATCTGCTTTTATACTACCCCTACAGCGTGCTCATATGGACTTACTTTATTATGTTATGCAGGAGCAAAGACTATGTAACCAAGATGCATGCAGATTACATAATCAAATACCACAGGGTAACTTAGTAGGCAAGGCCCTGGGATGACAAATCTATCATCCTGACTAATGGACAGAATATGCAGAGTCACCATCAGCCAGTTATCTACTGTTAGTTGGAGGCAGATCCCATGGTAATTTCATTTTATACTGCGTTTCCTTTTCAGTTTCCCTGCTCCTTTTACAACATGCAGGAAGGAGGGAGAGACAGATGTGTCACAACTCTAATGGAGATCTTCAAATTCATTGTCGTCATTTGCTTTCCCTTCTACTTTAGACAGCTCTCTTCTTATTGGTTGTGTATTTGAATATGAGTCAGACAGAAGGAATAAAAGAGCTTGCAGTTCACAGTTTCAATAGCCAGGCTCCTGGCTAAATTCCAGCTCATAACTGGATTTAGCCAAAGCCTGACTGTAAACAACACAAGAGAAGGATAACTGTCCCAGAGAACTGCAGCAGACAGAGGCAATAGAAACATAGGATAGGCAGGAATTTGGTGGTATTGCCCACACTCCTGCTCTGAGTCACCTGCCCCTGTTTGCTCTACCAGAAATGTGCTTGTTGTTTTGGCTGCAGCACACATTGAGTTAAGAAGGTGAAATGAATCAGTGGCTCTGAAAGGGATTTCAAGGAATACCACAGGAATGCTTTCCATTGGTGGAACTGAATTCATTCTCCATATTGGTTCTGTGGATTGGGCCAAGACCCATCCCTTCACTTCCTCAGAGAATTCTCGAGTAGAAGCAGCAGGAAATACTATTAAGAAGGATTTAGAGTAGAAAAACAGATATTGAAAATACAGGATAGCTTTGAGAGTGCCTGTATCCTAATCCATCCAGCATCTACTGTCTCTGACATAGGGTATGTAAAAGAATGTCAAGGAGTTGTGTAAAAGACCTCCCACCAGCACAGACAAGTGCATATCATCTCAGACACCTGCACTCAGGCCCTTGTTCCAATGATCCTCTCTAAGTAGATCTGTTGGGAAAAGCCTAAATGGGCTCCAACAGGTTCCTATTCCAAACACAATTTGAAAACACACACTCCTCCATCAGAGTCAAGGAGAACTAATAAAGTTGTCAGCAGAGCTGGTTCTCACCAGTCTGCCTGTGGCTTTATTCTGAGTCTCAGTTGCTCATGAGCATAATCCAAACCTAATTGTTCATTGCCTCCACAAGGCAGATTGTTCCTGTCATAAAAGGGGGAACATAGCCCATGGAAATTAGTAAAGTCAGAGATTGTTTGATTCCCGGCATTACAGATCTGAGTCACCCAATCCTATCAAATGTGCAGCAAGCAGATTCCTGCTTCTGCAGCTAAAGCTTCTCTTGACATATGTGGTCTTCTTGTCTCGGTTTGAATTCACTTCAGGCTTTAGTATCTGGCAGATATTAGGGGAGTCTTGCTCTTTCCTTCTTCTGAAGCTACTGCTTCCCTGAAGGATATGACATCTTTGTGCCAGTCTTGAAGTGCTGCTCTATGGGCAAGAAGATGATTATCTTGAGGCTTTAGTATCTTGCAGAGACTAGCAAAATCCTGCTCTTTCCTGTACCCTGGGATATTTATTGTGGGAATGGCTATGACGTTGTAGTTTTATTCATGAACCATAGAGACCCTTAAAATATGGAGCAGTAACATTTGTAGTCACTCCTATATCTATCACCAAAGGCAATAAAGTACGGAAAATAAAGTATATCACTGGAAACCTACTTGTTATCATCCTGATGCCATTTAGGTTCTCACAAGTTTAACTTTGCATTCTTTGTTTGCATCATCACTGTCTTCTGGCATACAGAATCTCTTGACCTTGATTTTTTTCCTACTTTTCAGCCCATTCCTATAAATGAAAGAAAAGAGGATATTAGCTTCATTGGACGTCAATTATTTATTGATATTGGCAGACAGGTATTCAATACTTCTTTTGATAATAATAAACACACCTGATTCATTTTTCTTGAATATTTTTTGTATGCTTTTAATCAGTGCAGATCTTATCTTGTTTCTCCACCCTCAGACTCTGAATTCAGATGTCTGATAGTAAAGTCAATCCTGGAAATATTTTTAGGTTGCAATCACCAACCACCTCTGAATCTGTTGGAAGCTTTCTGCCATCTTTTCAATTCAAATATATGGGATTCTCAGGTAGAGATGAAGACATGAAACATCACAACATTGTACCTTTAAGCCTCTCATGCTCTTTAGAAAACCCTTCCTTGCACATCATTCTGTTGTTTCGCAACTATTGCCTGAAGTATCATCTCTGATGAGGGCCAAGTGATGCACAGATATGTGAGTATATCAATGTATTTGGGACTCAATTTATTTCTTTATAACTCTGGCAGAAGTAAAGAAATTGCTTTTGTAAAAGTCTGTCACCATTCTGGTATCAGGTCCCTAGCCATTAAATGCAGTATGGGGTATTTCTTCCATTCCATGTTCTTAATCATAACCCTCCTAATTACTTGATTCTCCCCCTAATTATTTGCCCACTATGACAAAATTATATTTGGGTGTTGCTCACTATTTCCTCCTTAGGGTATGTAGCTCATGAGAGTGGGAAATTTTGTTCCTCCTCATTTTAATCCACTAACATGCAGATTAAACTTCAGTCCTATCACATGTAGTCAATCCCAGTGAAGCCTCTAAATTGCAGCAGATGGATTCATGTTCTATAATGACATAAGATTGTAGGGATAGCCGGGTGGTGGTGGCGCACGCCTTTAATCCCAGCACTTGGGAGGCAGAGGCAGGTGGATTTCTGTGAGTTCGAGGCCAGTCTGGTCTCCAAAGTGAGTTCCAGGAAAGGCGCAAAGTTACACAGAGAAACCCTGCCTTGAAAAAACCAAAAAATAAAAATAAAAAAAAACGATTGTAGGGATGTCAAAATTTTTTTCTGTCATATTGGGAGTTTAAAGTATATTTTTAAATGGACAGTTAAGCTCCAGTTTGGCACTTAAGGCATACCTTTGTGCATGAAGTAAAACAAATAACACTTTCCTGCCACTTTAGTGAGAAAACACTGACACCCTACATAGTATAAGGGATTCAGTTTTCACAATATCTCTCCACTTATTCTATGATGCATTTCAATTACTTTATGATATTTTATAAGTTTATGTATGTTTATATTATATGTTTGTTTATGCATATGTATACATATACATAGACACATATGCATGTGTACACTTTCTTGACATAATCTTGAATTTCATGCATGAGTACTGAATTTAGATTATTTCACACATTTTTCCTTCCTTCATTGTTATATCTGCACTGTAAATTGTCAAAATAAATACCACTATTTATCAAAATTATTTTACCAGATTGTGCACGTACAAATGTATACATAATTAACTCACACAGTATACTGAATGTGGTGATTAGGTATAGCAATTCAGCATTGACATGTTAGAGTTGGAAGGACTATCAATGTTAGTGTACAGTATAAATTTATTCTTTCTATATTAGCATCCAATATTTGTGCAAGATTTTCTGCTAAGTGTGGGATTTTGAGAGAGATTCCTACCTGTGTTGGTATAATCATTTGTGATTTTATTGTGATACCCATTTTTGGTTGTTTCCTTGCTTTCATGCAATATTCTGGAAATGGTGACATGGCAGCTGCTCTTGATGTCCTCTGGAACTTCATAGAGCAGGACCCTATGTGTGTCAGTGTATATGAGGAGGAATTTCCCTGGTGTGAGGGTAGGATAAAAGGTTTTAGGTGGGACAGAAGAATCCAGTGTGGAAAGCCCTCAGGCAAAGCAGATGTGGGGTTACAATAATTAACTTGAATTGTCCCTTAAACTTAAGGGAAGAAGGTGAGGGATACTGTCCTGGAAGAGAAAGACAGACCTGATGCCCAATGTCCATTGGGGGTTGGCATGAGCTATCACATGGCTGCAGAAAGCAAATGGTAAGTGAAATTCATCAGGAGTGGGAAGAGGTGATAGCATAGAGGAGAAATGACATGGCCAGAGAGAGGTGAAGGCTTGGATAGGTGGCCTGAGTTAGAGATGTTCTCCTATACGTGAGTTAGAACTGCGAGATTGAAAGGCGTTGCTTGGGAAGGGCCTGGAGCCTGAAAAGACCTAGAGGCAATTTTTTTTACCCAGTCAAGCTGAAGTTCCTGTGACATCTCAATAAGAATATTTTTTAAAGACCATTTGGTAAGCTCTACCTTCCCTGAGAACTGAGGATGGTAAGGGATATGAAAATACTAAGGTATATTATTAAGAGCTTTAGTTGCTGTCTGGGAAGCCTTGGATGTGAACTCCAGATTGTTATCAGACTGAAGGGAGGCAAGTATCCAAAATTAGGTGATGTTCTCCTACAGAAGGAGGTCAATGACTGCCTGAGCTCACTTCTTACAAACCAGAAATGCCTCTACCCAATTTGAAAATGAATCCATGACCATGAGAAGATATTTAATTTTTCTAAGATGGGGTAAGTGCATATACCTGAGCAGCCTGTCCCTCCCTGGAAATGAACTGCTAGTTTGGAGTGTGGGAGAAGGTTGGATCCAATATTGGGAATTGAGATTTGACTTGTGCCAAGTTTTACAAGGGGCAATAACAGTTCTTAATAACTGTACATCTTCATAAATAGGCTATAGGTGTGCTTTCACAAACTGAGACAGTGCCAACTATTAGGGTGAAAGAGCTGATGTAAATTGAACAGTAATTTCCTAGTTTTTTTGAACTGACTATGCAGATGTGGATTGTATGTGTGCATTTCCTGCAGTGAATGGAGTGAGTCTGGACCCTGGAGGGCCACTGTCCTAGCTGCCTGATCTGCTTAGAGATAATATAGCTGTCACTGTGATGAGATCAACAGTGAAAATTTCTGATCACCTTGGGGAGATTGGAAGCTTTTATCATGGCCATTATTTGGCCTAAGTTGGATATGAATTGTCCTTTTGCTGTGTGAAGCTAAATTTCTTTCCAGATAGAAGTGTGGGACAGGAGGATATGAAAAGTACATTTGGAAGCTGGTTGGTGATGGTTCACAACTTTAATCCCAACACTAGGGAGTCAGATCAGGCAGATCTCTGTGAGTTCAAGGCCAGCCAGGTCTACAGTGTGAGAACCAGGACAAGGACCTAAACTACACAGAGAAACCCTGTCTTGAAAAACCAAACAAAAATATATTTGGAGTATGTAAAACATTTAGTGATTGCCGCTGTGCTCACAATAGGGCACGGGAGAGAGCCATTAGCTCAGTCTGTTGTTTAGTAGTGTGTTTCGGTGCTTCTACCATCCCAGTATCTGACACTATGGCATATCCAACTTTATAGGTCCCCTCACATAAAAAGGAACTGTCATCTCTGAACCAGGTATAACCGTCCTGAGGCAATGTGCCCTCCTGTATATGTGAAGGATGAGATAAAAATACTTCTAGAATTTCAGTGCATTAGTGAGATGTGGAATGGTCAGCACTAGGTTGAAGTAGGAAGCTTGAAATAATAAGGGGTAGGCAATTCTGGAAAGTATGTTTGGTATGTTGCAGTAATGACACTTGGAGAGAAAGATCATAAGAAGGAGGTAAAGTGTGTAAGCATTTAAAAGTTAAAAGATGGGACAGTTTATGGTGGGAGGAGATAGTAGTAGGTGACCCAAAGTTTAGTTTCTTTGATTCATGATTAAGGAGCTCAGCAGCTGCTAAACAACTTATGCATGATGCCCATGACTGCATTGTGAGGTCTACTTTTTTTTTTAACAGGTATGGTACAGGTGCTAAGGAGGTTCCCAGCTTGTGCCCTAGGGACCCAAGGGCACATCCATCTCTTACTTTTACATAGAGGGAGAAGGGATTAATTTGCCGGGGAGGTGAAGTGTAGTGTCCTAAATGAGAGACAATTATAACTTCTAGAAAGGTTTAATAATGAGCTGAATGAGGGGTTCATTCAACGAGCACAGGGATGCCTCATATAAGTGTTGAGAATGGGATTAAAAAGATGGACCCCAAGACCACAAGAAGTCAGCTGTTCTTAGAAAGGACAGAATCTCCCGTTTAGTAGAGGGGACTTCAAAGGACTAAATTAGATGCTTTATATCTAATGATATAGCCTAGTATATTGTGGTAATTCTTACACCAAAATAGGTGACCTGAGCAATGGAGAGCTGGACTATGAAACATGAGACCCCATAACTCTGGCTGTACATGAAATTTAGGAGATGAGAGGTGTTAGTTTGACTAACTTGTACGTATGTTATCTACTTATTGTATTAGTTTACAGCCAAGGAAGGAAAAGGAGAGCAAGCCAGAGGCTGGGGATTACAAAACAGTTTTGGGGTGTCCCTGAATCTCTGTGGCAAGACAGTCCAATTTAGATGCAAGCATGGTGACACTCGGCTTCAATCTCTGTACCAACCATAAAGACCTGGAGTTCTTTACAGACATAAGATGATAAGGAAGTAGCTGGGTTAATATAGCCAGAGGGATGAACATCTAAACACTATAGGCATGGTTAAGACAAGAAGTAGCTTGCATTTGAAAGCTGCCAGGTTGGTGATGTAAGGTTGACTTTTGGCTTTTCCTATTTCCCTGATCTCTAAACCTTAATGTCTATATTTGGCTCCACATTTTTTATTTAATAAGACCATTTAGAAATTCATCTACATGCAGGTCTTAAATCAGATGGTATATTCTATTATGCTTCTTACCTGTAAGTATAGAGGTGTAAAAATCAGAAGAGTTTGGGTTAAGTATCATTTTTCTGAGAAGTTCATAGATGATAGGCTTAAATCCTCTAAGGCTCTGGAGTGAGAGTGGGTATTGAGCTTGATTGATATACCAGGTAGGGTGCTGCAACTGGATATCAATAGAGTGATGATTTCTTTCAGTAGAAGGGTTCTGGGTCCACCTGAGAGATTGACAAGGGAAATGACGTGTTGGAGCTTGGGTGCTGAGCAGCTGGGAAGAAGTGGAGGAGGAGAGGAGCTGCTGGTAAATCTGGGGTAGGGAAATGTAGGAACAAATGAAATAGAAGCTCCTGCCTTAGCTAAAAATCTCTTCTGATTAGGATCACAGGGAAAGTTGGCACAATGAAAAGTGTGTGGGTAAGAGATATTCCCCTGAAAATACAGTTAAGTTGTGGTGTTTGTTGAAGAAGGTAAGGCTGACCCCCTACAAAGACGATAAAGAGATGGGAATGAGAGGTGAGACCCTAAAACTCCCACAGTATGCATTAAGTGGCTCCAGTGTTCTTTGAATGGAAATAGGTCACATCAATACAATAATTGCTACTCTAGTTTTCTGGTCTGGCATTACTGTTGTTGGTTCAGGACCTGGATACCATCAAATGTCCATCACCAAGCCTAGGAGATTGGCTGGATGGTGTTCTACAATTGCTGTCCCCATACCATGAACTACACAGGGGCAGTCTACTGACATATGTCACTTTCAATAGCATTTTGGACAAGGCCCAGGTGTCCTACATGGGACAGGGCAAGCACCAGCCCAGTGGCCTTCTCTATCACATTTAAAATAGGTACCTGGAGGCTTTCTTGTGGCTGGTCAGATAGCCTGTGCTAGATTTGACAGTCTTGTTTGCAGGCTATCTCATGTCTCCAATGGTACCCCTTAAAAGCCACTGCTAAGACTTCTGACTGGGGATCAGGGACCTTTTCTCAAGAAGCCTAAGATTTGCCCTAATATTGAGGAAGATCTGTTAGACAAAGTAGGTCATAAGGAGTTGTCTGCCTTGTGGGCTCTCAGAATCTAGGTTAGTATGTGAAAAGAGAATCTTTGTAATTAGTTGTAGAAAATTAGACTTGTTCTCTTGTTTCTCCTGACTTACGTGTTTTAACTTTTCATAATTTACTGGTTTGAAGGCAACCATAGGAAGACTTAAAGGGAAACAGCTCACAGAGTGATCCTAGGTAGAGAGTCATCTAAGGTATTATAATACCAATGTGGGACCTGATCCAGGATGACCTACACTCCAGGAGGATGGACTGCATTAGTCTGGTAGATCTTGTCCACATGTATTCTAGTCTGTTCTCAAACTTGTCTGCTCCCGTAAGGAAGTAGGTTATTAGCAAGGATCATGAATATGTCATGAAAGGTGAGACTATAGGAGTGAGTAATATATTAATATTATTTAATAAAGGAAGTAGAATTAGACATTTAAGAGCCTAGTTTTTTTCTATTTGAGAATGTTCAGCAACTGAGAAAGGGACATGTACCTTAACCAGTCTATATACCCTGGCAACCTTTCACAAAGGGTGAATGGCTGCTGTGTTGGCATGACTGGGTTTGGGCCCCTTGGCAGCTCAATAACCCATGACAATAGGAGGAAAGTTGGGGGTCAGAATAGGGAATTAAAAGCGTACAGATATCAGAGATGGGGAAGGTGTGAGATGAGCAAAAGGAGCGGTTCCTCAGAAAAGGGAATAGGAGATAGTAAAGGCAGGCATTCACTAGCAGGTTCTAAAGCAGTAGGTAGTGGTTCTTCAGATTCATGAGCAATAGAATGGTGGTTTTAGAGCTGAGCTAGAAAAAGGCTTGGATACAAGGTAACCATTTCAATTGGCATGTTTGCTGCCAGAAGTTAGATTATTCCCATAAAATACTGGAGTCCAGTGTGCCATTAGGTAGCCATTTTTTATTGTTGTTTAAGGGATTCATAGGCTATTTGTTAGTGCAAAGGCTGATAAACTTAGAAGTCTTTAAGTAAGGCATTAAGCTGACAGTTCTAAGAGTTTCTAATAGACATCCCAGAGAAGATGTGTGGCTAATGGTATTGGAAGTCTTGCTTCCCATGGTTATGATAAAGAAAAGAAATCATTCAATCAATCAATGAACAAAATACAAATAAACATGATCTAAATTAGAAAAACTCACAGTTCCCGAGATTGTATGAGGATCAGTTTTTTGGTACAAGTCACTCAGCTCTTTGTCAAGCAAGAAGAGTATGGGCTGGGGCAATAGCCCCAGGATGAGGGTCTGACAGAGAAGAAACAAATGAGCATGATATCTCAGACTGCAGTCCTGGGGAATGGCTAATGATTTAGCCTGTGTTGAGGGATGATGATAGCCAATGAAAACTGTGGTTGGGTGTTCCCAAGAATACCTGAAGGAAGCCTGATGATCAATGGTCATTCCCATGGGTTCAGGGGACTGTTTAAGCTTGCCGAACTTATAGGGAGAACTCACCAATAGAATGAGTAATCCGGCAGCCAGGCAAATGGAAAGTTGGCAGTTGAAGATGAATGAAACTTGGTACAGGACTCTGGACACAGGGTGCTAGGAGGGTTCTCTTTGTCATTCAGCAACAATGTTATTTATTTGTTGTGCTATTTATTGTTCAAGAGAATACAAGAGGTGCAAAGAAACCAACTATAAGGTTATTATTGTGGGAGGGAAAAGTGGGATTGTGCAATATGTCTACTAGAAATTAATGGTGTGGAGAAAGGGGTTGGGGAACAGGTGGAATCTGCTTTCATACTTCCACTATAGCATGTTCATATGGACTAACATAGCTATTCCATGCAGGAGTATAGTCTATGTAATCAAGCTGCATACAGGTTACATAATCACATACCATAGAGTTATTTAGTAGGCAAGGCCCTGGGATGACTAAGCCAACTTCCTGACTGATGGACAGAGGATGCACAGTCATGTACCTGGGGGGTGGCTGGGGTTCACAACATTTCAAGACACCATTAGCCAGTTTTCTACTGTTACTTGGAGGCAGAACCCAGGGTAAATTACATTTTATCCTGTGTTCCTCTTTCAGTTTCCCTGCCCATTTTAGAACACACAGGGAGGAGGGAGACACACATGAGTCAGCAGCTCTGATGGAGATCTGCAACGTCATTGCCATCCTTTGCTTTCCATTCTACTTTAGACAGCTCTCTCCTTATTGGTTTCTAATCTATGTGTATTTGAATATGAGTCAGACAGATGGAATAAAAAGGCTTTCGGTCCACAGTTTCAATAGCCAGGCTCCTGGCTAAATTCCAGCTCATAGCTGGATTTAGCCAAAGCCTGACTGTAAACAACACAAGAGAAGGATAACTGTCCCAGAGAACTGCAGCAGAAAGAGGCAATAGAAACATAGGATAGACAGGGATTTGGTGGTATTGCCCACACTCCTGCTCTGAGTCAATTGCACTTGTTTGCTCTGCCAGAAAATGTGCTCCTTCCTCTGAGCCACTGCTTCAGCTTTAATATTTGTGATCACTGCCTCAGATTTGAATCCTCCACTATTTATCTGCAAGGAAGATGTATGTTGGGAAAAAATACCTGACAGACACCAGGGATGTTTTGATCATATGCTTTCTCAGAGGACCCATTAAGAAAATAACTCAGTGACAATTCTCACTTAGCCACCTGGGACTCTATGAAAATTTCAAGTATCAGATTCCACAAATAAGTTTTGTGGAATCTAAAATGGCATACTGAAAACTGTCACGTGAAAGGTACAATTTGCAGCCCAAAAATCACAATCAGCCATCAGCACGTGGAAAGTGAGGCTTTCAGGTAGATAGCCAGGACACAAGGACAAGTATCTGGTTATGTGATCAACCTCTAGTTACCACGGATGCTTTTATCTTTGAGAATTTAATTCTGGGCCTAGAATTCTTTTCATCATTTTCTGTCATCCACTTTCAGTTTAGATATTTCGGCTGCAGTACATATTGAGTTAGGAGGGTGAAATGAATGAGCAACTCTGAAAGGATCTCAAAGTGTATCACAGGAATGCTTTCCATTGATGGTTATTGAGTTCATTCTCCCTATTGGTTCTTGTGGGTTGGGTCATGCCCCCCCCCTCATTTGCCCAGAGAATTCTGGAGTAGAAGCTCGACAAAGTATTATTTAGAATGATTTAGGTGAGTGAAACAGATAGAAAATACAGGACAGCTTTGAGAGTTCCTGTATCCTAATCCATCCACCATCTACCGTCTCTGCCCTAGGGTATTTAAAGGAAGGCCAAGGGGTGGAGAAAAGACCTCACCTCAGTACAGAGAGTGTAGACCATCTCAGATTCTTGCACTCAGGGCCATGGTCCAATCATCCTTCTTTGCAGACATACTGGATAATTCCTAACTTAGCTCTAACAGGTTCCTGTTACAAACAAAATTTGAAAGCACACACTCCTCCATCAGAGGAAAGGGGAGCAAATAAACTTTTCAGCAGAGCAGGTTTTCACCATTCAGCCTCTTGTTGTATTAAGGGTCTCAGTTTCTCATGGGAATATTCAAAACCCTTTTGTACATTTGCCCACACAAGGCAGATTGTTCCTTTCATAGAAGGGGAGACAGAGCTCATGGAAATTAGCAAAGTCAAAATTGTGTGATTCCTAGCATTACAGATCTGAGTCACATGTTCCTGTCAAATGAGTAGCAAGCAGATTCCTGCTTCTGCAGTTACAGCTTCTTTTTAAAGATGTGGGATCCCTGTCTCAGTTTGAATACACTTCAGACTTTTGTGTCTGGCTGAGACTTGTGGAGTCCTGCTCTTTCCTTCTTCTGAAGCCACTGCTCACCTTAAGGATATGGCTTCCCTGTGTCTGTATTGAAGTGCTGCTCTAAAAGCAAGGGAGTTAATTATCTTGAGGCTTTAGTATCTGGCAGAGAGTAGTGAAATCCTGTTCTTTCCTCTACCCTGGAAGATTTATTGTGGAAATGGCTATCACATTGTAGTTTTATTCAGAAACCTTAGAGTCACTGAAAATATGGAGCATTAACATCCTAGGACACTTCCCTGTATGTCATAAAGGCAAAATGTATGGGAAATAAGTATAGCACAGGAAACTTACTTCTTATCATCCTGTTGCCATTTAGGTTCTCACAGGTTCAACTTTGCATTCTTGATTTGCATTATCTTTGTTCTAGCATACAGAATATCTTGTAGATGATTTTTTCTTAATTCTCAGCCCATTCCTATATATGAAACCAAACAAGTCATTAGCTTTGTTGGAAATCATTTATTTATTGATAGTGACAGAAATACTTCCCTTGAAAACAATAAACACACATGATTCCTTTTTGTTGGGTATGTCTTTTAGTGTGCTTGGAAACAGTGCCGACCTTATCTTGTGTCTCCCCCGTCAGATTCTGAATTCCTAAGTCTGATAGTAAAGTTAATACTGAAAAAGTATGTTACGTTGGAATCAGCAACAACTTCTGAATCTGTTGGAAGCTTTCTGCCATCTTTTCAATACAAATATATGGGATTCTCAGGTAGAGTCGAAGAAATGAAAAATCAGAACATGATACCTTAAAGTCTCACAGGCTCTTTAGAAAACCTTTGCCTGCACATCATTGTGTTGTTTTCCAACTATTGGCTGAAGTAATACTTGTTATTAGGGCCAAATGATGTACATATATATGAGTACATCAATGTCATTAGGACTCAGTATTTTTATATGACACTGGCAGAAGAAAGAAACTATTTTTGTAAAAGTCTGTCACCATTCTGGTCTCATGTTCCTAGCCATTAAATGCAGTATGGGGTATTCCTTCCAATTATTGATCTTCATTATAACCCTCCTAATTACTTGATTCCTCCCCTGATTATTTGGCCACTAGGACAAAATTATATTTGAGACTTGCTCACTATTTTCTTTTAGAGTATGCAGCTCATGAGAGTGGGAAGTTTTGTTCCTCCTCATTTAATCCACTAACATGCAAATTAACCTTCACTCCTATCACATGTAGTCAATCCCAATGAAACTTCTAAGTAGCAGCAATTGGATTTTTGTTCTATGATGTCAGAAGATTGTATGGAATTCAAAAATAGCTTTTGTGCCCATCATATTAGAATATGTAAGTATATTTTTTGAAATGGTCTGTTAAGCTCCACTAAAGGCATACATTTGGTCATGAAGTAAAACAAATAACACTTTCCTGCCACATTAGTGAGAAAACACTGACAACCTTCATACTATGAGGGATTCAATTTTCACAATATCTCTCCATTTATTCTATTATGATTTTCAATTACTTCATAATATTTATATGTTATGTATGTGTATATGTATGAGTTTAACGCTTATTTAGGACAATACTAAACTAGGTTTTTAATAATAAATTTATAATAGGTTTTCTTTAGCTTTGCAGTTTATTTTTTGTTAAATACAAGTAATAGTTTTGTATTTTCTTTTATTTTTCACATAATAATATAAATATATTTACCCATCTCTTCCTTTCTTCCAATTGCTCATATATAATCCTTCTTTATCATTTTGAAATCCACACTTTTTCTATATTAATTTTATTACATGCCTTTTATATATGCATATATATACCTTACTAATCTATTATGTTCAATATGAAGAAGAACCTACAGTCATTTTAATAACTTTAATTTTTAAACTTGTATTAAAGTTTTTGGTCAAACATATCAGTATAAACAATATACATGTTAATGTTTTTATTTGCATGCTTCTTTTAGCATAAATATTATAAAATCTCTTAAAAATTAAAGAAATATACACAAAAACAACAATCATAAAATATGGAAATTATTTTGAAAACACTGTATCCATTTCAGTGTTCTTTGGTTATTATAACCCTAGTTACTCAGTATAGCATTATGTTCATCATACATGTAATTGAGTTTGCAGGGATATGAGGTGGTGTGAAAAGAGAGACAGAGCTTTATTGGTTTGTGTGTATGGAAAATACTTTGACACAGGAATGCCTATTTCCTGTATGTCTGGAAATGTTTGATAATATAACTGCTCAAAACACAAAGTCATGTACATGTGCCTTTGTTGATTTGTTATTCATGAAAATACCTTTTGAGCCTTGGTACAAATAACTGCCTTGTATTATTAACAAAGGTCCAATATCATGATATACTCATAGAGGTCATGCCAAAGTTAAGAAACTGCAACTTAAATGTGTGTAGTGCTAAAGAGACCCTACTGTTTTGCAGAGGACCACAGCTTGGTTCATAACACCCACATTTGGTGGTTTACTGCTCTCTGTGATTCCAGCTGCAGGGAAGCATACACTCTCCTATGGCCTCAGTGTGAACTGACAGACATGTGCACACACATAAATAAATTAACAATTTGAAAAATTCACATTTATCATAAGCAAATGCTTACTCAGGTCAGACACTTTGTGTTATAAGACATTCTGATGTATATGAACATATAAAATAGATTAAAAAATGTGATAGGATGCTTTATTTTCATGGTGACCACATCTCTCCATTTGTTTATTTTTATTAATTATAAGGCTTTGATTTTTCTCGTGCACATCCTTACCTACAAACTCCTATAACCGTGTGTGAGATGGCTACCCACCAACCCTACAGTCCCTCAGCATTTTATTGAGTAAGAGTAGCAGGAAGTATTAGAAGGATTAGAAGGATTTAGATTGTGGAGATAAACAGATAGCAAATACAGGATAACCTCCAGAGGGCCTGGAACCTATTCCAGTGGGCCCTGAAACTCCCTGTCCTAGGGTATTTATAGAAATGCCTAGGGTTAGAGCAAAAGACAACCCCCCAACAAAGCCAAATGCAGATCATCTCAGACACCTGCCCTCAGTTCTGTGGTCCAATCATCCTCTCTATGCAGACCTGAGAAATGTGAGAAAGGCACAAGCAAATTTGGGGAGTCTTGCCAGAGTAGACAGAGACAGCTGGCAGCCTGAACAGTAATTCAAAGTTCCTCTGTAAAGTCAGGGCATCTATCTTGAGTCCACAGGTCTAGAGTCTCTCAATTACTTCTCTCTGTGTCCTGTAGACTATTTGGCAATTTCTGCAAAACAGGAACCTGAAGGACCATTTTGCCAAGCCAAGGCCCGTGGTCACTTTGCTATGGTTCCTGCATGTTCAGTCAATACATTTTTACAGGCAGTCCAGGCAAGGACAGTTTCTTGCCCAAATGGTTATTTTTGCCAAGGAGAAGATAAATTCTTTATGGTGTGTCTTTGATGCCCATCTTTTTCTTTGAAGTAGATCTGTGCTGACAGGAGCAGACATGTTTCACTGTCCAGAAAGCTTAAATTTTTAAAACATTTTAAATGCCATATCCCTGTAGGTCTTTGAAGTGTTTTAAGATTACCTACCTAATTGAATTATATTATGTATACCTAGAATATTTAACATGACTATATGTTTGACTATCATAGAAGAATAATTATTAATCTGTAATTTTTAATTGTCCATTACAATCTACAGGAGTTACATAAACATAATACCTCAAACGAGAGTAGAAATGTATATATATATATATATATATATATATATATATATGTATATATATATAATAACAAAATTAAGTTTAAATTTGTATTAATAAACTAAAACCCAAAGCAATGTAAAACATTTCTGAACAAATTGTTGCTCTTAAAAAGTAGGTTCTTTAATCTACTCTTTCATCCTGTCATATCTATACTATCCCCTTTTCTTTTTTAGAAAGAGATCACATTTATTAGTAATAGGATTGGGTTTCAAGAAGAAGTGAGCCAATTTTATCTCTAAAGCCAGCTTGGTATATTTGGGAATTTGGGTATAGCTTCTCATACTACTTCCTGCTAGATGAGGGCACTGTATTCTTACAGGAACACAAAGAAAATTTTAAAATTATGGATTAGTCTGTGAGGCTGTATTGTCTGAGCGAGTCTTCTTGAAACCATTCTAGATGCTGAATCATCTGGGCCATGGTGTTACTGGAGACCTTTCAGGGGATCTTGGCTGGTCAAACCTGATGTATCTTAATCTGGAACAAATCCATAGCCTCTTGCCTTCTGTGGAAACAAAAGCAGAGTCTCCTTTCCAAAGCAAAATAGTCTTAGATCCAAATTTTGAAGTCAAAATACCTTTAAAATATATATATTAGTTTACCTGAGCAGCCTTTACAATCAAATGTCTTTCTGCAGTTAAAAATATCAAAGACAGCACAATACAGATTCTCTGTATATAATCCATCCTTATGTGGCTTATTTTTTATATTACTTTTACTTTCTTTTTAAAGACTTTATTCTTTAAAACTATCTATTTCTTCATATAACTTCGTATGTTCAATTTTGTCTCTCTTTCAAGCCTATATACACTTTTACACACATTGTAAACCATTTCATCTGAATCTGTCTTATTGTGAACCTCTTGCTTTAAACTGCAGCATTACAAAGACTGAAACAGCAGCTGTGGCTGCTGGTTCTGCCCACCTCAGCTTTGCAACAAGGCAGAACTATGTTTACCTCCAGCTTTGGAGAAACCAGGCTCATGGCCAGACTCTGGGAGGCAGTGTGTCTATGCCTCTATCAAAGTAGCATGTAGCCCTGAAACCTTTTTTTTTTGTCTGTACTAGCAAAGACTAAATCCACCATACAGTGCAGTGTGTGGCTTTTAGATACCTCATTCTTGCCATGCTGCAAGTCAAACCCACACACCACAAACCCTCCATCAAGTAGGTCAAGCCCGCAGGCCACAGGTAACGTGAGAAGATAACTAGCGAACTGTTTTTAGCTCCATTTTCGAATCTTCTTTCTGAGCTTTAAGGTGGAACTTCTTGCCCCATGTTCTGGCACCATTTGTAGCTGGAGTTTTCCTGTGTACACCTGGCTCCTACACCCACTCAGACCCAAGTAAGTCACAGAGACTTATAAACTCTATGATGGTGGGAAACTTCTTGCTCTCTAGTTCTTATATCTCAAATTAACCCATTTCTACTAATCTATAAGTTCCACGTGGCTTGTGGCTTACTGGTACTTTTACATCTTGTTTCCTCTGTGTCTGGCTGGTGACTCTTGACTCAGCCTTCCTATTGCCAGAATTCTCCTCTCTGCTTATCCTGCCTATACTAGACTTCCTGCCTGCCTACTGGCCAATCAGCATTTTATTTATCAATCAATCAGAGCAACACATTCACAGCAAAAAGAAAGACATCCCCAGCATTTTCCCTCATCTCACTGGGAGTCAGTAAACACAAAGATTTCTAAGATTTGTTTTTGCAGTTGTAGAAAGCTGCCAACTCTGCTGATCCCACAAGCTTTAGCTTTGTTTATTCATTAGAAGTTTTACCCTGGGTCCTTTACCTTTCTGCCACAGCTATATAATCCAGAAAGTTGTTCATAACTGCAGGAACTCTAGTATCTCCTGAATGCACTCAAACACAGAGGTACTTGCTAGTTGCTTCTTAGTTGCTGGTCAGAAGCAAGGATATAATGCTAACAGATCATTTGCATTGCTTCAGGGTATCTTAGCACTAGTGAGATTAGGAGCACCTTGTCTTGCTGTCAGAATATCACTCAGAATCCAAACCCTTGATGCCTGATCTAAGCTGCAGCTAAAAGACCTGGCTTTTTTGCTTTTCCCTTGTAAGAAGTTCCCTTCCCTATGGGTTCTCTGTGACTCTCACCCACACACTCCAAAGGATTTCCTCAGGTGATTCTGACAGGCTGCCTTTTACTAGCTTGAAAAGAGAGTTTAGAAGAGAGGCTTTTAGGAACTCAAGCACTGCCTCCCTTATTGCAGGGGGAAATTTTAAAGCTTAAGGTTGTTTTTGCAATTCAAAAAGGTTTGTTGTTCTCCCTTACAGAGATTCACAAGTGATTCCCATATTAATATCTTCAGATGATTCTAATTTTTGTCCTTCTGAGTGTTCTGAAGGAGAGAGATTATGTAAATTACAATTTTGCATACGGTCTACTTCCAATGCCTACTCTCCTACAATCAGAAGCAAGGAGAGCTAGTAAAACTGTTAGCATTGTGTATTATTACCAGTCAGCCTCTGGCTATATTCCAAGTCTCAGTTGCTTCAGTGTTTAACCAAAGCCTGACTGTATCTTCTCCCAGAGCTAGCAGACAGCTCCAGAAATCTACATGAGACAGAGCCCAATCCAATTAACAAAGTCAGGATTGTTTGATCCTCAGGCTTAAGTGCTGAGTCACATTTTCCTTTCACCTGTGCAGAAAGAAGAATCCTACTTCTGAAGCTACTGCTTCTCTTTTAAGTTATGACATCCTGTGTCTTTCCTGAAGTGCTATGTATTTGCAAGTAAGACAAATCATTTCAGAATTTTTGAATCTGACAGATACTTGGGGAATCCTTGCTCCTTCCTCTGATATTTATTTTTTGGCACTGTTTAACCTTCAAGAGAAACATGTGGTACAACAAATCTCACTATCAGAGTTTATTAAAGAAAGGGAAAAGGGAAAAGGTGCATAGCCTATGGAAATGACCAGTGTGGATATGGGGCAGAACAATGGGTGGAACCTGCTTTTATGGTTCCCCCTGAGCATGGACATATGGGCCTATGTAGATGAGACATGAATGCTCATAGGTTACATGGTCAGGCTGCTCACAAATAATGTATTCACCCTGTTCATTTAGGACATAAGTCTCTGTAATGACTAAGAGTGTTGCTTGGCTGCTGGACAGTGCATGTGCAATCATTTACCTGGGAGAGTGGCTAGGAATTCTAACATTCTAGATTCTTAGTACTTTTGAAAAATAAGGGGTTAGGGGTTATATATAAATGGAAATAGGAGCACAGTATCTTATGGAAATACTTCCAACTCATGCAGAATGTGTCACTTAAATTTTGGAGATAAAGAAGGGGAGGTTTTACGTAGCTGGTCATCCTGAGGTAGATGGTTTGTTCCATTGTTTGGGCCCTATGGACTCTTCTGTCTCTTCTTGGATCTGGCTGTTTAAATCTCACAAAGTGGTGTTGAGGCAGAAGAAGAAGTTTAGAAAAAAAATATTTGGGGGAGTGCAATTGGGTCCTAGGGTGAGGGAGGAGGGTCTCAGGATCAGAAAAGTTTGAATGATACTTATCTGAAGTGAATCTGACCTGTTCAGGTAGTTCAAAAGCAGCTCTGGACCTGGGAAGAATTTTTAAACATATCAAGAAGTCACAGGGAATTTGGGTGTTCTTTTTTCTTTTTTTTTTCTTTCTTTCTTTTTTTTTTGAGACAGGGTTTTCTCTGTGTAGCTTTGCTCATTTCCTGTAACTTGCTTTGGAGACCAGGCTGGCCTCAAACTCACAGAGATCCTCCTACCTCTGCCTCCCGTGTGCTGGGATTAAAGGCATGTGACACCACCGCCCAGTTGCCACAGGGAATTTAAAACCTTGAACTGGTAACCATGATATCATAATGTTTAGAACTCTGTTACCAGAATTTTTTCGGTTAGTGTTAGTAAGAGAGAGAGAGAAAAACCTAGTACATGCTTTTAGTTTTATTTTATTATCCATCAGGCCTTTATTTTTTACCTGAGACAAACCTTATGGCACCTGTTTCCTTTATTATTTTCCCATCCAGAAGACACAGGTGATCAATTGCTGAGTTCATTTAACAGTGATAGATTGTTATATTATAGTATGTTTTGCAGTGTCTAGACCTTTCGGAGTCTGGAAGTGTAAATACTTCTGGTTATTGTTTCTTACCATCTGGGTATAGTTTGGTATATCTTGTACCTCAGGCTCTACCGCTGATGGTGTTCCTGTAACAGTTAGCTTAGTAGTTAACTAGAAATTTGAATATGTTATTAGAGGTGGAGAGGAAATCAGATGAAGCTAAATATGGTCAGTAGAGAGAGAAAAACTCACAGAGGGAATCACAAACTAGAGAAAAAACATGGCATTCCCAATACTTTTGGATTGAGTGTGGTTGTGGGATGAAACCTCATTCTTCCAGAATTGGTGACAAGCCCAGTGATTCTGGTGTCCTTTAGAACTTAAGGGAGCAAGACTCTCATTGGGTCACTGTGTGAGAGGGGGAATTTCCCCTGAATGAGTGTAGGATAATAGGTTTCAGATGGGACAGATGAATGCAGTGGGGAAAGCCCTCAAGCTTAGCAGCTATGGGTGTTAAAAGAATCATTTTGAAGGATTCCTGCCATTTAGGGGAAAGGGTGAAGGGTGCTGGCCTGGAGGGGAAGGAAGGACCTGATCCCCAATGTAAATTGGGGGTGGACATGGATTATCATATGGCTGGGGAAAGGAAAGGTCAGTGAAATTCTGCAAGATAGAGCAAAGGTGATAGAGGAGTGAGGATGTGACCAGGGAGAGGTGAAGGTTTGGATAGGAAGCCCATAGTTAGAGCCTCTGTCCCATACATGAGTTTGAATGGTGAAATCAGAAATGGATATTTGGGAAGAGCCCAGACCTGAAAAGAACTAGAGGCAATAATTTTACCCAGTCAAGCTGAAGTTATAGTGACAATTAGTAAGAATGTTTTTAAAAGACCAGTTGGCATGCCCCACCTTCCCTGAGGTTTGAGGAGGGTAAAGAATATTAAAATATATGGTATATTAAGAGCCTCAGATAGGTTCTGACAAATCTGTAAGGTGAATTCTGGACCATTATCACACTGGAGGGAGGCAGATTCCCCAAATTAGGAATAATTTTCTAGAGAAGGAGATCTGCAACTGTATGAGCCTGCTTATTAGAAAATGGTATGCCTCCACTCAAAAAATGATGAGTCTGCTTTCAGGAGAAGATACTTAGTTATTTTGACAATGGACATATGGGTAAAATTTAGTTGCCAGTCAGTTCCTGGAAGGTAACATCTAGCCTGTTTGGAGGAAAAAGTTTGGCTCTGGTGTTTGAAATTGGTATTTGACTTTTGGCAAATTTCACAGGAGGCAGTAATAGATCTTAAGAACTGTAAGTCCTCAGAGGTAGGCTGTATATGGTATTTAATGAATTGAGACAGAGAAAGACTATTGGGGCAAAGAGCTGATGTAAATAGGTCAGAGTTTGCCTAGTGTCAGGAGCTGAATGTGAGGATGTGGGCTGCTCTATATGGATTCCCTGTGGTAGATGGGGGGAGTCCGGGCCCTTGAGGGACACTGTCCTAGCTGCCTGGTCAGCCTGTTTTTTTTCTTAGGGATGATGGAACTGTTGAACTGCTTAGACTGCCAATGGAAGATGCCTATACCTTTGCAGAGATAGGAGGCCTTTAGAATGGGAATTGTTTGGCCTGAGTTAGATATGAATCCTCCCTTTGCTATAAGGGGTCTTTGCTCTTTCCAGAAACCAGCATGGGACAAGAAAATATGAAAAGCACATTTGGAGTTTGTATAAACATTTTGGGATTGCCCCAGTTCCAATTGGAAGGCACGATGAAAGCTATTACCTCAGCCTGTTGGTTAGCTTGAATGAGCTCATAGACTCTGGAAGGACAGCTAGGGTGTTTGCCTGTGAGTTTCCTAGGCCCTCTGTATCTGAGTGACAGTTGTGTAGCTGAGGAATGGGAGAATGAGAAGGCATTACCACATAGGTCGGACAAACCCAGATGAAGTTTTTCCATTGATTTGAAGTGAGCTCTAAGGAGGTACAGAATCCGTCATGTAGTTTAACTGAAGGAACGTTATAAGGACAAAAAGTGACTACCATTCTTGGATAAACACTGTGTGTCCATTGAGGGTGGCCTAATATAGGCTTTATGTTATCCCAAGCATGGTGTGAAAACTGAGGATTGTAAACTGGGAATTTCATTGGAGATGGTATGTTATCAGGTGAGGTCAAGTAGACAGATACCATCTATTGGAGAAATAATGTTTAATGATCAAGTTTCATGGGATGATTGGCTAGCTTTAAGAGTCCTTTGCCTTAAGGGCAGACATTCTGGTGTGGGATATATGGTGTGTACAAAAAAAAACATTTAAGGGAAGGCTATCTGAATGTCCTGTGAAACTAAAGTGTTTGTCCAGGTGTGAGTTTATGAAACTAGATCTTTCTCCTCCTATTAAGGAGGAGTCATTAGATACAACCTTTATTTCCTCAGTATTCCCCATGGCTGGATGGGAAAGAGAGGGTTCTGGGACATAAGCCCAATAAGTCCCCTGAGCATGATTGCAGGGATAAAGAAAATCTCATAGGGTGAGCACTGCTAGCATTACCAGGAAATGGTTCTTGGGAGTTAAGGCTTCACCCTGATTCACAGGAATCTGTGTAGCCTCAGATGTCAGACATTTGATATGGCACCAAGAAGGAAATGGGCTGCTGCATGTAGATGTAGTACATGTAGGGGTAGCATGTTGATTTGGGGGATGGGGGTGTGGATGGTGAATCCGTAGACATCCACACAAGAAGGTCAAGGCATCTGAAACCATCGGCAGGTTGTCGCCATCTCCATCAATGGTGCTGTTCAGTGTCATATGTGATAATTGTAGGTGGAGCAGTGGTGGATGGAGTTTCCTTTTTTACTGCTATTAGAAATTTCAGAGCATCTTTGTTCTGCTGTGAGATGGCCATGATTTCTGATTCAGCCATCTGTGATGGACAAAAGCAAATCAGCATCCTGTGGGAACATGCAAGCATATCCTCTTCTTGACATTATTACAACATCAGGACCTCTCCAATTACCAGTCAGGAGGTCTTTTCAACTAGAGACTTAGGTGTAATTTTGCTAAAAAATGTTGGAAGAAAGACATCGAATTATCCTCTGCTGTGGGATGGTCTGTATGTCAAGTGTGTTGCTGAATGGTCAATAAATAAATCACTGATTGGCCTGTGGCCAGGCAGGAAGTATAGGCAGGACAAAGAGGAGAATAAAGCTGGGAAGGGAAGGCTGAGTGAGAGAGACACTGCCAGTCACCACGATGACAAACAACATGTGAAGATACCAGTAAGCCACGAGCCACGTGGCAAGGTATAGATTTATAGAAATGGATTATTTTTTTCTTTTAGAAAATGTATTTTCTCTCTTTATTTACATTGTATATATGCATATATACATATTTATGTATACATATGTGCATGTACAGGCCAGAGGTCAATATCAATTGTCTTTCTACCGTTCAAAACTAATTTTTGAAATTTTTTTTAATTTTTATTTTGCAATAAAATTCAGTTCTACATATCAGGCACGGATTCCCTTGTACTCCACCCTCCCGCCCCCCTCACTTTCCCCCCAGCCTACCCCCCATTCCCACCTCCTCCGGGGCAAAGCCTCCCCCACTGACTGAGATCAACCTGGTAGACTCAGTCCAGGTAGGTTCAGTCCCCTCCTCCCAGGCCGAGCCAAGCAGTCCTGCTTAGGCCCCAGGTTTCAAACAGCCAACTCATGCAATGAGCACAGGACCCAGTCCAACTGCCTGGATGCCTCCCAAACAGATCAAGCCAATCAAATGTCTCACCCATTCAGAGGGCCTGATCCAGTTGGGGACCCCTCAGCCATTGGTTCATAGTTCATGTGTTTCCATTCGTTTGGCTATTTGTCCCTGTGCTTTATCCAACCTTGGTCTCAACAATTCTCGCTCATATAAACCCTCCTCATTCTCACTAATTGGACTCCCAGAGATCCACCCGGGGCCTAGCCATGGATCTCTGCATCCAGATTCCTCAGTAATTGGATGGGGTTTCTAGCACGACAATTAGGGTGTTTGGCCATCCCATCACCACACTAGGTGAGTTCGGGCTGTCTCTCGACCACTGCCAGCAGTCTGTTGTGGGGGTATCTTTGTGGATTTCTCTGGGCCTCTCTAGCACTTTGCTTCTTCCTATTCTCATGTGGTCTTCATTTACCATGGTCTCCTATTCTTTGTTCTCCCTCTCTGTTGTTGATCCAGCTGGGAACTCCTGTTCCCCCAAGCTCTCTTTCCCTCGACCCTCGCCCTTCACTACCCCCACTCATGTCCAGGCTGTTCATATAGATCTCATTCCATTTCTCTGTCATTGGGCGATCACCATGTCTTTCTTGGGGTCCTGTTTTCCAGGTAGCCTCCCTGGTGATGTGAGTAGCAGTCCAGTCATCCTTGTTTCACATCTAGTATCCTCCTATGAGTGAGTACATACCATGTTTGTCTTTCTGAGTCTGGGTTACCTCATTCAGGATGATTTTTTCTAGATACATCCATTTGTCTGCAAACCTTATGATGTCATTGTTTTTCTCTGCTGAGTAGTATTCCATTGTGTATATGTACCACATTTTGTTTATCCATTCTTCAGGTGAAGGGCATCTAGGTTGTTTCCATGTTCTGGCTATTACAAACAATGCTGATATGAACATAGCTGAACAAGTGCTCTTGTGGTATGATTGAGCATTCCTTGGGTATATGCCCAAGAGTGGTATAGCTGGATCTTGGGGGAGATGGATTCCCAATTTTCTAAGAAAGTGCCATATTGATTTCCAAAGTGGTTGTACAAGCTTGCATTCCTACCAGCAGTGGAGGAGAGTTCCCCTAGCTCCACATCCTCTCCAGCATAAGGTGTCTTCAGTGTTTTTGATCTTAGCCATTCTGACAGGTGTAAGGTGGTATCTCAGAGTTGTTTTGATTTGCATTTCCCTGATGATTAGGGATGTTGAGAAATTCCTTAAATGTCTTTAAGCCATTTGAGTTTCCTCTGTTGAGAATTCTCTGTTTGAGTCTATAGCCCATTTCTTAATTGGACTGTTGGGCATTTTGATGTCTAATTTCTTGAGTTCCTTATATATTCTGGATATCAGTCCTCTGTCAGATGTGGGGTTGGTGAAGATCTTTTCCCATTGTGTAGGCTGTCGCTTTGCCTTGTTGACCGTATCCTTTGCTCTACAAAAGCTTCTCAGTTTCAAGAGGTCTCATTGATTGATTGTTTCTCTCAGTGTCTGTGCTACTGGTGTTCTATTTAGGAAGTGATCTCCTATGCCAATGCCTTCAAGACTACTTCCTACTTTCTCTTCTAGCAGGTTCATAGTAGCTGGATTTATGTTGAGGTCCTTGATCCACTTGGACTTTAGTTTTGTGCACGGTGATAGATATGGATCTATTTGCAGCCTCCTACATGTTGATATCCGGTTATGCCAGCACCATTTGTTGAAGATGCTTTCTTTTTTCCATTGTGCACTTTTGGCTTCTTTGTCAAATATTATATGTTCATAGGTGTGTGGATTAATATCAGGGTCTTCAATTCGATTCCATTGGTCCACATGTTGGTTTTTATGCCAGTACCAAGCTGTTTTTATTACTGTAGCTCTATTGTAGAGCTTGAAGTCAGGGATCATGATGCCTCCAGAGGTTGTGTTATTGTACAGGATTCTTTTGGCTATCCTGGGTTTTTTGTTTTTCCATATGAAGTAGAGTATTATTCTTTCCAGGTCTGTGAAGAATTGTGTTGGTATTTTGATGGGGATTGCATTGAATCTGTAGATTGCTTTTGGTAAGATTGCCATTTTTACTATGTTAGTCCTGCCTGTCCATGAGCATGGGAGATCTTTCCACTTTCTGACATCTTCTTCAATTTCTTTTTTCAGGGACTTAAAGTTCTTGTCATATAGGTCCTTCACTTGCCTGGTTAGTGTTACCCCAAGGTATTTTATGTCATTTGTGGCTTTAGTAAAGGGTGATGTATCTCTGATTTCCTTCTCTGCTTCTTTGTCCATTGTATATAGGAGGGCTACTGATTTTTTTGAGTTGATCTTGTATCCTGCTATGTTGCTGAGGGTGTTTATAAGCTGTGTCAGTTCCTTGGTGAATCTTTTGGGTTGCTCAACTATACTATCATGTCATCTGCAAATAGTGAAAGCTTGACTTCTCCCTTTCCAATTTGTATCCCCTTAATCTCCTTATGATATTTTATTGCTCTGACTAGAACTTCAAGTACTATTTTGAATAAGTATGGGGAGAGCAGACAGCCTTGCCTTGCTCCTGATTTTAGTGGAATTGCTTTGAGTTTCTCTCCATTTAATTTGATGTTGGATGTTGGCTTGCTGTAAATTGCCTTTATTAAGTTTAGGTATGTTCCCTGTATTCCTGAATGTTCCAAGACCTTTATCATGAAGGGGTGTTGGATTTTGTCAAATGCCTTTTCTGCGTCTACTGAGACGATCATGTGGTTTTTTTCTTTCAGTTTGTTTATATGGTGTATTACATTTACGGACTTTCGTATGTTGAACCACCCTTGCATCCCTGGAATGAAGCCTACTTGATCATGGTAGATAATTGTTTTGATGTGTTCTTTGAGTCTGTTTGCCAATATTTTATTGAGTATTTTTGCATCAATGTTCATGAGGGAGATCGGTCTGTAGTTCTCTTTCTTTGTTTTATCCTTGTTTGGTTTAGGAATCAGGGTAATTTAGCCTCATAGAAGGAGTTTGGTAATGTTCCTTCTGTTTCTATTGTGTGGAACAATTTATAGAGTATTGGTATTAACACTTCTTTGAAGATCTGGTAGAATTCTGCATTGAAACCATCTGGTCCTGGGCTTTTTTTGGTTGGGAGACTTTTAATGACTGTTTCTATTTCATTAGGGGTTTTCGGACTATTTAAATAGTTTATCTGGTCTTGATTTAACTTAGGTATGTGGTACCTATCCAGAAAGTTATCCATTTCTTTTAGGTTTTCTAGTTTTGTGGAATAGAGTTTTTTGAAGTTTGACCTGATGATTCTCTGGATTTCCTCAATGTCTGTTGTTATGTCCCCCTTTTCATTTCTGATTTTGTTGATTTGGATGCTCTCTCTCTCTGTCTTTTGGTTAGTTTGGATAAGGGCTTGTCTATCTTGTTGATTTTCTCAAAGAACCAACTCTTTGTTTCATTAATTTTTTGTATTCTCTTTGTTTCTATTTTATTGATTTCAGCTCTCACTTTGATAATTTCCTGGCGTCTATTTTTCCTGGGAGACTTTGCTTCTTCTTGTTCTAGAGCTTTCAGGTGTGCTGTTAAGTCACTAGTGTGAGATTTCTCCAACTTATTTATGTGGGCATTTAGTGCTATGAATTTCCCTCTTAGTACTGCTTTCATAGTGTCCCATAGGTTTGGATATGTGGTGTCTTCATTTTCGTTGATCTCTAGGAAGTCTTTAATTTCTTTCTTTATTTCTTCCTTAATCCATTGGTGATTCAGTTGGGTATTATTCAGTTTCCATGAGATTGTAGGTTTTCTGTAGTTTTTGTTGTTGTTGAAATCCAACTTTAGACCATGGTGGTCTGATGGAACACAGGAGGTTATTCCAATTGTTTTGTATGTGTTTAGATTTGTTTTGTGGCCAAGTATATGGTCGATTTTAGAGAAGGTTCCATGGGGTGCTGAGAAGAAGGTATATTCTTTTTTGTTAGCATGGAATGTTCTGTAGATATTGATTAAGTCCATTTGAGTCATGACATCAGTTAAGTCCTTTATTTCTCTGTTAAGTTTCAATTTGGGAGATCTGTCCAGTGGTGAAAGTGGCGTGTTGAGTTCTCCCACTATTAATGTGTGGGGTTTTATATGTGGTTTAAGCTTTAGTAATGTTTCTTTTACATATGTGGGTGCCCTTGTGTTTGGGGCATAAATGTTCAGAATTGAGACTTCATCTTGGTGGATCTTTCATGTGTTGAGAATGTAATGCCCTTCTTGATCTCTTTTGATTGATTTTAGTTTGAAGTCTATTTTGCTGGATATCAGGATGGCTACACCCACTTGTTTCTTAAGACTGTTTGATTGGAAAGTCTTTTCCCAGCCTTTTATTTTTAGGTAGTGTCTATCTTTGCATTTGAGATGTGTTTCTTGTATGAAGCAGAAAGATGGGTCCTGCTTTCATATCCATTCTGTAAGCCTATGTCTTTTTATAGGTGAATTAAATCCATTGATATTGAGGGATATTAATGACCAGTGATTGTTCATTCCTGTTATTTTTTGGTGGTGATGTGTGTGTACTTCTCTTTGTTGGGCTTTACTACTGTGGCTTTATCTATTGCCTGTGTTTTCAAGGGTGTATCTGACTTCCTTAGGTTGGAATTTTCCTTCTAGTGCTTTCTGTAGGGCTGGGTTTGTGGATAAGTATTGTTTAAATCTGGCTTTGTCATGGGATGTCTTGTTCACTCCATCTATGATGATTGAAAGTTTTGCTGGGTATATTAGTCTAGGCTGGCATCCATGGTCTCTTAGTGTCTGCATTACATCTATCCAGGTCTTTCTGGCTTTCAAAGTCTCCATTGAGAAATCGGGTGTTATTCTGATGGGTTTGCCTTTATAAGTCACTTGGTCTTTTTCCTTTGCTGCTCTTAATATTCTTTCTTTATCCTGTACATTTAGTTGTTTAATTATTATGTGGCGAGGAAACTTTTTGGGGGGATTTAGTCTGTTTGGTGTTCTATAGGCTTCTTGTATCTTCATAGGCATTTCCTTCTTTAAGTTGGGAAAGTTTTCTTCTATGATCTTGTTGAATATATTTTCTGTGCCCTTGAGTTGGTATTCTTCTCCTTCTTCTACCCCTATTATTCGTATGTTTGGTCTTTTCATGGTGTCCCAAATTTCTTGGATATTTTGGTTCATGACTTTGTTGGCTTTAGTTTTTCTTTGACTGATGAATCTATTTCTTCTACTGTATCTTCAATGCCAGGGATCCTATCTTCCATCTCTTGCATTCTGTTGATTATACTTGCATCTGAAGTTCCTGATTGTTTACTCAGATTTTCTATTTCCAGCATTCCCTCTGTTTGTGTCTTCTTGATTTTTTCTATTTCCCTTTTCAGGTCTTGGACTGTTTCCTTGATTTGTTTCATTGATTTTTCTTGATTTTCTTTCAGTACTTTATTTTTTGCTTCCAGAAGGGAAGTACGGGGAAATGGATTAATTTAAACTGTAAGAACAGTTAGCAAGAAGCCTGCCATGGCCATACAGTTTGTAACCAATATAAGTCTCTGTGTTTACTTGGTCGGGTCTGAGAGGCTATGGGACTGGCAGGTGAGAGAGATTCGTCCTGACTGTGGGCCGGGCAGGAAAACTCTAGCTACAATCCTCAGTATTATTCATATGGTTAAGTACAAAAAAAGCATGATTTAAAATATAATGGGGGAAGGAATATTTCCGATCTCCACTTTCCAATTTGGATATTTGTTTTATAAAGTATGATGAGGTCTTTCAACTATAGCTTGACTTTGGGGGTTATAAGGGATGCCTGTAGAGTGGCTGATGCGAAAATTTAAGTACCAGTTCTTCAAGGCTTTTGAAGTATATGCAGGGCAATTGTGCATCTCGAGATTGGGCTGTAGCAGTTGACACGAGAATAGGTGTCCACAAATATGGGTACAAATTCCAAATTTCCATAGGAAGGGACATCAGTTACATCCTTTTGTGATAAAACACAAGGACAAAGGCCTCGTGGGTTAACTCCCATAGAGAGAATTTGTAGTCATAGGACAGACATTACAATTGCACACAATGGATCTCAAAATAAAAATATTCTGAGTCCTGTAGTGGGTAGCCATTCCAGCTTTGATCTGGAAGTTCCAATCCCCATTGAAGCTTCGGCAACTGTCACGCCTACAAGGCAGGGCCAAGGGAGGCACCTGGAGACCCGAGATCTGAATGGGCCAGCACTCTCTCTCAGTTCCTGGACCCTGGACGGTGAAGGTGGACTGAGCAGAGCTCCGTTGGCAACAGGCTAAGGATATTTTGAAAAAATGTCCTACTTGTTCCATCTATAACCAAGCTCCATTACCTACAGGGAGCAATCCAAAAGGTATACAAAGAAATGAAATTTGGCAGATGGATGTGTTTCATTTTGCAGAATTTGGAAGATTAAAGTATGTACATCATACCATTGACACCTATTCAGGATTTCAATGGGCAACTCCGATGAGTTCTGAAAAGGCTGATTCTGTGATTACACACCTATTAGAATTTATGGCCATCATGGGAATACCTGTACAAATTAAGACAGACAATGCCCCAGCATATGTCTCCAATAAAATGAGACAATTCTTTGCTTATTACAATATAAATCATGTTACAAGTATACCACACAATCCCACAGGCCAAGCAGTCATAGAAAGATCCAATCAAACTTTAAAGGATATACTAAATAAACAGCAACAGGTAACAATGTCTCCTAGACACAGATTGCATAGTGCTTTATTAACCTTGAATTTTCTCAATGCTGATGAGAAAGGAACTGTGGGAGCCCGTTCTCGGGTTCCTTGTGGCTTTACCCAGCAGGTCCACATAGAGGATGATTAGGACCACGGGCCTGAGTGCAGGTGTCTGAGATGGTCTGCACTTGGCTGTGCTGGGGGAGGAGGTCTTTTGCTCCACCTCTTGTTGTCTCTATAAAAACCCTGGGGCAGAGACACTCGGGGGCCCATTGGAATAGGTTCCAGTCTCTCTCAAGGCTATCCTTTATTTTCTATCTGTTTATCTCTGCAATAGATCCTTCTATCTAATATTTCCTGCTGCTCACACTCAAGAAAACTCTGGGGAACTGTGGGGGTAGTGGGTAAATGCCCCACAAGGAACAACAGCTGCAGAGAGACATTGGATGACAGACAAAACTCCTGAGCTAAACCAACCAGTTTATTTCAAGGATGTGCTGACCTCAGAATGGAAACCTGGATATGTTCTACGTTGAGGAAGGGTTTTTGCCTTTGTTTCTACAGGAGAAGAAAAGCTATGGATACCAACAAAATTAATAAAAATTTGATTCAAACAGGAAAAACCCCTTGATGAGGAGAAGTAAAAGATCATCCACCAATGTGACATCTCTACAAGTTGTAAGAAAAATTTAACAATCAAAGGTTGGGGTAGGGTTCTGTTTTTGTCTTTCCAGGATAATGGAAATACCCATCTTCTAAAAATCATAAGGCCTTGTATATCCAGATGTTTAGAGCATAAAGAAAGAATCTATTGGTACCAATCTACACACAGTAAAATCTCACTGTCTAACATCGACCTCTCTATCAATCTAGTAAAATTGTGGTTCCAATTCAATTATAAGCCAAGCTGGCTTTGGAGATGGAATTGGCTCACTCCTTCTCTAAACCCAAGCATATTGCTAAAAGAAAAGGTTGAGAGATTCTTCAGTCCCATATCAGAAGAGCCCTCTGGTGTGGGACAGAAGGAAACCAATAAAAAGGGACCATTGTCTTCAAGATTCTAATTCTCTCCATGCTTATTCTTGATTTCTCAGAATCCTTTCTTGCATGCTATGTCCTCTTTAAATCCAAACCTTCCATTTTGATAACAAATAAATTTTTTCCAATAGCAATCTCGGAAGTCTCCAGAAGGAAGATGGGGCCCCAACAACTCTACCCCATCCAGAATGATGCCATGACAATCATCATCATATTATACTTCTTGCCAGAATTTCAGACAATCTTTCCCATTACTCTAAGGCTTGCTGCAGAACCTATAGTTAGTCTAACTGGGATTTAACTATCTGAGCTTTCTCACAGTACCCAACAGAGATAACATCACCCCCTAAACAGCAGGAAGCAATTCTAAGGAAACAACGCCCCTTCTCCCTTAGGTTTCATAATTTTCAGGGTTATAGATGATGGTTATAGGGTTGGGGGTGGAAGAAAATATTAGAATCAGTATTCTAAAAAAAAAGGGAAAAGAAGAAATGGAATGGATAGGTATAAGATATTATGGTAGATTATTGTATATACTAGTAAACAAATTTTGTGAAATAGCAGCCTTAAATAATTTGCACTGTAATTTGCACTGTTGTGGATTCTTATATGTTGATACAAATGTAAACTATTTTTATATTCCTGTTTAAGATAATTTGTATATTGATACAAATACAGAACTCTATTGGATATAATGTACGTATATTTCTACTCTTACTTGAAACATTTGTATATTGATACAAATGTAAATTTATATCTGTCATACTTTATGTATGATCTACTTCTGTTTAAGATATTCGGTATATTGATATATATTTAAGATTGTTGTCATATTGCATATTGCACTATATATTCCTACCTCTGTTATAAATATCTTGTGTATTGTCACAATTTTGAAGTCATCGTTCTTTACCATACATTTGCTTATAGACTGTTTACCTTGTTCACATGAAGCCTTAGTCCTTAGGTTATATAGGTAGATAAGACTTATAGATTTATAGTCACCTATGCTTGTCATCTCTATAGTTACATTAGTTAGCTTATCCAGATTTACAGATACATAGGTCAGATGGACAGGTAATCTTCAAACACTTCATAGACCTAGAGAATATGGCATTTAAATAACTTAGAATTCTCTTGATGTGAGACACAATTGCTCCCAGCTGTACCAATTTGATCCCGAGAGAATGTTGGGCTTCTAAGACATTTCCTTTTGGAAGTTTGTGTTCTTGGCACAAAATGGCCTACTGGGCAAAGAACTTCCCTTGCCTCGACAGCTGACAGTACAAATGCAATGCTGTCCTTTCTGGACAAGGGGGACACAAGGAAAGCAACCACTGTACTCTGCCAAGACAGGGTAAGATGGTCTTTCAGAATTCCTGCTTCTGAAAATGATCTGTCAGATACTCTAGGCCTGTAGCCAATTTGAATGCAGCAACAATGCTGAGAAACATTAGGTGACTGTCCAGGCTGCCAGCTGCCTCGGTCTACTCTTGCAAGATTCCTGAAAGTTGCTTGCATCCATCTACCATTTCTCAGGTACCATTATATTCTTTCTCAGGTCTTTGATGGGATTGAAGACTAGCAGTTATAGCTACAAGTTAGTATAGTAAATATATATATATATATATATATATATATATAGTCTCAGATAGAACATATTAAGTATTAGATTCAGGTTCTTTAGGATAGGACATCTTTTGGAATGATATTTGTAACATGCCATTTACCTATGCTCTATACTTCTCTGGACTTTAGTATGTGTTTCTTGCTTGATATTGTTTGCATTGGTTGTAGTTCCATCTTGTCTAGGTCATTATCCCTCATTATTCCTGGATAATATTTGATAAGCATTCCTTTGTATATAGTCTTGTATTAGGTAAGAACCTTATTATTTAGACAAAAGGGGGAAATGTAGTGGGTAGCCATTCCAGCTTTGATCTGGAAGTTCCAACCCCCATTGAAACTTCGGCAACTGTCATGCCTACAAGGCGGGGCCAAGGGAGGCACCTGAAGACCTGAGATCTGGATGGGCCAGCACTCTCTCTCAGTTCCTGGACCCTGGACGGTGGAGGTGGACCGAGCAGAGCTCCGGAGAACACCACTGGACTATGATACACCTTCCCCAGACCCTGCAACCTACCTATCCCTTCATTTGTAAGTTACCTGCTAAATAAACCTTCCTTTTAACTACATGGTGTGGCCTTAATAATTTGTCCAATAGAGTCCTCCTCTATATGTGAAGGATGGCGCTATACTTCCTCTAAGGTTTCAGTGCAGGAATGAGATGGAGAATGCACAGGGTTAAATTGAGGAAGAAGGCTTGAAATATGAAGTGTTGGGCAAGACTGGAAAAAAAGTGTGGCATCTACCAGTAATGCTACAATGAGTGAAAGCACTCAGGAAGAATGTAAAGTTTGTAAGACTTTATAAATTAAATGATGGGACAGATTATAGTGGGAGAGTGATCCAAAGGTTAGTTTCTTTGATTCCCAAATAAAGAGCTCAGCTGCTGCTAAAGCACAAACGCAAGGTGCCCATCCCTGAGTGGTGAGGTTTAGTTTTTTTCTTTTTTTTTCTTTACTTTTTTGACATATACGCTACAAGTGCCAAAGTGGGTCCCAGATGATGTCCTAGGGCCCCAAGTGCATATTCCTCTCTTTCTGTTACATAGAGAGAGAAGGGCTGAATTAGGTCTGGAAGGATTAAGGGCAGTCTTTTGAAGACCTGCGAGGGGGCAGTTCATGAACAAATCCTAGGAATTGGGAGGCAGACCTGGCAGACATCTGTGAGTAAGAGGCCAGCATGATCTACAGAAGGAAATCCAGGACAGGTACCAGGGCTACACAGAGAAATGTGATTTTTGAAAATCAAAGCCAAAACAAAGCAAACAAACAACCAAACAAAAACAACAACAACAAAAAAAAACCAAAAGAACCACAATAGAAACTGACACAAACGCAACACAGAGACAGCAGTTAGATGCACGTGGCAGCACAGAGTCACAATCAGAAAAGTCCAGACAGAAATGCAGCCTTTTTGTCGATAGCTAAATTTTATGTCAAAGCAGCTGAAAACTCAATCACTTCAACTGCAATCACCAGCCAGTTTTCTACTCTTAGTTGGAGGCAGAGGCCCAGGTAATTTACATTTTATCCTCTGTTCCCCTTTCAGTATCCAGACTTCTTTTGAAACCTACAAGGGAGGGGGGATAGGTGAGTCAGAGGCTCTGATGGAGATCTCCAAATTCACTGGCATCATTTGCTTTCTATTCCTGGGTTTGAGATCTTTCTTCTTATTGGTTCCTAGTCTATGTCTATTCGAATAGGAGGCAGTCCGATCAAATAAAAATGCCTGCACTGAAGGGTTTTACCAGCCAGGTTCCTGGCTAAAGTCCAGCTCAAAGCTGGATTTAGCTAGGAGCTTGGTTGTAAACACCAGAAAATGAAAACTGTGCCAGAGACCTGCATCAGACAGAGGTGATATAAACCTAGGATAGGCAGGGATTTGGTGGGATTTCTCACACTCCTGCTCTGAGTCACCTGCACCTGTTTGCTCTGCAGGAAATGTGCTCCTGTCTCTAAAGCCACTGCTTCAGCCTTAACATCTGTGATCACTGCCTCAGTCTTGCATTCTGCATTATCAGCAAGGAGGATTTATTTTGGGAAACAATACCTGACACAAAACAGGAATGTATTGATCATATGATTCCTAAGGAGCCCTATTAAAAAATGGCAATATCGGGGAAAATCTCACTTAGCCATCTGGTAATCTAAGAAAATTTCATGTGTCATTTTCCAGAAATTAGTACACTTGGTGAATCTGAAATGGTATATTGGAAACTGTTACCTGAAAGGTACAATTGATAGCCCCAAATCACAATCAGCCATCAGCAGGTGGAAAGCAAGGCTTTCAAGCAGATAACTAGGACACAGGGCTAAATACCTGGATATATGATCACCCCCTACTTACTATGGGATGTTCTTCTCCTTTGAGAATTGCATTCTGGTTCTAGGATATATTACATCATTTCCTGTCATTCACTTTCAGTTTTGTTGTTTCGGCTGCAGCACACATTTAGTTGGGAGGCTGAAATGAATCAGCAATTCTGATGGAGATCTCAGAGTACCACAGGATTTGTGTTTCACTGGTGGTTTGACATCACTCTCTGTAGTGCTTCCTGTTTGAGGGGCAATCCCGACTCCATTTCCCCATTGTAGTGTTTCATAGAAGCAGCAGGTAATATTATTTAGAAGGAGTTAGGGGAGAAAAAAATGATAGAAAATACAGTTGAGTATCAAGATTGCCTGGATTTTAATCCATGTGCCCTAGGGTACAGTACAGCCCAAATTTAGACCATGTCAGACACCTGCACTCAGGCCCATGTCCTAATCATCCTCTCCATGCAGACCTGCTGGATAAATGTTTGCCAACATGTTCCTGTTCCAGACACAATTGGAAAGCACACACTCCTCCATCAGAGGCAAGGAGAGCTAGCTCATAAACGTGTCAGCAGAGGTGTTTCTTACCAGTCAGCCTCTGACTATATTCAAGGTCTCAGTTGTTCATGGGTGTAACCAAACCCCGATTGGACATTGGCCCATACAAGGCATATTGATCCTAAATACACAAGAGACTTAGCCCTTGGAAATTAACAAAGTCAGTAATTGTTTGATTCCCAGTGTTACAGCTCTGATTCACCTAATACTGCCAAATTTGCTGCAACCAGATCCTGCCTCTGCATATACTGCTTGTCTTTAAAGATGTGGCCTCTCTGTCTGAGTTTGAATTCACCTCAGGTGTTATTACCTGGCAGAGACTAGGGAAATCCTGTTCTTTTCCTTCTTCTGAAGTTCCTATTTCCCTTAAGGATATAACATCCCTGTGTCAGTCTTGAATTCCTGCTCTATGGGCAAGGAAGAAAATTTTCTTGAGGCTTTAGAACCTGGCAGAGACTAGCAGGATGCTGCTCTTACCTCTACCCTGGGAGATTTATTGTGGGGATGGCTATGGAATTGTAGTTTCATTCATGAACCTTAGAGCTACTGAAAATATCAATCAGTAATATATGTAGGCACTACCCTACCTGTCATCCCGAAAATAATGTATAAACAATAAAGTATAACATAGGAAAATTAATTGTAATCATCCTGTTGCCATATACATTCTCACAGGCTCAACTTTGCATTCTTGGTTTGCATTATCACTGTGTTCTAGCATGCAGAATCTCTTGTACTTGATTTTTTTCTACTTGTCATCATATTCCTTTCTACAACATTAGACAGGTTATGGGCCTTGTTGGAAATCAATTATTTATAGATGATTACAGAGAGGTATTCATTAACTTCCTGGAAAACAATAAACATATCAGATTTCCTTTTTTCTTTGGTATTTATTTTGTATGAGTTGAATAATTGCAGATCTTATCTTGTGTCTCTACCCCCAACTCTGAATTCCTATGACAACTAGTAAAGTTGAGTCTGTACAAAATTTTTATCTTTGGATCTTTCTGACAACTCTTCATTACAAATGTATGGGGAACTCATGTATTATTTTGTTGAAGACATTAAACACCAGAACATAGTACACCAAAGCTTCTCAGACTCTATAGAAAGACTCTCTCTGTACATTATTGTGTTGTTTCCCAACTATTGCCTGAAGTAACATCTCTGATGCAGGTCAAGTGATGCACAGATATATGAGTATGTCCCTGTCATTAGGACTTAGTTTATTTCTGTATGACCTTGGCAGAAGGAAAGAAATTGTTTTTATATAAGTCTGTCATTTGAATGTTGCTCACTATTTTCCCTTTTGGGGTATGTAGCTTCTGTGTGTGGGAATTTTTTTTCTTCCTCATTTTAATCCACTAACATGCAGAATAAACTTCAGTCTTATCATATGTAGTCAATCCTGGTGAAGCTTCTAAATAGCAGCAGATCGATTTCGCTTCTATAATGACATTAATATGTAGGGAACTAAAAAGAGATTCTTTCCATCATATTGGGAGTTGTAAGTATATTTTTGAAATGGACTATGAAACTTCAGTGTTACACTAAAGGCATGCCTTTGGCTATAATTTCAAACAAATAATGCATTCTTGCCACATGAATGATAAAACTCTGACACCCCTTCATAGTATAAGGAATTATGTTTTCACAATAACTCTCCACATATTCTACTTCAATTTCATTTAATGCATTTCAATTAATTTAAAATATTCTATAAGTTGTAAATGTGTCTATGTATGATTCCACTTTTCTTGGTGCTTTAATTTTCTAATATTTGTGCTCTTTAATTCCCTGTCTTTCTTAGAACACACTATCTTCACAGCAGACATCCTTTTCTTTTTAATATGAACTGCATCTGACAATTGCCTTCAAGATTTTCTCATTCTGATAATAATGGTGAGTTTTCTGGATTGATCAGGTGACCTGGGACAAAACATTATAAGGTCTTTGTTGTTGTTGTTGTTAGAGACAGGGTTTCTTTGTGCAGTTTTGGTGCCTGTCCTGGATCCTGCTCTGTAGACCAGGCTGGCCTCGAATGCATAGAGGTCCATCTGCCTCTGCCTCCTGAGTGCTGGGATTAAAGGTGTGCTACCACTGCCTGGCACATAATAAATTCTTTACCATTTGAGCAGTTGTGGAATTGTGTTATAATAATATAAAATATGTTTTTTTTCTGACAGTCACCGGCAATGTTGCCTGTGTGTGTAAGGTAAATATTTAGAAGACAGTCTTAAATTATGTGCTTTCAGAGAAGTTGCAGATGAAGGTTCTCTTTCTGGTCCAGTCTCTCCTGGCCATATGGAATATGCTAGATTATTATATTGGAGAAAGTTTGTCTTTTTGTCAATGTTATAAGTGTGCATTTCTGAAAAAAGTGTGAAAACTTTAGACCTGTTATTGGGTTCCAAAACAGTGGGACACTTTGAAGGACTAAATGTTGGTAAATTATGTCATTGCAAGGATCTGGTAAAATCATCAAGTTTACCTTGTTATTTTGTAGTCCTGGTAGCTGCAATTTTACCTTCATAAGGCAGGATGATTATAAGTGGATATAATGGGGCTATCAATGGCTTAAGGGATTGTTTCTAACAAGCTAATAGTGTAACAAATTTTTAAAATGACCTCCTTTTTAAGAGCAAAAGTGGTCAAACATAAGTTTACCAAATTCTGTATTTTTACATACTGGAGAATCCACATTATTTTTCTTGTATGATGTGTGTGTGGATTACAAAAGAACAACAGAGACACTGGTATGTGTATATATTTCAACACACTTTAAAGTGTCTAAACATTTGTTTCTGTCTGTATCTTTCTTTAATGAACATCTGTATTGTTTTTGATCTCATGAGATAGATTTTTAAACTCCTATGATTGTTTCATTTATACAGGGCTCAGGTTTTTGTATGTTTTGGCACATGACATTTGTTGGTGTCACACACACTCCTGGTTCTCTGAGAGCCTAGCTTCATGGCTTAGCTATCAAGAGCCTTGATTACTACTGCAGCTCTGGGAAGCTGATGGGTCCATGCTGACAGTGAGCAGTATACTGTCCATTGCTTATAAACACCATGTAATACACATGCTTTTCAACATATGCTGTCATTAGATGTTTGATCTTGGCAATTCTGATAGGTATAGGATGGTATCTTAGAGGCATTTTGATTTGCATTTCCCTGAGAGCTAAGTGCATTTAGTACTTTGTTAAGTGTATCAGGGCAATTTAAATTTTTTTTGTTGGGAATTCTCTGTTTAAATCTGCCCCATTTTATAATGGCATTATTTAGCATTTTGATGTCTAATTTCTTTATATATATATATATATATATATATATATACATATATATATATATATATATATATATATATTATATATGTGTGTGTGTGTGTGTGTGTGTGTGTGTGTGTGTGTCTGTGTGTGTGTGTGTGTATGTGTGTGTGTATGTTTCAAGACAGGGTTTCTCTGGCACTCACTCTGGAGACCAGCCTGGCCTCGAACTCACATATATCCACCTCCCTCTGCCTCCTAAGTGCTAGGATTGATGTCGTGCACCACCACTGCCTGGCTATATATTTTTGATATCATTTCTCAGTCAGATATGGATTTGGTGAAGACTGTTTCCCATCTTGTAAGCTGACATTTGTCTTATTGACAGGGTTACAGGGATGACCCCAGCTAAGTCTTCTAGCTGTAATGAGAGGCTTCCTGAACTGGCCTTCCCCTGTAACTAAATCGGTGACTATCCTAATTGTCTTCATAGAGTCTTCATCCAGTACCTTCTGGAAACAAAAGAAGAGAACCACAGTCAAGCACTGGGCTGAGATCTGATAGTCCAGAAGAGAGGTTGTAGGGATTATATGAACAGGGTGACATCAAGATCAAGATGGAAAACCCACATACACAGATGAGCTGAGCTTATGGTAGCTCATGAACTCTGGTGGGAAAGCTAGGGACCTGGCATGTGAGTGGACTAGGCCCTCTATATCTGGGTGACAGTTTTGTAGCTTGGTTTTTGTGGGGCCCCTAGCAGTGGGACCATTACCTGTACCTAATGCATTACCTGATTCTTAGGGAACCTATTACCTATGGTAGGATGCTTTGTTTAGCATTGATACTGGGGTTGGAGATGCTTGGTCCTGCTTCAACTTGATATGCCAAACTTTGTTGATTCCCAAGAGTGACCTTTCCCCATCTGAGTGGAGAGGGAGGAAGGATGGGGATTTCAAAGAGAGTTTGGGGAGGAAATGGGAGCAAGAAAGCAGGGGAAATTGTGGTTGATAGTGAAAATAAAATGAAAAAAAGTAAAACAAAATACATGAGGAAACATAAAAATAAATAGGTAAACCCCATTTAACTATTTGGTCAAAGTGCCTCTTAAAACAGCCATGTCCCTATTAGTAGCTAGCACTCAGTCAAGAAGCTGTCTCTTAAAAGAGCCATTCCTCATCCTCTGCAGCATAAGGTGTCTTCAGTGGTTTTGATCTTAGCCATTCTGGCAGGGTAAGGTGGTATCTCAGTGTCGTTTTGATTTGCATTTCTCTGATAATTAGGGATGTTGAGCAATTCCTTAAATGTCTTTTTAGCCATTTGAGTTTCCTCTGTTGAGATTTCTCTGTTTAGTTCTATAGGCCATTTCTTAATTGGACTGTTGAGCATTTTGATGTCTAATTTCTTGAGTTCTTTATATATTCTGGATATCAGCCCTCTGTCAGATGTGGGGTTGGTGAAGACCTTTTCCCATTGTGTAGGCTGTTGCTTTGCCTTGTTGACCGTATCCTTTGCTCTACAAAACTTCTCAGTTTCAAGAGGTCCCATTGATTGATTGTTTCTCTCAGTGTCTGTGCTACTGTTGTTATATTTAGGAAGTGATCTCCTGTAAGACATTTAAGGAATTGCTCAACATCCCTAATTATCAGGGAAATGCAAATCAAAATGACCCTGAGATACCACTTTACGCCTGTCAAAATGGCTAAGATCAAAAACACTGAAGACACCTTATGCTGGACAGGATGTGGAGTTAGGGGAACTCTCCTCCACTGCTGGTGGGAATGCAAGCTTATACAACCACTTTGGAAATCAATATGGCACTTTTTTAGAAAATTGGGAATCCATCTCCCCCAAGATCCAGCTATACAACTCTTGGGCATATACCCAAGGAATGCTCAATCATACCACAAGGGCACTTGCTCATCTATGTTCATATCAGCATTGTTTGTAATAGCCAGAACATGGAAACAACCTAGATGCCCTTCAACTGAAGAATGGATAAATAAAATGTGGTATATATACACAATGGAATACTACTCAGCAGAGAAAAACAATGACATCATGAGGTTTGCAGGCAAATGGATGAATCTAGAGAAAATCATCCTGAGTGAAGTAACTCAGATTCAGAAAGACAAACATGGTATGTACTCACTCATAGGGGGATACTAGATGTGAAACAAAGATGACTAGACTACTCACAACTCCAGGGAGGCTACCTAGAAAACAGGACCCCAAGAAAGACACAGGGATCACCCAATGACAGAGAAATCGATGAAATCTACATGAACATCATGGACATGAGTGGGGGTAATGAAGGGCAAGGGTTGAGGGAAAGAGAGCTTGGGGGAGCGGGAGATCCCAGGTGGATCAAGAACAGAGAGGGAGAACAAGGAATAAAAGACCATGATAAATGAAGACCACATGAGAATGGGAAGAAGCAAAGTGCTAGAGAGGCCCACAGAAATCCACAAATATACCCCCACAATAGACTACTGGCAATGGTCGAGAGACACCCGAAATGACCTAATGTGGTGATAGGATGGCCAAACACCCTAATTGTCGTGCTAGAAACCCCATCCAATGACTGAGGGAACCTGATGCAGAGATCCACGGCCAGGCCCCAGGTGGAGTTCCAGGAGTCCAATTGGCGAGAAAGAGGAGGGTTTATATGAGCGAGAATTGTTGAGACCAAGGTTGGATAAAGCACAGGGACGAATAGCCAAATGAATGGAAACACATGAACTATGAACCAATGACTGAGGGGTCACCAACTGGATCAGGCCCTCTGAATAGGTGAGACAGTTGGTTGGCTTGATCTGTTTGGGAGGCATCCAGGCAGTGGGACCTGGTCCTGTGCTCAGTGCATGAGTTGGCTGTTTGAAACCTGGGGCCTATGCAGGGACACTTGGCTCAGCCTGGGAGGAGGGGACTGGACCTGCCTGGACTGAGTCTACCAGGTTGATCTCAATCCTCCGGGGAGTCCTTGCCATGGAGGAGGTAGGAATGGGGGGTGGGTGTGCGGGGGGGGGGTGCGGGAGGGGGGAGAACAAAGGAATCTGTGGCTGATAGGTAAAATTAAATTAAATTATAAAATAAAAAAAGAGCCATTCCTGTGTTTTCCACTAGCAGTAGCTTAGCTGAGGAAAGCCAGTGATCATGAAGCCACTATTTGCTCCAATTTTTGGATGCTTAGATTTTCTTGTAAATAGTTTGAATCTAGGCCAAATCAGCTGGAAACTCTCTCAGCACATCTGTAATTTATTTTATCACTATTTACCATGTGAGAGAAAACAAAAAGTGCAACAAAAACCAATGGAACAATGATAATTAGGGAAGGCTATAGAGGGATTGTACAATAGGCTTACCAGAGATGAATGTTGTGGAAATGGTGGCCACAGAATGGGTAGAATCTGCTATTGCAGATCCCCTGAGCATATGCGTATGGTCTTATGTAGCTATGCCCCACATGCACATAGAGTCTGTGATCAAGCTACAAGCATATTCCATGATCATCTAGCACACGGATTACATAGGATGTAAGGCTCGGAGATGATTAATCATTCTGCCTGACTGATGAACAGTGCACGCATCATCATGTGCATCATCATGTAGCTAGAGGTTGGCCAGGAATTGTAACATTCCTAGTACAATAGTAGTTATAGGAAAAAATAGGGTGCTATGGGTGGCAGATAAATGGGAATGGGGGTGCTTTGTCACCCGGGACTGCTTCCAGTTGAATTTGTGTGCATTGGATAAATTTGAGGGTTAGGAAAGGGGGCTTTTCTTTTTTTGAAGTAGCTGGGCAATCTGAGATAGCTGAATTATTTCTTTGAGTTTGGGTCCTGTGGAATGTTCCATTGCTGCTTGGATCTGGCTTTTTGTAATTCTCACTTTGCTAGTGAGGCAGAAGAGGCAATTCAGAAAAAAAAAGTCATCTGGGGGTGGTCCCCTGGAAGAGGGAGGGAGGTAGATCGTGTGAACAGTAAAGTTTGAGTGATACTTACCTGAATGTGATCTGGAGTGTCTAGGTGGATCCAAGCTGGCCCTAGAGCTCAGAAGAAGTTTTAAGTTTACCAAGGAACAGATGTTAAACATATTATGAAGCAACCAAAAAGAATTTAAAATTATGAGCTGGTAGTCATGATATTAAAATGTTTAGTGCTCTGCTATCAGAATTTTATTGGCTAGTGTTGGCAAGAGAAACAGAGAGAGAGAGAGAGAGAGAGAGAGAGAGAGAGAGAGAGAGAGAGAGACAGACAGAGACAGAGACAGACAGAGACAGACAGAGACAGAGACAGACAGAGACAGACAGACAGAGACAGAGACAGAGATCCAGAGAGAGGAATAGGGAGAGAGAGCGAAATGTGAAGCCTGCTTTTTTATTATTATGAATTAGACTTGTTTATCTTTATCAGAGACAAACCTTACATCACCTGTTTCCTTTATTATTTTAGTATCCAGGGAGACACAGGTGATCAATTGCTGAGGGCATTTAACAGTGATGGATTGTTATATTAAAGTTTGTTTTTATAGAGAGAAGACACTTTAGAGACTGAGGTGTTTATACCTCTGGTCTATTAGTGTTTCTTACCAGTATATTTTGGGTATATTTTGAAGGTCCTTGTGCCTCAACGTCTATGGCTGATATTCTTGTAACAATTAGCTTGGTAATTTATTAGAAATTTGAAAATATTAGAGTCACAGAGGGAAACTGATGAAGCAGAATATGTCAGTAGGGACAGGGGATCTTGAAGAGGGAATCAGGAAGAAGGAAAAACATATGGGGTTCACAATTCAGTGGGATTGAATGTTGTGTGATGAAACCAATTCTTTTAGAACTGGTGATAAGGCATTAATCCTGATGTCCTCTGTAACTTAAGAGAGTGGCACCCAGTATGTTTCACTGTGTATGAGGAAGAATTTCTCTTGAGTGAGGGCAGAATAAAATGTTTCAGGCAGGAGAGATATATCCAGTGGGGAAGCCCTCAAGCTTAACAGCTGTGGGGGGTTCCAAGAATTAGCTTGAAGGGTACCTACCATTTAGTGGAAAGGGATAAGGGGTGCTAGACTGGAGGGGAAAGAAGGACCTGATCCCCAATGTGGATTGGGGGTTGACATGGATTATCACATGGCTGGGGTAAGGAGTAGTCAGCAAAATTCCTCAGGAGAGAGTAGAGGTGATAGAGTAGAGGAGTGAGGAGGTGATCAGGGAGAGGTGAAGGTTTGGATAGGAGGCCAGGGTTAGAGCTGGTCTCCCATATACAAGTTCATATGGTGATGTTGAAAGGACTTGCTTGGGAAGTGACCTGGAGATAATTATTTCTCATACTCTGGCTGAAGTATATGTGGCATCTTAATAAAAAATTTTTTTAAAGACCTGTTGGTATGCTTTACCTTCCCTGAGGACTTAGGATGATAAGGGATATGAAAATGCCAAGGTATATTAAAAGCTTTCAACATGTTCTCAAAAACCTGGAGGTGAACTCCAGACAATTATCAGGCTGAAGAAAGGCAGGGATCTCAAATTCTGGAGAAGGAGGTTAGTGACTGTCTGAGGCCACTGATTTACAAAAAAGAAAAGTCTCTACCCAACTTGAAAATGAGTCCATGACCCTGGGGAGACATTTACTTTGTCGGACTGTGGGCATATGGGTACAATCAAGCTGCCAGTCACATCTTGGATGGTACCCTCTAACCTGGTGGGTTGGAAAAGGTTGGCTTCAATATTTGAAATTGGAATCTGCCTCCTCACAACTTTTCCAAGAGGCAGTAATAGTTCATAAGAACTGTAATTCCTCAGAGGTAGGTAGATGGGCTTCTATGAACTGAGAGAAAGAGAGAGAGAGAGAGAGAGAGAGAGAGAGAGAGAGAGAGAGAGAGAGAGACTATTAGGGAGAAAGAGCTGGTGTAGATAGAACAGAATTGGCCTAGTGTCAGGAGCTGACTGTGAGGATGTGTTTTGAACTATACGTATTGCATGTGGTGAATGACATGAGTCTGGGCCATAGACGGCCACTGTTCTAGCTGCCTGGTTGGTACAATTATTTTTCTTAGATATGATGGAGCTGTCAATCTGATGAAATTGACAGTGAATTATTTCTATCACCTTGGGGATATGGGACGCTTTATTGTGGCCATTATTTGCCCTGAGTTATGTATGAAATATCCTTTTGCTATGAGAAGCCCATGCTCTTTCCAGATAGGAATGTGGGACAGGAGGATATGAAAAGTATATTTGGAAGCTGGGTGGTGGTGGCACATGCCTTTAATCTAAGCACTCAGGTGTCAGAGCTAGGCAGATCTCTATGAGTTCAAGGCCAGCCTGGTCTACAGAGTGAGCTACAGGAAAAGCACCAAAATTACACAGAGAAATCTGTTTTCCAAAAAAAAAAATAAAGAAAAAGTATATTTGGAGTGTGTATGACATTTAGGAATTGCCTCTCTGCCAACTAGAAGGTACAGGTGAGAGACATTAGCTGAGCCTGTTGGTTAGTTGTGTCTGTGATTCTACCACACCAGTATCTGACACTATGACATATCCTGCTTTATGGGTCCCTTCCGGTAAAAGACAGCTGACATCTGTGTACCAGGTATGTGTGGCTTGAGGCAATTTGCCCTCCTGTATGTGTGAAGGGTGAGTTAAAAATTCCTTTAGGATTTCAGTTCAGTACTGAAATCTGTAATAGAAAGTACAACACAAGGTAGGATGATTGAAATATTAAGAGGTGGGCAAGACTGGAAATTAAGTGTGGTATCTTCCAGTAATGCCATTTGGAGAGAAGGAACTCAGAAAGGAGGTAGTGTGTAAGCCTTTATAAATGAAAAGGTGGGACAGGTCATGGTAGGAAGAGATAGTAGTAGGTGACCCAATGTTTAGTTTCTTTGATTCACGATTAAAGAGCTCAGCGGCTGCTAAATCACATATGCATGGTGCCATTTCTGCATGGTGGGGTGTATTTTTTTGACAGGTATGCTACAGGTGCAAAGGAGAGTCCCTGCTGGTTCTCTAGGGTCCCAAGGCATATTCCTCTCTTTCTGTTACATAGAGGGGAAGGGATGCATTGGTCATGGAGGTGTAGTACAGGGTCTTGAAGGAGAGCCTATTGAGACTTCTGGAGAGTTTTACTAATGGGGTCAATGTGGGGTTCATGCAGGGAGCCTAGACCTGACTTATATAGGTGGTGAGCAAGGAGATTAAAAAAGGAACCCAAGACCACAAGAAGTCAGCTATTCCTAGAAAGGACACAATCACCTGTTTAGTAGAGCTGCACGCAAAAGACTAAATTAGATGCTTTCTATCTAAACATATAGCATAATAGGTTGCGATAATATTTACACCCAAATAGGTGACCTGAGGAGAGGAGAGCTGGACTTTGGAACATGAGACACCATAACTCTGGCTCTACAAACAATTTAGAAGAGGAGAGGTGCTAGTTTGATTAACTTGTACTTATGGGCTGACGAGTAGAATATTATCTACTTATCGTATTACTTTAGAGTAAAGGAAGGAGAAGATGAGTAAGCCAGAGGCTAGGGATTGACAAAATAGGAGTGGATTGTTTCAGAATCCCTGTGGCAAGACATTCCAAATTAGCCTCTAATAGAGGTGAATGTTAGGTTCAGTCAAGGTGAAGGCAAACATATTTTGAGATAGAGGTCTGAGAGGAATATAAAGGAAGGCATCCTTGAGGTCTAGAACTGACATGTGAGAGGTATCTGAAGGGATAGTGGAAATAATTGTGTAAAGTATAGGCATTACATGATGGAGAGGGACCACTGTAGAATTAATGAGACGCAGGTGTGGTGACATTTTATTTGAGCTGAAATGTGGTGATATTTTACTTATGATTTATTAAAGCTTGGTGGATATCAGTGGGGAAAGGCCAGCCATTTTAAGTAAACAAAACTTCAGGCAGCACACATCCTCAATCAGATCACTTATCAGGCAGGTAACTGAGCTAATATCATCAATTAGAGGGCAGAACAACAAGTTAATAAAGGTGTGAGTAAGAGAGGAAGTAGCTTGCATTTGGAAGCTGCAGGGTTGGTGAGGTGAGGTTGGCTGCTGGCTTTTCCTTTTTCCCTGATCCCTAAGTCTTTCACCCCTCTCTTTGGCGCAGTGTTTTTTATTTAATAAGAACTTTTAGAAATTGGTCTACATGCAGGTCTTAAATCAGGCAGTATATTCTATTATTCTTCCTAATTGTAACTATAGAGGTATTAAAAGTAGAAGAGGTTGAGTGAAGTATCATTTTTCTGAGAAGTTCAGAGATGAGAGGCTTAAGTCCTCTAAGGCTCTGGAGTAAGAGAGGGTACTGAGCTTGGGTGATGTACCAGGTAGGGTGCTGCAACTGGAAAACAACAAAGTGATGGTGTCTAGCACGGGAAGTGTTCTGGTGTCTTTGTTCTTATAAAAAAATAAAGGTTTAGGGGATACTTGTGAATGGGAGTGGGGATAGATTGTGTCCCAGAAATGCATTCATCTGAGGCAGTGAGCACTGGTTAACTTTTTTAGATATAGAAGGGGAGATTTTGAGGTAGCTGGGCATTCTGTGGTAGTTAATTGTGTCTTGCAGTTTATGGTCTATGGACTATTCCCTTGCTTCTTAAATCTGGCTGTGTGAATCTGACAAGGTGCTGGCCAGGCAGAAGAGGAAATTTAGAAAAAAATAATAGTGGGCGAGGTCCATAAGGTGTACCAGATTGAGCAAAGAGGTTCCTGAAATCAGAAAACTTTGAATGATACTTATCTGAAGTATATCCGACCTGTCCATCTAGTCCCAAGGTGACTCTTTAGGTTGGAAGTATTTTTGAACATATTAAGGGGCAACCACAGGGAATTTAAAATCTTCATCTGATAGCCATGATATTATAGATTTTAGAACTTTGCAATAAGAATTTTATTGGTTAGAATTAGAGAGAGAGAAACAGCGAGAGAAGGGGAGGAGAGAGAGAGAATCATTGAATATATTTTTATTTTTATTTTTATTATCAATCAGGCCTTTTATTTTCACCTGAGACAAACCATAAGGAGACACATTTGATTAGTTGCTGAGCACATTTAATAGTGAGAGATTATTATAATATATTCTGTTTTTTGTAGCGTCCAGGCCCTTCTGAGTCTTGGGGTGTAAATATCTCTGGTTAGTGTTTCTTACCACCAGGGTATATTTTGATAATCTTTGTACCTCAGGCTCTATGACTGATGGTAGTCCTGTAACAATTAGCTGAGCAGGAATTAGAAATTTTAATGTTTTATTAGAGTCACAGAGGGAAATTGATGAAGCAGAATATGTCAGTAGGGACAGGAATACTTGAAGACAGAATCAGGAAGAAAAAACATATATATATATATATATATATATATATATATATATATATATATATATATATATATATATATATATATATATATATATGGTGTTCCCAGTCCAGAGGGATTGAGTACAGTTGTGGGATAAAACCTCATTTTTCAGGAATTAGTGACAACGCATTAATTGTGATGTCCTCTGGAACTTAAGAGAACAGGGCCCTGTTTGTTTCACTGTGTATGATGAAGAATTACTCTTGGGTGAGGGCAGGGAAAACGGTGCAGGCAGAAGAGATGTATGCAGTGAGGGAAGCCCTCAAGCATATCAGCCGTGGGGGTTGCTAGAATTACCATGAAGGGCACCTACCATTGAGGAGAAAGTGATGAGGATTGCTGGCCTGGAGGGGAAAGAAGGACCTGATCCCCAATGTGGATTGGGGGTGTTCATGGATTATCACATGACTGAGGTAAGGAGGGTCAGCAAAATTCCCCAGGAGACAGCAGATGTGGTAGAGTAGAGGAGTGAACAGGTGATCAGGGAGAGGTGATGGTTTGGATAGGAGGCCAGCATTTAGAGCTGGTCTCCCATACGTGAGTTCAAATGGTGGGATTAAAATGGCTTGCTTGAAAAGTGAACAGAGCCTGAAAATAACTAGAGACAATAATTTCAACTAGTCAGTGTGAAGTTTCTGTGGCATCTTAATAAGAACAATTTTTTTGAAGACACGCTGGTATGCTTTACCTTCCCTGAGGACTTAGGATGATAGGTGATATGAAAATGCCATGGTACATTAAGAGCTTTAGATATGATCTAATTGGAGCTGAATTCCAGACAATTACCAGACTGAGGAAAGGCAGGGATTCCAGATAAGGGGATGTTCTCCAAGAGGAGGAGGTCAGTGACATTCTGAAGCCATTTATTAGGAACCGGGAATGCCTTCACCACCCTTGAAAATGAGTTCAAGACCATGAGGAGATACTCAATTCATCTGACAGTGGGCATAAGAGTAAAATCAAGCTGTCAGTCACTTCCTGGAAAGGAACCTCTAGCCTATTGGGTGGGAAAGTTTGGCTCCAATATTAGGAATTGGGATTTGACTTTTGGTAAATTTCACAGGAGGCATTAATAGTTCTTAGAACCTTAAGTCCTCAGAGGTAGGCTGTAGGTGGGCTTTTATGAATTGAGACATGGCATGACTATTAGCTTGAAAGAGCTGATGTAGATAGGACAGAATTTGCCTAGTGTCAGTAGTTGACTGTAATGATGTGGGCTGCTTTGTATGGATTCCCTGTGATGAATGTGGCAAGTCTGAACCCTTAAGGGCCACTCTCCTAGCTACCTTGTCAGCCTGGTTTATTCTCTTTGAGATGATGTAACTGTTGAAGTGCTTAGACTGACAGTAGATGATTCCTATAGCTTTGGGGAGATGGAAGGCTTTTAGCAAGGCCATTATTTGGCCTGAGTTAAATAGGGATCCTCCCTTTGCTGTAAGGAGTCTGTGCTCTTTCCACATAGCAGCATGGGACAGTATGATATTAAAAGCATATCTGGAGACATATAACATTTAAGGATTGTCCCCTGGTCCAACTGAAAGGCACAGAGATAGCTACCAGCCCAGCCTGTTGGTTAGTCATGTGTGTGGGAATGCCTGTGCTTCTACCACCTCAGCATCTGACACTAGGTCATAGCCAACTTTATGTCTCCTCATGTGAAAAGCAGCTGCCATCTGTTTATAAGGTATAAGTGACCTGAGACAATGTGCCTTCCTGTGTATGTGAAGAATGGGGCAACAGTTACTCTAGGTTTCAGTACAGGAAACAGATATAGAATTACCAGGATTAGGTTGAGGATGGTTTCTTGAAATATGAAGGGTTGGACAAGACTGGAAAGTAAGTGTGGCAACTCCCAGTATCACCACCTGGAGAGATTGAACTCTAGGAGGAGGTAAAGTTTGTAAGATTTTATACATTAAGAGATGGGACAGGTTGTAGTGGGAGAAGAGAGGTGTGAGGGACCCAAGGTTAGGTTTTTTTGATTTCCAAATAAGGAGCTCAGCCACTGCTAAAGCACGAATGCAAGGTGCCCATCCCTGTGTGGTGAGGTCTATTTTTTAGACAGGTATAATACAAGTGAAAAGAGGGTCCCAGATGATGCCCTAGGGCATCTCTCTCCCTTTCGGTTACATAGAGAGAGAAGGACTGAAATAGATCTGGAAGGTTTAGGGGCAGACTTTTGAAGACCTGCAAGGTGGCAGTTCATAAATTGATCTTAGGACTTGGGAGGCAGAGCCAGGCAGACCCCGGTGACCTGGAGGCCAGCATGGTCTAGAGAAGGAAATCCAGAACAGGCACCAAAGCTACATAGATCAACCCAATTTCTAAACAAACAAACAAACAAACAACAGAAAAAAAACACTCTAGAAATGGAAACAACAGGAACACAGAAACAGCTGTCAAATGCACAAGGCAGCCCAGAGTCACAATCAGAAAAGTGCAGAGAGGAATGGAGCCTTTCTTGTAGATAGGTAGATTTTAGGACAAAGCAGCTGAAAACTCGCTCAGCCCACCAGCCAACATCAGTCAGTTTTGTACTGTTATTTGGAGGCAGTGCCCAGGGTAAATTAAGTTTTATCCAGTGCTCCCCTTTCAGTTTCCATGCTTCTTTAAGAACACATGAGGTGGAGGGGGTGAGAGATGAGTCAACTGCTCTGATTCAGATCTCCAAATTCACTGAAGTCATTTGCTTTCTATTCCTGGGTTTGAGATCTCACTCCTTATTGGTTCCTAATCTAAGTATATTCAAATAGGAGGCAGTCCGATCAAATAAAAATGCCTGCACTGAAGGGTTTTACCAGCCAGGCTCCTGGCTAAAGTCCAGCTTACAGCTGGAATTAGTCAGGATCCTGACTGGAAACAACTCCAGAGAAAGAAACCTGTCCCAGAGCCCTGCAACAGTCCAAGGCAATATAAACCTAGAATAGAAAGGGATTTGGTAGGATTTCCCATGCTCCTGCTCTAAGTCACTTGAACATGTTTGCTGTGCAGGAAATGTGCTCCTGTCTCTAAAGCCAATGCTTCAGCCTTAGTATCTGTGATCTCTGCCTCAGTCATGCATTCTCCATTATCATGTAATAGGTAAAGAAGATTTATGTTGGGAAACAATACCTGACATAAAACAGGAAGGTATTGACCAAACACTCCCTCAGAGGACCCATTGAAAAATGACTGTGTCAGGGAATATTCTCACAGCCACCTGGGATTCTGTGAAAATGTCAAGTGTCAGATTCCACAAATAAGTGCATTTGGGAAATCTACAATGGCATAGCAAATACTGATACCTGAAAGGTACAATTGATAGCCCCAAATCATAAACAGCCATCAGCAGGTGGAAAGCAAGACTTTCAATTAGATATCCAGGGCCAAGTAGCTGGAAACATGATCAGCCCCTACTTACCACGGGATGCTTTTCTCATTTGGGAATTGCATTCTTTTCCTAGGATACTTTACATTTTTTCCTGTCATCCATTTTCAGGTTCATTTTTATAACTGCTGCACACATTTACTTCAGAGGGTGAAATGCCTCAGCAGCTGTGAAGCAGAACTCAAAGAGTACCACAGGATTTGCTTTCCATTGGTAGATTTGAGATCACTCTCCTTATTGGTTCCTGTGCAAGGGTCATTCCCAACTCCCACATTTCCCAAGTTTGTTCTTGCTTATTAGAAGCAGGAAAATATTAGTTAGAATGATAGAGGGGAGAGTAACAGACAGAAATTACAGATTAGCCTCAAGGTTGCCTGAATCTTAATCCCTGTTTCCTAGGTTATTTAAAGAAATGCCAAGGGGTGGAGCAAAAGACCCCTCCCCAGCACAGCAAAGTGTAGACCATCTCAGACACCTGTACTCAGTTCAGGCCCATGGTCCAATCATCCTCTTTATGGAGACCTGCTGGGTAAATGGGCTCTAACAGGTTCCTTTTCAAGACACATTTGGAAAGCACACACCCCTTCTTCATAGGCAAGGAGAGCTAATAAATTTGTCAGCAGAGCAGGTTCTTACCAGTCAGGCTCTGGCTATATTTGGGGTCTCAGTTGCACATGGGTATAAACAAAACCCTATTGTACATTGGCCCAGACAAAGCAAAATGATCCTAACATACACAAGAGACAGATCCCTTGGATATTCACAAAGTCAGAGATTGTTTGAATCCCACCATTACAGCCCTGAGTCACCTGATGCTGTCATATGTGCAGCAAGCAGATCCTGCTTTTGCATATACTACTTGTCTTTGAAGATGTGGCCTTAGTTTGAATTCACTTGATGTGTTCCTATCTGGCAGATACTAGAGGAATCCTGCCCTTTTCTTCTTCTGAAGTTACTCCTTCCCTTAAGGATATGGCATCTGTGTGTCAGGCTTGAAGTGATGCCCTATGGGCAAGGAAGATAATTTTCTTGAGGCTTTAGTATCTGGCAAAGACTAGCGAATTCCTGTTCTTTCTTCTACCTTGGGAGATTTATTTGGGGGATAGCTATGGTACTGTACATTCACTCATGATCCTCAGAGTCACTGGAAGTATCGATTAGTAATATATGTAGACAGTATGCTACCTGTCACCCAAGAAAATAATGTATGAATCATAAAGTGTAGCACACGAAAATTACTTGTTACCTTCCTGTTGCCATATATGTTCTCACAGGCTGAATTTCCCATTCTTTTTTGCTTTATCACTGTGTTCTGGCATACAGAATCTCTTTTTCATAATCTTTTCTTACTTGTTAGTCTATTCCCATATATGACACCAGACAGTGCATGTGCCTTGTTGGAAATAAATTATTTATTTTTGATTGCAGAGAGGTATTCAGTACTTCCCTGGAAAATATTAAACACATCAGATGTCCTTTTTTCTTTGCTATATATTTTTGCATGCATTGAGTAAATACAGCTCTTATCTTCTGTCTCCTCCCACAACACTGAATTCCTATGTCCTATAGTAAAGTTGAGACTAGAAAATATTGTTGTGTTTGAATCATCAACCACCTCTGATTCTCTTCGGATATTTCTGCAATCTCTTCAATACAAATGTAAGGGGATTTCTGGTATTGTTTTGAAGAAGATATTAAAATTCAGAATATAATAACCAAAAGCCTCTCTGGCTCTATAGTAAGACCCTCCCTGCACATCATTGTGTTGATTCCCAACTATTGCCTGAAGTAACATCTCTGATGAGGGCCAGGTGATTCACAGATATATTATCATATCCTTGTCATTGGGACCAAGTCAGGGTTAAGTTCCTGTGACATCATAATAAGAATGTTTTTTTAAATATTGTTGGTATACAGTACCTTCCCTGAGACTTATGATGATAAAGGATATGAAAATTTCAAGGTATATTAAATGTTTTAGATATGGTCTAGAAAATCTGAAAGGTGAACTCCAGACTATTATCAGAATGAAGAAATGGAGTGATCCCAAATCCTGGGGAAGGAGGTCAGGGACTGTCTGAGGCCACTTATTATAAACAAGAAATACCTCTATACAACTCGAAAATGAGTCACCAACCATGAGGAGACATTTAATGTGTCTGACTGTGGGCATATGGGTAACATTGAGGTGCCAGTCAGGCCTTAGAAGGTAACCTCTAACCTGGTTGGTGGGAAAAGGTTTGCTCCAAAATTTGGAATTGGATTCTGTCTTTTGACAACTTTTACAATTGCCAATAATAGTTTTTAAGAACTGTAAGTCATCAGAGGTAGGTGTCCCTGAAGTTAATCTGTTTCTTCCCAGCTCCCATGGCACCGAGAACCAAGCAAACACTCAGAGACATCTTATTTACAAACTGTATGTCCTAATGGCTAAGGATTCTTGTTATCTGTTCTTATATCTTAAATTAACCCATTTCTATTACTTTATAAGTTGCCATGTGACTTGTGGCTTGCCAATATCTTACCATGTTGCTTCTCATCATGGCACCTGGCAGCACCTCCCTCACTCAGCCTTCCACTTTCCCAAATTCTCCTCTCCCTTTGTTCCACATATACTTCCTGCCTGGCTACTGGCCAATCAGCACTGTATTTATTACCCAAACAGAGCAACACCTTCAGAGCATACAGAACATCCCATAGCACTTCCCCTTTTCTTTTTTTCAAAAAGGAAGGTTTTAATTTTCACATAGTACAATTATATACAACAAAACAATTATCAAGCAAGAATTATAGTTATAATATCTAGCCTATTTATATTTGCCAAAATTAACAAAGATATCCTATCTATCCTATATTTGTGAGTCTAAGGTTTAATATCTAACTCGTCCTTTATCATAACTAAGGAAAATTATATCTATCTAGTCTACAACTACATCAAAGACTTCACAAGTATATACCATTACCTGAGAAATGGGAGAAAGATGCAAGCAACTTTCTGGAGTCTTCTGAGAATATTCAGAGAGGGTTGGCAGCCTGGACAGTCATCCAATGTTCTTTTAAAGACGGGCCATCTGTCTTCAGCCCACAGTCCTAGAGTCTCTCAGTCACCTCTCTCTGTGTCCTATAGAATGTCTGGCAGTCTCCTCAGTGAAGCAGGAACCTAAAGGACCATTTTGCCAAACAAAGTTCAGTGGTCAGTTTCCTATGGTCCCTGCATGTCCAGTCACACATTTTTTCAATTAGTCCAGGCAAGAACATTTTCTTTCCCAAATGGCTATTTTGGCCAAGAAGAAGATAAACTCCATACAGAGTAACTTCAATGCCCATCCTCCTCTCTGAAGTAAATTGTTGATGCCAAGAGCAGACATGTCTCACTGCAAAGAATGTCTAAATTTTTAAAAATATTTTAATTGCCATATTCTGTAGGTCTCTGAAGTTTTTGAAGTTTTTGAAGATTACCTAACTGAATTATGTCTATGTATACCTAGAAAACTTAATATGACTATATATTTTACTATATAGAATACTAATTATTAATCTGTATTTTTAATTATCCAGTGCATTCTAACTGAGTTACATAAACATAATATCTTAAACAAGAGTAGAAGTATATATACAGTATAACAAAATTCAGTTTAAACTTGTATCTATAACTAAAATCTATAGCAATATAAAACATTTTAAACAAGTTGTTCTTTAAAAGTAGATTCAATAATCTACTCTTTCTTCCTATCATATCTATATCCTATCCCCCATTTTTATATTTAGAAAGAGAGTGTAATTAAAATCAACCCTTTTTAAATAAAAATATTGCTTTATTTCTGTTCCCCACCAGAGAGTTCTTTATGAGACAAAAGAATCTCTCAACCTTTGTTTTAGCAATATACTTGGGTTTAGAGAAGGAGTGAGCCAATTTCACCTTCAAAGCCAGCTTGGTATATTTGGGAATTTGGGCATAGCGTCTCATACTACTTCTTGCTGGACATAAAGAAAATTTTAGGATTATGGGGTAATCCATGAGTTGTATTGTCTGAGTCAGTTGTCTTACAGAAAACTCTGTGTAACTCAGTGGGAATATGTCAAGCCCACATGCCTGGAACCCACCATAGAGTTGTTCAAGCCTGCATGTTGCAGCATCTAGCCACCTGCATGAGACATGGTTCCTGTTCCTTTTATTTATTTGTTTGTTTGTTTGTTTGTTTTTTCAAGACATGGTTTCTCTGTGTAGCTTTGTGCCTTTCCTGGAACTTGCTTTGTACACCAGGCTGGCCTCGAACTCACAGAGATCTGCCTGCCTCTACCTCTGAGTGCAAGGATTAAAGGTGTGCGCTACAACTCCCCAGCTCCTGCACCTTTTAGAATTGGTTATTTTCAGGTTTTAGGTGGAAATTGGAGCCATTGGGTGCCATTGGTAGCTGAAGTTACCCTGTTCCTGCCTGGTTCCTGTTACCCTCTTACCCAAGCAAACACACAGAGACTTATATTATTTATAAACTTTATGGCCTAATGGCTCAGGCTTCTTGTTAGCTGTTCTTATATCTTAAATTGACCCATATCTATTAATCTATAATTTGCCATGTGACTTGTGGCTTACCAGTATCATTGCATGTTTCTTCTCATCATGGATTCTGGCAGCACCTCCCTCACTCCGCCTCCCACTTCCCAGAATCCTCCTCTCTATTTGTCCTGACTATACTTCCTTCCTGGCTACTGGCCAACGAGCACTTTTTTATTGTCCAACCAGAGCAACAGATTCAGAGCATACAGAACATCCTACAGCAAGTAGGCTGTAGGTTCCCTTCTATGAACTGAGACAGAGCAAGACTATTAGGGTGAAAGAGCTGGTGTATATAGCATAGAATTTGCCTAGTGAGAGGAGATGACTGTGAGGATGTGTTTTCAACTATATATATTGCCTGTAGTGAAGGGCATGAGTCTGGTCTCTAAACTGCCACTGTCCTAGCTGCCTGGTCGGTACAGTTATTTCCCTTAGAGGTGATAGTGCTGTCAATCTGATGAGATTGACAGTGAATAATTCCTATTATATTTGGGAAATAGGAAGCTTTTTTCATGGCCATTGTAAGGCCTGAGTTAGTTATGAATTGTCCTTTTGCTGTGAGAAGCCAATATTTTTCCAGATATGAGTGTGGAACAGGAAGATATGAAAAGTATATTTGGAAGGTGGGTGGTGGTGTTACATGCCTTTAATACCAGCACTCGGGAATCAGACTCAGGCAGATGTCTGTGAGTTCAAAGCTAGTGTCGTCTACAGAGCGAGATTCAGGACAGGCACCAAAATTACACAGTTATCTGGTCTTACAAAACAAAAATAAAAAGCATATTTGGAATATGTATAACCTTTAGGAATTGCCCCTGTGCCAAGTGCAAGGTACAGGTGAGAGACATTAGCTCAGGCTGTTGGTTAGTAGTGTATGTCTTTGATTCTACCACCCCAGCATCTGACACTATGGCATATCTTGTTTTATGGGTCCCATCATGTAAAAAGGAGCAGCCATCTGTGTACCAGGTATAAGTGTCCTGAGGCAATGTGCACTCCTGTATGTGTGAAGGATGAGGCAAAAATTCCTTTAGGATTTAAGGGCAGTAGTGAGATGTGGAATAGTCAGCACTAGTTTGAGGAAGGAGTATTGAAATATTAATAAGAGGGCAATTCTGGAAAGTAAGTGTGGTATTTTCCAGTAATAACACTCGGAGAGGAAAAAACTCAGGAAGTTGAAAAAGTTTGTAAGACTTTATAAGTAAAAGATGGGACAAGTTAAGGTGGGAAGAGAAAGTAGTGGGTGACTCCAAGTTTAGTTTCTTTGATTCACTATTAAGGAGCTTAACAGCAACAAAATCACATATGATTGGTGACCCTCCCTGTGTGGTGAGGTGTAGTTTTTTGACAGGTATGCTACAGGTGCAATGGAGGGTCCCTGCTGTTGCCCTAGAATCCCAAGAGTATATCACTCTCTTTCTGTTACATAGACGGAGAAGGGATGGATGAGTTGATCAGGGAAGTGTAGTGCAGAGTCCTGAAGCAGAGCCTACTGTAACTTCTGGAAAAGGATTATTAATGGGATGAATGAGGAGTTCATATGGAATCCCTGAGCTGCCTAATATAAGGTGTGAGCAAGGAGATTAAAAAGTTTGAATGCAGGACCACAAGGAGTCAGCTATTCCTAGAAAGGACAGAATATCCTGTTTAATAGAGTGGCCTACAAAAGACTAAATTAGATGCTTTCTATCTGAAACTATATCCTAATATGATGTAGCAATGTTTACACCCAAATAGGTGGCCTGATGAGTGGAGAGCTGAATTTTGGAACTTGAGACTCCATAACTACAGATGTGCAAACAATTTAGAAGAGGAGTTGTTAGTTTGACTAATTTATACTTATGGGCCACAGAATAAAATGATATCTACTTATTGTATTAGTTAAAACCAATGAGGTAGAAGGAGAGGAAGCCAGAAGCTGGGGATTGACAAAATAGTTATGAGATGTCTATGAATCCCTGTGTCATGACAGTCTAAGTTAGCTAAATGTACTGGTAAGTTTCAGGGTTTGTCCAGGATAAGGAAAAGATATTTTGTGACAGAGGACTGAGAGGTATAGAAAAGAAGCTGTCCTTGAGATCGAGAACTGAGAAGTGTGTGGTTTCTGAAGGGATAGTGTAAAGAATTGTGTCAAGTTTAGGCATTACAAGATTGAGAGGACCACTGCAGAATAAATGTTCTGTAGGTGTAGTGAGATTTTATTTGTGCTGAAATGTGGTGATATGTTATTTATGCTTTATTAAAGCATGCTGGAGATCAGGCAGGAAAGGCCAGCGATTTTAAGTAAAAAAAAAAAAATTCAGCCAGCACATGCCCTCAATCAGATGACTTATCAGACAGGGTCTCTGTGAGTGCAAGGCCACACTAGGGAACAGAGCACAGCAAGGCCAGTACCAAACATAAAGGCCTGGAGTTCTGTACAGACATACAACGTAAAAAGAGATACCTGGGCTAATATAGGCAATTAAAGGGCATAACAGCCAGGCAATAACAGCATGGGCAAGACAGCAAGTAGCTTGCATTTGGAAGCTGCTGGGTTGGTGAGGTAAGGTTTGCTTGTGACTTTTCCAATTTCCCTGATCTCCCAATCTTCATCCCAATATTTTGCACCGTGTTTTTTCATATAATGAGACCATATAGAAATTCTTCTACATGCAGGTCTTAAATCAGGTGGTATATTCTATTAGTCTTCTTAACTCTAAATACAGAGGTGTTAAAAGGATAAGAGTTTGGATGAAGTAGCATCTTTCTGAGAAGTTCAGGGATGATAGGCTTAAGTCCTCTAAGGCTCTGGAGTGAAAGAGTGTACTGAGTTTGAGTGATCTACCACGTAGTGTGCTGGAACTGGATAAAAATAGAGGAATGGTTTCTAGCAACAGAAGTGTTCTGGCTGTCCAAGACTATGGGGTCCACTTGAGAGATTGAAAAGGGAATTGACATGTTAGAGCTAGTGGGCTGAGGGTTTAGGACGGAGAGGAGGGGAGCTGCTGGCAAATCTCTGGTAGGAAAATGTGGGCACAAATGAAATACAAGCTAGTGCCTTAGCTAAAATAATCTCTTCCCATTAAGGGCACAGGGTAGGTTTGCACAAACAAAACTGTGTGTAAGGGATATTCTCCTGAAAATACAATTAAGTCATGGGTGAGGTAAGTAAGTGCCACACCAACTCCAATGTCATCTGTGTGACATGAACGATTATGTTAGTAATAGCGGACATGAGATACGTGTCCCACAGGACTAAGCTCCCTGGAGGTCCCTGACAGAGTGCCCTTGTTATGCCTCCTTCTCAAAGGAGACGTGCTTCATGGATCATGAGCTCCCTTGGCTATGGGTTCTATATAACTGATTTTCTGATAATGTTCTACTTGATCTATGAAGCACAGCCAAAATTAATGAATGCTTGGGTTGTGAACTATTGAGGAAAGGGGAAGCTGGACATGGATCTTAATCAAATATAGCAGAATGAGCTATTTTTTAAGACCTCAAGCTGCTAGATAAAAAAAAAGTATAACAGTTCAGGCACTTCTAGAGAATAAACATTCACTCACTAGGAATCCTTTAAGAATCCCAACTAAAGTGATTTATGGCAGAATATGTTATTTCATAGAAGGCAGATGGTGGGCCACTCTGTTGAGGAAGTTCAGCTTGGGAAACTTAAGAACCCCTTCCCCTTACAGGCGAAAAAGTACAAGAGTCCATATTCCAACAGGTAAAAAGGTTTTATATTAAATGAGATATATGATGAAAAACTGAAGAAAGACTTAGGGAGGATCTGCAGCATCCAAATTGGCTAAATGGGTCATGAGAACCAGAAAATTAGAAGTGCATAATAAACTAGATAAGATGAAGGACACAGCTGCAACCACAAAGAAGCCCACACAAGTCTAGGGACTGTACTAAGTTTAAAAAACACAGACTGCTCTTTGGGTCATAAAGTTCTGGTGAGTGACGGGATATGTCTAGCATCGATTAATAATTGTGTGCTTGCTGTTTTTTAAAGATGATGTAATTGAATTACTGCCAAGCTCTTGTTGTTCCTTGTATGACTTGATAGTTTTCTTGTCTGTATATAAACTACTGATTTGCAGAAGTAAAATTACAGCAGATTCAAACCACTTTTTGAGTGCGTTGTCTGTCTGTCATTCGCCGAATCCTTGCCTTCCTGACTACCCAAGCCCTGGTTCTCCTATGGTCGTGGTACCCTCAGTCTGTGGCAAATAAGGCTGTCCCCCTACCCAGACAACAGGGAGATTGGAATGACAGGTAAGACCCCAAAACTCCCACAGGATGCAATAAGGACCTCCAGTGTCCAAAGGAGGTAAATGGGTCATCCCTGTACAATAATGGCTATTCTAGTTTTCTGGTGTGATATGACTGTTGTTGGGTAAGTACCGGGAACCTTCAATTGTCCATTACCCAGGGGAGGAGATTGCTTGTATTTTGCTCTTCGATTGCTGTCCCCATGTCTTGAGTTACACAGGGGCAGTTAACAGACCTATGTCCATATTGATAGCATTTTAATGAGGCCCAGGTGGCCTGTATCAGGCAAGGCTGGCACAAGCCCAATGGCTTTCTCTACCACATTTCAAACAGGGACCTGGAGTCCCTCTTGTGGCTGGTCAGATAGCCTGTGCTAGATTTGACAGTCTTCTCTTCAGGCTTACTCATCTCTCACATAGCTATGCCATGCAGGAACATAGTCTATGTAATCAAGCTGCATGCAGGTTATGTAATCACATACAATAGGATAACTTAGTAGGCAAGGCCCTGGGATACCTAAGCTATCTTCCTTACTGATAGACAGATGATGCACAGTCATGTACTTAGGGGGTGGCCTGGATTCATAAAACCACAAAACACTATCAGCCAGTTTCTACTGTTAGTTGGACACAGTACCCATAATAATTACATTTTATCCTGTGTTCCCCTTTCAGTTTCCCTGCTCCTTTTACAACACACAGAAAGGAGGGAGAGACAGATGAGTCAGCAGCTCTGACTCCAAATTCAGTGTTGTCATTTGCTTTCCATTCCAATTTAGACAGCTCTCTCCTTATTGGTTCCTAATCTATGTGTATTTGAATATGAGTCAGACAGATGGAATAAAAAGGCTTGCAGTCCACAGTTCCACTAGCCAGGCTATGAGCTGGAATTTAGCCAGAAGCCTGGATGTAAACAACACAAGAGAAGGACAACTGTCCCAGAGAACTGCAGCAGACAGAGGCAGTAGAATCATGGATAGGCAAGGATTTGATGGTATGGCCCACACACCTGCTGTGAGTCACCTGCACCAGTTTACTCTGCAGGAAATGTCCTCCTTCTTCTGAAGCCACTGCTTCAGCCTTAATATCTGTTATCACTGCCTCAGATTTTAATCCTCCACTATCTGCAAGGAAGATGTATGTCAGGAAAAAATACCTGACAGAAACCAGGGATGTATTGATCATATGCTCCCTCAGAGGGCCCATTAAAAAAATGACTGTGTCAGTGGCAATTCTCACTTAACCACCTGGGACTCTATGAAAATTTCAAGAATCAGATTCCACAAATAAGTGTATTTGGGGAATCTAAAATGGATTATCGATAACTGTTACCTGAAAGGTACAATTTGCAGCCCGGAATCACAATCAGCCATCAGAAGGTACAAAGCGATGCTTTCAGGTAGATAGCCAGGATACAGGACCAAGTACCGGGTACATGATCACCTTCTAGTTTGTTTGATTCAAGCATTACAGATCTGAGTCACCTGACCAGTCACTTGAAATGTGCAGCAAGCAGATTCCTGCTTCTGCAGCTATGGCTTCTCTTTAAAGGTGTGGTCTCCCTCTCTTGGTTTGAATTCACTTCAGGCTTTAGGTTCTGGCAGAGACTAGGGGAGTCCTGCTCTTTCCTTCTTCTGAAGCTACTGCTTTTGGTAAAGATATGACATCCCTGTTTCAGTCTTGAAGTTCTGCTCTATGGGCAAGGAAGATGATTCTCTTGAGGCTTCATTATCTGGCAGAGACTAGCAAAATCCTGCTCTTTCCTCTGCCCTGGGAGATTTAATGTGTGAATGGTTATGGCATTGTATTTTTATTCATGAACCTTAGAGTCACTGAAAATATGGAGAAGTAACATTGGCAGTCACTTCTCTATCTGTCACCAAAGGCAATAAAGTATGGAAAATAAAGTATAGCACAGGAAACTTACTTGTTTCTATCCTGATGCCATTTAGGTAATCACAGGTTCAACTTTGAATTCTTGGTTTGCATTATCACTGCGTTCTGGCATACAGAAATCTCTTGCACATGAATTTTTCCTACTTCTCAGCCCATTCCTATATATGAAACCAAGGAAAGTTTTAGCTTCGTTGGAAGTCAATTGTTTATTGATGATGGCAGACAGGTATTCAATACTTCATTTGATAATAATAAACCCATCAGATTCATTTGTTCTTGGATATTTTTTGTGTGCTTTGATCCAGTGAAGATCTTATCTTATATCTCCACCCTCAGATTCTTAATTCCTATGTCTGATAGTAAAGTTAATACTGGAAAATATTTTTATGTTGGAATCATCAACCATCTTTGAATCTGTTGGAAGCTGTCTGCCATCTTTTCAATACAAATGTATGGGATTCTCAGGTAGAGGTTAAGACATGAAATATCAGAACATTGTACCTTAAAGCCTCTCATGCTCTTTAGAAAACCCTTCTCTGCACATCATTGTGTTTTTCTGAACTGTTGACTGATGAGGGCCAAATGATGCACAAATATATGAGTATATCAATATGACTCTGGCAGAAGGAAAGGAATAGTTTTTGTATAAGTCTGTCACTATTCTAGACACAGGTTCCTAGCCATTAAATGCAGTGTGTGGTATTTTTTTCCAATTTTTGGTCTCAATCATTAACCACATAATTTCTTAATTCCTTGCTTGATTGTATGAACACTATGATAAAATTATATTTGAGAATTGCTCACTATTTTCTCTTTTTGAGTATGTAGCTCATGAGAGTGGGAAGTTTTGTTTTTCCTCATTTTAATCCAATAACATGTAGACTAACCTTCAGTCCTATCACATGTAGTCATTCCCAGTGAAGCTTCTAAATAGCAGCAGATGGTGTTCTCTTCTAGGATGACATAAGATTGTAGAGACTTCAAAAATAGGTTTTTTCCATCATAATGGAAGGTTAAAGTATATTTTTGAAATGGAGAGTTAAGCTCCAGTTTGGCACTAAAGGCATACCTTTGGCCATGAAGTAAAACAAATAATACATTACTGCCATGTTAGTGAGAAAAAAAAAGACACCCTTCATAGTATAAGGATCAATTTTCACAATATCTTTCCACATATTCTATGATGCTTTTCAATTACTTTATATTATTTAGATAATTTTATGTGTGTGTATATGTATGAGTTTAATGGTCATTTATGACAATAGTAAAGTAACTTTTTAATATTGAACTTTGTAATAGCATTTCTCTAGCTATGCAGTATCTTTTCTTTGTAAAATAATAATAATACTTTTGTATTTTCTTTTCTTTTTCACATAATAATATTAATACATTTTATACATCCCTTCCCACCATCCAATTTCTCATATATAATCATTCTTTATCATTTTCAAATCCATGCTCTTTTTTTCATTAATTTCTATTACATGCCTTTTCTACAATTATGTACACACATTATTAGTATATTATGTTCAATCTGAGGAAGAAACTACACTCATTTTAATAACTTTAATTTTTAATCCTGCCTGTTTTAAAATTTTTGGTCAAACATATCAGTAGCAACAATATACAAGTTAATTTGTTTCTTATTTGTATACTTCTTTGAGGATAAATATAATAAAATCTATTAAAAATGTAAGAAGTTGACAATAACAATAATCATAAAATATGGAAATTATTTTGAATACCATGTCTTCCTTTCAGTGGTCTTTGATTATAATATGCCCACGTACTCAGTACAGGTTTATGTTGAGTGTAAATGTGATTGAGTTTGCAGGGAGATGAGGTGGAGTGAATAGAGAGCCAGAGCTTTATTGGGTTGGGGTGTATGGAAAATAATGTGGCACAGGAATGCCTAGGTCACATATGTCTAGAAATGTTTGATGATATAACTGCCAAAACCACAAAGTCATGTACATGTACCTTTGTTGATTTGTTATTCATTAAAATACCTTTTAAGCCTTGGTACAAATAACTGCCATGTATTATTGATAAAAGTCCAATATCATGGTATACTCATAGAGGTCATGCCAAAGTTATGAAACTGCAACTTAAATTTGTGCAGTGCTACAGAATGCTCACTGTTTTGCAAAGGACAACAGCATGGTTCATAACACCTATATTTTGGTGGTTTACTGCTGTCTGTGATTCCAGCTGCAGGGGATCATACATCCTCCAATGGCATCTGTGTGTACTGACAGACATGGGCACACACATACATTAAAATAGCAATTTTAAAAATTCACATTCAGCATAAGCAAGTGCTTATTAAGGTCAGACATTTTGGGTTATAAGAAATTCTGATGTACATGAACATATACAATGGCTTAAGGAATATGACAGGATGCTTTATTTTCATGGTGACCACATCACTCCATTCGTTCATTTTTATTGATGATAAGGTTTTGATTTTTCTGGTGCTCCTTCTTACCCACAAACTCCACATAAGCCTGTGAGGGGTAGCTACCCACCAACAACACATTTACCCAGAGTTTTCTTGAGTTACAGCAGCAGGAAATATTAGATAGAAAGATTTAGATTGTGGAGATAAATAGACAGAAAATACAGGATAGCCTTGAGAGGGCCTGGAAAATATTTCAAATGCCCTGACTCTCTCTGCTCTAGGGTATTTATAGAAATACCAAGGGATGAAGAAAAGAGCTCGCCAAGCACAGCCAAGTGCAGACCATCTCAGACACCTGAACTCAGATCTGTGGTTCAATACTTCTCTCTATGAAGACCTGCTGGGTAAAGGCACTAGGAACCTGAAAATGGGTTCCAACAGGACCCCTTCCTTAATATATAAAAAGTATCTCATTTTTATGAGCTCACAGCAATTTCTTTAGCTGTTACACTTCCCAGTACAGGAGTAGAGAATGATAAAGATGGCATTTCTTTTTTGGATTGGGTCCCATGTGACTACAGCATTCTTTAGCTGCATTCAGCCTTTTCTAAACTAAAAACTCTTAATGCAATTACAAACTTAAAGTATCTCTTATTTCATCATCACCAGTAACAAGTTAACATAAATATTGTTATACATAGTTATAATTTTCTCAAACTTACATCTTTAAATCTTAAGAGTACCATTTGAATTTTCTTGCTAATGGAATATAGGAGAAACTTCAGATGTATTCACGTCAAAATTAAATATTTCCTTAATTTCAAATAACCAGGGTGCATTAATATCAATAGGTTAACATAATTTCTGCAAATATTCATTCAACCTTAATTTACTCATATCTCCTCCTTTCCTTTATACTTTTTAAAGCAAAATCTCAATCCTAGTTAGCAAAACCCAAATGTACACATTTCCTATGAACCTGTATTGAAAAGCAATATTCTCAATTTAACTATTACCACTTTGAAAATTTTAACAAAGCATTGAAGAACAGTTTCTTAATGAAAGTCTTTACAATCTCACATATTCTATTAGTATACTTATTTGCATTTCTTATTAACAAAATATGACATTAATCCACTCAAATAACAAGAAAATATTTTTTTAATTAAATAGATTAAGGAAAATTATTTCTCCCTTTTCTTTATAATCTTTTTAAACAAAATCTCAAGCCTCGTTAGAAAACCCAATCTTTTCCATTTAAACAGTTCCATTTGTAACACAAAACCAATTGCATAAGTAGTTCCATTTTTACATAAACAGTTCCATAAAACAATTCCATTTGTAACATAAAATAATTCATGGACGACCAGGATATATTCATACAAAAAAGTGCATCTTGAGCCTATGTAGAAACAATAAATGTCTTCATTTAAACAGTTCCACAAATAATTCCATAAAACAGTCCCTAGGTCATCACCATAAATAATTTCAAAATTGTCCCATTGCAATGAAATCACTATTGTTAGTTTCGTTTCTTAAATCCCAAAATTCAAATAATAAATTCTGGTACTAGGCTTCCAAATGTGAAGAAATCCATAACCCAAACCTTTTTGTAGCTTTATCTTTTTTTAAGTTTAAAAAATAAATTCTGATACTAGATATTCACTTCCAAATATAAAAAGACGTTTTACAACTTGATGTTGCTTATGTTTCTGATAGGTTTTTTTAGACCAATATTTTCACCAAAACTGCTACTATTCAAGGAGTCAAACACATAGATATTTTCTCATGAAACATATCCTTCATTAACTTACTCTGAAGAAGAGTATTTTCATGATTTAGTATTTTCACTTCATTAGCTTTAAGCCCTGAAATTATTGTTAGCAGATCTGATATTTTGCACTGATTTCTTATAAGGAACTTTCAGGTGAAGCAACTCTACTTTTTAAAGACAGCTAGATATTCTGAAGTTTGATACCCATCTATAAAGCAGTCATTCCTTTTTTGAATGTCTGTATCCTTATCTCCTTATTAGATTTGCAAAGAATCATTCATTGCAGATTGTTTGTTCAAGAGGTAAAGAACTTTATAAATTTCCCATACGTTTCTTCTAAAACAATGTTCAGTGTATGGACTGCTTTCCCTTGCTTTTTTAAAAGGTTTTAAAGTGGCTTGTTTGTTCTTATATGTAGCATTTTGTCATCCAACTCCCATTAAAACTTGGCACAAAACTGTGAAGCTCCAATTTCTGTATTCTTACAATTTTTCTTTGGAACTAACATTCAGCAGACTCTGAGATGATTTTGTTCCTTCTTATTCTTTTAAAAGCTGTATTTCAAGTAGACCATTAACGTCTTTTTGAGTTGAAACGTTTTTCCAGGCAATGTCACCAACTCTATTGGAAAAACTACCTTTCCCAGAATGCATTTTTCTTGTATCAGTGTACTGTTACTAATTAGCTTAAGGACTTTATTTCCCATAGTTCTTTTTGAGTCTGAAAGTCAACGTCTTGTTCTCTTCTCTGAGCTTGCTTTCAAAATTTTTTGCCTGGGAGGTTAGAACCAAGCTTTTTACGTTTCAATTATGGGACATCTGGACATTTCTATTCTCTCCTCAGCTGGCTTTAACAGGTGCTTCTGTTAGAATTATGCCATCACTCCAGCTACACGGCTGCACATGTGCAGTTCGGAGTTAAGCAAATGGTCTTGCAACGTACATCATCAGTGTGCCATGGAAACTATGTGCATAGTGTGGTCATGCAATCAGCACATGAGTTGTGTATCTCCATAAGCCTGTTGCAAAGGAAGCCCTTAAAAGCCAGATAAAGACCCCACCTTCTCTCTTCTCTACTCTGCTCTCTGTCTCTCCCTACTCCACCATCTTTGCATCTCTTTCATCCCCAGGCCTGATTCTTTTGTCCCTCCTCCCCTTCCTTCTGATAAAGCTGTCTGTTACGAAGCAACTGGGTTCTCTTGTGAGCATGACCTTTCTGCCAGTAACCATGGCAACCACCAGCACAATTTATGATGCATTTCAGCCTCTCCTTCATCAGACACAGGCCTTGGATCTGAACCACATCTGCATCATTAGCATGCTTGAGATGGGCATTCCTTTTACCAACTTCTCTTGGGGCTTGTGTTTGTCTTAGCCAGTCAGTGAAAAACAAAAGCATTTGCAACAGAGATTTCCCACAGCTTCAGAGAGTCTTTCACTCTTAGATCTTTAACTCATTTTGCTTTTTTCCTTCCCTGCCACATACAGAGCTTCAGATATCTCAGGCTGTGACTCTGTTCCTCTGCTAGCTGCCTCTGGAGATAGTTTTTTTTTTTCCATTTAATCTGCCAGGTAATCTAACAGCTCTCCTCAGTTACTGTACCTTCCAGGGAGGAATCTGTCCCTTCTCCACTTCTTCAGAGAGTCTTTCTCCCTGAGAGTTCCCATTTTGGTCTCCATTTATCCCCTCTGCCCCAGAAACAGATTCTAACACTCCAGCGGTGGTTTCTGTAGAATGTAGAGGCTTTTTGTCTGTTTTTCTGTTTTCAGGTTCAGTGAGGTTTGTGTTCATAAATAAAGCTTAGTAAGGTAGGTTTTTCTTCCCTAAGCTCCCATTAGGACAGATATTTTGCCTCATCTGGCCTTTCCCTTGACACAGTCCTCCAGTGGGTTGCATTTGGTTGTCCATGAACTCACCGACAGAGCTTATGCCAGAGACAATCACCCCTTAGGGCTATACTCCCTCATCTCATGGGTTTTCAGTCAAAACAAATCTTTTCTCAGATGTGATTTTGCAGTTGTGGAAACTGCATAGCCCCATCTATCAACCCGGGTCTTGCAGGAAACCTGACAACTGTGCTGTTCCCACAGGCTTTGGCTTTGTTTGTTAGCAGAATCCACTGGTTTCTGCACCTTCCTGCCTCAGCTCTATGCTCCAGGAAGTTGTTCACAACTGCAGGAACTCTAGTATCCCCTGAATTCACTCAAACTCAGAGGTACTGGCTAGTTGCTTCTTAGTTGTTGGTTACAAGCAAGGATACAATGTTAACAGAGGTTTGCATTGCTTTGAAGATCTTTGCACTATGGCAATTAGGAACACCCTTTCATGCTGTTAGAAGCTCACTCAGAAACCAAACCCTTGATGCCTGATCTATGCTGCAGCTTAAATGCTTGGTTTCTTAGCTTTTCACATGTAAACATTTCCCTTCCCTATTGGGTTCTCTGTGACTCTTCACCCACACACTCCCAAGCTGCCTTTTACCAGCTTGAAGAGAGAGTGTAGAAGTTAGGCTTTTGGGAAGTCAAGTACTGCCTCCCTCAAGGAAGGGAGGACTTTTTAAAACGTAAAGAGGTTTTGCTATTCAAAGAGGTTTGTTGTTTTCCCTTAGAGTGAATCACAGATGATTCCCATACTAATATCTTCAGGTGATTCTAATTTCTGTCCTTCTTAGAAAGTTCTAAAAGGCTTTTTAGAGAGTGATAAAGTAAACTACAGTTTTTCATCTTGTCTAAATTTCTTGGCTTCCGCAGCAAAAAAAAAAATAGTTATAGTGAGAAATATATTAGCAACTCTGATGGAGATATCAAAAATTACCTCAGGATTCCATTTACATTACTGGGAATGAGATCACTCTCCTTATTGGTTCTTATCCATGCTTAATTTGAATGCATACTTGTAGTTGCAGTTTTTTTTTCAGTCACACCTGGGCCCGTAGCTGTTCTGATCCAAGTAAACACATGAACACTTATATTACATATAAAATGTTTGGCCTTGGCAGACTCCTTGCTATCCAGTTCTTATATCTTAACATAACCCATTTCTATCAATGTATAAGTTGCCACGTGCCTTGTGGCTTTCTAGTACTTTAACATCATGCTTCCTGTCTCTGTCTGGTGATGACTTACTCAGCCTTCCTGTTCCTAGAAATTTTTCTCTGCTTTTACCGCATATACTATACTTCCTTTCTGGCTACTGGCCAATGAGCATTTTATTTATCAACCAAATCAGAGCAACACTTTCACAGCATATGGAGTGATTGATATCCACAGCACATACTCTCCTACAATCAAAAGCAAGAAGAGATAATAAAAAACTCAGCATTGTGTGTTGTTAGCAGTCAGCTTCTGGCTATATTCCAAGTCTTGGCTGCTTCAATGTTTAACCAAAGCCTGACTGTATATTGGCATAGAGTAGGCTAACAGCTCCTCAAATCTACATGAGACAAGCCCATGGCAATTGGCAAAGTCAGGATTGTCTGATCCTCAGGCTTAAGTTCTGAGTCACATGTTCCTGTCACCTGTGCAGAAAGTAGATCCTTATTTCTGAAGCTACTGCTTCTCTTTGAAGATATGACATCCCTGTGTCTGTCCTGATGTGCTATGTATCTGCAAGTAAGACAAATCATTTCAGACTTTAGAATCTGACCGACACTTGGGGAGTCCTACTCCTTCCTCTGTTGCTTATTTTTTTTTGGCCCTTTTTAACCTTTAAGAGAAACAGGATGCCGGGCGGTGGTGGCGCACGCCTTTAATCCCAGCACTCGGGAGGCAGAGCCAGGCGGATCTCTGTGAGTTCGAGGCCAGCCTGGAATACCAAGTGAGTCCCAGGAAAGGCGCAAAGCTACACAGAGAAACCCTGTCTCGAAAAACCAAAAAAAAAAAAAAAAAAAAAAAGAGAGAAACAGGAGGTTCAACAAAACCCACTATCAGAGTTTATTAAAGAGAGGGAATATGAAAAAAAAAATGTATAAGTGCTGTGGGATGTTCTGTATGGCAAATGTGTTGCTGATTAGTCAGTGAATAGAGCACTGATTGGCCATTGGCTAGGCGGGAAGTGTAGGCGGGACAAGGAGGAGAATAAAGCTGGGAAGTGGAAGGCTGAGTCAGAGAGACACTGCCAGCCGCCATGATAACAAACACCATGTGAAGGTGCCGGTAAGCCACGAGCCATGTGGCAAGGTATAGATTAATGGAAATGGATTAATTTAAGCTGTAAGAACAGTTAACAAGAAGCCTGCCACGGCCATACAGTTTGTAACCAATATAAGTCTCTGTGTTTACTTGGTCAGGTTTAAGTGGCTGTGGGACTGGCAGGTGAGAGAGATTTGTCCTGATTGTGGGCCAGGCAGGAAAACTCTAGCTACAAATGGCGTCCAACGTGGTGGCAAGAGTTTCCACCTAAAACCTGAGAAAAAAGATTCTAAAACGGAGCTAAAAACAGTTCCTAATTGTCTCTCTCAAATGAGCGGCAGCTGCCTGTTTGAGCTACTGGTGGGTTCCTAGAGTGCGTGCTCGACCTGCAGTATGGCGGGAATGAGGCCTCTGCAAGTGGCACATTAAGCTGCACGGTGGATTTAGACTTTGCTAGTACAAAACAAAAAAAAAAGAGGTTTCTGGACTACACGCTGCTTGGCTAAAAGCATAGACCCATGATAGCTCCCAGAGCTGGTGGAAAAGGTAACGCCGCCATGTTGGGAAGCTGAGGTGGGTGGAGCCAGCAGCCACAGCTGCTGCAGTTTAAGGCAATAGATTCACAATAAGACAGATTCAGATGTAATAGTTTACAATGTGTATAAAAGATACGTAGGCTTGAAAGAGACAAAAAAGATGATATATAGAGTTATAGAAACAAATATATAGTTTTAAAAAATAAAGTCTTTAAAGAGACAGTAAAGGTAGTATAAAAAATAAGCCATGTAAAAATGGATATTACACAGAGAATCTGCATTGTGTTGTCTTTGGGACTTTTAACTGCAGAAAAACATTTGATTGTAAAAGCTGTTGAGTTATGCCAAAATGTATATTTTAAAGGTACCTTGACTTCAAAATTTGAATATAAGGATATGTTGCTTTGGAAAGGAGACTCTGCTTTTGTTCCCACAGAAAGCCAGAGGCTATGGATTTGTTCCCGATTAAGATACATCAGGTTTGACCAGCCAAGACCCCCTGAAAGGTCTCCGATGACACCATGGCCCAGATGATCCAACATCCAGAATGTTTTCAAGGCAACTGGCTCAGACGATACAGCCTCATGGACTATTCCATAATCCTAAAATTTTCTTTGTTTCCCCATAAGATACAGCACCACCCTCCAGCAGGAAGTAGTAAGAGAAGCTACGCCCAAATTCCCAAATTATATGTAATTTTACTTTGTTAAGGTTAAAACCTTCCTTTTTGAAAAAAAAAAGGGGGGGGAAGTGCTGTGGGATGTTCTGTATGACAAATGTGTTGCTGATTAGTCAGTGAATAGAGCACTGATTGGCCATTGGCTAGGCAGGAAGTGTAGGCGGGACAAGGAGGAGAATAAAGCTGGGAAGTGGAAGGCTGAGTCAGAGAGACACTGCCAGCCGCCATGATGACAAACAGCATGTGGAGATGCCGGTAAGCCACGAGCCATGTGGCAAGGTATAGATTAATGGAAATGGATTAATTTAAGCTGTAAGAACAGTTAGCAAGAAGCCTGCCACGGCCACACAGTTTGAAACCAATATAAGTCTCTGTGTTTACTTGGTTGGGTCTGAGGGGCTGTGGGACTGGCAGGTGATAGAGATTTGTCCTGATTGTGGGCCAGGCAGGAAAACTCTACCTACATATAAGCCTATGGAAAAAACAGTGTGGATAGGGGGCAGAAGAATGGGTGGAACCTGGTTTTATGGTTCCCACTGAACATGGGCATATGGGCCTATGTAGCTATGCCATGAATGCTCATAGATTACATGGTCAGGCTGCTTGCAAATTACATGGTCACCATGTGCATATATTACTTATGACATAAGGCCCTGTAATGATTAAGCATCTTGCCTGGCTGCTGGACAGTGCATGTGCAATCATATAGCTAGGAGAGTGGCTAGGAATTATAACATTCTAGACTCTTTGTTCTTATACAAAATTAGGGATTAGAAGTTATGTTAGAATGGAAATGGGGGCACAATGTGTCCTGGAACTACTTCTAACTTAGGTGGTAGGTGTCCCTTAACTTTTGCAGGTAAAGAACTGGAGCTTTTAGTTTGTTTCCAGGTTCTACCTATAACAAATAAAGCTGCTATGAATATAGCTGAGCTAGTGTCCTTGTGGTATGATTGAGCATTCTTTGGTATATGCCCAACTGTGGTATCAAAGGGCCTTTTGGTAGATTGATGTCCAATTCTCTGAGAAACTGGTATTTAATCATATATCTATGCATGTTATGCATCTTTAACATAGTTGATAATTTCATATATGTGCACTACATTTATATTATTTAAAACTTCTTTTTGATTATTCCTGCAATACCATGTCTGTTCTACTAGATGTCAAAACAAATACCACTTTTTATTAAAATTATATTGTCATACACTTACAAATGTACACATAACTAACCCACACTGTGTATATAGTTTAGCTATTATGTGTAACTAGTTTTAGCTTTAATCTTTTGGAATTGAAAGATCTATCAATATTAATGTCCAATAGACTTGCATTTTTTCTATCTTAGCATTCATCATTTGTCTGTAGATTTTCTGCTATGTATGGCAAGGTTAGCGAGTTCCACATATGTGTTGGCAAGTCTTTGGGGGAATCTCTCTGCCCTCCATCTACCAAATAAAGTCACAAATACTTCTTATTAATTAGAAACCTTGTCCTTAGCTTACATTTCTTCTCCAATAATAATCAAACCAATTTACATTACTCTACATTCTGCCACAAGGTGCCTTACCTCTCCTTCGTGCTGTACTTCTGACATCTCCCATAACTTACTGACAAATTCCCTGCTTCACAAATTCTTAATCTTAATTTCTGTGTCTGCCAGGATGTAACACCCATCCACTGCTGTCTATGTAGGATTCATTCAGCACTTTTTAACACCAATCAAAAGATGCTTTGGCAAAGAAAAAGCTTCAATGTTTATAAAAGATTATCCAAAAACGTGGGAAGGATTTATGGTGTCATTGTGCTAATGTTGTTTATTGATTTATTTTTGGTATTTAATACTTCAAAATTTTGTGCATTTAAAGTCTTATCCATCTTAAAAGACACTACACCCCTTTAGAGCAGGTGTCCTATTCCTTAGGATTATAAGCTGGGCCTTCCCTTTACATGCTTTAATTTCTGAGATTAGGAATAATGGAATTTTTAGATTCAACATGTAGAATTGGACACAACACTGTAAATTCTTAGCCTTTTTGGAAGTTGTGGATTTACATAATACTGTTATTAAATGGTGCTTTTTTTCTGAGATTTATAGCTAATGTCTGTGGATATCAGGATGAATATACAGAACACACTTAGAAATTATAATGCTTCAGAGAAGTTGCACATAAATGTTCTGTGTTTTTATAGATTTATTATCCAGCCATGTGTAGTAGGCTAGGTTACTGAATTGGGCATAGTTTGTCTTCCTGTCAAGAACATATGTCTGTATCACTGAAAAAAAATTGAAGTAAAAAATTTGACAGATCTTGGGGAGAATAGACACTATTATTTTGTCAAGGTCCCAATTTTGGTGAATTATAACATTTGGAGATGGTTGTATATTCATCCTTTTCACCTTGATATTTTATAGTCTTGTCTGCTGTGGTTTTGACATTAAAAAAACATGAGAATTATGTGTAGCAGTAGCATCTATATTAGTGACTTAGGGGACTGCCTCTAAGACATTGACAGTGTAAGAAGTTGTTAAAAGGATGTAACTTTCAAGTTGTAAAATGATAGAACATAATTTTACAGAATTTAGAAATTTTATATATAGGGAATGCCTCAGTGTTGACCCTGGTCCATACATTTTGGGATTATAAAAGAAAAACTGAGACATTGATTGATCCTAAATTTTTAATCCAGTAGTGAGACAACTGATGTTGAAACTTGGGGGAATGCAAAGGATAGATCAGAGATAGGATAGAAGTAGTACAGTTGATTACATAAACAGAAAATCTGTGTCATCTCTGACATTCCATTATTTTATTTTTTGCTTCTAGGTGTATAAAATGTACAGCCTTGGAGAAGGCTCTGTCAGCAGCCTGGTTGCTTGGAAGTAAGAACAACTATAATCTCTTTCTAGAATACACATGTAAAAAGCATGCATACTAGCAGTAGCATCTGTACCAGGACATTCCACGTAGATAGTAACAGTAACTTCTCTGGATTTTACTGGCCAACTTGCATACCATGTTTGAAATTCTATACCTGTGTGAAACAGTATGTCAATCAGCCATTGCTAATACATCTCTGCATGTAACTAGTATTTGATTGGTATTGAAGCACACTTGTACAATCAAATTCACATTAGCTGAATTTTCATGCATAATTATTTCACTATATAATGCAGCAAACATTCTGCTATATCTTGAGGAAAAATCATGAAGCCAAATATTATCAGAGTAGCTTATATTATTCAATGAGTTGATGAAATATGAAACAGAGTTTTTCAACTGAGAAGATTGTCATGTGGTAGTCAATGGCACCGTACCATACACACACACACACACACACACATATACACATATGCTTTAACTGAATTCAGAATGTCACTAAAATGAGTGTTAGTATATAAAGTAAGTATGGAGGAATGATAATGATGATCAAAGTGGAATTACAGTGAAGGGAATTTACTGACTTGTTTCAAAATTTCAATATTCATTAGTTAATACTGCACAAAATATTCTTTGAGTATGAATAGTAACTGTGAAACCAAAATAAATGCCAAACGCATGCTGGCCTCTGTGGAACCACACATAAAGCCATACAGAAAAATATGCAATTTTTAAGACTTTAATCGATTTTGAATAATCCTTTCCAAAACAAATACCTCAGATTATTAATCATCATGACACTGTGAGATGTGGTATGTCAAATGAGTATATTAAGAACAAGTCTTTAAAGCCAATATAAGCATCTTCCTTCAGGAACTCATTCATATGTATATTATATATATGTATGTATCTATATATGTATATATATATATATATATATATATATATATATATATATCTGATAAATCAAGTATTTAATTGTCCTTGGGGAAACTTAGTAGGCAAATCTGAAAAAAAAATCTACATTCAGCTTTAGTTGGCTGCCCAGAATCAATTTATTCAACTTAAGGCTGATAGGGAGGCTTTGGTATAGACAGTCAGGATGTATGGACAACGAGCTAGATATATGATCAACCCCCAGTTATTACAGGCTGGTTTTGTCTTTTGATAATTCCAACCAGATCTCTGGTTAAATTATGTATTTCTCTTAGTCCACTTTCAAATTTGCTGCTTCTACTCTATCTCAATTTGGGTGGGAGTGAGAAATAAATCAGCAGTTCTCATGGAGATCTACAAGATTACCACCGTATTTGCTTTCCATTGCTGGAACTGAGATCAATCCTCTTATAGGTTCATATTCCAATCTCAATATGAATGCAAACACTTCTTCAATCAGAAGCAAAGGGAGCAAATAAAGTTGTCAGCAGTGCAGCTTCTCAGTTGTCAGGTTCTGGTTGTACTCCAGGTCTCAGATGGTCCTGGGTATAAAGTCCAACTCTGCATGGGCAAAGACAAGGCAAAATGCTCCTGACAACTACAGGAGACAGAGGCCTTGGAATTTAGAAACACTAGGGAGTGTTTGAGTCCTGAGATTATAGGTCTTAGACCACTGCTCCTGTCACCTGTGCAGGAAGTACGATCCTGTTTCTGAAGCTTCTGCTTCCCTTAAGGATGTGACATCCCCATCTCAGTTTTGAAATAATGTAATCATCAGCAAGAAAGATAATTAACTTTAGTCTTCAGTATCTGATGGAGACTAAGGTATTCCTGTGCTTTCCCCTTCCCTGTGAGATCCAGAATGAGAATTATCAAGGTGTTGTCCATTTTAGTCATGCTTGTAGGTGGACAAAAATAAGAGAGGACCCATACTAGAAAATATTAAATAGGACATCTTAATACCCCAGACCTGAAATGCATGAAAGAAATTATGTAGCATTTAGAAAGTGAGCAACCTCAAAACCAAAACCAAGGAAAATCATTATTTCCCATACACATATGTAGAAAGGGAAAATCATTGAGTAACATTGTAGATATTGGTTTTATTTATTTATATATGGTTGGGACTGAGAGAATATTATGATAAAAGATTTTCAAAAATGAAAATTGCTAAAAATACAGAAAAGGTTCAATCAACATAAAGGGTTAAAGAAAGAAAAATTTTTCACACTATGGCTTGTTTAACTGCTGGACAGGAAAGCCAGCCTTTAAGCTGTTGATACCAACAAACTTAGCACTGTGTCCAAACTAATCACCTTTAACAAATATTAAAAACCTTCATGTAATGAAAAATAAATTCGTCCATCCATGATGAGCAGGTCACATCAGCCATTGGACATATGTGGGCATCACCAGATAAGGTTCCCTTGGACGTAACAGATACAGGATAGGGAGGTCTGAGAGGACCAGGAATGAGGAAGCAATATGTGCTTCCTGTGTCACTGACATTGATAATATACATTGAGGAGACATAAAAGAAAGACCTAGATATAGCCTGGATCTCTATACTGGCCCGGAATTTAATCACTTCATTGACTCGATTGGTGCTTTTTATCTATAATGTTTGAAATATTTTGGAAAATCTATCTGACTAACTGTAATGTATGGTGTGTCTCTAGAGTGCAAATGAAATGTTGAGGGGATGAGAGAAAGGACAAAATGACAAGAAAAGGAAGCCATGAAACTGACTAGAAATCAAAGGTAGCAAGATTCAAGGTAAGACTAAGTTCCTAACTGAAAAGATACTGAAAACCAAACTTTGTGCTAATGATTTTGTGTCAGGATTTAAAGACGCTCACAAAGTTCATCCATAATAAAGCACTATAGGTGAGGAAAAGTTTACACCTGGTTTGGGCAAATATCCACTACTATTTCTTCATTATGCTGTCTGTTCTTCAACATGAACTGCCAATTATTAACCACAGCCCCCATTTCATTTTTTGAAATAACCAAGAGACCAAGAGTTTTTATACCTGTTCAGGAAAGAGTTAGACCTTCCACAAGAAGAGGCCTAAAGTTATTCCTACTGTGGGATGTGTATATTAAAGGTAGAAAAGTAAACAGTACTTCCTTAGTTATTCCAGATAGACAGACTCATGTCTTGGGTATTGGCATCCTCAACATCACTCTCTGAAGTAAGGTAACAGTTGTTTCTCAGATTTCGAAAAACCAAACAATACAAAATAGGCTAAAAGTGGGCTGAAAGATATAAGCTTAATGTGCAAAAGTATTTAAAGGAACAGGAGAGCAGAAGGATCCAGATCTCTCAACTCAGTAATAAGTGGGGAATTAAGAAAGATTTCCATAGAAGAGATCTTGAAGATGGACATGGTCTGACTCTAGGAAACTGAACATGGATATTGAACATCCACTCAATTCAATGCCTCATATTTTTTATTTGTATATAACATGTATAAGTGGAATAAAGAAATGATGCTAATACACCAGAACTAGCTATATTGTAGAAAACTTGACCTATATTTGTTTAATTTCTCATTAGTTGTGAAAGGTATGATCCTTTCTCAGAACAGGTGACAATGGACTCCTGCACTGATTCAAAAAGATTTGCAGCCCCACACTCTAATGCTAGCTATAATTTTGGCTCAGGAATTTGCCTCAGTGTTCTACCTATTCTCTATACAATGCTTTTTTGTGTGTAGATAGATAGCATAATACTAATTGTTGACTGTATTCCGATTGGGATACTCAATTAAGAGTCCTATATATGTGATTGAAGAATTAGGCATGCAAAATTAGTTTAAAAATGATATAAAGGACATATGATGTTCTCAAATAATTGGAGGCTCTGGTGTAGAGTAAGAAACAAGTGATACCAACCAACGTAATTAGAATTGCTTACTTTAGCCTGTAAATGTTAAAAAGTACAAAAATATAAAACTCAGTATGTTCCTAATCTCCAACATTTTAAATCGCAATGGACATTTTGAAGAGTAGGCTATGTTCCAAGTGGTTGCTATTCCCATATGCCAGGAAACTTCTAAATCTGTAAACAGTATTGTAATATTTGTAGGTTGTATTCTAGGATGGAATAAAATTTGTTATTGATGGGAAGTTGATTGATCTTCATGTGACAGTAGGATAATTGAATAAATAAATCTAGAAGTTTTCTGAAACATCTCCTCTTGAGCTAGAATCTATATTCCCAGAAGGTACTGCTTAGGAATGTGTGAACTATTAAGTATCAAAGCCATAATCATCACTTGTGGATCTTCTGTGTTTTAAAATATAGTTTCCACTCAATATGTGTCACATGGTACAATAATGGTTTTAAAAGGAATCAAAGTACTTGTTGTTTTTGTTTTGTTTTTTAATTTTACTTTATTTTATTTTACAATACAATTCAGTTCTATATATCAGCCACGGATTCCTTTGTTCTCCCCCTTCCCGCCCCCTCCCCTTCCCCCCAGCCTACCCCCCATTCCCACCTGCTCCAGGGCAAAACCTCCCCCAAGGCCTGAGATCAACCTGTTAGACTCAATCAAGGCAGGTCCAGTCCCCTCCTCCCAGGCCCAGCCAAGCGACCCTGTATAAGCCCCAGGTTTCAAACAGCCAACTCATGCAATGAGCACAGGACCAGGTCCCACTGCCTGAATGCCTCCCAAACAGATCAAGCCAATTGACTATCTCAGGCATTCAGAGGCCCTGATCCAGTTGGGGGCCCCTCAGCCATTGGTTCACAGTTCATGTGTTTCCATTCCTTTGGCTATTTGTCCCTGTGCTTTATCCAACCTTGGTCTCAACAATTCTCGCTCATATAAACCCTCCTCTTTCTCGCTAATTGGACTCCTGGAGCTCCACCCAGGGCCTAGCCATGGATCTCTGCATCCAGTTCCCTCAGTCATTGGATGGGGTTTCTAGCATGACAATTAGGGTGTTTGGCCTTCCCATCACCAGAGAAGGTCAGTTCGGGCTGTCTCTCACCATTGCCAGCAGTCTATTGTGGGGGTATCTTTGTGGATTTCTGTGGGCCTCTCTAGCACTTTGCTTCTTCCTATTCTCATGTGGTCTTCATTTACCATGGTCTCCTATTCCTTGTTCTCCCTCTCTGTTGTTGATCCAGCTGGGACCTCCTGCTCCCCTAAGCTCTCTTTCCCTCGACCCTCGCCCTTCATTACCCCCACTCATGTCCAGATTTATCATGTAGATCTCATCCATTTCTCCATCATTGGGTGATCCTCGTGTCTTTCTTGGGGTCCTGTTTTCCAGATAGCCTCCCTGGTGATGTGAGTAGCAGTCCAGTCAACCTTGTTCCACATCTAGTATCCTCCTATGAGTGAGTACATACCATGTTTGTCTTTCTGAGTCTGGGTTACCTCACTCAGGATGATTTTTTCTAGATCCATCCATTTGCCTGCAAACCTCATGATGTCATCGTTTTTCTCTGCTGAGTAGTATTCCACTGTGTATATGTACCACATTTTATTTATCCATTCTTCAGTTGAAGGGCATCTAGGTTGTTTCCAGGTTCTGGCTATTACAAACAATACTGATATGAACATAGCTGAGCAAGTGCCCTTGTGGTATGATTGAGATTTCCTTGGGTATATGCCCAAGAGTGGTATATAGCTGGATCTTGGGGGAGATTGATTCCCAATTTTCTAAAAAAGTGCCATATTGATTTCCAAAGTGGTTATACAAGCTTGCATTCCCACCAGCAGTGGAGGAGAGTTCCCCTAGCTCTACATCCTCTCCAGCATAAGGTGTCTTCAGTGTTTTTGATCTTAGCCATTCTGACAGGTGTAAGGTGGTATCTCATACCACAAGAGCGCTTGCTCAGCTATGTTCATATCAGCATTGTTTGTAATAGCCAGAACCTGAAAATAACCTATATGTCCTTTAAAGTACTTATTGTATTAAATGTGTATTCCAGTAGAGCCTCCTCTATTTCCTTGAGGTATTTTATTAGTTTCGGTTCTCTCACTTCAGATAATTTGAGCTTGTGCCAAGTTGACACCAAGTTATTTTCCTCCATGGACTTCAGCACACTATCATGGTCTATTCCTATATTTCAAGTCTAGTATTAACAATTACCCTTGCTTTATTTTCATTATTTATCCCATTTGTGCTTCTTAGTAAGAAAAATCCTCAAAGTATTTTTGATAATCCTGCTCTAGAAACAGATTGCTATTAAAAATTACCTCGGGTTAAGTAACATGCTGTAGCTGGAAAAGTTTCAGATATTAATGTAAGTTCTAGCAAAACAAAAGAATTCATGAGAAATAAGGTACTGGAATGAATTGAAGAGCTTAAGGAACTCATGAAGGTGTTGTATAGTTCTATCATGAAAGCACATCAGCTGCCATCTTGGGTCAATCACCTGCAACACAGGGAAAATAAATAACATAGCTTGGAATTTGAATGGTTTGCATCCCCTCATTAAATAACAGGGAGCATCAGGAGTCCCTTACTTGATAATCCATATGTTTCTACAAACTGATGTGTACAACTCTCCCCTAAGTAAATGTTGCCTTATGATAGGAATGAGTATGTATATAGTCCCAGGGAGTCCTGGGGTGGAGGGTTTGATCTGTGTTGCCAAGAGAAAGCCATTGTCCTTGTGGGGTAAGTCTTTCTGTTCCATTCTTTGTGCCAGAGACCATACAAAATAGTATGAGCCAATCAATAACCATTTGTAAATAAGTCAATTGAACTCATCTGTTTTCTATATAGATCCTTGGTAGAATTCTACATATTTCTATATTCTATATAAATGTAGGTTATAGGAAATTATATAAATAATTTTATACTTATAATGTTACATATTAATTATATATATATGTGTGTGTGTGTGTGTGTGTATGTGTGTGTGTGTGTGTGTGTGTGTATGTGTGTGTATGTGTATGTAGCAAGTCTAGAGTTGAGAAGAATATATCACCTAGAATGAACTAAGATTTTCTGTGAATAGGTTTTGATGCTGAGATCAAGTAGTGTTCTGGGAAATGTGTATGTATAGAATTCACATATCCTCTTTTGACCACTACACATGCAGAGAATACAATATGATGGTTACAGCTGTTGACAGGTTGATTATGATAATTCAGGTCTAATAGGAAATGTGGTAAGGGAATTGTAAACTATAACCCTAGATTTCTCTGCTTTTCTTTCTCCATGTCTTTTTAGAAAGAAAAGTTATTTTCCTCCATGGATTGATGTAGATTGTATAAAATTATCTCAAAGAATGGGCAAAATGGAACCTCTGATACAAAAATAAGAAAATTTTCTGCAGAAATGACCCAATATTCTTGAAGCTGTTTCCCTTATTGAGAATCATCAAAGAATACAGATTCACATATAGGCCCAGGAAACTTCCTCATAATCACAGACTAGAGTAAACAAGATTGTCCATATCACCTTTTATTTTCTGGAACACAGAAACTAAATTTTATTGTGTTTTATGTGATGTGTGATCCCAAATAAATCTGCAATGGTTTTCAGTTTAGCCATTGGAGAATTTTGCTATTTCTGTCATCATCATCTCCTTGATGTTGTATGTTGACTGCCACTCACTTGATCTTCTGAATTGTATAGTATCACAAAGGAAAAAATAATTTCTGTTTCATCATATCCTATTCCTAAGTCAATGTCCAATAAACAAGTTTTATCTTGTAATATCTGTAGTGAATATAAGGAGGGCAGGTGGTTGTGACCTAGAATTTTCACTGAATTCACTGTAAACTTTCACTGAAAATTAAGATGCTGTGATCAGTTTTATTGAGGAACCAATACCTTTAATATATGCATCAAACTGGCATGTGCTGTTTCAACTCCAATATAAGCTACATCTAAATTTTGTTTTTATATCCTCCCACTTTATATCAAACACATTTATCTTAAAATTTCTTTTGATGTCTCCTTTTCTAGTTTATGATGCCCAGCCTACTTTCCTGTGACATGAAATGGACAAAGCAACGCAATTTCTAAGAGTAAAAGCTCTGTGACCGTAATTATTTCCATGAGATAAAGAAAACCTGGTAAAGAGAAACATTCTCACACTGTTTCTCTGTCCACCACTTACAATTACTCAGAAGCAAACTCACAGTTAAATACACCAAGTTATATGCAAAGAGTGTCTTCTGTTTTGTGCATGTTTTACCTAAAAGCTAATGAAGACACATAGATTAACACAGGTAATTTCATTATATTTTATTTCATTTCATATGTTTGAACTATATATCCATTATTTTGAAACCAATTTATTTCTGAGTCTGAGATGGAATATACAGGAGTTTCCTCAATGCTGATCTTATTTCATTTTGTGTAGGGGGATGATAGAGGAACAGCCCAGATACTTGTTCATTTACTAATATTTACATCCAGCGTTCAAAAGGTTAAAACTGGAGGAACACAGAGTACTTCCTTATGGAGAAGGAAGTACACATTGATCTTTAGAGTGGGAAGCAGAGTAGTCTTTGAGTTGCATTCATTACGTTATTTTTAGCTTTTATGGTTAAAATGTGAACAGCCTGGTAGAAGTGTCGGTAAGCAACATGGTCTTTGAAAATTTGTAAATCTGGGAATTATTTTTAGAATACATATAATCAAATCCAGACATTCTGGTATATACAGTCTCAATTTTATGTGAGACTTGTGCTAATAGAATGTTATCTGACTTTTCTTGGCCAGTTAGGCTAGACTGGTAAATTTCCACTCCAAGGAGAAAAACTATCTGAAATCAGAGAGTTGTCATATTATTCTGCATCAAACCAGTATTTGATGGATGCTTAAGCAAAGTTGCACTCATATATTTCCAACAACTGCAATTAAATGCATAATTATTGTCCTTTATCCAGCCCTCAAAAATCCCAGTATCCTGAGTGGCAGGACTCTGGAAGTCCAACTTTTTTAGAGTGGCTATTAGTATTTAATGAGCTTACAGAGAAGGATAGTTAGGTTTTATTTCAGGGAAACTTGGCATGTTAGGTTACTCATGTTCCAGTAGATGGCTCCATATTGATACACACCTGGCTGCCATAAATAAACTCAGTTGTTATTAAAGATAGAAAAAGAATGAATGCTTCAGATGGAATAGTGATATTTGCGAAAAAGTGAAATTCTAATACAGGGAATATGCTGGGTTTTTCAAAAGAAAATATTTATATGTTAATTTTAACAAAATAATGAATATGATTTGAAGCTGTGAAAAAATGAACATTTGCATACAGATAAATGATCAATCACATATAAAGACTTACCTAACAACACACTGAATTGTTGAGGATATAAATATATTTTAAGCTTTTCTTTTCTTAGTTATCCAGTCATTTTACATACCACTTTTAGCCTCCCAATGAATCCTACCCTCCCCGACACTCTTCCCCATTTCTGATCTCTACCTCCAAATTCCCTCCTTTTCTGTCTCCTTCCAGGAAAGGTCAGGTCTCCTATATGTATCAATAAAACAAAGTATAACAGGTAACAATAAGCCTAAGCAACTCCCAATAAATTAAGGGTGGGCAAGGCAACCAAGTATGAGATGTAGGGTCCCAAAAAGCAGCAAAAGAGTCAAAGAAAATCCCTGTTCCTCCTGTTAGGGGCCTTAAAGGGGACCAAGATACACAACTCTAACATATATGCAGGTTCCCTAGTTGTCCCTAGGGAATCATAGAGCCCCTATGATTTTGTAAGCCTTTCAGTGGTTTTCCTGACCCCTCTGGTTTCTATGGTTCTTTCTTCTCCTCCTTTGCACTGTTCCCTCACTTAGCCTAATGTTTGACTGTGGGATTGCTTCTGCCTCCATCAGTTGCTGGATAAAGCCTCTCTGATGACAATTTGGACAGGGAACAATCAGGTCACGGGAGATGGTCAATTCAGGCAACTTATCCACTATTGCTAGGAGCCTACGCTGCAGTCCCCTGTGAAAGTACTGCTCCTGACACTGATATGCTCAATTAAGCACCCTCCCCCAGCACTCTCACACTCTGTGCCCCACCTAACCTGATTGCTCTTGTTCCCATTTCTAACTGTCCTCAGTTTTTTCATGAAATCCCTTCTATTTTCCCTTTGCAGTAAGATCTGGGTGTCCACCCAAGAAATCTCCTTGTACCTAGTCTCTCTGGGTTTGTGGTTGTAGCATAGTCACCCTTTATTTTACAGATACTATCCACTTATGAGTGAGTACATACCATGTTTGTCTTTATTGGTCTAGATGACCTCACTCAGGATGATTTTTTTTCTAGTTCTATGCATATTCCTTTAAATTTCATGTCCTTGTTTTTAACAGCTGAGTAAAACTCTATTGACTAAATTTACAATATTTTCATTATCCATTCTTCAGTAAAGGTGCATCTAAGTTGTTTCCAGATTCTAGCTATTGTAAATAAAGCTGCTATGAACATAAATGAGCAAATATCCTTGTAGTATCAGATTCCACAAGTAAGGGCATTTGGGGAATCTAAAATGGCATATTGGAAACTGTTATGTGAAAGGTACTTTTGGCAGCCCACAATCACAATCAGCCATCAGCAGGGGGAAAGTGAGGCTTTCAGGTAGATAGCCAGAATTCAGGGACAGGTACCTAGGTATATGATCACACTCTAGTTACCAAGAGATGCTTTCTCTTTTGAGAATTGTATTCTAGGCCTAGGATACATTACAATATTTCCTGTCATCCACTTTCAGTTTCGTTGTTTCAGCTGCAGCACACATTTAGTTGGGAGGGTAAAATGAATCAGCAGCTCTGAAAGAGATCTCAAAGACTAACACAGGATTTGCTCTCCTTTGATGAAATTTGAGGTCACTCTCCATATTCATTCCTGTAGGGTGGCCCTGCACCACACCCCAATTTTCCCAGAGAGTTCTCGAGTAGAAACAGCAGGAAATATTATTTAGAAGGATTTAGGTGAGAGAAACACATAGAAAATACAGGGTAGCTTTGAGAGTGCTTGTATCTTAATCCATCCACCATCTTCAGTCTCTGCTTTAGGGTATTTCAAGGAATGCAAAGGGTCAAGTAAAGACCTCACCCCAGCACAACCCACTGCTGACTATCTCAGACACCAGCACTGAGGCCCATGGTCCAATCATTCTCTCTAAGCAGACCTGCTGGGTAAAGCTTAAATGGGCTCCAGCAGGTTCCTATTCCAAAACCAATTTGAAAGCACATACTCCTCCATCAGAGACAAGGACAGCTAATAAAATTATCAGCTGAGCAGGTGTTCACCAGTCAGCCTGTGGCTGTATTCTGGGTCTCAGTTGCTCATGTGCATAACCAAAACTCTATTGTGCATTGGCCCAGACAAGAAGATTGGTCCTGACATACATGGGGAGACAGAGCCCATGGAAATTAGCAAAGTCGGAGATTGTTTCATTCCCAGCAGTACAGCTCTAAGCCACCTGATCCTGTCAAATGGGCAGCAAGCAGATTCCTGCTTCTATAACTGCTGTTTCTCATTAAAGATGTGGCCTCCCAGTCTCAGTTTGAATTCACTTCAGGCTTTAGGATCTGGCTAGACTAGGTGAGTCATACTCTTTCCTTTTTCTGAACCTACTACTCCCCTTAAGGATATGGCATCTGTATGTCAGTCTTCAAGTGCTGCTGTATGTGAAAGGAACATCATTCTCTTGAGGCTTTAGTATCTGGCAAAGACTAGCAGAATCCTGCTCTTTCCTCTGCCCTGGAAGATTTATTGTGGAAATGACTTCAGTATTGTAGTTTTATTCAGAAACCTTAGAGTCACTGAAAATATGGAGGAGTAACATCTGCAGACACTACTCTGTCTGTCACAAAAAGCAAGTATAGCATGGGAAAACTACTTGTTATCATCCTGTTGCCACTTAGGTTCCCACAGGCTCAACTTTGCATTCTTGGTTTGCATTATCACTGAGTTCTGGCATACAGATTCTCTTGTATGTGATTTGTTTCCTACTTCTCAGCCCAATGCTATATATGACATCAACAGGGCATAAGCTTTGTTAGGAATCAATTATTTATTGATTATGGTAGGAATATATTCAATACTTCCCTTGAAAATAATAACCACACCAGATTCCCTTTTTCTTGGGTATTTTTTTATGCTTTGAACCAGTGCAGATCTTGTGTCTCTACAAGATAAGTCTACTCAGACTCAGAATTCGTAGAACTGATAGTGACGTTAATACTTGAAAGTGTTGATACATTGGAATCATCAACCACCTCTGAATCTATTGGAATCTTTCTGCCATCTTTTCAACACAAATGTATGGGATTCTCAGGTAGAAATAAAGACATAAAACATCAGAACATGGTACCTTAATTTCTCTCAGGCTCTTTAGAAAACCCTTCCCTGCACATCATTTTGTTGTTTTCAAATTGTTGCCTGAAGTAACATCTCTGATGAGGGCCAAGTGATGCACAGATATATGATTATATCCCTGTCATTAGGACTCAAGTTTATTTCTATATGACTCTAGCCAAAGGAAAGAAACTGTTTTTGTGTAAGTCTGTCACCATTTGGTTTCAGGATCCTGGCCATTAAATGCAGTGTGGGGTGTGGGGTGTTCTTTCAAGTTCATGGTCTTAATCATTTCCCTCATAATATCTTGATTCCTCCCGTGATTACTTGGCCACTATGACAAAATTATATTTGTGAGTTGCTCACTATTTTCTCTTTTAGGATATGTAGCTCATGAGAGTGGGATGTTCCTTCTCATTTTAATCCACTAACATACAGATTAACCTTCAGTCCTATCACATGTAGTCAATCCCAGTTAAGCTTCTAAATAGCAGCAGATTATGTTCTATTCTAGGATAACATAAGATTGTAGGAGCTTTAAAAATAGGGCATTTTTTTCTATCATACAGAGAAGTGTAAGTATGTTTTAAATGGTCTTGTAAGAACCATTTTGGCACTAAAGGCATAGCTTTGGCCATGAAGTAAGACATGTAACACATTACTGACACATTAGTAAGAAAAAAACTGGTGCTCTTCATAGTATAAGGGATTCAATTTTCCAAATATATCTCTCCATATTCTACGATCCATTTCAATTACTTTATAATATTTATATAAGTTTATGTATGTGTATATTTATGAGTTTAACTCTTACTTATGACAATACTAAAGTAGTTTTATATTACTGAACTTTGTAATAGGTTTTCTTTAGCTATGCAATTTATATTTCTTTGTAAAATACCAGTAATACCTTTGTATTTTCTTCTCTTTTTCACATAATTTTAATACATTTTATCCATCCCTTCACTTCTTCCAATTTCTCATATATAATCATTCTTTCTCATTTTCAAATCCATGCTATTTTTTCATTAATTTTTATTACATGCCTTTATGGACAAGTCTGTACACACATTACTAGTATATTATGTTTAATCTGAGGAAGAAACTACACTCATTTTAACAACTTTAATTTTTAATCCTGCCTGTTTTAAAATTTTTGGTCAAACATATCAGTATCAACAATATACAAGTTAGTTTGTTTCTTACATGTATACTTCTTTGAGCATAAATATAATAAAATTTATTTAAAAATGGAAGAAATCAACAAAAACAATAATCATAAAATATGGAAATTGTTTTGAACACAATGTCTTCCTTTCAGTGTTCTATGGTTATAATACCGCCCCCCACCATGTACTCAGTACAGGTTTTATGTTGATTGTAAATGTGATTGAGTTTGCAGGGAGCTGAAGTGGAGTGAATAGAGAGCCAGACCTTTATTCGGTTGGGGTCTATGGAAAAATATTGTGACACAGGAATGCCAAGGTCACATATGTCAATAAGTGTTTGTTTATATAACTTCCCAAAACACAAAGTCATGTAAATGTGCCCTTGTTTATTTGTTATTCATGAAAATCCCTTTTGAGTCTTGGTACAAAGAAACTGCCATGTATTATTGACAAAGGTCCAATATCATGGTATACTCACAGAGGTCACACCAAAGTTATGAAACTGCAACTTATATTTGTGCAGTACTAAACAGTGCTCATTGTTTTGCACGAGAACACAGCTTGGTTCATAATACCCACATTTGGTGATTTACTGATGTCTGTGATTTCAGCTGCAGGGACGCATACATCCTCCAATGGCATCTGTGTGTAGTACCAGACATGTGCCCACACATTTTAAAACATCAATTTTAAAATTTCAAATTCAGCATAAACAAGTGCTTATTCAGGTCAGACACTTTAGGTTATAAGATATTCTCATGTACATGAACATATACAGTGGCTTAAGGAACATGACAGGGTGCTTTATTTTAATGATGACCACATCACTCCATTCATTCATCTTTATTAATTATAAGGTTGTGATTTTTCTGGTGCTTATCCTTACCCACAAACTCCACATCAGCCTGTGTGGGGTGGCTACTCACCAACCACACAGTTCCCCAGAGTTGTTTGTTTGTTTGTTTTTTGTTTTTTTTTGTTTTTGTTTTTTTTTTTTTAGTAAGAGCAGCAGGAAATATTAGATAGAAGGACTTAGATTGTGAAGATAAGCAGGTATATAATACAGGATAGCATTGAGAGGGCCTGGAATCTATTCCAACGGGTCCTGACTCACTCTGCCCTGGGTTATTTGTAGAAATGCCAAGGGATGAAGAACAAGATATCCCCCTAGCACAGCCAAGTGCCGACCATCTCAGACACCTGCTCTCAAGTCCGTGGTCCAATCTTCCTCTCTATGCAGACCTGCTGGCTAAGGCCACTAGGAACCTGAAAATGATGTCTAACATGTCTGCCTTTTTAATATGAAAAAAATAACTCATTATTGTGAGCTCACAGCAATCTCCACAGGACAGGTGTTATACTCCCCAGTAGAGGAGTAGAGGATGATAAAGATGGCATTTCTTTTTTGGATTGGGTCCCATGTGACTACAGCAGTCTTTTGCTGCATTCAGTCATTTCTAAATTAAAAACTCTTAACGCAATTACAAACTTAAAGAATTCCTTGTTTCAACATTACCAGTAATAGGTTAACATAAATATTGTTATACATAGTTACAATTCTCTCAATATTACATCTTTAAGTAAGTTTTAATAGAACATTAGAATTTTCTTGCTAACAGGACATATGAAAAACTTCTAAAATATTCACATCAAACGTAATGTTTCCGTAACTTCACCAAACCAGGGTGCATTAACATCAATAGGCTAACATAATTTTTGCCAACATACCTTCAACATTAATTTACTCATAACTCCTATTTCTCATTATAATTTTATAAACAAAATCTCAGTCCTAATTAGAAAAATCAAAACTTACACAATTCCTACAAACACTTATTTAAAAGCAATATTCTCAATGTAATCATTAACATTTTAAAAACTTTTAACAAAACCTCCAAAAGCAGTTTCTTAATAAATCTCTTTACATTTTCAAGTAATCTCTTAGTATACTCATTTTCATTTCTTACTAACAAAATATGACATTAATCCACTCAAATAACAAGAATATTTATTAATGAAATATACTGAGGAATATAACTTCTCCCTTTTGTTTATAATATTTTTTTACAAAATCTTAAGCCCAGATAGAAAACCCAAACTTTTCCATTTAAACAGTTCCATTTGTAACACAAAACCAGTTCCATAAGTAGTTCCATTTTTACATAAACAGTTCCATAAAACATTTCCATTTGTAACATAAAACAATTCATGAACCACCAGGATATATACATAAAAAAGTGCACCTTGAGCCTATGTAGAAACAATAAATTTCTTCATTTAAACAATTCCACATTAATTCCGTAAAACAGTCCCTAGGTCATCACCATAAGTAAATTCAAAATTGTCCCATTGTAATGAAATCACTATTGTTCATTTCATTTCTTAAGTCAAAATTCACATAATAAATTCTGGTAGTAACTTTCCAGATAGGAAGAAATCCATAACCAAAACATCTTCGTAGTTTTATCTACTTTTATTTTAGTTTAAAAAGTTCAAAAATGTAAATTCTGGTACTAGACTTTCACTTCCAAATATGATGAGACATTTTGTCACCGAAACTTTTTGCACTTAACAATTTTAGTTCAAACAAGCATCTCTGCAACTTTCATTCTCAAGCCAGAGACCTTTTTAGTTATAGTAATATTTTAACCTACACTATTTTTGCTGTAGGCTCAGGTTTTTCTGAGTTGCATTAATTTTCCATGGATCTCAGCAGGGCATGTCTTGCTGTGCACGTTGCAGCACATGCCATTATTAGCTTCTTAGTGGATTCTGGAGCTTTTTAAACCACTCAGACTGCCTGCTTTGGAGTCTGCTGGGACACTATCTTCTGTATCTCAGGATTTTTCATCATATACATTAAGCATAGGCTCATATTTAACATGTATGCTTTTTTACAAACTCACATATGGCATATGCTTAAGCATAAACTCACATTCAACATTTAAACTTTTTTACAGACTCACATAAAACATATTAACATCTACTTATTTATACTACCTACTTAAATTTACATAATTTTAACAAGCTTATTATAGAACTGCCTTAGATCTTTGTTTCTTAAACTTACATCATGGCCATTTTCTACACTTCTTAAAGAAAATCTGTAGATCTATTTTTACAAACATATTCATAAGAATTATTAAGCAAACTCTACAGGGCCACCATTAGTGTATATCTAACTTAGCAAACACTTAAAGATTTCTTAAAACTTAGAAGAGATTTAACATTTTCCGACAAGACAAAATAATTTTCTATATCTTACTCTTAATTATCGTGACTATCTCTTTTAGAAAGATTCTCTTAACTAGACAGGACATATGCAAATCATTTCTAAAGTTCAAAGGTTATCATTCTGATAGTTCTTCAGAAACAAGACTTTAGCTCTCTAATGGCTATCTCTTAACTGTGGGATTTAGTGACTTCTGTTGCTATGCATTTCAGATAATTAATCATGACTAATAAGAGCTATGTCAGTTTACAGCAAACCCGAAAGAAAGAAAAAGGAAGAGAAGGAAAACCTTGTAAGAAATATCCTGTTTCTGAATTGCTCAGCTGGCAAATCAACAGACAATTTTCCACCAGGAGAAGTTAATTGTCTAAGCTGCAGTGGAGTTGCAGACCTGCAGCTTTCAGCAGGTTTCCCTGTGTACCAAAACCATTGATGAAATAGTTTAAACTTCTCAGCAGTGTAGAGGTCTCCTTATACTCCTACTATCCCCAGACTACAAGATGGAACCTTAATAAAAAGACCTTTGCTTAGCTGCATTTTACACTCATCACCAAGCTCTGATACAATTGTCCCTCTTCTTAATTTTTTTAAAGCTGTATTTGCCATGAGTTCTTTAACAATGTTGATGTTTCTGATAGGTTTTTATTAGCCTAATATTTTCACCAAAACTGCTACTATTCAAGGAATCAAACACATAGATATTTTCTCATGAAACATATCCTTCATTAGCTTACTCTGAAGAAGAGTATTTTCAAGATTTAGGATTTTCACTTCATTAGCTTTAAGCCCTGAAATTATTGTTAGCAGATCTGATATTTTGCACTGATTTCTTATAAGGAACTTTCAGGTGAAGCAACTCTACTTTTTAAAGACAGCTATATATTCTAAAGTTTGATACCCATCTATAAAACAGTCATTCCTTTTTTGAATGTCTGTATTCTTATCTCCTTATTAGATTTGCAAAGAATCATTCATTGCAGGTTGTTTGTTCAAGAGGTAAAGAACTTTATAAATTTCCCATACATTTCTTCTAAAACAATGTTCAGTGTATGGACTGCTTTCCCTTGCTTTTTAAAAAGGTTTTAAAGTGGCTTGTTTGTTCTTATATGTAGCATTTTGTCATCCAACTCCCATTAAAAACTTGGCACATCTCTTAGGGAAAATAAGGCGTTTTCCCCAAAGAACCCCAAAACCTTGAAACTCCAGTTTCCGTTTTCTTACAATTTTTCTTTGGGACTAACATTCAACAAACTCTGAGATGATTTTGTTCCTTCTTATTCTTTTAAAAGCTGTATTTTAAGTAGACCATGAATGTCTTTTTGAGTTGAAAAGTTTTCCCAGGCAATGTCACCAACTCTATTGGAAAAACTACCTTTCCCAGAATGCATTTTTCTTGTATCAGTGTGCTGTTACTAATTAGCTTAAGGACTTTATTTCCCATAGTTCTTTTTGAGTCTGAAAATCAACGTCTTGTTCTCTTCTCTGAGCTTGTTTTTAAAATTTTTTGCCTGGGAGGTTAGAACCAAGCTTTTTATGTTTCAATTATGGGACATCTGGACAATTCTATTCTCTCCTCAGCTGGCTTTAACAGGTGCCTCTGTTAGAATTATGCCATCACTCCAGCTACATGACTGTACCAATGTGCAGTTTGGAATTAAGCAAATGGTCTTGCAACGTACATCATCAGTGTGCTGTGGGAACTATGTGCACAGTGTGGTCATGCAATCAGCACATGAGTTGTGTATTTCCATAAGCCTGCTGCAAAGGAAGTCCTTAAAAGCCAGATAAACACCCCACCCTCTGTCTTCTCTACTCTGCTGTCTCCCCCTGCTCCATCATCTTTGTATCTCTTTCATCCCCAGGCCTGATTCTTTTGTCCCTCCTCCCCTTCCATCTAATAAAGCTGTCTGTTACTAAGCAACTGGGTTCTCTTGTGAGCATGACCTTTCTGCCAGTAACCATGGCAACCACCAGCACAATTTATGATGCATTTCAGCCTCTCCTTCATCAGACACAGGCCTTGGATCTGAACCACATCTGCATCATTAGCATGCTTGAGATGGGCATTCCTTTTACCAACTTCTCTTGGGGCTTGTGTTTGTCTTAGTCAGTGAAAAACAAAAACATTTACAACAGAGCTTTCCCATAGCTTCAGAGAGTCTTTTACTCTTAGATCTTTAACTCATTTTCCTTGTTCCTTCCCCCACAGATGCAGAGCTTCAGATACGACAGGCTGTGGCTCTATTCCTCTGCTAGCTGCCTCTGGAGATAGGAGCTTTCCCCCCTCCTGAACCTGCCTCAAACTCTAGCACCTTTCCTCCGATATTGCACCTTCCAGGGAGGAATCTGTCCATTCTCCACTTCTTCAGAGAGTCTTTCTCCCTGACAGTTAACAGTTTGGTCTCAATTTATCCCCTCTGCCTCAGAAACAGTTTTCAAACCTACAGTAGTAGTTTTCCCTGCTAATGAAGGTAGCTCAGATGATACACCCTCACGGACTACTCCATAATCCATAGTCCATAATCCTCAAATTTTCTTTGTGTCCCCATAAGATATACCACCCCCATCCAACAGGAAGTAGTATGAGAAGCTATGCCCAAATTCTCTAAATATACCAAGCTGGATTTGGAGATAGAATTAGCTCACTCCTTCTCTAAACCCAAAGATATTGCTATAAGAAAAACAAAAAGTTGAAAGACTCTGTGTCCCATATCAGAAGAGCCCTCTGGTGTGGGACAGAGAAAAACTGTTGGAGACCAACTCCGGACAGCTGTGTCTTGAATTTTGTGTGACCTTCCTTACTTTATCAAACCTTGCAAAAAACAGGTTCCTGGCCTAACCGCGGGCTGTACAACTTCCTGGAGTACGTGCTAATCAGCCAGCTGCAGGGGCCTGGGACCAAAGCGACCTCACCCTTCCTTAGGAATTTTCCATTCTTCTCTCCTTTTGCTTCCCCTGCTCCCCCCTCCCTGCCTGAAGTCCTGCTTATAAGCCTCAATACCCAGTCAATAAACGAGACCTTGATGTGACTCATACTGACTCTGTCTTCCCTTATGCGCCTGGTCTCCTTTCTCTCTCGCCCCCATTGATCTTTCAGGAGGTGCCTCCTTGGGTCTCCCCAATAACCTGGCCCGCGGGATGGGTCAAAAAACCAATATTTTTATATAAAACAAGTTGATTATAAATACAATCTCTTTCTAAAGAAGAAAAGAGGACAGTATAGTGATAAGATACAGGGTTAGATTATTGAACCTACTTTTATTTTTTTCTTTTTTTTTCTTTTTTTTTTTGGTTTTTTCGAGGCAGGGTTTCGCTGTGTAGCTTTGCGCCTTTCCTGGAACTCACTTGGTAGTCCAGGCTGGCCTCGAACTCATAGAGATCCGCCTGCCTCTGCCTCCCGAGTGCTGGGATTAAAGGCGTGCGCCACCACCGCCCGGCTATGAACCTACTTTTAAAGAGCAACTTGTTTAAGAATTATTTGCATTGCTGTGGATTTTAGTTTATTGATACAAATTTAAAGTTAATTTTGTTATACTGTATGTTTATTTTTACTCATGTTTAAGGTATTATGTTTATACAACTCATTTAAATTGTAATGGAACAATTAGTCTTCTATGATAGTCAAACTTATAGTCATGTTAAGTTTTCTATGTATACATAGATATATTTCACATAGATAGGTAATCTTCAAATACTTCAAAGACCTACAGAATATGGCATTTAAAATGTTTTTAAAAATTTAGACTTTCTCGACAATAAGACATGTCTGCTCCTGGAAGCACAGAATTACTTCAGAGAGGAGGATGGGCATCGAAGACACTCTATATGGAGTTTATCTTCTTCTTGTCAAAAATAGCCATTTGGCAAGAAACTGTTCTTGCCTGGACTGCTTGATTGACTGGACATGCAGGACCCATAGGAAGGTGACCACTGAACTTTGCTTGGCAAAATGGTCCTTCCGGTTCCTGCTTCGCAAGGAAACTGCCAGACATTCTATAGGACACAGAGAGAAGTTACTGAGAGACTCTAGGCCTGTGGGCTGAAGACAGATGCCCCAACTTTACAAAGGAACATTAGGTGACTGTCCAGGCTGCCAGCTGTCTCTGTCTACTCTTGCAAGATTCCTGAAAGTTGCTTGCATCCTTCTTCCATTTCTCAGGTAATAGTATATCTTTCTGGGGTCTTTGGTGCAGTTGAAAACTAGATAGTTATAATTTCCTCAGTTATGGTAAAAGATAAGTTAGATAAGAAACATAGACTCACAAATATAGCATAGATATGATATATTCTTTAATATTGTAACTGTAATTCTTGCTTGATAATTGTTTCATTATATGTAATTTTACTATGTTAAAGTTAAAACCTTCCATTTTGGAAAAGAAAAAGAAAAAAGGGGAAGTGTTGAGGATATTACTCTGTATAAATAAAATGCTGATTGGCCAGTAGCCAGGTAGGAAGTATAGGCAGGACAGCAGAGAAGAGAATTCTAGGAACAGGAAGGCTGAGTCAGGAGAAGCTGCCAGCTGCTGCCGTGAGTACCAACATGTAAGATACTGGTAAGCCGTGAGCCATGTGGCAAGGTATAGATTTATAGAAATGGGTTAATTTAAAATGTAAGAAGTAGATAGCTAAAAGCCTGAGCCATTAGGCCAAACAGTTTACATCATATAAGTCTGTGTGTTTATTTTATAAGTGGGCTGCAGGACTGCCGGGGTTTGGTGGGAGCTGGAGAGAAACTTTCAAGTTACACTTCTATTTGCAATGCAGGAAGTGTCCTCCTTCCTCTGAAGCCACTGTTTCAGCCTTAATATCTATGATTACCTGCTCAATCTTGGATCATGCATTATCTGCTATGATGATTTACTTTGGGAATCAATACCTGACAGAAAACAGGGTTGAACTGATCATATGCTCCTTCAGAGGACCAACTAAGAAAATGACTATGTCAGCGACAAATCACACTTAGTAACTTGGATCCCTGTGAAAATTTCAAGTGTCAGATTGTGTAACTAAGTTCACTTGGGGAATCTGACAAGACATATCAGAATATGTTACCAGCAAGCTTCATTTGGCAACCTTGAAGCACAATCAGGCATCAGCAGGCAGAATGGGAGGCTCTCAGTAAGACAGAAAAGATATAGGGCCAAGTAGCTGGATCGATGATCACCCTCTAGTTACCATGGGATGGTTTTCTATTTGATAATTGCATTCAGTGCTTAGAATACATTAAATTTATTTTCCTGTCATCTGCCTTTGGTTTCATTGTTTCAGCAGATGAGCACATTTAGGTAGGAGGGAGAAATGAATCAGCAGCTCTGAAGGAGATCTCCAAGAGTACCACAGGAATTACTTTCCATTGGTTGGAACTGAGAACACTCTCAGTATCGGTTCCTATTCTAGACACAAATTGAATGCACACACTCCTCCATCATAGGCAAGGAGGTGGCCAGGAAGAGGTTAAGGTTTGGATAGAAGGCCAAGGGTTTGAGCCAGTCTCCCAAACATGAATTCAAATGGTGAGATTGATTGTGGCTACTTGGGAAGGGCCCAGTGCCTGAAAAGAACTAGAGGCAATAATTTCACCCAAAGTGAAGTTCCTGTGGCATTTTAATAAGAATGCTTTTAAACGACCAGTTGGTATGCTCCACCTTTCCTGAGAACTGAGGATGGTATGGCATATGAAAATGGCATGATATATTAAGAGTCTTAGATAGGTTCTCAGAAATCTGGGAGGTGAACTCTGGACTATTATCAGACTGGAGGGAGATGGGGACCACAAATTCGGGAATATTTTCCTGGAGAAGGAGGTCTAAAACTGTCTGAGCCCTTTATTGGAAACCAATATGCCTCCACCATATTCAAAATGAGTCCACAATCAAGAAGAGATACTTAATTCATCTGACATATTAATTCATTGGCATATGGGTAAAGTTGAGCTGCCAGTGAGTTCATGGAAGGGAATCGCTAGCCTTTGGGTAGGAAAAGTTTGTCTCCAATATTTGGAATTGGAATCTGACTTGTGGCAATTTTCACAGGAGGCAGTAATAGTTCTTAAGTCCTCAGAAGTAGCCTGTAAGTGGGCGTATATGAATTAAGGCAGAGAAAGACTATTAAGGTGAAAGAGGTGATGTAGATAGTACAAAGGGATAATGGCTGCCGGGATGGTCTGACTGGAGTTGGGTGCCTAAGCAACTTGAGAGTGAGTGATAGGAGGAGTACAAGTGGGAGCCAGAGTTGGGCAGTTGATTGGAGGAGCCCGCTATTGGACACAAGGGCAGAGTTAGCAGTGGATACAAAGGGGCAGATGCCCAAGGAGCAGGATTGGGAGTTCAGATAGGCAGAGATTCATTAGCAGGGTCCAGAGCAGTACTAAGAGAGTCCTCAGTTCAGGTTGCATACCCAGGATCATGTGGACAGGAGAAGAGGAATCAAGGAGGGAGAGTTTAGAGCTGAGATAGAGAAAGACTTGGATGTAAAGTAACTCTTTGCATTTGCCCATTTGCTGGCAGAAGTTAGATAATTCCCATAAAATATTGGAGTCTAGTGAGCCATTAGGTGGCCCTTTTTTATAGTTTTTTTAAGGGATACTTAGGCCATATTTTGGTGCAAAGAATGAAAAGCTTAGAAGTCTTTATTTAACGCACTAAGCTGAGAGACTTGAGTTTCCAGAAGACATCCTAGAGGATAAGTGGAGCCAATGGTTTTGGAAGTCTCATTTTCCATGGCTGCAGCAGACAGAAAAAAAATAAATAAAATGAAAAAATAAATTTGATTAAAAGAATACGATCTTAGGCCTCCCTGGGATCAAGTGTGGATCAGTGATTGGCACAGGTCACCAAATGCTTCTGCAAGCCAGAAGAGTGAGGGCTAGGGCAATGTGAACAGAAGACAAAGGTCCAACAGTGAGAACAAAATCTCGAACCACAGTCATGGGGAATGCCTGAAGATCTATAGCCTGCAATGGGGGACAACTGTAGCCAATGTAGCAAATTCAAACACATGGAACTAAATGCAGAATTTCTGTCGCATATCCTGCACTCAAAAAATGCAATTAAGCCTACAGGTAGGTCTAATGAAGTCCAATGCTTATTAGAGTGACTCTTGGTTCAATCAGCTAATTGAGGAGGTTATTGAGATATTTTCTTCAGGTATGCTTACCATTAGGGGTTACTCATGTTCCAGTAGATAGGCCATATTGATGGACATACAAGAGCCTTAAATGAACTCAGTTGTTATTAAAGATAAAAAACACATAAACTTTAGTTGTAATAGTGATATTAGAAATTGGAGCAGAGTTCTAGAACTGGGAATGCAGTAGAATTTTCAAAGCAATATATTTATATAAAAATATTAAGAAGCTATTTTATGAATATGAATTGAATCTGAAGAAGAAAAACATGAGTGTCTCATCCAATGTAACTGTGCAATCACTTGTAGGGACTTACCGTAGACAACATAATTGCAGAGAATATAAATGTATTTAAATTTTAATTTATACGATAAACTAATCTTCATTTTTTATCATTAAGACACTATGAGATACTATAATTCTGTTGAGTCTATATTGAAGAAGCCTTGAAATCAACATTTCTTTCTTCAATCCTAACAGCTTTTTGTAGAGCACTCTAATATATATAAATATATTATGTACTTTTATTCAACTTCATGTTAAATTATGAGTATATGTTATAATTGAACAATAATATATTATTATATATCATAATTATAATTCTGCTTCATAAAGAAACACATATAGAATCTGATGAAAACATCACAGAGATAGCATCCAGAAGCATTTGGCAGCTTAGAGTCACAATCAACAAAGTCCAAACAGTAATAAAAAATTTCTGTAAATAGGTATAATCTAGGCAGCAGATGTTAACTCTCTCAGTCCACTTGCTATTTACTTATGGTTCTATTTGTCATGTGAGAGAAAACAGGAGGTACAATAAAAACCACACTAAGAATTTTTATTCAAGGAGGGTGAAGAGGGATTTTGCAATAGGCCTATTAAAAATGAACAATGTGGAATAAAGGGCAGAGGAATGTGTAGAATCTGCTTTTATAGGTCTGCCTGAATATGTGCATTTGGGTTTATGCAGCTGTGTGCTGCATGCACATAGATTAAGTGATCATTCTGCCAGCAGATTACATGATCACATAGTGCACAGATTATGTAGGATGTAAGGCCCTGTGCTGAATAAGCATTGTGCCTGACTGATAGACAGTGCATGCATGGTCATGTAGCTAGGGGGTGACTACAAATCATAGCATTCCACATTTGTAATTATGGCAAAAAAGATAGGGGGTTAAAGGTGTCAGGTAAACAGGAATGAGGGTTCCATGTCTCCCAGAAGTGTTCCCAGCAGACTCAGTGGGCATTGGTTAATACTGGGCTTAATTAAGGAAGGGGGCTTTTCTTGAGTTAGCCAGACATTCTGAGGTAGCTGAATTGTCTTCTGCTGCTTTGGTCCCTGTGGAATTCTCCTTTACCACTTGGATCTGGCTGTTGGGATCTGACAAGGTGCTGGAGAAGCAGAAGAGAAAGTTTAGAAAAAAAATTTACCTTGGGGTTCCCTGAGGAGTCCCAGGATGAGGGAGGGTGGTACCTGAACCAGAAAAGTTTGAATAATACTTATCTGAAGTGTGTCTGAGCTGTCCAGGAAGACCCAAGCTGTCTCTGGAGCTCAAAAGAATTTGTAAGTTTATGAAAGAGACAAATGTTAAACATAGTAGGAATCAACAAAATGGAATTTAAAATCTTGAGCTGGAAGCCATGGTATTATAATGTTTAGTGCTCTACTATCAGAATACTATCAGAATTTTATTTGTTAGTATTAGCCAAAATACAGAGAGAGAGAGAAAGACAGACAGAGAGAGAGAGAGAGAGAGAGAGAGAGAGAGAGAGAGAGAGAGAGAGAGACAGAGAGAGACAGAGAGAGACAGAGAAAGACAGAGAGAGACAGAGAAAGACAGATAGAGACAGAGAAGGAGGGAGAGAGAAATCAGAAACATACTCTCTTTTTTATTATTATCAATTAGGATTTTTTATCTTCACCTGAGACAAACCTTAAAGCATCTCTTTCCTTTATTATTCTAGTATACAGGAGACACAGGTTAATGATTGCTGAGAGCATTTAATAGTGAAGTATTGTTATATTAAATCTGTTTTTCAGAGTCCAGGCCCTTCTGAGAATTGGGATTGAATACCTCTTGACTGTTACTGTTCCTTATACTTGGGAATATTTTGATGCTCCTTGTGCCTCTGGGTCTATGGCTGACGGTGTTCCTGTAATAATTAGCTGGGTAGTTAATTAGACATTTGAATATTTTATTAGAGACACAGAGGGAAATTAATGAAGCAGAATATGGTCAATAGGGACAGGAGAATTTGGAGAGGGAATCAGGAAGAAAAAAAAAAACATATGGGGTTCACAATTCAGTGGGATTGAGTACAGTTGTGGGATGAAACCTCATTCTTCTGGAATTGGTGACAAGGTGGTTGATCCTGGTGTCCTCTGGAACATAAGAGAGCAGGGCCCTGTTTGTTTCACTGTTTATGGTGAGGCATATCCCCGGGGCAAGAGTAGGATAAAAGGTTTTAGGTGGGACATTTGTATGGAGTGGAGAAAGCCCTAGAGCTCAGCAGATGTTTGGGTTACAAGAACTAAACTGAAAGGTTCCTAAGATTTAAAGAAATGGATGAGAGGTGTTGACCTGGAGTTGGACTTGATCCCCAATGTGAATTGGGGGTAGGCATGGATTATCACATCTCTGGTAAGGGGTTGTCAGCAAAATTCTACACGAGAGTGCAGAGGTGATAGAGTAGAGAAGTGAGAAGTTGGACACAGAGAGGCGAAGAATTAGATATGAGGTCTAGTGTTAGAGCCTTTCTCCTATACCTGAGTTCAAGTGGTGAGATTGTTAGGTGTTGCTTGGGAAGGACAGAGAGGCAAAGAGCAAAAGGCAATAATTGCACCCAGTGAAGTTAAATTCCTGTGACATCTTAATAAGAATGCTTTTTATAGACCGGTTCATGTGCTATAACTTCCCTGAGAACTGAGGATGGTAAGGGATATGAAAATGTCAAGGTAAATTAAGAGCTTTAGATAAGGCCTGGGAAATCTGATAGGTGAAATTCAGAACATTATCAGACTGAAGAGAGGAAGGGAATCTCAAATCATGGGTTGATCTCCCAGAAAAGGATGTCAGTGACAGTCTGAGCTCACTTACTAGAAACCAGGAATCCCTCCACCCAACTTGAAAATGGGTCCATGACCACAAGAAGATATTTCATTTGTCTGAGAGTGGGCATATTGTTAAAATCAAGCTGCCAGTCAATCCCTGGAAGGGAACCCTAGCCTGGTAGGTTGGAAGAGGTTGGCTCTGATATTTGGAATTGGGATCTGACTTCTGGCAAATTTTACAAGAAGCAGTAATAGTTCTTAAGAACTGTATGTCCTGAGAGGTAGGCTGTAGGTGGGCTTTTATGAACTGAGACAGAGCCAGAATATTAGGGTGAAAGAGCTGATATAGATAGGACAGAATTTGCCTAGTTTCAGCAACTGTCTGTGAGGATGTGTTGTCCTGTATGGACTGCCTGTGGTGAATGGGTTGAGTCTGGTCCCTGGAGGCCACTTTCCTAGCTACCTGGTCAGCCTAGTTATTTCCCTTAGAGATGATGGAGCTATCGATCTCATGAGACTGGCAGTGAGTGAGTAATTCCATCACCTTGGGGAGATGGGAGGATTTTAGCATGGACATTATTTGGCCTGAGTTAATTTGGATCCTTCTTTTGCTGTGAAAAGCCCACTCTTATTTTCTTATAGGATCATGGATCAGGAGGATATGAAAAGCTTATTTGGAGTATGCATAACATTTAGGGATTGTCCCTATGCAAACTGGAATGCATGGGACAGAGCCATTTGCTCAGTCTGTTGATTCGTAGTGTGTGCCTATGCTTCTACCACCCCAGTAACTGACCTTATGGCATAACCCATTTTATGGGTCCCCTCATGTACAAAGGATCTGCCATCTGTGTACAAGGTATAAGTGGCCTGAAGCAATGTGCTCTCTGGTATGTGTGAAGGGTGTGACAATGGTTCCTCTAGGACTTCAGTTTAGGAATGGGATGGGGAATAGTGCTAGGTCTAGGAAGGAGGCTTGAAATTTTAAGGGTTGCACAAGTCTGGAAATTAAATGTGGCATCTTCCAGTAATGCCACTTGGAGAGAAAGAACTCTGTATGAGGTAAAGTTTTTAAGTCTTTTCAAGTTAAAAGATGCGGCAGGTTGTGGTAGGAGAAGATACTGGTCTGTGACCCAAGGTTAGTATATTTGATTCACAAATAAGGAGCTCAGCAGCTGCTAAAGCACAAATGAAGGTTGCCCATCCCTGTGTGGTAAGGTCTACTTTTTGACAGGTATGCTACAGGTTCAAAGGAGGGTTCCAGCTGGTGCCCCAGGATCTCATTGGCATATCCCTCTCTTTCTGTTACATAGACAGAGAAGGGATGAATTATGTCGGTAAAGTGCAGCAGCCGGAAGGAGAGCCTGTTAGAGCTTCTGGAAAGGTTTAATAATGGGAAAACTCACAACTCAAAGGAGTGATAAAGCAGCCTGTCAAATGGAAAGTGAGCAGTTGTAATTGAATGTGCCTTGGTACAAAATTCCAGGCACATGGCGCCAAGGGCCGCTTTGTCAAGTGGCACCAATGCTATATTTGCAGAAAATTTACCATGCAAGGGAAAACAGCAGGTTCAATGAAAGCCGCTATTAGAGATTTTATTACTGGAGGGTAAAGAGGCATTTTGCAGTATGCCTACTAGAAATGAATGGTGTGGAAAATGGGAGGGGGAATGGGTGGAATCTGTTTTTATACTTCCCCTCTAACATGCACATATGGGCTTATGTAGCTATGCCATGCATGAACAATGATTATATGATCATATAGCACAAGGATTACTTAGGAACTAGGCCCTGGGATGACTAAGCTTTCTGCCTGTGTGATGGACAGAGCATGCACTGTCATGCATCTAGAGGGTAGCTAGGAATCATAGCACCAACAGCCACCATCAGCCAGTTTTCTACTGTCAGTTGGAGGCAAAGCCCAGGGTAAATTACATTTTATCCTGAGTTCCCCTATTCAGTTTTCCTGCTTCTTTTACAAATCACAGGGAGTGGGGAGAGATAGAAGAGTCAGCAGCTCGGATAGAGATCTCCAAGTTAACTGCAGTCATTTGTTTTCATTCCTAGTTTAGACATCTCTCCGTATTGGTTCCTAATGCATATCTATTTTAATAGGAGGCAGTCAGATCAAATAAAATGCCTGCATTCAAGGGTTTAACCAGCTGGACTCCTGGCTAAAGTCAGCTCTTAACTGGATTTAGCAAAAGCCTGGCTGTAAACAACACAAGAGAAGGAAAACTATCCCAGAGACCTGCAGCAGACAGAGGCAATAGAAATCTAGGATAGGCAGGCATTTGGTAGGATTTCCCACATTCCTGCTCTGAGTTACCTGTTCCTGTTGGATGTGCAAAGCACCTGCTTCATCCTTATTATCTATGGTCACTTGCTCAGTCTTGGATCTGGCATTATCTGCAAGGAAGACTTACAATGGGAATCAGTAACTGAAGAAACCATGAATGCATTGATCATATGCTCCACTGGAGCTCCCACTAATAAAATGGCTATGTCAGGGACAATTTTCACTTAGCCACCTTCGACTCTGTGAAAATTTCAAGTGTCAATTTCCACAAATAAGTGCATTTGGGAATCTGGCATGGCTGATCAGAAACTGTTACCAGCAAGCTGCAATAGGCAGCCCAGAATCACAATCATCCATCACCAGTCAGCATGGGAGACTTTCAGTAAGATAGATAGAATACAGGGCCAAGTGACTGGGTAGGCATTCAGTGGCTAGGATGATTTGCATTTTTTTCTGTCCTCCAGTTTCATTTTCATTGTTTTGTCTGCAGCACAGATTTAGGTGGGAGGGAGAAATGGTTCTTGTGGTAGGTTGATTCCCAATTTTCTGAGGAATTGCAACACTGACTTCCAAAGAGGCTGTCTGTTTGCATACCATTGGAAATGGAGGAGTGTTCCCTTGCTCCATGTATCTCTCAATATTATACAATATCTCTCCAAATATACTTATCTATATCAATTACCTTCATATGTGTATATTTTATATGTTGTGTTTGCATACATATTTACATATGTTTGCATGAATATGCTTCTCAGACATAGTCAGAATTGCATATATGATTACTCTATTTATATTATTTCAGACTTCTTTCTGCTTCCTTGTGCCATACCATGTCTTCTCTATTAAGTTTCATAATTAATAACAATGTGTAATTCAATACCAATTGTTATTATTAGTAGAAACACATGTATGAGATATAGTAGAAATATATATATATATATATATATATATATATATATATATATATTACATTTAATAATTTCAATTTGGGTTGGGGTTTAAACATGACTTATCATTATATGTCACTGTCAAGCTGCATAGGAAGACAGATAAATTATTAATCAGCTACAGAACGAAATATAACATTTCATGTAGATGCCAGGAAGTAGGCCTAAGCACACACATATATCATTACACCCCTATTTACCACCTGCTGTTTTCTTTTCTATAGATAATTAGAGTCAGATTCCAAGGTAAATTACAGTTTTACCTCTTGTCTTTCAATTTCATGGCTTCTGCAGCAGGAAACATTTACGGGGACAGAGAAATGTATCAGAAACACTGATGGAGATCACCAAGATTACCACAGGATTTGTTTTGCATTGCTAGGAATGAGATCACTCTCCTTACTGGTTCTTATCCATACTCAATTTGAATGCAAACAATTGGACAATCAAAAGCAAGGAGAGCTAATAAGACCATCAGCATTGTGTGTTGTTACAAGTCTGCCTCCGGCTATATTCCAAGTCTCTGTCTATTGGCCCAGAGCATGCAGACTGCTCCTGAAATCTGCCTGAGACAGAGCCCATGGCAATTAGCAGTCAGGATTGCTTAATTCTCAGGAATGCACCAGCATCTCTGAATGAGATCTCCAAGCATACAAAAGGATTTGCTTTTCATTGGTGGAATTGAGATCACTCTTCTTATTGATTCTGACTCCAAGCACCCTTTGAATGTGCACACACCTTCAGTCAGAGGAAATATGAAATAATAAAGTTGTTAGCAGAGTGGGATTTTACCAGTCAGGCTCTGCTTGTATTCCAGGTCTCTGTTGCTCATGGATATAACCAAAATCCCACTGCATATTGCCCTGGACATGGCAGACTATTCCTGGCATAGCCAGGAGACACAGTCTGTGGGATATAGCCAAGTCAGGGTACGTTTCATTCCAAGCATTACAGCTCTGAGTCACCAGCTCCTGGCACAAATGTAGTATGTATATTCTACTGCTTCCCTTTAAAGATGTGACATTCCTGTCTCTGTTTGCAATGTTGCAGTATCTGAAAGGAAGAGAATTTAATTCAGGCTTTAGTATCTGTCAGAGACTAGGGGAGCCCTGCTTCTTTATCTCCCCTGAGAGAGTCATGGGTATAATTGTTATGGCATTATCAGGTTTTCTATTCATTTTTACAGTTTCAAATGCTCAGAGACTGTAAGGACAGAATGTTGAAAATAATATGCAATAGAGGGTTTGAAAAAATATGCACATATGTCATGTTTCCTAACAATGTTACGTATACTGTTGCTTCATCATAGGACCTTCACTAGCCAGATAATTTCATCTTGTTTGGTTTTTGAAATACGTCATGTATTGTCTTTTTCCTCAGGTGGTTGTTTTTGCAAAGTCATACACCTGCTTCTAGGACACTGGCATCCTGTTTGGGGACCAAATATCTGGAAGAAAGAGACCAATTTTGTAAATTGTAATGCAGGTGCAGAACAGTCTGAAGTTAGTGTATCCTATGTAGAATGAGGAAAATGCAGTCATTTCCAAAGGAGTATGTATGATTTCAGGCAGAAAGTGCTTTTCTAGTGACAAGACTATCTCCAGTCCAGTTAAGCTAATGAAACTTTAACTAGGTAACATAGACTTGCAAAAAAGGAGCAATTTAGCCAGGCAGTGGTGGTGCACGCCTTTAATCCCAGCACTCGGGAGGCAGAGCCAGGCGGATCTCTGTGAGTTCGAGGCCAGCCTGGACTACCAAGTGAGTTCCAGGAAAGGCGCAAAGCTACACAGAGAAACCCTGTCTCAAAAAACCAAAAAAAAAAAAGGAGCAATTTTAGTTACAGTGTTTCACCTCCAGCGGAAGGCTCATTTTTATCTGAAAAAGAATAACAATAACTTTAGCATACTTAAGCAAATGAAACCTTAATTGGGTTACAATGAAATCAGGACAAGTGAGCCTCATCACTGCTCAGATGCTGTCAACATCCTGTGCAGAGTGACAGATAGAGTTCCTGAGTGATGTAGTATGGCTGACTGAATCATGCCCACAGTGACTGACACACAGCAAATGGAAAGGTATTGCCTCAAAAAGGGTGCAGGCCTCCTGTGGTTATCAGCAAAGCATGGCATATGGAAAAGCCATAAGACCAAACATCTCCACCTGCATTCAGGCAGAGGAAGGCCATTCAGCATGAGGAATATATACCCAAGCCACAGCCAAAGCAGTTGCAAGAGACCCTTCTCCAATTGCCACGAGTCCCTCAAATAGATGAAGCCTAACTACTGTCACATCTGTGCAGAGGAGCCAGGTAGATCCTATGAAGGCTCAATGATCATTGGCTCAGAGTCTATGAGTTCCCATGAGACAGGCTAGCAATTTCAGTGGGTTTTCATGTAATTTCCCTGACCCTTCTGGCTCCTACAATCCGGCTTCCTTCTATTCAGTAGAACTCCCTGAACTTGGCACATTGGTTGTGGGTCTCTGATATTGTCTCCAGTATTCACTGTATGAAGGTTGTCTGATGGCAACTTCAGTTGTCCACAATCAAATTACAGGGGATGGCCAGATCAGGCTATGGAACTACTGCAGCCAGCAGTCTAGGATGTGGACATATGGAAGACTACAAAGACCCATGGAAATGATGCTTGCATCAGTCTTCTACAACCTCCATAAATTTCCTCTTTTCCAGTCATGTCTCTCAGCACTCTCCCGGTCTGCCCATTCTAACCTAATAAATCAAGTTCCCCTGCCTACCCACCCACCCAAAGTCCAACTAGGGAATCTCCTCTGCTCTCCCTTGCCAGCAAGATCCATGGGAGCTCCTTTATCCCTCTTGTTACCTAGCCTCTCTGGGTTTTTGGATTGTAGCATGGCTATCTTAACTTTTATAGATAATACCCACTAAAGAGTGAGTACATATTATATGTGTCTTTCTGGTTCTGGGTTATCTCACTCAGGATGATTTTTTTTCTTGTTCTCAATATTAGCCTTCAAATTGCTGGTGTCATTCATTTTAACATTTGAGTAAATCTCCATTGTATAAAAATACCACAATATTTTATCCTTTCTTTAGTTGAGGGACATCTATGTTGTTTCCAGTTTCTGGCTATAACAAATGAAGCCGCTATGAACATATTTGTGCTCCTGTCCTTGTAGTATGATTGAGCATCCTTTGGTATATGCCCAAGTATGATATCAAAGGGTCTTTTGGTAGATTGATGTCCAATGTTCTGAGAAACTGCTATTTAATCACATATCTATGCATGTTATGAATCTTTAACATAGTTGATAATTTCATACATGTCCACTATATTTCATTATTTAAATCTTCTTTCTGATTACTCCTGCAATACCATGTCTGCTCTTCTAGATGTCAAAACAAATGTCACTTTTTATTAAAATTAGGTTATCACACATATACTAATGTATATATAACTAATCCACACTGTGTACATAGTTTAGCTATTATGTGTAACTGGTTTTAGCTTTTGCCTTTTGGAGTTGAAAGGCCTATCAATGTTATTGTATTATAGACATGCATTCTTTCTATCTTAGGATCCATCATTTGCCTGTAGATTTTCTGCTATGTGTGGGAAGGTTAGTGAGTTTCACATATATGTTGGCAAGTCTTTAGGGGGACTTTTTTTTGCCCTCCAGCTCCCAAATAAAGTCACAGATAATAATTAGAATTAGAAAGCTTGTCCTTAGCTTATTCTTGTTCCCAACTAACTCTGATAATATTTCAACCAATTTTTATACTACTCTACATTATGCCACAAGGTGCCTTAACTCTCCCCCATACTGTACTTCTGAAATCCTCCATAACTTACTGACAAATTCCCTGCTTCACAAAGTTTTAACCTTAGATTCTATGTCAGCCATGACATAACAAGTATGCCAGGAAGGGATCATTCAGCACTTTATTATACCAATCAAAATATGTCTTGGCAGAGAAATATCTTCACATTGTACAAAAGATTATCCAACAACACAAGAAAGATTTATGGTGTCATTGTACTAATGTTGTCAATGTATGTATTTATTTATTCATTTATTTATTTATTTTTGGTTTTCAATATTTCCTACTTATTTGCTTTTAAATTCCTATCAAACTTAGAACACATTCTTTTAGAACAGGTGTCCTTTTCCTTAGGATCATAAGCTAGACATGCTTTCTTTTTCTTTTTCTTCTTTTTTTGTGATTACAGACATGGTATCTCTGTGTAGCATTGCACCTTTCCTGGAACTGATTCTGTAGCCCAGGCTGGACGCTAACTCACAGAGATCTGCCTGCCTCTGCCTCCCGAGTTCTGTGACTAAAGGCATATGCCAACACTGCCCAGTGCATCCTTTATTTTCTGAGTTTAAGAATATTGGAATGTTGTGGATTCAACAAGTAGCATTGGACACAACACTGTCATCTTTTATCTTTTGGGGAAGCTGTGGATTTATGTAATAGTGTTATTAAATGCTGGTTTTTTTTTCTGAGAGTTAGAGCTAATGTCTGTGGATACAAGGATGAATACATAGAACACAGTTAGAAATTATAATGCTTCAGAAAAGTAGCACATAAATGCTCTGCGTTTTTGTAGACTAGCTACCTAGCCATGTGTAGTAGGCTAGGTTACCATATTGGGCATATTTTGTCTTCCTGTCAATGACATACGTCTGCATTACTGAAAAAAGTTGGAGTGAAAAATTTGACATGTCTTTGGGAGCCTAGACACTATTATCTTATCAATGGCCCACTATTGGTAAATTATAACATTTGGAGATAGTTGTATAATCATCCATGACGTTTTATATTCTTGTCAGCTGTGGTTTTCACATTAACACAACATGACGATAATGAGTAGCAGTAACAGCTCTATTAATGTCTTAAGGGACTGCCTCTATGTCCTTAACAGTGTAAGAAGTTGTTAAAAGGATCTTATTTTCAACAAGAATGATGATAAAACATAATTTGACAGAATTCTGAGCTTTTTCTATGTAGGGAATGCCTCAGTGGTACCCCTGGTCCATACATTTGAGGATTATGAAAAAGAGACACATTTATTGATCCTAAAGGTTTAATCCAGTAGTCAGATAACAAATTTTGAAACTTGGGGAAATGCAAAGGATAGATCAGAGATAGGATAGAAGTTGTTGTACACTTGATAACATAAAAGGAAAATTTGTGTCCTCTCTGACTGATATTCCATTATTTTACTTTTTGCTTCTAAGTTTATAATATGCACAGCCTTGGAGAAGGCTCTGTCAGCAGCCTGGTTGCTTGGAAACAAGAAAAACTGGAAGCTCTTTCCAGAATACACATACAAAAGGCATGAATAGTAGCAGTAGCATCTATACCAGGATATGACACATAGGCATTAACAGTAACACCTCTGAATTTTACTGGCCAGCTTGCATACCATGTTTGGAAAATTGTATACATGTTAGAAACACGATGTCAATCTGCCATTGTTAATACATATCTTCATGCAACTAGTATTTGATTGGTATTTAAGCATTCTTGTACAATTGATTCACATTACCTGGATTTTCATACAAAATTATTTCACTATATAATGCAGCAAACATTCTCCTATATCTTGAGGAAGAATCATGAAGCCATATATTATCAGAGTGGCTTACATTATTCAATGAATTGATGAAAGAGGAAACAGATTTTTTCATCTGAGAAGCTGCTCATGTGGTAGTAGATGGCCCCATAACACACACACACACACACACACACACACACACACACGTGCTTTAACTGAATTCAGTTGTCAGTAAAAAGAGAGTTAGTATATAAAATAAGGATGAAGGAATGATAATGGTGATCATATTGGAATTTCAGTGAAGGGAATGTAGTGAACTGTTCCAAAATTTCAATATTCATTAGTTAATACTGCACAAAATATTCCTTGAGTATGAATTGTCAAGTGTTCAAGGCCATACTAGAACAGAGTCAAGTGTCATGACACATGCTTTTAATCCCAGTACCAACCGTAGAGACCTGGATGTCTGTACAGACACAATGAGAAGGAAGTGAGGTAGCTGGACTAAGCTAGCCAATGAGAGGGCAGAACAGCAAGTCAATGAAGGTGTGGGTAAGACAGGAAGAAGCTTGCACTTGGAAGCTTCAGGGTTGGTGAGGTAAGGTTGGCTGGTGACTTTTCCTATTTCTCTGATCTTTAAGTCTTTCACCCCTATATTTGGCTTCATGTTTTTATTTAATAAGATCATCTATAAATTGGTCTACATGCAGGTCTTAAATCAGGTGGTATATTCTATTAGGCTTCTTAACTGTAAGTGTATGAGTTCAAAGGAGAAGGGGTAGGGTGAAGTAGCATTTTTCTGAGAAGTTCAGAGATGAAAGCCTTAAGTCCTCTAAGCTCTGGAGTGAGAGAGGGTACTGAGCTTGAGTAATGTACCAGGTAGTGTGCTGCAACTGAATAAAGATAGAGAGATGGTGTCTAGCAACAGAAGGGTTCTGGGTTTCCAAGACAATGGGATCCACCTGAGAGATTGAAAAGGAAAATGACATGTTAGAGTTAGTGGGCTAAGTGGATAGGAAGAGGAGGAGAGGAGCTGCTGGCAAGTCTGTGGTAAGTAAATGGGGGAGAAAACGAAATAGAAGCTCCTGCCTTAGCTAAAAAAACTCTTCCCTTTAGGGGCACAGGGCAGCTTGACACATCCAAAAGTGTGTGGGGAAAGAAATATACCCCTGAAAAAACAGTTAAGTGGTGGGGTTTGGTGAGGGAGCTGGGGCTGTCCCCCTACCCAGACAATAAGGAGATGGGAATGATTGGTGATACCCCAAAACTCCCACAGGATGGAGTAAGTGGATCCAAGGGGCAAAAGGAAGGAAATGGGTCAAACTAATAATATAATGGCTGCTCTATTCCTGGTGAAACATTACTGTTGATGGGTCAGGGCTGCAAAGCCTACAAAATTGTCTAGAGTGTGGTCTTTGATTGATGTCCCCATGCCATGAGGTACACAGGGGCAGTCAACTGACCTATTTCGATTTTGATAGCATTTTGGACAAGACCCAGGTGCCTACATGGAGCAGGGCAGGCACAAACCCAATGGCCTGATCTACCCCATTTAAAACAGGGACCTGGAGGCCTATGTGTAGCTGGTTGGATAGCCTGTGCCAGCCTTTGGCAGTCTTGTTTTCAGGCTTTCTCGTCTCTCCCATGGTACCCCTTAAAAGCCATTGCTAAGACTTCAGCCTGTGGGGTCAGGGGTGTTTTCTAAGGAAGCCTAAGTTTGACCCTAAGTTTGGGGAAGCCCTGTAAGACAAAGTGGGGCATAAGGAGTGTCTGCCCTGTGGGCTCTCAGGATCTAGGTTAATTTATTGTAGGAGAGACTTTGCAAGTCATTCTAGAAAATGAGACTTGTTCTCCACTTACCTTGAATTATGTGCTTTGTCTTTTCATTCTTCACTGGTTTGAGGGCAACCTTAGGAAGACCTGCAACAAAGCAGATCATAAAGTGATGCCTAGGTAGAGAGCCATCTAAGATATTATAACACCAATGTGGGACCTGATCCAGAACCACCTCCCCTCCAGGAGGATGGGCTGCATTAGTCTGGTGGACCTTGTCCACATATATTCTAGCCTGTTCCCAAACTTGTCTACTCTCCTCAGGAAGTAGGTTATTAGCAAGAATAATATATATATATATATATATATATATATATATATATATATATATATAAAATGAAAGGTGAGACTATAGGAGAAATATGTTTATATTGTTTTAAAAAGGAAGTAGAAGTAGAGGTATAAGAACCCAGTATTTTGTCTATTTGAGAAAGTTCTGCCAGTGAGAAAGGGACATGTACCTTAACCAGTCTATATACCCTGGCAACCTTTCGCAAAGAGAGAACAGCCACTGGGTTGGCCTGACTGGGTTTGGGTTCCTTAGCAGCTCAATAATCCATGACAAGGTGAGTAAAGTTGGGGGGCAGACTCGGGCAGTAGGAGACTTCTGATATCAGAGATGGGGAAGGAGCTGGAGGAGCTGAAGGAGCAGTTGCTCAAGAAAAGAAAAGGGGAGATGATAAAGGCAGGGGTTCATAAGAAGTGTCTAAAGCAGTAATAAGAGGTTCCTCAGGTTCATGTTGCATAGATAGGAACACATGGGAAGATGAATAGGAAACAAGAAGGGTCTTTTTGGAGCTGAGATAGAAGAAGGCTTGGATATAAGGTAACCCCTTCCATTTGCCTGTTTGCTGGCAGAAGTTAGGTAATTCCCATAAAATATCGGGGTCCACTTGGCCTTAGGTAGCCATTATTTATTGTTGTCTAAGAGATTCTTAGGCCATTTTTAGTGTAAAGACAGATAAGCTTAGAAGTCTTTAAGTAAGGCATTAAGCTGAGAGATTTAAGAGTTTCTAAAAGCCATAACAAAGGAGATATGGGGCTAATGGGATTGGAAGTCTTGTTTCCCATGGCTTGGATATAAAGAAAGTAAATATTTAATTAAATAATTAAATTATTTGAAAAATGAATGAATAAATAAATAAATAAATGTGGTCCAAAGGCTAAAATCCCAGGTGTTCCCAAGATTGAGTGATGATCGGTTGTTTGGCACAAGTCACTCAGCACTTTGTGAAGCAAGAAGAGTGAGGGCTGAGTCAACAGCTCAAGGACGAGGGTCCTACAGACAAGGAAAAATGAGAGTGATGTCTCAGACTTCAGTCCTGGGGAATGGCTAATGGTTTAGCCTGTATTGAGGGATGACGATAGCCAAAAAAAAGGCTGTGGATGGGTGTTCCCCAGTCCCAAGAATATCTGAAGGAAACCAAGTGATCAATGGTCATTCCAATGAGTCCAGGGGACTATTTAAGTTGGCTGGTATAGAAAAAACTTACCAATAGAATAAGTCTTCTGGTGACCAGGCATATGGAAGTGGCAGTTGAACATGAATGAACCTTGATACAAGGCTCTGGACACAAGGTACTGGGAGGGTCTTCTTTGTCATGCAACACCAATGTTATTCATTTATAGTGCTATTTGCCATTCAAGAGAAAACAAGAGGTACAATGAAACCCACTATAAGAGTTATTATTGTGGGAGGGAAAAGAGGGATTGTGCAATAGGCCTACTACAAATGAATTGGTGTGGAAAAAGGTGTTGGGGAACAGATGGAAACTGCTTTTATACTCCCCCTATAGCATACTCATATGGGCTTACATAGTTATGTCATTCAGGAGCATAGACTATGTGGTCAAGCTTCATACAGATTACATGATCACATAGTACAGGGTTACTCAGTAGGCAAGGACTGGGATGACTAAGCTATCTGCCTGACTGATGGAAAGAGGACGTACAGTCATGTAGTTAGGAGGTGACTGGGATTCATAACAACACAAGAGCCATGATCAGCCAGTTTTCTACTGTTAGTTGGAGGCAGAGCCCAGGGTAAATTGCATTTTATCCTGTGTTCCCCTTTCAGTTTCCCTGATTCATTTAAAACACACAGAGAGGGGGGAGGGATTGATGAGTCAGCAAATCTGATGGAGATCTCCAAATTCACTACAGTCATTTGCTCTCCATTCCTAATTTGGACATCTTTCTCCGTATTGGTTCCTAATCCATGTCTATTTGAACAGGGGACAGTCAGGTCAAATAAAAATGCTTGCAGTTAAGAGTTTTACCAGCCAGGCTCCTGGCTAATGTCCAGCTCCTAGCTGGATTTAGCCAAAGCCTGGCTGTAAACAACACAAGAGAAGGAAAACTGTCCCAGAGACCTGCAGCAGACAGAGGCAACAGAGACCTAGGATGGGCAAGGATTTGGTGGGATTTCCCACACTCCTGTGCTGAATCACCTACACCTATTTGTTTTTCAGGAAATGTGATCCTTCTTCTGAAGCCACTGCTTCATCCTTAATATCTGTGATCACTACCTCAGTCTTTCATCATGCACTATCTGCAAGGAAGATTTATGTTGGGAAACAATACCTGACAGAAACCAGGGATATATTGCTCATCTGCTCCTCAGAGGACCCACTAAGAAAATGACTAGGTCAGCTACCATTCTCACTTTACCACTTGGGACTTTGAAAATTTCAAGTGCCAAATTCCACAAATAAGTGTATTTGGGGAATCTAAATGGTGTATCTGAAACTGTTACCTGAAAGGTAGGATTTTGTAGGATGCAAGACCCTGTGATGACAAAGCATTGTGCCTGACTGATGGACAGTGCATGCATGTTCATGTAGCTGGGGGCAGGGGCTAGAAATCATAACATTCTACACTTGTAAGTACAGTAAAAAAGATAGAGGCTATGGGTGGCAGGTGAAAAGGAATGGGTGAGCCCTGTCCCTCAGATCTCCTTTCAGGTAACTCGATGGGTGTTAGATAATATTGGGCGGAATGGAACAGGGCTCTTCTTGAGGTAGACAGACATTCTGAATTCTTCTGTTTTGAGTCCTGTTGAATCTGCCATTGCCTCTTGGATCTGACATCATGCTGGCAAGGCAGAAGAGGAAGTTTAGAAAAAAAAATTACCTGGTTAGTCCCTGAGGAGTCCTCACAGCTTTTTGTAGACACTCTAATAAATATGCATAATTATATAGTATATTATATTGTATTATACTGTACTATGTATTATTCATCTACATAAAAAAACCACAATAGAAACTGACACAAACTGATCACAGAGACAGCAGTCAGATGCACTTGGCAGCCCAGAGTCATAATCAGCAAAGTCCAGAGAGGAATGAAGACATTCTTGTAAGCAGTGAGAGTCTAGGTCAGAGCAACTAGAAACTCACTCATCCCACCAGCCTCCATCAGCCAATTTTCTGCTGTTACTTGGAGGCAGTGCCCTGGGTAAGTAACATTTTATCCTGTGTACATTTGGCAGTCCAGAATCACAGCAATCAGCCATCAGCAGGTGGAAAGCAAGGTTTTCAGGTAGATAGCCAGAATGCAGGGCCATGTACCTGGATATATGATCATCTTCCACATACTAGAGGATGCTTTTCTCTTTTGACAATTGCATTCTGGGCCTAGGATACATTAAAATACATTAAATCATTTCAGTTTCGTTGTTTTGGTGCAGCATACATATACTTGGGAGGGTGAAATGACTCAGCAGCTCTGAAGGGGATCTCAAAGAGTACCCCAGGATGTGCTTTCCATTGGTGGAATTGAGTTCACTCTTCATATTGGTTCCTGTTGGAGGGTGCATGCCCCAACCCCACATTTTCCCACAGAACTCTTGAGTAGAAGCAGCAGGAAATATTAGTTAGAAGGATAGAGGGGAGAGAAACAAATAGAAAATACAGGAAAACCTCAAGCAGGCTGTATCCTAATCCATCCTGCATCTACTGTGTCTGCCCTAGGGTATTTAAAGGAATGACAAAGGTTGAATCAAAAGACCTTCCCCCTCAACAGTTAAGTGCAGACCATCTCAGACACCTGCATTCAAGCCCGTGGTCCAATCATCCTCTCTAATCAGACCTTCTTGGTAAAGCCCAAATGGGCTCCAACAGGGTCCTATTCCAACGACAATTTGAAAGCACACACTCCTCAGTCAGAGGCAAGGAGAGGAAATAAAGTTGTCAGCAGAGCAGGTTCTCACCAGTCAGCCTATGGCTGTATTCTGGGTCTCGGTTGCTCATGGGTATAGCCAAAACCTGATTGTACATTGGCTCAGACAAGGCAGAATGTTCCTGACATACAAGGGGAGACAGTGCCTGTTGAAAATAGCAAAATCAGAGGTAGTATTATTCCCAGCATTACAGATCTGAGTCACCTGATCCTGTGAAATGTGCAGCAAACAGATTCCTGCTTCTGCAGCTACTGCTTCTCTTTAAAGACGTGGCATCCCTGTCTCAGTTTGAATTTACTTCAGGCTTTGGTATCTGGCAGAGACTAGCGAAATCCTGCTCTTTCCTCTACCCTGTGAAATTTATTGTGGGAATGGTTATGGCATTGTACTTTTATTCAGAGACCTTAGAGTCACTGAAAATATGGAGCAGCAACATCTGCAGACATTACTATATTTGTCACCAAAGGCAATAAAGTATGCACAATAAAGTAGAGCACAGGAAACTTACTTGTTATCATCCTATTGTCATTAGGTTCTTAGAGGCTCAATTTTGCATTCTTGGTTTGCATTATCACTGTATTCTGACACACAGAATCTCTTGTACATGATCTTTTCTTGCTTGTCAGCCCATTCCTGTCTATGACATCAGACAGGGCTTTGAGCTTTGTTGGAAATCAATTATTTATTCATGCTGGAAGAGAGATATTCAATATTCCCTTGAATATAATAAACACCAGAATCCTTTTTTTTCTTGGGTATTTCTTTTTATATGCTTTGAACCAGTGAAGATCTTGTCTTGAGTTTCCACCTTCAGACTCTGAGTTCCTATGTCTAATAGTAAAGTTCATACTGGAAATTGTTGGTATGTTGGAATCATCAAACACCTCTGAATTTGTTGGAATCTTTCTGCCATCTTTTCAATACAATTGCATGGGGATCTCTGGCAGAAATGAAGACATGAAACATCATGTTTCCCAACTATTGCCTGAAGTAACATCTCTGATGAAGGCCAAGTGATGCACAGATATATGAGTTTATCAATATCATCAGGACTCAGTTTACTTCTATATGACCCTTGCAGAAGGAAAGAAATTGTCTTTGTATAAGTCTGTAACCATTCTAGTCTCAGGTTCTTGGCCATTAAATGCAGGGTGGGGTATTTCTTCCATTTCATGGTCTTAATGATATCCCTCATAAATACTTGATTCCTCCCAATTATTTGTCCTCTGTGACAAAAATGTATTTGAGAATTGCTCACTATTTTCTCTTTTAGGGTATGTAGCTCATGAGAATGAGTAATTTTGTTTCTCCTCCTTTTAATGTACTAACATGTAGATTAACCTTCAGTCCGATCACATATAGTCAATCCCAGTGAAGATTCTAAGTAGCAACAGATAGATTTCTGTACTATGATGACATAAGATTGTAGGGACTTCAAAAAATGGTTTTTCCCCCATTATATTGGGAGGTGTTAAATATATTTTTTTTTCGTTTTTTTCGTTTTTTTTTTTTTTTTTGGTTTTTCGAGACAGGGTTTCTCTGTGTAGCTTTGCGCCTTTCCTGGGACTTGCTTGGTAGCCCAGGCTGGCCTCGAACTCACAGAGATCCACCTGGCTCTGCCTCCCGAGTGCTGGGATTAAAGGCGTGCGCCACCACCGCCCGGCCTAAATATATTTTTGAAATGGTCTGTTAAGCTCCAGTTTGGCACTAAAGGTATAAATTAGGCCATGAATTAAAACAAATAACACATCACAGCCACATTAGTGAGAAAATACTGACACCCTTCATAGTATAAGGGATTCAGTTTTCACAATATCTCTCCACTTGTTCTATGATGCATTTCAAATACATTATGACATTATAGAAGTTTATGTATGTGTATATGTATGAGTTTGCTTTTGCATATGTATACATATACACAGATACATATGCCTGTGTACACTTTCTCGACAGTTTAGAAGTTCATGTATCAGTACTGCATTTAGAATATTTTACACTTTCTCCATTGTTCAATGTAACATCTGCATTGTAAATTGTTAAAATAGATACTTCTATTTAAAATTAAATTATTTTACCAAATTGTGTATATACAAATGAATACATTACTAACTCAAACAGTTTAGAGAATGTAGTGTTTAGCTGTAGCCATTTCAGTATTGACCTGTTGGAGTTGAAAGACCTATCAATGTTAATGTACAGTATAAATGGATTGTTTCTTTCTTATCATCCAATATTTGTAAAAAATTTTCTGCTAATGGTGAGATTTTGATTTTCTTTCATTCTTTTTTTTTTTCAGAGCTGAGAACTGAACCCAGGGCCTTGTGCTTGCTACACAAGTGCTCCACCACTGAGCTATATCCACAACCCCATTTTTTGTTCTCTTGTATTAACCATTTTGGTTCTTTCCTTGCTTTCATGTAATATTTTTGGCACCCAACTTTTCTAATAACTGTGCTTTTTAATTCCTTATCTTTCTTAGGACACACCGTCTTCACAGCAGACATTCTTTTCGTTTTATTATGAACTTTGTCTGGCCATTGCATGAAATATTTTCTTATTCTAAGAATAATGATGAGTTTCTGGATTCATCAGGTGGCTCTAAAGAAAATTCTATAAGTTCTTTGCAATTTGAGCAGTTTTGGAGTTCTGTAATGGTGATGTAAATGATACTTTTTTTCTGACACTCACAGACAATGTTGCCTATGGGTATGAGGATAAATATTTAAAAGATTGTCAAAAATTACATGCTTTCAGAGAAGTTGCAGATGAAGGTTCTCCTTCTGGCTCTACTATCTTCCTAGCCATGTGGAATATTTAACTTATCATATTCAGCAGAGTGTGTGTCTCTGTCCATGGTATATATCTGTATTTCTGAAAATAAGAGTGGAAACTACAGACCTGTCATTGCATACCAAACCAGTAATACCTTATGCAGGGCTAAATGTTGATAAATCATGACGTTTGAAGGAGCTGGTAAAGTCATCAACTTTACCTTGTTGTTTTGTAGTCATGTTAGCTGCAATTTTACCTTAATAAAGCAGAATGTAAGTGGACATAATAGGTCTATTAATGGCTTAAAGGACTGTTCATAACATCCTAACAGTGTAAAAATTTGTTAAAGGGACCTCCTTTTTAAGAACAACAATGATTTCACACAATTTTACCAAATTTATGTGGTTTTATGTACAGGAGACTCTTCAACATTTTTCGTGTATGATGTGTGTGTGTATGGATTACAAAAGAACAGCAGAGACACTGTTATGTGTATATTTTCAAACACACTGTTACCTGCCTAGAACTTTTTCTGCCTGAGTCTTTCTTTACTGAACATCTGTATTGTTTTTGACCTCATGGGACAAATCCTAAACTCCTATGGCAGTTGCAGTTGAACAGGGCTCAGCTTAGGGTATGGGTTGGCATATAACATTTATGGTTGGCTCTTCCCCCCTGGTTCTCTGAGAGCCTAGTTTCATGCCTTCGCTCTCAGGGAGCCACTCTTACTGCTACAGCTCTGGGAAGCTGTTGGGTCTGTGCTGTCACTGAGTGGCATATGCCCCACTGCTTATAAATACCATTTAATCCTAATGCTTTTCAACATAGGCTGTCATTAGCATTTTTGATCTTGACTAATTTGACAGGTATAAGATGGTATCTTAGAGGCATTTTGATTTGCATTTCCCTGGTCTCTAAGGGTGTTTAACACTTCTTTAATTGTATCTGGGCCATTCAAGATTCTTCTGTTGAGAATTCTCTCTTCAAATCTGTACCCCATTTTTAACGGCATTATTTGGTATTTTTATGTCTAGTTTCTTGTGCTCTTTATTTTTTTATATCAATTATCTGTCAGATATGGAGTTGATGCAGATTTTTTTTTCCATTCCTCTAAGCTTCCTTTTTGTCTTATTTACAGGATTGCAGGGATGACCCCAGTTAAGTCTCCTAGCAATAGTGTGAGTGTTCCTGAACTGGCCTTCCCCTGTAATCAGATTGGTGACTATCCTAATTGTCTTCCTAGAGCCTTCATCCATTACCTAATGGAAGCAAATGCTGAGATCTAGAGTCAAGCACTCGGCTTGACTGAGAGTCCAGAAGAGAGGTTGTAGGGATTATCTGAGCAAGTTGGCATCAAGATCATGATGTGAAAACCCACATAGACAAATGACTTTAGGTTGTAGGAGCTCGTGGACTCTTGAGGGACAGTTAGCGAGCTGGCATGCTGTGGATATCACTCTGTATAAATAAAATGCTGATTGGCCAGTAGCAAGGCAGGAAGTATAGGTAGAACAAGCAGAGAAGAGAATTCTGGGAAATGGAAGGCCGAGACAAAGAAACGTTGCCTGCCGCCACCATGAAAAGATGTTAAGATACCAGTAAGCCATGAGCCATATGGCAAGGTGTAGATTTATAGAAATGGGTTAATTTAAGATGTAAGAACTAGATAACTAGAAGCCTGAGCCATTAGGCCAAACAGTTTAAATAATATAAAAGTCTGTATGGGCTGTGGGACTGCTGGGGCTTGGCAGGAGCTGGAGAGAAATTCTCCAGCTACAAATGATATTATGTTTATATAACTCGTTTAGATTGTAATGGATAATTAAGAAATACAGATTAATTAGTCTTCTATGATAGTCAAACTTATAACATGTTAGTTAAGTTTTCTAGATATACATAGAAATATTTCAGATAGATAATTTTCAAACACTTCAAAGATCTACAAAATATGACATTTAAAATGTTTTAAAAATTTAGACTTTCTGGACAATGAGATGGTGTCTGCTCCTGGCAGCACTGATTTACTTCAGAGAGCAGGATGGGCATCAAAGACACTCTATATAAAATTTATCTTCCTCTTGTCAAAAATAGCCATTTGGACAAGAAACTGTTCTTGCTTGATCGACCGGACATGCAGGACCCATAGGAAGATGACCACTGAACTTTGCTTAGCAAAATGGTCCTTCAGGTTCCTGCTTCACAAAGGAAACTGCCAGACATTCTACAGGACACAGAAAAAAAATGACTGGGAAACTCTGAGCCTATGGGCTAAAGACAGATGCCCCAACTTTAAAAAAAAAAAAAAAAAAAAAAAAAAAAAAAAAACCTTTGGATGACTGTCCAGGCTGACAGCTGTCTCTGTCTACTCTTACAAAACTCCTGAAAGTTGCTCACATCCTTCTCCCATTTCTCAGATAATAATTTATCCTTCTGAGGTCTTTGATGTAGTTAAAGATTAGATAGTTATAATTTCCTTAATTATGATAAGAGATAAGTTAGATATAAGACCTTAGTCTCACAAATATAAAATAAATAAGATATCTTCCTTAATTTTGCCAAATACAAATAATCTAGATATTGTAAATAGACTAAATAATGTAACTGTAATTCTTGTTTGATAATTGTTTTGTTATATATAATTTTACTATATAAAAGTTAAAACCTTCCTTTAAAAAAAAGAAAAGGGGAAGTGCTGTGGATATCACTCTGTATAAATAAAATGCTGATTGGCCAGTAGCCAGGCAGGAAGTATAGGCAAGACAAACAAGAAAAAGTATTCTGGGAAATGGAAGGCTGAGGCAAAGAAATGCTGCCAGCCACCTCCATGAAAAGATGTTCAGATACCAGTAAGTCACAAGCCATATGGCAGGGTATAGACTTATAGAAATGGGTTAATTTAAGATGTAAAAACTAGATAACTAGAAGCCTGAGCCATTAGGCCAAACAGTTTAAATAACATAAAAGTCTATGCATTTATTTTATAAATGGGCTACGTGACTGCAGGGACTTGGTGGTAACTGGAGAGCAGCTCTCTAGCTACACTGGCATGTGACTGCATAAGCTCTCTGCATATGGGAGACAGTTTTGTAGCTATGGTACAGTACCTGACCCTAAATCATGAGCTGGCTCTTTGGAACCTATTCTGTACGGTAGGATGCCTTGTTTATCCTTGATTAAGCAGGGAAAAGATTGTTCCTGCCTCAACTTGAGATGCCATGTTTTTTGATTCCCAAGAGAAAATCCTTACACCTTCTGAAAACAGAGGGTGGAAGAAGGATGGGGGTTTAGAAGGGAGTAATGGCAAACTGGATGAAAGAAGGATAAGAAAGTGTGGTTGATATGCAAAGAAAATGAAAAAAAGTGAAAAAATCCATAAGGAAACATTAAAAAAATAAATAAACCCCATTTTAGTGTTTGTTCAGTGTGCCTCTTAAAAGTGCCATGCCCCTGTTTGTAGCTAGATCCCAGCCAAGAAGCCTGCTCTGAAAGGAGCCATTCCTCTGTTTTCTGCTAGGACCATCTTAGCTGAGGAAAGCCAGTGATCATGAAGACACTCTTTGAGCAGTTTTTGGAGGCTTAAAATGTTTTTTAAGCTTTTTTCGGTCTGATGTGGAAATTCTGTCCCCAAGTAGAAATGCCATTTGTATTTCAAGGTTTGTGTCCCACCAGACAGTTCCCAAATAACCACATAGAAACTTATTAATAATTACAAAACTCAGCCAATAACTCAGATTAATTACTAGCTAACTTGTTTGTAATTTTTAAATTAACACATGCTACTTATCTTCACTCTGCTACAAGGATTGGTACTTTTTGTCAGTATTGCAAGTTCACCTCCTTCTCTGTTAGTCTGTTCACAATTCTGAGACTCCTCCCTTCTTGCCAGAAACCTCATTGTCTGGTTCTCCCATCTAAATTTATCCTGAACAGCTATAAACCAATCAGCTTCTTTAATAAAACACTCACAGTGATACATATTTAGACAATGTAAAAGAACATTCCACATTCTGTCTTTGGCTTTTTTCATAAACACTACTTTTTATTACATTTTATTCATATTGTGTTGGAGACATAGATTTACTTCTTTTCTATCAGTTTGACAAGTTATACAATTAAAATCTATTCATGAAAATATTTGGGTAATATTATTTTACATATATATTTAGTCTAAAATGTGTGTATTTATTCCATAAATATTTCACTTATTAAGCAGTGAATGCATCTTGAATTCTCAGGACTAGAAACTGAACAACAACCACATTTCATGGAAGTTTAAACTGACCAGGTGATGCTTAATTTCATACCACTGGCTTGTCTATGATCAACAGCTGCCTTAATATATGATATATTTAGTCTAAAATGTGTGTATTTATTCCATAAATATTTCACTTATTAAGCAGTGAATGCATCTTGAATTCTCAGGACTAGAAACTGAACAACAACCACATTTCATGGAAGTTTAAACTGACCAGGTGATGCTTAATTTCATACCACTGGCTTGTCTATGATCAACAGCTGCCTTAATATATGAGACAAAAGTTAAATATATCATGTGCATTTTGTAAGCATATCAACATGGTAGATTTGCTATGTACAATTAAGATATTATAGAGGTGTCTTTATCTTATTTCTTACTGAATATAAGGAGAGCAGGTGGCTTGGACCTAGAAGCTGTCAATGAATCAAATGTAAATTTTCTGTGCAGAGTTTTATTGAAGAATCAATGTTTTAAGAATATGCATAAAATTCCCATGTGTAGTTTGAAATTAGAATATAGCTGCATCTATAATTTGGATCCTAAATCTTAATTCAAACACCTTTTCTCAAAAAACAGTATGGAGGTCCCTTTTCTTTGTCACGGTACTCCTCTTATTCTGTTACATGAGCTAGCACAGCCACACAATTTCAAAGAGTAAGAAGACTGACTGTAATCATTTTCTGGACATAAAGAAAATCTGGTAATGTGAATCATTCACACACTCATATTTTCTGTCTACTACTTGCTACTACTCAAAAGCAAAGTAACAGTTAAATAACACTAAGTTATGTCCCGACCAGCGGGATCTTCAGCAGAGACCCTAGAAGGGGGAATGGCGAATGAAGGGACAAGAGACACAAAGAATTGACAGCAAGACAGTATTCTGATCAAGCTGCAAAATTTTATTTTTTTCAGGTGGGTTTTATAGTAAGCAGACCAGGAAACTTTCTTTGGGAAAAGATCAGGGGACTGTTGAGTTGCCAAGCAACCCAACCAAACAACCTAACCACAAAACATTGTTACTAATGGTCACTGTAGCAGAAAGATAAGGAAATGTTATTTTCTAATAATTTAGGACTTGTCCAAACATGTCAAAAGTTTCTGGTTAGTGGCTCAATACTGGAAAACAGAAACTTAACGCAGGCAGGCAATATGGCATGACTCTTAAAATTGTCCTTGGCAAAGTTATATATAAAGACTGTCTTTTGCTTTTTGTGTCATTTACCTAGTACTTTAAGAAGATACATAGATTAATACAAATAATATAATTATATATTTATGGTATTTCATATGTGTTTACTGTGTTTCCATTATTTTAATCCCAAATCTTTTTGAGTCTGAGAAGGAATACAGAGGAGTTTCCTCTATGCCATTCTTAGTACATTGTACATGTCTGGTTGATAGGGGAATAGCCCAGGCACTTGGCCTTTTCCTGGCATTTACATCCACTATTAGAGAATAGAATTTAAAACTGGAGGAAGACAGAGGGCCATATTTAACTAGGGAGGAAGAAGATAATAATGTTCTATAGAATGATTTGCACTTTTTTGTATTGTATTCATTATGCTATTTTTTTGTTTTTATGGTTATATTGTGCATAGTCAAGTAGAAGTCTCAGTCTCCAACATGATCATTTGGAGTTTTTTAAAGATAGAATACACTTTTAGAATATTAATATTCAAAATCAGGCATAATGGTATTACAATATTCCAGGACATACTAGATGTGTGATAACAGGAAGTTCTCTGAATATACATGGCTAGCTAGGCTAGATGGCACATTCCAATCCAAGGAGAAACCCTTTCTCAAAACAGTGAGGTTCAATAAACATCTGCATCAAAAATCTCTATTCAGCTAATTTTAATAAACATCTGTATCAAACCAGTATTTGATCAATATGTAAGCACATTTGCACTCATGAAATTAAAAAACATGGAACTAAATGTAGAATTCCTATATTATATGCAGCACTCAAAAAATTCAAGTATGCCTAGAGCCAGACTAATGACATTCAACCCTTATTAGAGTTGCTGTTGCTTTTAATTAGCTAATTCAGGAGATTAGTTACATTTTTCAGGCATTCTTAAAATAAAGGTTTACTCATGTTCCAGTAGATAGCCCATATTCATGATCATAAAACAGCCTTGAATGAATTCAGTTGTTATTAAAGATAGGAAAATAATTTAAACTTCAGATGTAATAGTGATATTAGAAATTGGAAAGGAATTCTAGAGTAGGGAATGTGGCGGGTTTTCCAAAACAAAATATGTTTACACACACACACACACACACACACACATATATATAAAGAATATATTTTATGAATACAATTTGAATCTGAGAAACAAAAATATGAATGCCTCATGCAACTGTAACTGTGCAATCACTTATAGGGACTTACAATAGGCAACTTAATTGCTGAGAATATAAATATATGTAAACTTTCTTATATAAAATTAATTAATCTTAATTTATTTCTTTATCATTAGGACACTATGAGGTACTATATTCTAGTTGAGTCTATTTGGAGGAAGCCTTGAAATCCACATTTTTTTCAATCCTAGCAGCTTTGTGTAGCACACTCTAATGTATATTAAATATATTATGTATTGCTATTCAAATACATGTAAAAGTATAATTTTGTATTATAATTATACAATAGTATGTATGATTATATGTCATAATTATAATTCTACTACATAAAAACACATGTAGAATATGACACAAACAGAGCACAGGGACAGTAGCCAGTTGCACTTGACAGCCCCAAGTCACAATCAGCAAAGTTCAGACAGGAATGTAGACTTGCTTGTAAATTGATAGAATCTAGGCAAAAGCAGCTGGAAAGTCACTCAGCCCACATTTTATTTATTGTGGTACACTTTACCATGTGAGAAAAAAACACAAAGTACAACAATAACCACTCAAAAAGTTTTTATTAGAGGAGGGTGAAGAGGGATTTGCAACAGGCCTACTGGAAATGAATGGTGTGAACAAGTGGCATTTGAATAGGTGGAACATGCTTTTGTACGTCCCTGTGAGCTTGCACATATTGGCTTATGAGGCTATGCCATGCATAAATATATATATATATATATATATATATATATATATATATATATATATATATTTATATATTACATGATCATGTTTCTTGAAGATTACATGATCGTGTAGCACACAGATTAGATAGGATGCAAGGGCCTGTGATGACTAAGCATTCTGCCTGACTGATGGACAGAACAAGCATGTTCATGTAGCTACAGGGTGGCTAGGAATCATAACATTCCACACTTGTAGTTGTAGTGAAAATAGGGGTTAGGAGTGTCATGTCAATGGGAATGGGGGCTCCGCATCTCTAGGAACTGCTTCCAGCTGATTCGGTGGGCATTGGGTAATCTTCGGGGGTAGGGAATGGGGCTTTTCTTGAGGTAGCCAGAAGTTCTGAGGTAGCTGAGTTGTCTTCTTCTGTTTTGGCCCTGTGGAATCATCCATTGCTGCTTCCATCTGGCTGTTTGGATCTGCCAAGGTGTGGGAGAGGCAGAAGAGGAAGTTCAGAAAAAAAATTATCTGGGGAGGGTTTACCAAAGGGTCCCAGGATGATGCGGGTTCTGGGAAGAGGAAAGTTTGAAAGATACGTATCTGAAGGGGATCTGACCTGTCCAGGTGGGTCCAAGCTGGCTCTGAACCTCAGATGAATTTTTAAATTTTTGAAGGAGAGAAATGTTAAAAAATTAAGAAGCAACCAAAGGGAATTTAAAATCTTGAGCTTGCAGCCATGATATCATAATGTTTAGTATTCTACTATCAGAATTTTATTGGTCAGTGTTAGCGAGAGAGAGAGGGGGCAAGAGAAAGAGAGATGGTAGACAGAGAGAGAGAAATCTGGATCATGCTTTATTTTTTATTATTATCAATTAGTCTTTTTTTCTATCTGAGACAAACCTTAAGACATCTGTTTCTTTTATTGTTTTAGCATCCAGGAGACACAAGTTATCGATGCTGAGGCTATTTGACAGTGATAGATTGTTGTACTGAATCTGTTCTTGCAGAGTCCGGACCCTTTTGAGTCTGGGGGTTTGAATCCCTCTGAACTGTTACTGTTTCTTACTACCTGGGTACATTTTGATGGTCCTTGCTCCTCTGGCTCTATGGCTAATTGTCCTGTAACAATTAGCTATTTGGTTAATTAGAAATTTGAATATGTTATTAGAGACACAGAGGGAAACTAATGAAGCAGAACATGGTCAGTAAGGACAGGAGAACTTGGAGAGGGAATCAGGAAGAAGAAAAAGCTTGTGGGGAACCCAACCCAGTGGAATTGAGTACAGTTATGGGATAAAATCTCATTCTTCTGGAATTGTTGACATGGCAGCTGATCAAGGTGTCCTCTGGAACTTCATAGAGCAGGACCATCTGTGTGTCAATGTGTATGAGAAGGAATTTCCCTGTTGTGAGGGTAGAATAAAAGGTTTCAGGTGGGATAAATGAACCCACTGGGGAAAAATGTGGGGGTTACAGGAATTGACTTAAACCTGGAAGGAGCTTCAAATAAGTAAGAGGTGGATGTACTGACAACATGGGACAAGGGAGGATGACCAAGAGACCAAAAAAGAAAAAGTCAGAAATCCTTTACTTAAGGGGGTGGGGAGCCTATTCAGAGCTCAGAGCCAGTTTCATCATAGGTAGGCATCAGAGTAGTTTGTTCCATGGCTCCATCTTATTTGTTACAACAAAGGGGACCCAGCAAGTCATGCTGGGCTGTCTTAGCATTTTCATTGCTGTGAAGAGACACCATGCCCATGGCAACTCTAAGAAGGAAAATAATTAATTGAGGAGTTCACTTATAGTTTCAAAAGTTCAGTCCCTTATCATCATGGTGGGGAGCATGGCATTGTGCAGGTATTCGTGGTGCTGGCTACATCTTGGCTTGCAGGCAACAGGAAGTCAACTGACAAACTGGGCAGTATCCTGAGCATAGGAAACCTCAAAGTCTACCTGTGCAGTGACACATTTGCTCCAATAACACCATACCACCCCAATAAAGTCATATCTCCTAATAGTGCTACTCCCTGTGAGATGATGGAGGCCAACTACATTCAAACTGCCACACAGGCAGTGGTGGTGCATGCCTTTAATCTCAGTACTTGGGAGGCAGAGGCAGGCAGATCTCTGTGAGTTCAATGCCACCTTGGTCTACAGAGAGTATTCCAGGACATTCAGGGCTATGCAGAAAAACTCTATATTGAACTCTCCCCCCCAAAAAAGGAGGGGAACCCATCTAGGCTTGTGTCAATTCTTTGTCTCAGAGGACAGACTATAGGGGAGGCATAAGCTCATTTCTTCTAGGCTGCCATCTGGTCTTAAATAGGCAGGCCCATGATCTAAGGTAAACCTTATTATTTAAGTTACTTAAAAATCTCACTGTAATTCATGGTTTCCCCAACCATGTTTCTTTTTGTTATGCTGAAGTATGGTGAATTGTACTAATTCATAGAGTCTCAATTATTTAAATACTGAATAACAAAAGACTGTGACCATTAACAAAAGAATTAACTTGAAGTGTTCCTACTATTTAAGGGAAAGGGGTGAGGGGTTCTGGCCTAGAGGGGAAAGAAGGATCGGATCCCCAATATGCATTGGGGGTTGGCATGAATTATCACTGGGGAAAGGAGTAGTCAGTGCCTGAGAAAAGGTGTGGTTATTGAAATTCCATAGGAGTGAGCAGAGGTGATGGCTTAGAGAAGAGAGGACATGGCCAGGGAGAGGAGATGGTTTGTATAGGAGACCTGGGATTGGAGTTGGTCTCCAATACATGAGTTAGAACAGCAAGATTGATGGAGTTGCTTGGGAAGGGCCCGGGGCCTGAAAAGACCTCGAGGCAATTATTTCACCCAGTCAAGCTGAAGTTCCTGTGACATCTCAATAAGAATATTTTTAATGACCAGTTGTTATACACTACCTTCCCAGAGAACTGAGCATGGTAAGGTATATTCAAATGACAAGGTATATTAAGAGCTTTAGATGTAGTCTGGGAAATCTGGGATATAAACTCCAGATCATTATCGGACAGAAGAGAGGCAAGGATCCCAAATTGTAGAATGATCTCCTATGCGAGGAGGTCAATGACTGTCTGAGCCTGATTATTAGAAACCAGAAAAGGCTTTACCCAATTTTAAATGAGTCCAACACCATGAGGAGATATTTAATTCTTCTGACAGTGGACATATGGGTAAAATTGAGCTGTCAATCAGTCCCTGGAAAGGAACCTCTAGCCTGGTGTGTGGGAGAAGTTTGGCTCCGATATTTGGAACTGAGATCTGACCTTTGCCAAATTTTACAAGTGACAGTAATAGTTCTTAATAACTGTAAGTCTTCAGAGGAAGGCTCTAGTTGAGCTTTTATGAACGGAGACAGTGCCAACTATTAGGGTGAAAGAGCTGATGTAAATTACACAGAAATTTCCTAGTGTCAGGAGCTGACTATGAGGATGTGAATTGTATACTTTGGATTCCCTGCAGTGAATGGTGTGATTCAGGGTCCTGGAGGGCTGCAGTCCTAGCTGCCTGTTCATCCCAGTTATTTCCCTTAGAGATGATGGAACTGTGGGTCTGATGACTGGTAGTGAATAATTTGAGGCTTAAGTCCTCAAAGGCTCTGGAGTGAGAGAGGGTACTGAGTTTGAATGATGTACCAGTTAGGGTCCTGCAACTGGATACAAGTGTGGGGATGGTGTGTAGCAACAGAAGGGTTCTGGGTGTCACAGACTATGGCATCTATCTGAGAGGTTGACAAGGGAAATGACATGCTAGAGCTAGTGGCTTGAGAGGAGGAGGAGAGGAGCTGCTGGCAAGTCTGGGCTAGGGAAATGGTGGAGCAAATGAAATACAAGCTCTTGCTTTAGCTACAAAAATCTCTTCCCATTAGGGGCAAAGGGCAGTTTGATGCAACCAAAAAGTATGTGAGTAAGAGGGATACCCCTGAAAATACAATTAAGTGGTGGTGTTTGGTGAGGTAGGTAAAGCTGTCCCTCTACCCTAACAATAGGAAGACCAGAATGAGAGGTGAGACCCGAAAACTCCCACAGGATGGAGTAGGTTGCTGTGGTGTACAAAAGGAAGGAAATGGGTAGCCCAGATACAGTAATGGCTACTTAGATTCCTGGTGAGAAATGACTGTTGTTCAGTTGGGGCCTGTCCACTGCCAAGCCTAGGAGATTGATTGGAGGGTGGTCTTTGATTGATGTCCCCAGATCATGAGGTACACAGGGGGAAGACAACTGACCTATGTCCCTATTGATGGCATTTTTGACAAGGCCCAGGTAGCCTGTGTGGGTCAGGGCAGGCACAAGCCCAATGACCTTCTCTACCACATTTAAAACAGGGACCTTGAGGCCTTTGTGTGGCTGGTCAGATAGCCTGTGCCAGAATTTGACAGTCTTGCTTGCAGGCTTTCTCATCTTTCCCATGGTACACCTTAAAAGCCAACACTTAGACTTTCTGCCTGTAGGGTCAGGGCCCTTTCTTCAGAAGCTGAAGATTGGCCCTAACGTTGGGGAAGCCCTCCGAGACAAAGTGAGTCATAAGAATTTGCTTGTCCTGTGGGCTCTTGGAATCTAGGTTAGTATATTGTAAGAGAGCCTTTGTAAGTCATTCTAGAAAATGAGATTTATTATCCTCCTTATCTTGAATTATGTGCTTTAAATTTTCATAATTTACTGGTTTGAGGTCAAACTTAGGAAAACCTGCGAGGAGGCAGATTGTAAAGCAATCTTTAGGTAGAGAGCCATCTAAGGTATTATAATTCTATTGTGTGTACCAGGTTCCCTTTAGGGGCGGGGGCCAAGTAGGCACAGAGTCAAACCACACAGACTCCGGGAGAATGTGGAAACAACAAGCTCAGTTTATTCAGAAAGAGGCAAGCCTTATATAACCTCCACCCCACCCTTTGGGGAGGTCTGATGAATATGCATCTGTTGGTGTGACATGGCTGTCTCTCATTGGTCCAGGTCATCTCCAGATCATGTTTCATGTGCTGTTGCTAAGAACATCAGGCAGAGCCAGGCTGGCTCTCAGAAAGTATCTTTTTTTACTTGTTTGGGCCATCTGGCCCTCAAGCCCTCAAGCCCATTAGGGATGAGGCATCCCACAATTGTGGGTCCTGATTGGGAACAACCTCCACTCCAGAAGGATGGGCTGCATTAGTCTGGGAGACTTTGTCTGCATGTATTATAGCCTGTTCCCAAACTTATCTGTGCCCCTTAGGAAGTAGGTTATTAGCAAGAATCATGTATATGTCATGAAAGGTGATACTGTAGTATTGAATAATATATTAATATTGTTTAATAAAGGAAGTCAAATTAGAGGTGTAACAACCCAGTTTTTGTTTATTTGAGAAAGTGAGAAAGGGAAATGTACCTTACCCAGGCTATATACACTGGCTACCTTTCACAAAAGTAGAATGCCCTCTGGGTTGGCCTGATTGGGTTGGGTTCTTAGCAGCTAGATAAACTGTGACAGGATGAGTAAGGTGGCAGCCAGTGTTGGGTGTTTGGAGAGTCCCTATGACAGAGAGGAGGAAGAAGCTGGAGGATCTGAAGAAGCAATTGCTTGAAAAGAAGGAGTAGGAGGCTGGAAAGGCAGGGTATTCATTATCAGGGTCTAAAGCAGTAATAAGAGGTTCCTCAGGTTTATGTTACATAGATAGGAGCACATGGGCATGTGAATAAGAATCAGGAATTGTGGGTTTGGAGCTGAGATAGAAAAAGTCTTGGCCATCCCATCACCAGAGTAGGTCAGTTTGGGCTGTGTCTCGACCATTGCCAGCAGTCTGTTGTGGGGGTATCTTTGTGGATTTCTGTGGGTCTCTCTAGCACTTTGCTTCTTCCTATTCTCATGTGGTCTTCATTTACCATGGTCTCCTATTCCTTGTTCTCCCTCTCTGTTGTTGATCCAGCTGGGATCTCCCGCTCCCCCAAGCTCTCTTTCCCTCCACCCTCGCCCTTCATTACCCCACTCATGTCCAGGCTGTTCATGTAGATCTCTTCCATTTCTCCATCATTGGGCGATCCCCGTGTCTTTCTTGGGGTCCTGTTTTCCAGGTAGCCTCCCTGGTGATGTGAGTAGCAGTCCAGTCATCCTTGTTTCACATCTAGTATCCTCCTATGAGTGAGTACATACCATGTTTGTCTTTCTGAGTCTGGGTTACCTCACTCAGGATGATTTTTTTCTAGATCCATCCATTTGCCTACAAACCTCATGATGTCATGGTTTTTCTCTGCCGAGTAGTATTCCATTATGTATATGTACCACATTTTGTTTATCCATTCTTCAGTTGAAGGGCATCTAGGTTATTTCCATGTTCTGGCTATTACAAACAATGCTAATATGAACATAGCTGAACAAGTGCTCTTGTGATGTGGTTGAGCATACCTTGGGTATATGCCCAAGAGTGGTATAGCTGGATCTTGGGGGAGATGGATTCCCAATTTTCTAAGAAAGCACCATATTGATTTCCAAAGTGGTTGTAACCATAATTGTCATGCTAGAAACCCCATCCAACATCTGAGGGATCTGGATGCAGAGATCCATGGCTAGGCCCGGGGGATCTCTGGGACTCCAATTAGGGAGAATGAGGAGGGTTTATATGAGTAAGAATTGTTGGGACCAAGGTTGGATAAAGCACAGGGACAAATAGCCAAACAAATGGAAACACATGAACTATGAACCAGTGCCTGAGGGGTCACCAACTGGATCAGGCCCTCTGAATGGGTGAGACAGTTGATTGGCTTGATCTTTTTGGGAGGCATCCAGGCAGTGGGGCCAAGTCCTGTGCTCATTGCATGGGTTGGCTGTTTGAAACCTGGGGCCTATGCAGGATCGCTTGGCTCGGTCTGGGAGGAGGGGACTGGACCTGCCTGGACTGAGTCTACCAGGTTGATCTCAGTCCTCGGTGGAGGCTTTGCCCTGGAGGAGGTGGGACTGGGGGGTGGTCTGGGGGGAAGTTGAGGGGAGCCGGATGGGGGAGAAAAAGGGAATCCATGGCTGATATGTAAAACTGAATTGTATTGCAAAATAAAAATAAAATAAATTTAAAAAAAAAGAAAAAGTCTTGGATATAAGGCAACTCCTTCCATTTTCCTGTTCTCTGGCAGAAGTTAGATAATTCCTGTAAAATATCAGGGTCCAGCAAGCCAGTAGGTGGCCATTTTTTATTGTTGTCTAAGGGAATCTTATGTGCATATTTTTAACTACACTGTACCTGTTGAGACATTTTTTCAGTCTGGATATTTCTTTTCTTGACATCTGTATTTTTTTTATCTCATGAGACAAATCTTAAACACCTATGATAGTTGCAGTTTGACAGGACTCAACATAGTGCATGTGCTGGCTCATGACACTGGTGACTGGCTCTTCCCCTCTTGGTTCCCTAGAGTCTAGCTTCAGGGCTTAGCTATCAGAGAGTGATGACTACTGCTGCAGCCTTGAGAAGTTGTTGGGTCCATACTGACACTGAGAATCATACTGCCCACTGATCGAAAAACCCATTTAATTCACATCTTCTCCAAAATATGCTGTCATTAGCATTTTTGATCATAGCCATTGTGACAGGTATAAGATGGTAGTTCAGAGCCATTTTGATTTGCATTTCCCTGATAGCTAATGGTGTTTAATTATGCTATAAGTGTATCTAGGCCATTAGTGATTCTTCTGTGTTTAAATCTGTACCCCATTTTTAATGGCATATTTTGTATTTTGATGTCTCATTTCTTGTGATGTTTATGTATTTTTTATATCAGTCCTTGGTCAAATGTGTAGTTGGTGAAGTTTTCTCCCATTTTGTAGGCTACAGTTGTCTTATTGATCTCCAGTGTCACAGGATTGACCCCTGCTAAGACTCCTAGCACTAGTGTGAGGGTGCCTGAAATACCTTCCCAAGTAATTAGATTGGTGACTACCCTAACTGTCATCAGTGAGCCTTCATCCAGTATCTGATGGAGGCAAATGCAGAGATCCACAGTGAGGCACTTAGCAAGCACTGGGAGATGAGTTGAAAAGAGGGTGGAGGGATTATATTATAAAGGAGGCATACAGATTATGACGGGAAAACCAAGAAACAGATGACCTGAGCTTGTGTAAACTCATGCACTCTGGAGTTAGCTAGGTTGCTGGCATGTGAGTTTCATAGACCCTCTGCATCTGAGTGACAGTTGTGTAGCTAGGTCTTTTGTGGAATCCCTAGCAGTGGGAACAGGATCTCTCCCAAATGCATTAGCTGGCTCTTTGGAAGTTATTCCCTATAGTGGAATGCCTTGTTCAGCCTTGATGCAGAGCGGGGAGATTGGTCCTGCCTCCACTTGATATGCCATTCTTTACTATTCCCAAGATAAACCTTACCTTTCTGAAAGGAGAGGGATAAGGAAGGATGGGGGTGTTGAAAGGATATATGGGGGAAGAATAGGAGGAGAAGTGAAATGAGAAATGTGTGGTTAGTATCTAAAATAAAATGAAAAAATATTAAAAAGACATAATGAAATATAAATAAATACTAAATAAATAAATAAACTCCATTTTAGTGTTTGATAACAGTGCCTCTTAAAAGATTTAATTCTTAAAATGCTTTGGTTTCACTGGTGAAATGTATATCAACATACATGGATGTTTATATATGTGCCATTCTGTAAATGTGCATTAAACACAGGTCTGTTATGTGCAATAGATAAATAATTTCAGCAGATTGCTGTTATGTACTTGTGTAAGGGAAGGCAGGAGGGAGGGCAGGAGGAAGGAGGACAGGGGAATCCGTGGCTGATATGTAAAATTAAATTAAATTATAAAATAAAAGTACATATATCATATATATGTAAAATAAAAAAGATATTACTATCACCTAATCATAAAGCCTTCTCTTAATGTAGCCATTCATCCATTTTCCACTAGTAATAGATTTGCTAGGGACAGGCAGTTATCAGGAAGCAATGTCTGGCTCCTTTTTTGGGTGCTTAGAATCTTTTTAAAGCTTTTTATGGTCTCATGGGGGAAATTCTGGCCCCATGTAGGAATTCCATTTGTAGCTCTAGTTCTGTGTCCCACCAGACTGTTCCCTAATTACCAAACAGAGAATTATTAATAATTACAAAACTCAGCCAATAACTCAGGCTTGTTAGAAGCTAATTTTTACATTGTAAATTAACACATATTACTTACCTTTGCTCTGCCACATGGATTGATAACTTTTCTCAGTGTTGCAAGTTCACTTTCACACTTAGTCTCTTCACAATTCTAGGACTTCACACTTCTTCCAAGAAACCTCTTTGTCTGGTTCTCCCACCTAACCTTATTCTCCCTAGCTGTAAACCAGTCTGCTGCTTCTTCTTCTTCTTCTTCTTCTTCTTCTTCTTCTTCTTCTTCTTCTTCTTCTTCTTCTTCTTCTTCTTCTTTGTTTTGTTTTTGACATAAGGTTTCTCTGTGTAGTTCTGGTGCCTGTAGCAGGTCTTACTCTGTAGACCAGGCTGGCCTTGAACTGACAGAGATCCACCTGGCTCTGCCTCATGAATGCTGGGATTAATGGCATATACAACCACTGCCCAGCACCAGTCAGCTTCTTTAATAAACCAGTCACAATGCTATATATTCAGACAGTAAAAAGAAATATTCCACAAATTGTCCTTGGCTTTTTTCATAAATACCCATTTTTTTATGTTTTTTGTATTTTGTAATGGAACCATAGATTTCCTTCCTTGCCATCCATTTGACAAGTTTTACAATTAAAATCTATTCATGAACTTATTTGGGAAAAATTATATATATATGTGTGTGTGTGTGTGTGTGTGTGTGTGTGTGTGTGTGTGTGTGTGTGTTTAGTCTAAAATATCTGTATTTATTCTTTAAATATTTTACTTATTAAGCAGTGAATGCATCCTAAATTCTCAGGCCTAGAAACTGAAGTGCAACCACATTTCATGGAAGTTGTAACTGCCCAGGTGCTACTTAGTTTCATACCACAGGCTTGGCTGTAGTCTGCAGCTGCCTTAATATATGGGACAAAACTTAAAATATACCATGTGCATTTGGAAGCTTATCAACATGGTAAATTTTCTGTGTACGATCAAGAGATTACAGAGATGACTATGTCCTATTTGGTATAGAATATAAAAAGGGCAGGTGCCTTGGACCTAGGATTTGTCACTGAATCAAATGTAAATTTTCTGTTCCCAGTAAGATGCTGTGCTGAGTTTTATTGAGGAACCATTGTTTTAAGTATATCCATAAAATTCCCATGTGTAGTTTGAACTCAGAATATAGCTACAGCTATAATTTGGATCTTAAATCCTCCTACATTCACACCAAACACCATTTCTCAAATAATCACATGAAGACCTCATTTCCTTTTCATGCTACTCCTCCCATTCTGTTACATTAGGCAGCATAGCCACACAATTTCATAGAGTAAGAAGACTGTGACTATAAGTATTATCAGGAGATAAAGAAAATCTGGTAAAGGGAATCACTCCAGACATCATATTTTCTGTCTACTAGTTGCAATTACTCAAAAGAAAAATAACAGTTATGTAAAATTAAGTTATATGTAAAGATCTTATTTTGCTTTATGTTTCATTTACCTGGTACTTTAAGAAGATACATAGATTAATACAAATAATTGTATATTTATAATATGATATATGTGCATACTATATTTCTATTATTTTAATCTGAAATCTTTCTGAGTCTGACAAGGAATATAGAGGAGCTTCCTCTATGCTGCTCTTCTTACATTGTACATGTCTGGTTGATAGAGGAATAGCCTAGGCACTTGTTCATTTCCTGGCATTTACTTCCACTATTTAAGAATAGAATTTAATACTGGAGGAACACAGAGGACTATATTTAACTTGTGAGGATGAAGAACACAATGATCAATAGATTAATTAGCAGTGTTTTCTTTTATTATATTCATTATGCTGTATTTTTTTCTATTTAAGAGTATATTGTGCACAGCCAAGTATAAGTCTCAGTCACCAACATGATTATTTGGAATTTTGTAAACCTAGAGTATATTTTTAGAATATTTTAGATAGATCCATATTGATGGATATAAAAAGCTTTAAATGAACACAGTTGTTATTACAGATAGAAAATAAATATAAACTTCAGATGTAATTAATGGAAATTATTAAAGTCCAGCCCTGTTAGTCTCCTTCTCAGGTTCCCAGAAAAGACTTTACTAATTGTGTAAATGATTTACAGGAAAAGAATCAAAGTACATGGAGTTCTTTCATCCAGTTGTTTTATTCCTCTGCAACCATAACTCTGCCTGGTCCTCTTGTGGAAGTGGTCTGTATCTTACCAAAACAGCAACAATCTTATGTTTACAATACAATACAAGACGTGCAAGGTCACCACCAGAGTCCTCATGGTCAACTTCATTTGCAACCCAAAAGGGGAGTGAATAGAGGAGGTAGGATCAGCTAAGGCCTGGAATAAGTCAGAAAGAGAATTTATGTGCTCAAAATATATTCTTATATGTGGTTAGGTGAAATGTTATAAGCCTATCATAAATGTTCTCAAAATACAATCTTATAGGTGCTTAGATAAAATAGTCTATAAGTCACTAAAAGAAAACTGCCTCTACTTTCCTATACCGCCATAATGGCATAGTGGGGTAACTCTACATGGAGCTATGAAAGCTGCCTCATAGCTACATTATACCTGGTATGCAAAAAAAAAAACCTTTTCTTCGGAGTCAATTGCTTTGGAATGTCATTTGACCTGTGAGAGAAAGGGGTGTCTGAGCTACTTTTGCACAAGAAATAAAGTTATGTGCCTGTCTCCTAATCCATGTCTCTGGAAGGGTGTTTACCTTAATTGAGGAGACTGTGTTTTTGGCCTAGGATGCTTGTGAATTATTCCAGGTAAAATACATTGTTAAAAGTTCTTAGAAAGTTATGAGCACACATGAAATTAATAGCAGGAAACAGCTGATATATTAATAGCCAAGTAACAACAATTAAACCTTGATATTTGGCTTCTTCTCCAGAAGGATTTCTTGATCCTTCTATGTATACCTTTACCATATACAGCTGAATCTCTATTTCACATTCCTTCAGCCCATGTCATTTCTTGCTTTTTTGTTTAGTAGATGCAGTGTGTGGATTTCTCTCTGGGCAACTCATACAGCTGATCCCGAACATGTGAAGATGACTGGAATAAGGAATAAAAGGAAAATAATTAGTGATCCTGTAATTCCCATGTTTATAAGGAGATTCCAAGAGGAGTTGTTATTCACAAATTCCTTCACAGAATTGGCAAAGTAATTAGCTACTTCTCCTGCATAGGAAATTTGGAGTCTGGAATGACTGATAACACTAATCTGGGAGTGTAATGTCCCTATATTTATATGTAGCTGAGAACTATTCCACATACCTCTCAGGTGAGCTTGTACCTGATCCCAGGACGTATCTGGTCCACTGAAAGGCAAAGGGGTGACACAAATCCATTTGTAGTCAGCCTGATATGATGCTATTAAACATGTCTTAATATTCTGAATCTGATTACCCATATAAAGTAAGGCCTCTTCTAAGACATTTATTTTACCTATTAATCCTTGATCAATTCTTTCTTAACTAAAGCCATAGACACATTCTTAGATAAGGAATTAAAATGATGAGCAGAGTTTATCTGTCTGAAAGGTTTTAGCAACATGTTCTAACCAAATATAGCAAGGGCTTCATACCAGAGTGAAGAAAGTTGTACTGGAAAGAGTAAATGAGAAGGTTGGTGAAGGACAGTGAAATCTTTAGGGTTAGTTGTGGACTTTATACAATTAGAAATCAACCATTGCAGTAAATATCATAAATTGATGTATTGTGTTTGATATTCAGGGTTCCTGTCACACCTGAGTATAGAATGACAAAAGGAGAAAAAACACAAGCCTGGTTATAGAGGAAATTTTATTAGGCAGTGCAGAGGTTTGAAGGCCAACACAATCAGTGGCAGCTAGCAATGGATATAGGTGTGTCTGAGGTTTGGGAGAATGAGAAGGCAATACCACATAGGTAGGACTAACCCAAATGAAGTTTGTCCATTGATTTGCAATGATCTCTAAGGAGGTATACCATTAGTCATGTATTTTAACTGAGGGAATAACATAAGGACAAAAAGTGACTCCCATTCCTGGAAAAACACAGTGTGTCCATTTAGGGTGGCCTGCAAAAGGCTTTATGTCATCCCAAGCCTGGTGTGAAAACTTAGGGTCACAAATTGGGAATTATGTTGAAGGTGGTGTGTTATCAGATACCCATCTATAGGAGAAATAATATTTAATGACCAAGTTTCATGGGAGGTTTGACTAGCTTTAAGAGTCCTTTGCCTTAAGGGCCAACACTCTGATATGAGGTGTATGATGTGTACAAACAAAAAAAAATGAGGGAAGGCTATCTGAATGTCCTATGAAACTAAAGTATTTGGCTAGACAAGGGTCTATGAAACTAGATCCTTCTCCCCCATTAAGGAGGAGTCGTTAGTTACAACCTTGATTTCCTTAGTATTCCACTTGGCTGGATGGAAAAGAGGGCTTTCTGGGACATAAGTCCAATATGTCCCTTGAGCATGAGTGCAGGAAAATAAAGAAAATCCCTGTAGGGTGAACACTGCTAGCATTGCCAGGAAATGGTTTGTGGAAGTTAAGGCTTCACCCTGATTCACAAGAATCTGGGTAGCCTCCGATGTCAGATATTTGATTTGTTCCCAGGAAGGAAATGGGCTGCTGCATGTTGAGGCAGCAGTACATGTAGAGGCAGCATGTTGATTTGGGGGATGGGGATTCTTGAATAATATTAGCAGGACCAGCCTTAATATTATACATCCCAGAGGCTCAGGAGAGAGAACTACTAATGGCAATGACTATTTTCAGGAAATAGAACCTCAGCACACCAAGCTCTATAGTTCACTTGCTTTAATTCCTCTGGCATAACATCCTGTATACACAGCTTCAGTTCTGTTCTTGTGCCTAGCTCCTTTCTTGCCTGATTTTTCTCTATACTTATCTATTGCTCCCTCTAATAATTCCTCTGGCATAACATCCTACATACACAGCTTCAGTTCTGTTCTTGTGCCTAGCTCCTTTCTTGCCTGATTTTTCTCTATACTTACCTATTGCTCCCTCTAAGTTTTATCATAATTCTCTCATCTTAATTCTGCCTCATCTAGGTCCTTTTCAGCTTGTTCTTACCCAGCTAGAACCTCCCCATCTGGCTCTTCATCATCTTCCATCTCATTACTCTAGTACTCTCTTTTAGATCTTCAATCTAGTTCTTTCCCTTCTCAGTTTATTCCTCTCAAATCCTTACCTATCTAGTTCTTCCATTCTCTTTTCTCTTCTCCATCCCTTGTGCCCTGGAAGTCCTGGTATAAATACACTTACAAGCAGTAATCCCTTGGGAGTGTAAAGCCAGGCTACCAGGGTCAAATGGAGGGGTGAAAAGAATCACATAGAGAGGCAATAACCATTAATTATCATTTGCAACCCCAAAGGAAAGTGACCAATGGGGAAATGAATTAACTAAAGGCTAAATTCAGGTAATATGTAAGAAGAAGGATCTTATGTGCTCAACTATAGTCTTAAATGTGATTAGTAGAACATGTTAAGAATCTCTAATTTGCTACGTCAATGGGAGAAAATAAAACTGCCTTCTTTTTTCCTGTGGCTCCTATCTTTCCAAGCAATCTGCCATTTATCTTCGAGGTGGGGAAAAGTGTGTTCAGTCCCTAGTGTATAGCTAGATGCATCTGGTGATAGTTAAAGGGAGATATCTGGAGCTAGAGGTAAGGTTTGAGGAAGGAGGAAGTTAAGAAGGGAGGGTCTGAGCTAAATTGTGTAAAGCTGTTACTTAATGACCTAGGCAGTGTCTCCTTGTGGGATTTACCTTAAGTCAGGAGACTTGCATGTGGACTGTTATCACTGTTAATCCTTGAAACTGGCTAAGGGAGATATCTGATTCCAGAGAAAGCCTCTCCTGAGGCTTTTCTCCAAATACATGGAATGTGTATACCCAGAGAGTGATCAGTCCACACTGTTAGCCTGCTGTGGGATGTTTTGTATGTCAAATGTGTTGCTCTGATTGGTTAATAAATAAAACACTGATTGGCCAGTAGCCAGGCAGGAAGTATAGGCAGGACAAGCAGAGAAGAGAATTCTGGGAACATGTAGGCTGAGGCAGAGAGATACTGCCAGCCTCCACCATGACAAGCAACATGTAAAATACTGGTAAGCCACAAGCCACGTGCAACTTATAGATTTATAGGAATGATTTAATTTAAGATATAAGAACTAGATAACATGAAGCCTACCACAGCCATACAGTTTGTAAATAATATAAGCGTCTGTGTGTTTATTTTATAAGTGGGCTGTCAGACTGCCGGGGCTTGGCAGGACCCGGAGAGAAAACTCTAGCTACAAATGGTGCTCAATGGCTCAAGTTTCCACATTAAACCTGAGAATACTTAATAAGCAATTCAAAATGGAACTAAAAACAGTTACCTAGTTGTCTCTCTCAAGTTGGCAGTTTCCTCGTGTGGGCATTTGAACAGCAGTATGGTGGGAATGAGGTGTCTGCAAGTGGCGCATTATGCTGCATGGTGGATTTAGCCTTTGCTAGTACAAAAAAAGAGGTTTCTGGGCTACACTCCGCTTTGATAAAAGCATAGACCCACTGTTTCTAAGAGATGATGGCTCCCAGAGCTGGTGATAAACGACCACTGCCATGTTGGGAAGCTGAGGTGGGTGGAGCCACCAGCCACAGCGGCCATTTTGGTCATACAAATGCTGCAGTTTAAAGCAATAGTTACACAATAAGGCAGATTCAGATGAAACAAGACTTTAAATGCTTTACAATGTGTGTAAAAATGTACGTATGCTTGGAAGAGAGAGAAAAAGGAATATATACAGTTAAATAAAGAAATACAGCCGGGCGGTGGTGGCGCATGCCTTTAATCCCAGCACTCGGGAGGTAGAGCCAGGCCGATCTCTGTGAGTTCAAGGCCAGCCTGGGCTACCAAGTGAGTTCCAGGAAAGGCACAAAGCTACACAGAGAAACCCTGTCTCGAAAAACCAAAAAAAAAAAAAAAAGAAAGAAAGAAATACATAGTTTTTAAAACTAAAGTCTTTAAAGAGACAGTAAAAGTAGTATAAAAATAAGCCACACAAAGATGGATATTACACAGAGAATCCAGATTGTGTTGTCTGGGATTTTTAACTGCAGAAAAACATTTGATTGTAAAAGCTGTTGAATTAAACCAATGTGGATATTTTAAAGGTACCTTGACTTCAAAATTTGGATGTAAGGACATGTTTCTTTGGAAAGGAGGCTCTGCTTTTATTTCCACAGAAAGCCAGAGGCTATGGATTTGTTCCAGAATAAGATACATCAGGTTTGACCAGCCAAGACCCCCTGAAAGGTCTCTGATGACACCATGGACCAGATGATCCAACATCCAGAATGGTTTCAAGGCAACTGGCTCAGATGATACACCCTTATGGACTACTCCAGAATCCTAAAATTTTCTTTGTGTCCCCATAAGATACATTGCCCCTCTCCAGCAGGAAGTAATAAGAGAAGCTATGCCCAAATCCCAAATATACTAAGCTGGCTTTGGAAATGGAATTGGCTCACTCCTTCTCTAAACCCAGGCATATTGCTAAAAGAAAAGGTTAAGAGATTCCTGTGTCCCAAATCAGAAGAGCCCTCTGGTGTGGGACAGAGAAAAAAAAAACAATATTTTTATTTAAAACAGGTTGATTATAAATACAATGTCTTTCTAAAGAACAAAAGGGGATAGTTTAGATATGATACGATGAAAGGATAGATTAATGAACTTACTTTTAAAGAGCAACAACTTATTTGAAATGTTTTACATTGGTATAGATTTGAATTTAATGATACAAGTTTAAACTTAATTTTATTATACTGTATATATATTTCTACTCTCATTTGAGGTATTGTGTTTATGTAACTCATTTAGATTGTAATAGATAATTAATAAATACAGACTAATAGTTAGTCTTCTATGATAGTCAAACTTGTAGCATGTTAGTTAAGTTTTCTAGGTATATATATATATATATATATATATATATATATATATATATATATTTCAGATAGACAGGTAATCATCAAATACTTCAAAGACCTACAGAATATGGCATTTAAAATGTTTTTAAAAATGTAGACTTTCTAGACAGTGAGATATGTCTGCTCCTGGCAGTACAGATTCACTTCAGAGAGGAGAATGGGCATCAAAGATACTCTATATGGAGTTTATCTTCACCTTGGCAAAAACAGCCATTTGGGCAAGAAACTGTTCTTTCCTGGACTTCTTGATCGACTGGACATGCAGGACCCATGGGAAGGTGACCACTGAACTCTGCTTGGCAAAGTGGTCCTTTAGGTTCCTGCTTCACAGAGAAAACTGCCAAACATTCTACAGAACACAGAGAAAAATGACTGAGAGACTCTAGTCTTGTTGGCTGAAGACAGATGCCTCAACTTTACAAGAGAAATTTGGATGACTGTCCAGGCTGCCAGCTGTCTCTTTCTACCCTGTAAGACTCCCAAAAGTTGCTTGTATCCTTCTCCCATTTCTCAGGTAGTATTATATCCTCCTGAGATCTTTGATGTAGTTGAAGACTAGAGATAGTTATAATTTTTTTTAGTTATGATAGAAGATAAGTTAGATATAAAACCTTAGACTCACAAATATAAGATAGGTAGGATATCTTCTTTAATTCTGCCAAATAGACTAGTTATCATAAATAGACTAGATATTATAACTATAATTCTTGCTTGATAACAGTTTTGTTATCTGTAATTTTACTATGTAAAAGTTAAAATCTTCCTTAAAAAAAAAGAAAAGGGGAAGTGCTGTGGGATGTTCTGTATGTCAAATGTGTTGCTCTGATTGGTTAATAAATAAAACACTTATTGGCCAGTTGCCAGGCAGGAAGTATAGGCAGGACAAGCAGAGAAGAGAATTCTGGGAACAGGAAGGCTGAGACAGAGAGACGCTGCCAGCTGCCGCCATAAAAAGCAACATGTAGGATACCGGTAAGCCATGAGTCAGGGGGGTAACATAGATTTATAGGATTGGGTCAATTTAAGATATAAGAACTAGATAACTAGAAGTCTGCCACAGCCATGCAATTTGTAAATAATATAAGCGTCTGTGTGTTTTTTTTTTTATAAGTGGGCTGTCGAACTGCCAGGGTTTGGCAGGACCCGGAGAGAAAACTCTAGCTACATTAGCCCTTCTTAGGGAAAAGTCAACTGGGAAAACCATGAGGGTACACATGATTTTCATAACAGAATACAGCTGATATATAACAAGCCAAATAACACCAAAAGCTCCTTGGAATTTGGCTTCCTCTGGAGGAATTCCCTGATCCCTCCAGGTAGTGACTTTGCCATAACTAGCTGAGTTCTTATGATGTATTCCTGTGGCCCACAGCAGGAGAAGTGGCTAGTGAATCAGAAGACCTTCTAACAAGATAGCTGGGGAATCTGAAACCAGCTGCAGGTTGTCACCATCTACATCAATGGTGCTGTTCAGTGTCATATGCAATAGGTGTGGATGAACCTGTTATGGAGGGAGCTTCCTTCTTTTTTCTGCTGCTAGAAGTTTCAGAACATCTTTGTTTTGCTGGGAGCTGGCTATGAGTTCTGATTAAGTCATCTGGGATTGACAAAAGGGAATCAGTATCCTGTGGAAACATGCAAGCATATCCTCTTCCTGATGTTATTACAACATCAGGACCTCTCTAATTACCAGTCAGGAAGTCTTTCCATTTGGCTACAGGCTTAGATGTAACTTTTATGAAGAAGTATCAGATGAAAGAGCTCAAATTATCCTCATAAATATTCATATGGTTAAGTACAAACAGAGCATGATTTAAAATATGATGAGGGAACAAATATTTCAGATATCCACTTTGCAATTTGGATATTTGGGTTTTAAAGTATGATGAGCTCTTTGCACTATAGCTTAACTTTGGGGGTTATAAGGGATGCCTGTAGAGTGGGAGATGTGAAAAGTTAAGTACCAGTTCTTTAAGGCTTTTTAAGTATATGCAAGGATTATGTCCTTAATTGCATCACCAACCTGTGACAGCATACCAGCCTAAAAGGCAGGTGTGCCCTCATTTTCTGCACTCCCTCCTCTGTATTCTCTCCCCTCCATGCAGTCTCTCCCTCTCTCTCTCTCTCTCTCTCTCTCTCTCTCTCTCTCTCTCTCTCCCAATATTTAGAAAGGTCACCATGGCTCCTGATTCTTCTGCCACTGCAACATCCATTGGCCTGACTGCAGGCAGCAGCCAGTCAACAGCGCCACCGCTTAACCAACATCTGGTGCTGTACTCCAATAGACTTTCGAGGACCTGCTGTGACTGCTGCTGCCTGCCACCTCCTCCCCCATCCAGCAAGACTGCCAGTCCATGAGCGTGCATGAGTCCCTCACCTCCGCTGAAACCCCACACAGCTACCACTACTGCTACTGCCATGGTTCTTCACCACAGTGAGTGAGTCCGCCATTCTCAAGACTGTAGTCTGAGCTATATTCTTTGCGATGGACACCCTGGGGGTTGTCCTCTGGCTGCACTGGCAATGGCAGACATATTTTCGCTCCTGATGATGGGGTCAGTGCTGTCTCAGGTCCACCATGGACCAACTGCAGTGCAGCTGCAGCCCTTAGCATCCCTTGATGAAGAGGATGGCTAACTTGAGCTTATTCATAGATATCTCTTCACTCCTTGGGAACACCTGAGATTGGAGTCTGATCCCAGTTTGTTATTATATTTTTTTTTCTCTCAGGTACAGCCATGGGACAAAAGGGCAGAAACATTTACCACTTACATTGGCAGATATTGCTAAATCTGGCCACATAACAGCTTTGTGGGAACTTCTGCCAGCGAATGGGAAAAAGCCATGGGACGAAGGGGTGGGTACCAGTAAATCTGGCCACATAACAGGTTCATGGAAACTTCTGCCAATGAGTGGGCAAATAAAAGAGTTACTTTATCCCCAAGCTTTCTGCTAAAGCTGTGAAGATCTCCCTCCCCATTTCTGCCTCTACCACATGCAACCTTTTCTATCTGAATTCTGCTGGCAGTGGGCAGGCTCAAATGGGTGACTCTCGCCTTAACTCACCTTAACTTCTCCCACTCATTTTCAAATGCCTTGAGAAGTACAGACAGGTCTGGTAGTGGCTAAAATCCATACAAATAAGTTTACAGTAGTTAGGATGGCTCCTAAGACAAAAATCAGCTTATAGACTCAAGCAAGTCTTTTCAAAAGGATCAGTTTATAGTCTGCCTCCTGGCAGATCTTCCAAAAGCTGTCCTTAAGCCAACAATCATCAGGAATAAAAATTTAGGACACAGAGTAAAATCTGTCCCTTGTTCCCCAGACCTCCCTGACTAAAACTTTAGCATCTGGAGAGCAATGCTCCTGACCTCACAGGCAAAAGAGTCATCTGTGGCATTTAAGGTGTGCCAGGGAAGAGATAAAAGCTCAAAAAAATTGCCAAGTACTGGCACTCGCTGACTCCTGAAAGCTAAGCTGTTGGGTCCCTGTTTTAAGTAAGGAAAAAGGTCATGGGCTAGCGAGGGCCCTGCCAGGCCATCAGCAGCCTTGTTAAAAGTGCCACCTAGAAAGACAACCAGTCAGCTGACTGCCCCCCAGGCACCAAGATGCATGGGTACATCAAGCTAAGATCTTCAGCAGACCTATGCTTGGCTACAGACATGGTGGGGAACCCAGAATGCATCAGGGAAGTGATCCGTTTCTTTCCTTCTGGACACCAAAACCACTGACTCGGTCCTGGGAGTTTGGGGATGTCACCTTTCCTTTCTCTATCGTCGGGTACAGAGGATAGCCTTACCCACCTACAAAAAGAGACTTTAATGTAAACATCTATTACTGTGAGATACTTTTAACAATTGATCACCTGTCTCCTGGATGCTGAACCAGTAAAGAAAACAGGTGCTTTAAAATAATCTGTCTCTGATAAAGCTTAACATGTTTCAAAATCCATCTGGACAGGCCAGTTCTACCTCAGATAAATGTCAACATAAAATAATAATGATTCTTTTCTCTCTAACTTTTTTTTTCTGTGTCACTAGCATCTTGTAAGACAGAAGGTTCCCAGCCTCAGCCAAGAGGGATACAAGTCTCCAGAACAATGGATGGCAGACAGTATCCCACAACGCCTGTCTACCTTGGAAGACTACCCTTCCCCATTCCCCCAAGAGCCAACTGACATATAATAGTCAGCTGGAAGCAGCTTTTGAGAGAAATAATGCCCCTATTCCCATATACCTGCTTTTTTTGAAAAATAGTAAGCAAAAGTCTGGGATGTAAGGATTATGTCCTTAATTATGTCACCAGCCTGCGATGGTGTCCCAGCCTAAAAAATGGGCATGCCCTCTCTGTGCCCTCTTTTTCCACACTCTCTCCTTCCATATTCTCTCCTCTCCATGCGGCCTTTTTCACTCTCTCCTCTCTCTCTCTCTCTCTCTCTCTCTCTCTCTCTCTCTCTCTCTCTCTCTCTCTCACACACACACACACACACACACACTCTCTCTCTCTCTCTCTCTCTCTCTCTCTCTCTCTCTCTCTCTCTCTCTTTCTCTTGCAATAAAGCTCATAGAAAGGTAACCATGGCTCGTGATTCTTCCGCCACCGCAACATCCAGTGTTCTCTTCCATCAGCATGGCCGCCACAGGCAGCAGCCAGCCATGAGTGCTGCCCCTTAACCAACAGTATATGCAGGGCCATTGTACACTTTTAAAGTTCCAAGCATTCCAAAAATTGAAAAGTGGTGAAATAAATGCTGTATCATGCCCTTTAGTGCCTCTCCAGATTGGAATGTAGCACAGTTGATATGAGAATAGGTGTCCACGAATATGGGGACAAATGCTAAATTTCCAAAGGAAGGGACATGAGTTACATCCATTTACCATAAATCACAAGGACATAAATCCATAGAGAGAGAATTTGTAGTCATAGGACAGACATTACAATTACACACAATGGATCTAAGAGTAAAAATATATGAAAAGTTTTCTTTTCTAAAATAAATTATTCTTAATTTATTTCTTTATCATTAAGGCACTGTGGATACTATATTATTGTTGTGTCTATTTGGAAGAAGGCTTGAAATTAGCATTTTTTCAATCCTAGAGGTGTTTTTAGGGTACTCTAATATATATATATAAATATATTATGTATTATTATTCAACTATATGCCAATTTATAATTATATATTATAAATATACAGTAATATATAATTATTATAATTATAATCATGCTTAAAAAACAAACATAGAAACTGACATATACAGATCACAGAGACAGCAGCCACATGCATTTGACAGCTCAGATTCACAATCAGCAAAGTCCAGACAGGAATGAAGACTTTCCTGTAAATAGATAGATTCTAGGCAAAAGCAGCTGGAAACTCACTCAGTTCAACATTCACCAGCAGCCAGTTTTCTACTGTTAGTTAGAGGCAGAGCCCAGGATAAATTACATTTTATCCCGTGTTCCCCTAACAGTTTCCTTGATTCTTTTATAACACACAGGGAGGGGGAGAGATTGAATAATCAGCAGCTCTGATGGAGATCTCCAAGTTCACTACAGTCAATTGTTTCGATTCTTAGATTTGAGATCTCTTTCCTTATTGGTTCCCAATGCATGTCTATTCTAACAGGAGGCAGTCAGATCTAATAAAAATGCCTGCACTCAAGGATTTTACCAGCCAGGCGTCTGGCTAAATCCCAGCTCTTAGCTGGTTTTAGTCAAAGCCTGGCTATAACGGACTCCAAAGAAAGAAAACTGCCCCAGATACCAGCAGGAGACAGAGGCAATAGAAACCTTGGATAGGCAGGGATTTGTTGGGATTTCCCACATTCATGGTCTGAGTCACCTGGTCCTGTTTGCTGTGCAGGAAATGTCTCTCAAGCCACTGCTTCAGCCTTAATATATGTGATCACTGGCTCAGTCTTAGATCCTGCATTATCTGCTAGGATGATTTACCTTGGAAATCAATACCTGACAGAAGCCAGAGATATAATGATCATATTTTCCCTCAGAGGACACGCTAAGAAAAATGGTTGTCTGGGCAAATCTCACTTAGTCACCTGGAGCCTTGTGAAAATTTCAAGTCTCAGATTCTGCAAATAAGTGCAATTGGGGAATCTGGCATGGCATATCTGAATATGTTTCCAGTAAGCTGCAATAGGCAGCCCAGAATCACAATCACCATCAACAGGCAGAAAGGAAGGCTTTCAGTAAGACAGAAAGAATATAGGGCCAAGTTGCTAGATAAATGATCACCCCCTACTTACCAAGGGATTCTTTTATCTTTTGAGAATTGCATTCTGGTGCTAGGATACATTATGTGTTTTCCTGTCATCCACTTTAAGGTTCATTGTTTCGGCTGCAGAACACATTTAGTTGGGATGGTGAAATGAATTAGCAGCTCTGAAGGAGATTTCGAAGAGTACCACAGGATTTGCTTTTCATTGGTCTAATTGAGATCAATTTCCATATTGGTTCCAATTCCAATCACCCTTTGAATGTACACACTCCTTCAGTCAGAGGAAACAAGAACTAATGAAGATGTCAGCAGATTGGAATTTTACCAGTCAGGCTCTGCTTTTATTCCAGGATTCTGTTGTTCACGGGTATAAACAAAAACCTACTGTCAATTGCCCTGGCCATGGAAGACTGTTCACCACATGTACAAGAAACAGAGTCCATGGAATAGAACAAAGTCAGGGTTTGTTTCACTCCCAGCTTTACAGCTCTGAGTCACCAGCTCCTGTCCCATGTGTAGCATGTATGCTCCTGCTTCTGATTCTACTGCTACTCTTTAAAGATGTGTCCTCCCTCTCTCCATTTGAAGTGCTGCAGTATCTGCAAGGAAGTTAATACACTTCAGGCTTCAGTATCTGACAGAGACTAGAGGAGTCCTGCTTCTTTTTTTTTTTTTTTTTTTTTTTTTTTTTTTTTTTTTTTTTTGTGTATCAATTCCTTGTTTTTATTGATACCTGTTATCATATATAAATATCACCATCAAAAGACATTTTGCATATCACATAATATGATAGGTTATTACGCACTATATGAAAATATTTTTCTCCCCAGGAAGCTCAAAATTTTACAAACTTTTCCAAATATTTGGTTATTACCTTCTTTTCTCTAGTACAGTAGGAAAAGTATTTGAAATTCAGTTTGCAGGTTGTATGTCTATCTAAAATTAAGACCTATTCTAGGTAGGGAAGCTTAATTAATTCTACAGACAGAACCAAACCTGTTCTATCCAGTTAAGAGTGGCGAGTTGCTGGGCTTAACTTCCACCCTCCCTCTGCATGCTTTTCTTCTTCAATAAACTGCTGATTACTGATACTTGAAGCCATTGTTCTAAGACACTGCTTTCTTTTCCATTCTTTTTTTTTTCCCTTTTCTATTTTAATAAAAAGGAAAAAAAAGAAAAAGGTTATAACTAACAAAAGAAAAACTATATACAAAAGTACAATGACTATATACAATATATACAAGTAATAAATGTCTAAACAATGTCTAGTCCATTTGTATTTGACAAATTCAGAGAAAATAATTTCATTATCTATCCTATTTTGTTAAGTCCAAAATGTATCTAATTCACTTTCTATCCTAATTAATCTTCAACTATAACTAACTAACCTTCAACTATAACTAACTAATCTTCAACTCCCTCAGAGACCCAAGAAGGAAATAATATTAGCTAACAAAAATAAAAACAGAAAGTGCATGGAGTCCTGCTTCTTTATCTCCCCTGGGAGAGTCATTGTGAGAATTGTTATGGCATTATCAGTTATTTTATTCCTTTTTTTGTGGTTTCAAAATTTAATTTCCAGAGGTCAGGATCTATAAGGACAGAACCTTAAAAACAATATTCACTAGAGGGTTTGAAATAAGGTACATATATTTTTCCAGAACAATTTAACATATGATGTTGCTTCATCATGGGGCCATCACCAGCCAGATTATTTTATCTTGTTTGGTTTTTGTCATACCTCATGTATTCACTTTTTCCTCAGTCGGTTGTTTTTCAAAGTCATATTCCTGCTTCACTTATGCTTGCCACCTGACTGGGGAGTCAAGTGCTCACAGAGAGCAGATGTTTGGAAGAAAGAGACCATTTTTGCAAATTGCAATGCCGGTAGAGACAGTCTGAAGTTAGAGAATCCTGTGTCGACTGAGGAAAATGCAGTCATTTCCAAAGGAGATTGGATAATTCGATGCAGAAAGTGCTTTTCTAGTGACAAGAATATCCCCAGCCCGTTTAACCTAATGATGTCGTAACTAGGTAACAAAGAAATCAGAGTATGTGCTTCAACTGGGCCTGCAAAGGAAAGGAACAATTTCCGTTACAGTGTTTCATCTTCATTGGAAGGCTGATTTTTGTCTGAAAAAGAATAACATTAGCCTAGTTAGGCTAATGAAACCTTAAATAGATTATCAGGAAATCAGAACCGTTGAGCCTCACCACCACGCAGAAAGCTGTCAGAGTCCAGTGGCGAGTGACAGGTCGAGTTTATGAGCAGGCACTGGTAGCAGAGGGTGGCTGCTTGATAGGAGAAAGAAACATGCCAACAGTGACTGACACACACAGCAAATGGAAAGGTTGACAAATATTATTTTGAGTATACTTTGCAGGTTTTCTTCAACACTTCACCTCAGAGCTAATCATTATTGTTATTGGTTGATAAAGAAACAATTTAATGTTAATTTATAATCAGAATTATTTCTATCTTTAACTTATTTTTTGTATTTTGCTCTCTAATTTTATAGGATCCTGTTTCTGATTTTTGTTTTCACTCTCTATGGCATTTACTTGATTATTTTATTTTGTTTTATTTTATTTATTTATTTATTTTACAATGTAACTGGAGGCACACAGCCTCCTTTCCTTCCACTCCCTCCCTTGACCCTCCTCAATTCATTCCTCTACAGTACTCCCTTAAAAGGGGGCAGGCCTTACCTTGGCATCAGCAAAGCATGGCATATCAAAACACAATAAGACCAAAAATCTTCTCCTGCATTCAGACAGAACAAGGCAATTCAGCATAAGGAATATATACCCAAGCCCTAGCCAAAGCAGCTGCAAGAGCCCCTTCTGCAATTGCCATGAGTCCTTCGAATAGATGAAGCCTCACTACTGTCACATGTATGCAGAGGAGCCAGGCTGATCCCATGAAAGCTCAATGATTGTTGGCTCAGTCTGTGACTTCCAATGACACTGGCTAGCAGTTTCATTGGGTTTACATACAATGTCCCTGACCCTTATGGCTCCTAGAATCCACATCCTTCTATTCGGTAGAACTCCCCGAGCCTGGCTGTTTGTGTGGCTGTGGGTCTCTGATATTGCCTTCATTAGTCACAATATGAAGGCTGTCTGAGGGCAACTGCAGTAGTCCACAATCAAATTACAGAGGATGGCCAGATCAGAATAAGGAACTACTGCAGCCAGGAGTCCTAGATGGGGCCATGCTTGTAGACTCATGGAAATGTTGCTGGCATCAGTCTTCTAGCACCTACTTAAAGTAACCCATTCCAGTCATCTCTCTCAGCACTCTCCCCATCTGCTCATCCCAACCTGATACCTCAAGTTCCCCTGCCTACCCATCCAACCACAATCCAACTAGGAAATCTCCTCCACTTTTCCTTTCCAACCCATTCCATGGGATGCCCTTGAGCCCCACTTGTTACCTAGCCTCTCTGGGTCTGTTGATTGTAGCATAGTTATCTTTACTTTACAGTTAATATCCACTTATGAGTGAGTACATATTATATTTGTCTTTCTGGGTTTGGGTTATTTCACTCAATGATTTTTTTTTTCTAGTTCTCAACGTCAGCCTTCAGATTGCTGGTATTCTTCATTTTAAAAACAGAGTACATCTCCATTGTATAAATATACTACAATTACTTTATCCTGTGTTTGGTTGAAATACATCTAGGTTGTTTCCAGGTTCTGGCTATAACAAATAAATCTTCTATGAACTCAGTTGAGCTAGTGTCCTTGTGGTATGTTTGAACATTCTTCAGTATATGCCCAAGGGTTGTATCAAAGAGTCTTCTGGTAGATTGATATCTGATGTCTGAGAAAATGCTTTTTAATCACATTTCTTGAATGTTATGCATCATTAACATAGTTGATAATTTCATACATGTGTACTATATTTTTATTATTTAAAACTTCTTTCTGATTCCTCCTGCAATACTTTGTCTGTTCTACTAGATGTCAAACCAAATACCTTTTTATTAAAATTATATTTTCATGCATATACAAATGTATACATTACTAACCCACACTTTGTACATAGTTTAGCTATGTGTAACTGGTTTTAGTTTTTAACGTTTGTATTTGAAAGGCCCATCAATGTTATTGTTCAATAGAAATGTATTCTTTCTATCTTAGCATCCATGATTTGTGCATAGATTTTTCTACTATTGGAAGCAAGGGTAATGAGTTTCACTTATGTGTTGGCATTTCTTTATGGGGACTTTTTTCCCCTCCAGCTCCCTAATAAATTCAGAGATACTTCTTATGAATTAAAAAGTTAGCTTGTCCTTAGCTTATGCTTGTTTCCAACTACCTCTGATAGTAATCTAACCAATTTATATTAATCTACACTTTGCCACATGGTACATTATCTCTTCTCCATACTATACTTTTGACATCCTCCATATTTTGCTGGCAAATTCCATGATTCATAAATTCTTATCCTTAGTTTCAATGTCTCCCAGAACTTAACACCTATCCACTGCTGCTTAGGTAGAGATCATTCAATACTTTATTGCACAAATCAAAATGTGCCATGGTAGAAAAACATCTTTGCAGTGTACAAAAGATTATCCAAAAACACAGGAAAGATTTATACTGTCATTACACTAACATTTATTTACTTACTTACTTATTTATTTATTTATTTAATGGTATTCTATATTTTAAAATAGGTGCTTTTAAATTACTACCCATCTTAGAAGACTCTCATTCAGAGCAAGTATCCTATTTCTTAGGATCGTAAGCTGAATCTGCCCATTGCAACCAATATTTTCTGAGTGTAGGAATAATGGAATTTTGTGGATTCAACAGGTAGCATTAGACACAACACTGTAAACTCTTAGCCTTTTGCGAAGTTGTGGATTTGTGTAATAGTTTTATTAAATTATTTTTTTTCTCAGAGTTACAGCTAATGTCTGTGGATATAAGGATAAATATATAGAACACAGAAATTATAATGTTTTGAGAAGCTGCAGATGAATGTTCTGCCTTTTTGTAGACTAATTACCTAGTAATGTGCAGTAGGCTAGGTTCCTGTACTGGGCATAGTTTGTCTTCTGGTCAATGACATATGTCTGCATTACTGAAAATAGTTGGGGTGAAAAATTTGACATGTCTTTGGGAGGCTAGACACTATTATCTTACCAAGGGCCCACTATTGGTAAATTATAATATTTGGAGACGGTTGTATAATCATCCCTTTTACCTTGACGTTTTATAGTCTTGTCAGCTATGGTTTTGACATTAAAACAACAAGAGGATAATGAGTAACAATAACAGCTATATTAATGGCTCAGGGAACTGCTTCTAATACTTTAACTGTGTAAGAAGTTGCTAAAAGGATGTAATTTTCAAGAATGATGATTGAACATAATTTTACAGAATTCTGATATTTTATATATAGGGAATGCCTCATTGTTGCCCGAGGTCCATGTATTTAGGGATTATGAAAGAACAGCAGAGACATTGATTGATCCTAAGGTTTTAATCTAGTATTCAGACAGCAGATATTTTATCTTGGGGGCTTGCAAGGAAAGATCAGAGATAGGATAGAAGTAGTACAGTTGACTACATAAAAGGAAAATCTGTGTCATCTCTGACTGGTATTCTATTATTTTATATTTTTCTTCTAAGTATATAATATGCAAAGCCTTGGAGAAGACTCTGTCTGCATCCTGGTTTCTTGGAAATATGAACAACTGGAATCTATTTCTAGAATACACATAATAAAAAGCATGCACACTCGCAGTAGCAATTATATCAGGACATGACACATAGTTAGTAACAATAATGCTTCTGAATTTTCCTAGCCAGCTTGCATATCATGTTTAGAAAATTCTATAGCTGTGTGAAACACTATGTCAATCTGCCATTTCTAATACATCTCTGCATGAAAATAGTATTTATTGGTATTGAAGTGTGCTTGAATTCATATCAGGTGAATTTTCATACATAATTATTTCAGTACAAAATGTAACAAACATTCTTCTATATCTTGAGGAATAACCATGAGGCCAAAATTATATCAGAGTGACTTGTATTATTCAATGAACTAATGAAAGAGGAAAGTCAGAGTTTCTGAGCCATACTAGCCGTGAGAAGCTAATAATGTGGTAGTAGATGGCCCCCTACCACACACACAGAGGTGCTTTAACTGTATTCAGATTTCACTAAAAATAGAGGTAGTATATAAAATAAGGATGGACGAATGATAGTGGTGATCGTTGTAGAATTCCAATGAAGGGAATGTAATTAATTGTTTGAAAACTTCATTATTCATTAGTTAATACTGTACAAAATATTTCTTTGAGTGTGAATTGGAACTGTGAAATCAAAATACATGCCAAATGCATGCTGACCTAAGTGGAACCACATATAAAGCCATACAGAAAAACATGAAATTATTGAGAATATAAATCTAAGATCCATAATTATTTTTAAAACAAATACCACAGATTATTAGTCATCATGACATTGTGAAATGTGGTATGCAAATTGGGTATGTTAAGAAGAAGGTTTGAAAGTCAAATTTCTCTTTACAATATAAGCATCTTACTTCAGGAATATATACATATATATATATATAATAGTATTATTTTATATTATATATACACATACGTATAAAAATGTTATCAATCAAGCATTTAATCATTGCTCTTGGGGGAACTGACTTGGCAAATCAGAAAAGGACAGCAGCAAGCTTCAATTTTCAGCCCAGAATGACAATCATCCAACCACAGGCATATAGTGAGGCTTGCATATAGATAGCCAGGCTTCAGGGCCAATCAGGTAGATATACTATCATCCCCTAGTTATTAGACATTAGTTTTGTTTTTTGAATATTTGAACCATATCTCAGGTTAAATTATGTATTTCCCATAGTCCACTTTCAAATGAGCTGCTTCTGCTGCACCACACATTTAGGTAGGAGGGAGAAATAAATCAACAGGTCTGATGGAGATCTCCAAGATTACCACTGGATTTGCTTTCCATTGCTGGAACTGAGATCAATCCTCTTATAGGTTCATATTCCCAGCTAAATATTAATGGAAACACCTCTTCAATAAGTAGCAAAGTGAGCATTGTCAGCAATGCTGCTTCTTAAGAGTCAAGCTCTGGTGTATCCCAGGTCTCAGATGGTCCTGAGGATAAACAAAGTCCGAATCTACATGGGCCAAGACGAGGCAGACTGCTGACAACTTCACGAGACAGAGGCTGTGGAAATTAGAAACACTAGGGATTGTTTGAGTCCTGAGATTATAACGCATAGTTTACTGCTCTTGTCAGCTGTGCAGGAAGTATCATCCTGCTTCTGATGCTTCTGCTTCCCTTAAAGATGTGTCACCTCTGTCTCAACTTTGAAATTCTACCTCATCTGCAAGGAAGATAATGCACTTCAGCCTTCAGTATCTGACAGAGAGTAAAGTATTCCTGCTCTTTCCTCTTCCCTGGGAGATCCAGTGTGGGAATTGTCATGGCATTATCCATTTTAGCCAGGAGCCCTCAGAGTCTCTGAAAATATGCAGCAGTACTATTTGCACACATTCCCCTACCTGTCACAAAATACTGTCTGTGAGCAGTAAAGTAAAGCACAGGAGTATTACTCTTTTTCATCCTGTTGCTTTTTAATATCACACAGGTTCAAGTTTCCAATCTTGTTTTCCATTGTCATTGTATTTTTAAAAAGAGAAACCCTTGAACATTGTTTTTCATTCTTTTTTGTTCTATTCCTTTCTATGATGTCAGGTCAGGCTTTAGTTTGGTTGAAAATAGTAAATGTTGGTTTTACAATAGTGGTATTACATAATTCCCTTGAGAGAAATTAAAACAAAAGATTCATTTGTCCTTGGTCTGGTGTTTTTGTATGTATTGTACCTGTGCAGACATTGTGTCTGCTACTGCAGAATCTGAATTCCTACATCTGATAGTAAATTTGAGTCTGGAAATCATTGTTACAATGGATTAATCCACCACACCTTTATCTTTAAGAAACTTGCTGCCTTCTGGGCTATATTGATTTATGATTATTTAGTCAAAGGGGTTGTATGAATACAACAAATATCTGAACATAGACTCCAAATCCTTTCAAAAACTAAGGAAAGAGCCCATCATTGTGTTATTTCACATCAAGTTTAGAACATCTCTTATGAAGGTCAACTGAAGCAGAGATCTTTTATCTATGAGTATATCAAATGTCATTAGGATTCATTTTACTTATATATTCCTCTAGGAAAATGAGTTTAATAGTTTATTTTCTAGGAAAATAGTTTAATCATAGGGCAGTGAACATTCTAGTCAGGTTCTCATCCACTTTAGGAGTATGAAGTATGAACTTTCATCTCATGGACTTAATCATAAACTTCATAAGTTATTAATTACTTCTATAATGTATAGGCCACTATGGCAACAATATAAGTGAAGACTGCCTTTTTTTCTGTTTTAAGGTGTGTAGCTCATCAGAGTGAGGAAATGTCTTCCTCCTCCAGTATGATACAGATTAACATTCAATCCTATCAAATGCAATCAGTTCCAGTGAAGCTTTTAATAGGTAGCAGATGGATTTCTATATGAAATAACATTAGTAATCGGAAATTCAAAAGAATTTTCTCATCATTGTATTGGAAGATTAAAACTTGGTTTGGAAATGTTCAATGAAGTCACATTTGGGAATTATAAAAGTAATCTTGAAATAGAACTAAAAGAAATAAAAAATTAATCACATCTATGATCTCTGTTATACCTAATGGTATAAGATATGCAGATATGAGAATATCTTCCAATATTTCAAATACATTTTTATTCCATTTCATTCCTTTCATATCTCTATATATGTGTAGGTATATCTATGTTTATTTGAAAATACATATTTTGCACATATATATGTATATATATATGCACACATATGAATGAGTGTGTAAAATTTTTGACATAATTGAGAACTTCTCTATATATCATGCAGCAATTGTGTGTGAACACTTTTAGCATTGACCTTTGGAACTTTATGGCCTTTCAACATTATTATCCAGTAGAAATTGTTTCTTTCTATATTAGCATCCATCATTTGTCTAAAGCTTTTCTGCTATGTGTGAGAATTTTAGAATGTTTCTCATCAGTGTTGATATGACAATTTGTGGCTTGATTGTGCGAAATTTTATTTCTTTGTCTTTGTTTTGTTCTGTTTGTTTGTTTTTGGAGACAGCATTTTTCTGTGTAGCATTGAGTGTACAGGAATTTACTCTGTACCCCAGGCTGGCTTGAACTCAGTGGTTCACCTGCCTCTCCTTTCTGAGTACTGGGATTAAAGGCATGTGCCACCACCACCTGGCTCAGTTTAAAATTTTTAATGTTAGCCTCATAGACAAACTGCATCATCTCCATCATTCTGTGCTTCATCTGGAATGGAAAAGGTATTTATGAATATAGGCCATCATTGTATAGACATGTCTCTATTTATTGCAAAGCTCAGGAAACTACCAGCCTCTTTCTTGTTAATTAATAAATTTTTCAGTTTATTATTGTAAGAAGCCCCCTGCTTTCTTTACTGTACTGCTTAGATCCCATGGAAATTGGATGTTTCCAGTATCATGCAGCAGGATAGGAGACTGAGGAAACACAAAGATCTCCTTATATAAGATGTATCTAGCAGATAATTATCTTTTCCTTCAGAAATTGCTGCTTTGGCTGTAAATCATAGAAACTGTTATTAAAATAATACAATGGAGATAATGTGTATGATATATAATCTTGATTCATGTTTTACATTGTTGATTTCTTTTGCTTAATATTTTTTAAATAAATTTGTTTTTTATGTTAGAGATTATAATTTAATTACCTCATTTCCTTCTGCCTACTAAACACACATTATACACTTCCTGTGTCCCTTTTAAATCCATGGCCTTGTTATAAACAGTCTTTACATGCTTAGATAACATATATATATATATATATATATATATATATATATATATATATATATATATATATATATATATATATTCCTAAATAATAAATGCAAAATTGTGTATGTGCTTTGAAGTCAGAAACATATTATATTTTGGTGTGCACTTGTTCTTGAATTTGTAGAAACATTGTACCTCTTTAATCTTTTGACTACTTGTAAGACTAGTTAAATGATAGTCCATGTTATTTTTGGAACCTAGGCTTATCTTAAATATTTCTGTGTATTAGTGTGTGTATGTGTGGTGTATGTGTGTGTGTGTCCATGTGTATGTCTGTGTGTGTGTTTACATAAGTGTATATTTTTGATGTGTTTGTATGTGTGTTTTGTTATGTTTTATTTTGTGTGTGTGTGTTGGGCTTTATGAGGATATGAGGTATGACCTCTGAGGAAAGGAACTGGTACATCACAAGCAAGTCATGTTTATCTGGATGGTGTGTCAGGTTATAGCTGTAAACTTGCCAATGTCCCCTGTTTGCATGTACACCTTCAAACAAGTTTTTTTTCCATATTGTGTTTCCTTAGTACTATGCTTTTCTTGCCCAAGTTACTAGGTTGTAGAATTATCATGATGAGGTGGGAGTAGGGAAGAAACTGGTCAATAAAAAATGACTAAAGGTACTGAAGATGTGGCTCAGTAACAAACTTGAATGCACACATGAATCTCTGGACACTCTGAAGCACTAGAATAGTCAATACAAAATGAAAATGCATTTTCCTTGTCAAAAGGAGACTTTCCAGTTTTCCTAGCCTTGTAATTCTAATTCTAAGATGGCTAAAACATGGAAGTTAATGTGAACTTGTCTAGTTTATAGCCAAGTTCTAGAAAAGCTTCTTTCAGTAACAATGAAAGGAATAGAAGGATGAGCATGCTTGGGTGGGATATTGGAATTTGAGGAGCTCACTGGATCTTAATGCTTACTCCTTATTTCTAACAACTCTAACCACTTCACCATTTCTTAAGTCTGCATATGAAATATGTTATTTCCTTCATGCCACCATCTTTGAAATACCTAGATAAAGCCTGGAATTCTACACTGGCACGGGATTTAATTGCTTTATTGAGACTTTATTGGGGCATTATATTTATAATGTTGGAAATATTTTGGAAAATCTAATTGTCTCTAGAGTGCAAATGAAATTTTGAGGAGATAAGAGGAAGGACAAAATGACAATAAAAGGATGAATTGAAACTGACTGACGAGAAATCAAATGTGGATAGTTTCCAGTGAAGACTAAGTTCCTAAGTAAAAAGATATTGAAAACCAACGTTGGTGCTAATGATATTGGGTCAGGATTTAAAGATTGTCATGAAGTTCCTAGATGGCATCCATCATAAAGTACTATAGGTGAGGAAAATTTATGCCTGGTTTGGACAAATATCCATTGCTATTTCTCCACTATGCTGCCCGTTTTTTTTTTTTTTTTTTCAAGACAAGGTTTCTCTGTGTAGCTTTGTGCCTTTCCTGGATCTTGCTCTGTAGACCAGGCTGGCCTCAAACTCACAGAGATCCGTCTGCCTCTGCCTCCCGAGTGTGCCACCATCACCCAGCCCATTTATTTTTTAAACATGAACTGCCTATTAATAATCACTCCCATTCCATTTTATGAAACAACCAAGAGACCAAAAGTTTCTATTCCTGTTACCTGTGCAGAAAAGATTTCGACCTTCCACAAGGAGGCCTAAAGTTATCCTTATTGTGTGATGGAATCTTAAAGGTAGCAAACGTAAGAGTACTTACTTAGTTATTCATGATAGACAGATTTATGTCATGTGATATGGGCATCCTTAACATCATTCTCTGAATCAAGATAACAGTTGTTTCCCAGATTAGAAAAGCGAAACTCTACAAAATAGGCTAACGATAGGCTGAGGGAAATAAGCTTGATGTGCAAAAGTATTTGAAGGAACAGGAGAGAAGCAGGATCCAGATCTCTCAATTCAGTCATTAGTGGGGAAATAAGAAAGCGTTCCATAGAAGAGATCTTGGCAATGGAAGTGTTCTGACTCAAGGAGAATGAATGTGGATATTGCACATCCAACCAATTCAATACCTCATATTTTTATTTGTATATAACATGTGTGTGGAATAAACAAATGATGCTAATACACCAGAACTACCTATGCTCTAGAAAACCTGACCTATATTTGTTTTAATTTCTCATTAGTTGTGAAAGGTATGATACTTCCTCAGAACATGTGATAATGGACTCTTGCACAGACTCACCAGGTTATCATGCCCACAGCCCTACTGTTTGTTATAGGATTTTGAGTCAGGAATTTACCTCAGTGTTCTACCTAACAATGCTTTTTCTGTGTAGATAGATAGCATAGTACTAATTATTGACTGTATTCAGATTGGGATACTCAATTAAGAGTCCTATGTATGTGATTAAAGAATTAGGCATGGAAAATTAGTTTAAAAATGGTATAAAGGACAGATAATGTTCTAGAATCATTGGAGGCTCTGATGTAGAGTAAGAACCAAGTGATACTGACCTAGGTAATAAGAAATGTTCAGTTTTGCCTGTAAATGTTTAAAAGTACGTAAATATAAAACCTGATATGTTGCTAACCTCCAACTTTTTAAATGGAAAAGGATACTTTTAAGAGTTGGATATGTTCCAAGTGGTTGATAGCCCCATATGCCCAAGAAACCTCTAAATCTAGAAAGAATATTATAATACTTGTTGGTTGTATTCTAGGATGGAATGAAATCTGTTATTGATGAGAAAGTTGATTGATCTTCTTGTGACACTAGAATAAATACGCCTAGAAAAGTTCTGAAACATCTCCTCCCCTTGAGCTAGAATCTGTATTCCCAGAAGGTACTACTTAAGAATTTGTGAGCAATTAAGCACCAAAGCCATAATCATCATTTGTGGATCTTCCATATTACACAATATAGTTTCCATTCAATATGTGTCACCTAGTACAATAATGGTTTTACAAGAATCAAGTTACCATTGAATTAAATGTGTATTCAAGTAGAGCTTACTCTGATCTCATTGAAGTATTTTATTAGTTTAGGTTCTCTCACCTCAGATAACTTGAGCTTGTGCAAAGATGACATCAAATAATTCAACACACTAGCATGGGCTATTACTGTATTCAATGTCTACCATTAATGTTTCCCATTCATTATTTTTCTCATTTGTGCTTCTTAGTAAGAAAAAGCCTCAAGGTATTTGGTAATCCTGCTCTGGAGACAGATAACGACAAAAAAATTGCCTCAGGTTAAGTAACATGCTATAGCTGGATAAGTGTCAGATATTTATGTAAGTCCCACTAAACCCCAAGAATTCATGAGAAATAAGGTCCTGGAGAGAACTGAAGAGCTTAAGGAACTCATGAAGGTGTTGTATAGTTCTATCATGAAAGCACATCAGCTGCCATCTTGGGTCTTTCACCTGTGACACAGGGAAAATAAATTTCCTATCTTGAAATTTGAATGGTTTTCATCCCTTCATTAGACAACAGGGAGCATAAGGAGACCCTTACTTGATAATCAGTATGATTCTAAAACTTGATGTGTACAACTCTACCCTAAATAAATGTTGCCTTACGATAGGAATGAGTATGTACATACTCCAAGGAAGTCCTGGGGTGGGGGGGTTCTATTTATGTAGCCATGAGGAAGCCATAGTCCTTGTGGGGTAAGTCTTTTTTTTGCATCCTATGGACCAGGGTCCACACAAAATAATAGCAACCAATTACTAACCCTTTGTAAATAGGTCAATTGAACTCATTGGTTTTCTAGAGAGAACCTTGATAGAATTCTATACAGAAATCTATATAATTCTATATTCTATAAAATGTAGATAGTTGGAAATTATATACATAATGTTATACTAATAATATTGTGTATTAATTGTATCATATATATAGCATAGATGTATACAATTCATTTATTTTAAAATACAATATTTATAACTCTAATATATCTTATAATTATTAATATCATAAAATCTGGCAAGGCTGAAGTCTAACAGAACTTATCAACTAGAATGAACCTCGATTTTCCATGGTTTTAATGCTGAGCTCCAGTGGTGTTCTGGGAAATGTATATGTATAGAAATCCTATGTCATCTCTGACCACTATACCTGCAGAGAGTTTAACACAATGGTTACCACTGTTGAAAGGTTGGTTATGAGAATTCATGACTAACTGAAAATGTCACAAGGGAATGGGAATGATAAATTATAACCCTAGACTTCTCTGCTTTTCATTATGCATCTCTTTTAGATAGTAAAAAATATTTTTGTGAATGGATTGATATAGATTATAGAAAATGATCTCAAAGAATGGGCAATATTTGAACCTCTGATACAAAAATAAGATTTTTTTTTTTGCATAAATGGCCCAATACACTTGAAGCGGTTGCCCTTATTGAAAACCATCAGAGAATACAAATCTACATGTAGGCCCATGAAGCTTCTAACCATCTTGAGTCTCTACACAGTTTGAAGACTAGAGGGGTATGAAAATGTTAAGATGTTTAAGTAAGAAAACATTTTAGGGTCTAAAAAGGTATTTCTAGGTTGGTAATATAAGCTATTATAGAAAATGATTTAGGTATAAAACTTTAGACTCACCAAGGCAGGAATGATAATAGACTACATTCTCTAAAGTTGTCAAACAGCACTATAAAATTTCAAAGTAAACAATGATTTTACCAGCTTCTTCAAATGTCATTGTTTACCAACATTTACTCTTTCATAGGGTATTACTTATTTTGTACCCAAAGAGATGTCAGAACTTCTCACTTTTTTGCAGCAATGCAGGCATATGTCACTGACAGGAAGACAAATTTTGCCCCGTATAATCAACTACCTGACTACACATGGCCAGAAAGATAGTGAATTCAGAAAGACAGTCTCAATCTGCAAATTCTCTGAAGGCATATTTTCTAACTGCTTTCTAATGATTTATTATCATACACAAATGCAACATTAGCTGTAAGTGTCAGAAAAAAAGCATCGGTTTACAGCACTATTACACAATTACACAACAACTCTAATGGTACAGAACTTACATTTTTTTGCCCCAGGCCAACTGATCAATTCACACAACTCACAGTTATTTTTAGACTAAAGAAATATGGCATGAAATGGTCAGACACAGTTCATCTTAAAAGGAAAAGGATGTCTGCTGTGAATACAGTGTTTTCTAAGAAAGAAAGGGAATTAAACAGAGAATTCTCAACAGAGGAAACTCAAATGGCCGAAAGACATTTAAGGAATTGCTCAACATCCCTAATCATTAGGGAAACACAAATCAAAACAACTCTGAGATACCACCTTACGCCTGTCAGAATGCCTAAGATCAAAAACACTGAAGACACCTTATGCTGGAGAGGATGTGGAGCTAGGGGAACTCTCCTCCACTGCTGGTGGGAATGCAAGCTTGTACAACCACTTTGGAAATCAATATGGCGCTTTCTTAGAAAATTGGGAATCCATCTCCCCCAAGATCCAGCTATACCACTCTTGGGCATATACCCAAGGAATGTTCAACCACACCATAAGAGCACTTGTTCAGCTATGTTCATATCAGCATTGTTTGTAATAGCCAGAACCTGGAAACAACCTAGATGCCCTTCAACTGAAGATTGGATAAACAAAATGTGGTACATATACACAATGGAATACTACTCAGCGGAGAAAAACAATGACATCATGAGGTTTGCAGGCAAATGGATGGATCTAGAAAAAATCATCCTGAGTGAGGTAACCCAGACTCAGAAAGACAAACATGGTATGTACTCACTCATAGCAGGATACTAGATGTGGAACAAGGATGACTGGACTGCTACTCACATCACCAGGGAGGCTACCTGGAAAACAGGACCCCAAGAAAGACACAGGGATCGCCCAATGACAGAGAGATGGAATGAGATCTACATGAACAGCCTGGACATGAGTGGGGGTAGTGAAAGGCGAGGGTGGAGGGAAAGAGAGCTTGGGGGAGCGGGAGATCCCAGCTGGATCAACAACAGAGAGGGAGAACAAGGAATAGGAGACCATGGTAAATGAAGACCACATGAGAATAGGAAGAAGCAAAGTGCTAGAGAGGCCCACAGAAATCCACAAAGATACCCCCACAATAGACTGCTGGCAATGGTTGAGAGACAGCCCGAACTGACCTACTCTGGTGATGGGAGGGCCAAACACCCTAATTGTCGTGCTAGAAACCTCATCAAACTACTGAGGGATCTGGATGCAGAGATCCATGACTAGGCCCTGGGTGGATCTCTGGGAGTCCAATTAGGGAGAATGAGGAGGGTTTATATGAGTGAGAATTGTTGAGACCAAGGTTGGATAAAGCACAGAGACAAATAGCCAAATGAATGGAAACACATGAACTATGAACAAATGTCTGAGGGGTCCCCACTTGATCAGGCCCTCCGAATGGGTGAGACAGTTGATTGGCTTGATCTGTTTGGGAGGCATCCAGGCAGTGGGACCGGGTCCTGTGCTCATTGCATGGGTTGGCTGTTTGAAACCTGAGGCCTATACAGGATTGCTTAGCTCGGCCTGGGAGGAGGGGACTGGACTTACCTGGACTGAGTCTACCAGGTTGATCTCAGTCTGTGGGGAAGGCTTTGCCCTGGAGGAGATGGGAATGGGGGCAGGCTTGGGGGAAGGTGAGGGGGACGGGAGGGGGGAGAACAAGGGAATCCATGGCTGATATGTAGAACTGAATTGTATTGCAAAATAAAAAAATAAAAATAAAAAAAAATATTTGATTGCAAAAAAAATAAATAAAATGCAAAAAATTGGAAAACTTGAATTGCAAAAAAACTAAACTAAAACAAGGATACAACTAAAAAAAAAAGGTTAGCACAATGAAATCAAAATTGTCATGCCAACACAGATGGGAAACTCTATCAAATCCCCACATTATCAGAAATCCACAGACAAATATTAGATGTTATGATACAAAGAATACATTTATACTGTAAAATAACATTGATAGGCCTTTCAACTCCAAAAGGTCAACATTAAAAATGGTTACACATAATCACCACATTCTTTATACACTATGGGTTATTTATACATTTGTATATGCACAAATATGTAAACCAATTTTAGTAAGTTGTGGTACTTATTTTCTACCCATGTCATGTACAAATAAACTGAGTCCTGATGACATATTGATATACCTACATATCTGTGCATCACTTGGTGCTCATCAGATATGTTTTAACAGGCATTTGTTGGGAAACAACACAACAATGTGCAGGGAAGATCTTTCTATAGAGTTTGAGAGTCTTTGGGGTACCATGTTCTTATGTCTCATGTCTCCACCAAAACCTACTTGAGATCAACATACATTTGTATTGAGAAGATGGCAGAAAGATCCCAACAGACTCAGGGGTGGTTGATGACAACAACATACCAACATTTTCCAGTCTCCAGTTTACTATCAGACATAGGAATTCAGCGTCTAAGATGGGAGATACAAGGAAAGATCAGTACTGGTTCAAAACATACAAAAAGAAATACCCAAGGAAAAGAAATCTCCTGTGTTTATTGTTATCAAGGGAAGTATTGAATACCTCTCTGCCATCATCAATAAATGATTTCCAACAAAGCCCATACAAAGATAGGAGTGGATTGACAGGAAAGAAAAAATCATATACAGGAGGTTCTATAAACCAAAAAGCAGTGATAATGCAAACCAAGAATGCAAAAATGATCCTCAGAGAACATAATGGGCAACAGGATGATGACAAGTAATTTTCCTGTTCTATGCTTTATTGTGTATTGAGAGCCTTGGTTGACAGATAGGGTCGTGTCTGCAGATGCTACTGCTCAATTTTTCAGTGACTCTAAGATTTATGCATAAAACTACAACACCATATCCATTCCCACAATATCTCACAGGGGAGAGAAAAGAAAAGGACTCACCTAATCTTTCTCAGATACTAAAGCCTCAAGAGAATTGTCTTCCTAGAAGTTACTGCAGCACTTCAAACTGAGACAGCAATGTCACATCATTAAGGAAAATCAGTAGTATCAGAAGCAAAAATATTTTTGCTGTACATTTACAGGAATAGGTGACTCAGAGCTGTAATGCTGGGAATCAAACAATCACTAACTTTGCTAATTTCCATGGTCTCAGTCTCCTTTGTATGTCCGGAACAGCCTGCCTTGTCTGGGCCAATGTGCAGTCAGGTTTTGGTTATACCCAGGACCAGTTGAGAGCTGGAATATAGCCAGAGCCTGAGTGGTAATAATGTGCTCTGCTGACATTATTAGCTCTCCCTGTGGCTGATGGAATGAGTGTGCATTCAAAATCTGCTTGGAACCAATAAAGTGAGTGATCCCTATTCCACCAATGCAAAGCAAATCCTGTGATAATCTTGGAGATCCTCATCAGAGCTGCTGCTTCACTTCTCCTTCCCAATTAAGTGTGTGCTGCAGCAGAAACAACAAAATTGAAAACAGATGACAGGAAAAATGTAATTTATCATAGGTCCAGGATACAATTATGAAAAGGGAAAACCATCTCATAGCAACTAGGGGTGATCATATATCCAGTTACTTGGGCCTATATCCTGCCTATCAACCTGAAAGACTCCCTTTCTGCCTGCTGCTACCTGATTGTGATTCTGGGCTGCCAATTGCAGCTTACTGGTAACAATTTCTAACATGCAATGTCAGATTCCCCAAATGCACTTATTTGTGGAATGTGACACTTCAAATTTTCACACAGTCCCAGGTGGCAAAGTGGGAACTGTCCCCTATGCAGCTGTTTTCTTAGTGAGTCCTCTGAGGGAGCATATAATCAACGCATCTCTGGTTCCTGTCAGGAATTGATTCCCAAATAAATCATTCATGCAGATAGGATCCAAGTCGAAGCCTGTGATTGCTGAATTGAAGGCTGAAGCTTTAGAGATAGGAGCACATTTCCTGCACAGCAAACAGGGGTACTTTACTCAAAGCAGTAGTGTGGGAAATCCCAATCCCTGCCTATCCTAGGTTTATATTGCCTCTGTCTCCTGCAGTTCTCTGGGACAGTTTTCATTCTCTCGGGTTGTTTACAGCCAGACTCCTGGCAAAATCCAGCAAAGAGCTGGACTTTAGCCAGGAGCCTGGCTGGCAAAATCGTTGACTGCAAGCCTTTTTATTTTATTTGATCTGACTGCCTCCCATTCAAATAGACGTAGATTAGGAACCAATAAGGAGACAGATGTCCAAACAAGGAATGGAAAGCAGATGACTGCAGTGTACTTGGAGATCTCCATCAGATCTGCTGACTCATCAATCTCTCTCCCTCACTGTGTGTTGTAAAGAAGCAGGGAAACTGAAGAGGAACACAGGATAAAATTTTATTACCCTATGCTCTGCTTCCTACTAACGGTAGAAAAGTGGCTGATGTTGGCTGGTAGGATGAAGGAGTTTCCAGCTGCTCTGGTCAATATTCTACCTATTTACAAGAGAGCTTCCATTCCTGCCTGGACTTTTCTGATTGTGACTCTGGGCTGCTAAATGCATCTGGCTGTTCTCTCTGTGATTTGTGTGTATCCATTTCAGTGAGTGTTTTTTTTTTGTAATAGTAGTAGTATAATTGATATATAATTATATGTACTATTGTGCAATTAAAGTATAGTATCATTTTACATGTAGTTGAATAATGATATATATATATATATATATATATATATATATATATATATATATATATATATATTTGTGTGCTCTATCAAAAGCTGCTTGGATTGAAGAAAGAAATTTTGATTTCAAGCCTTTTTCCAAACAGACCCAACTACAATATAGTTTCTCACAATGCCTTAATGATGAAGAAATAAATTAAGATTAATGCTTTTAAAAAGAACAATTTACATATATTTATATTCTCAGAAATTGTGTTTTCTATTATAAGTCCCTCTTTGTGATTGCAGGTTTCATTGGCATGAGGCATTTTCTTATTCTTTTCAAATTCAATACATATTCATGAAATATGTTCTTAATATTTACATAAAAATATTTTGTTTTGCAAAATGTAACACATTCTCCTTTTTAGATTTCTGCTTCATTTTTAAATATCACTGTAACATCTGAATTTTATATTCTTTTTCTATATTTAATAAGACCTGAGCTCATTTAAGGCCTATGTTTGTCTTTCAATGCGGACCTATCTATTGGAACATGATAGCCCCTCATGGTAAGCATGCCTGAAAATAAAATTCTAACTATCTTTCTCAATTAGCTGATTAAAACCAAGAGCCACTCTAATAAGAGTTGGACTTAATTAGCCCTGCCTCTAGGAATAATGGCATTTTTTGAGTGCTGGATACAATACAGGAATTCTGCATTTAGATCCAGTTGTTTGTTTGAATTTCATGAGTGTAATTATGCTTACATCAAATACTGGTTGGATACAGATGTTTATTAATACTAGCTGACTGGAGACTTGTGATGCAGATGTTTATTAAAGCTGGCTGATTTGAGATAGGTTTTCTCCTTGGATTGGAATTTGCCAGTCTAGCCTAGCTGATCATGCATAATCAGACAACTTCCTGTTACCACACTTCTCTTATGTCCTGGGATTGTGTAATAACTATATGCCTGCTTGAGACTATGTGTATTCTAAAAATATATTCTAGGTTTACAAAATTTCAAATAATCATATTAGTGAATGAGACTTCTACCTGGCTGTGCACAATATAACCATAAAAACAAAAAAATATAGCATAATGAATATAATACAAGAAAACACTGCTAAAGAATCTATAGATCATTGTGCTCTTCTTCCTCCCTAGTTAAATATGGTCTTCTGTGCTCCTTAAGTTTTAAATTCTGTTCGCTGAATAGTGTATGTAAATGCTAGGAAATTTACAAGTGCCTGAGCTATTCGTCTACCAACTAGACACATACCATGTAATGAGAGCAGCAGAGAGGAATCTCCTCTCTATTCCTTCTCAGACTCAGAATAATTTGGGGTTAGGAAACAGAAATATAGTATGCACATGTGAAATATTATAAATATTTAAGTGAATTATTTATGTTCATCTATTTGTCTTCTTAAGGTTCAAGGTAAATGATACATAAAGCAAAAGACAATCTTTACATATGACTTAGTGTTACTTAACTGTTATTTTGCTTTTCATTAATTGCAAGTAGTAGACAGAAAATATGAGTGCTGAAATGGTTCCCTTTACCAGTTTTTCTTTACCTCTTGGAAATAATTACAGTCACAGTCTTCTTACTCTTTGAAATTGTGTAGTCATGCTACCTTATGTAACAAATGGGAGAAGTAGTGTGACATTAAAAAAAATTACTGCACATGATTTTTTGAGAAATGGTGTTTGATATGAATGTTGGAGGAGTTAAGATCCAAATTATAGATGGAGCTATATTCTGAGTTCAAACTACATATTGGAATTTTATGCATATACTTAAAACATTGGTTCCTCAGTAAAACTTATCACAGCATCTTACTCTGCTCAGAAAATTTGCAGTGGATTCAGTTACAACTTCTAGGTCCTAGGCACCTGCCCTCCTTATACACAGTACCAAATATGATATAGTCATCTGTATAATCTCTTGATTGTAAATAACCATCATACATAATAAATTTACCATATTGATATGGTTCTGAACGCACATGGTATATTCTAACTTTTGTTCCATATATTAAGGCAGCTGTGGATCACATCCAAGCCTTTGGTATGAAACTAACATCACCTTGGCAGTTAAAACATCCATGAAATGTGGTTGTTTTGGAATTTGTAGGGCTGAGAATTCAGGATAAATTCCCGGCTTAATAAATGAAAAATTTGAGAAATAAATACAAATATTTTAGATCAAACAGTATATATAATATTTTCCAAATATTGCCAAAAATTGATTTTAATTGTAAAACTTGTCAAACAGATAGCAGGAAAAGAAATCTATATCTCTTCTCAATATAAATAAAATGAGGGTGTGTATGAAAAAAAGCAAAGAGCAGCATGTGGTATATTCCTTTACACTGTCTGAATATATAACACTGTGATTTATTCAATTAAGAAACTGACTGGTTTATAGTTAGGCAGGTTAAAGATAGGCAGGAGAACCAGACAAAGAGGTTTCTGGGAAGAAGTGAGGAGTCCCAGAATTGTGTAGTGTCTAGGAGAGAAGGAGGTGAACTTGCAATACTGAGAAAAGGAACCAATCCATATGGCAGAGCAATAATAAGTAGTATGGGTTAATTTAAAATGTATGTGTTAGTTAGTAATAAACCTGAGTTATTGGCTGAACTTTTAGAATTATTAGTAAGTTTCTGTGTGGTTATTTTGGAAAGTCTGGTGGGATACAATACTCAAGCCAAAAATGACAGTCCTACATGGGGCTGGAATTTCCAAATAAGACCTAAAATAGCTTTAAAAAAGATTGTAAGCACCCAAAAAGTGGAGCAAACAATGGCTTCATGATTAAAGGCTTTCCTCAACTAAGGTATTGCTGTTAGAAAACAGATGAATGGCCCCTTTAAAAGCAAGTTTCTTGGCTGGGTGCTAGCTGGTAATAGCGGTATGGCTCTTTTTAGAAGCTCCCTGACCAAACACTTAAATGGGTTTTATACATTTATTTTGTATGTAACATCATGTATTTTTTAATTTAATTTTACATATCAAACACACTTTCTCCTCCCTCTTTGATACAGTACCCTCCCAATTAGTCCCATCTAAACTCCCATCCTTCCTCTTCCTTCTCCTTTCAGAAGAGGTAAAGTTTTCTCTTGGGAATCTACAAAGAATGGCATATAAAGTTGAGGCAACACCAAGCAGCTCCCACTGCATCAAAGCGAAATAAGGCGTCTTTCCATAGATAATATGTTCCAAAGAAGCAGCTCATACATTAGGGAGAGGTCATGATCCCACTGCTAGGGGCCCCACAAAAGACAAAGCTAAAATACTGTCTCCCAGATGCAGAGGATCTAAGCCAGTCACATGCCTAGCTGTCCCTCCAGAATCCATGAGCTCCCACACACTCAGGTCATCTGTCTATTTGGTTTTCCCATTTTGATATGGATATCCCCCTGCTCATATAATGCCTACACCCTCTCCACTGGATTCTCATAGTTCAGCCCAGTGCATTACTGTGGATCTCTACATTTGCTTCCATCAAGTACGGGATAAAGGTTCTATAAAGAAAATTAGGATAGTCAGCAATCTGATTACTGGGGAAGGCCAGTTCAGGCACCCTCTCACTATTGCCAGGAGACTCATCTGGAGTAATCCCTGTAACCCTGTCAATAAGACAAAATGGTAGCCTACAGGATGGGAAAAAATCTTCACCAACTCCACGTGTGACTGAAGACTGATAACAAAAATATATAAAGAATGCAAGAAAATAGACATCAAAATGCCAAATAATGCCATTTAAAAAATGGGGTACAAAGAATTCCCATGAGAACAATATTGAATGCCCCAATACACATAAGAAAATGTTAAAAAAAAAAACTCTTAGCTTTCAGGGAAATGCAAATCAAAACGTTTCTAACATACCATGTTATACCAGTCAGAATGACTAAGATCAACAAAGCAAACAGCAGCTTATGTGGGAAATCATGTGAACTAACGGGATTTTATAAACAGTGTGCCGTATGCACCTCAGTGTCAGCATGGAACCAACAACTTCCCAGTGTTGCAACAGTAATCATGACTACCTGATAGCTAAACCATGAAGATAGGCTCTTAGGGAACCAAAGGGGGACCCACTAAGAAAATTACTATGAGACAGAAAAGTCTCATCTACCCACCTGGAGCCTTGTGAAAATTTCAAGTGTCAGATTCTACAAATAAGTGCATTTGGGGAATCTTACATGACATATCAGAATATGTTACCAGCCAGCTGCATGTGGCAGCCCTAAAGCACAATCAGCCATCAGCAGGCAGAAAGAGAGGCTTTCAATAACATAGAAAGGATATAGGGCCAAGTAGCTAGATAGATGTTCACATCCTTGTTACCACAAGATGGTTTCCTATTTCATACTTGCATTCATTGCCTAGTATAAATTACATTTTTTGCTGCATCTGCTACTGTGTAGTTGTTTCAGCTGCAGCACACATTTAGGTGGGAGGGAGAAATGAATCAGCATCTCTGAAGGAGATCTCCAAGAGTACAACCGGATTTGATTTCCATTGGTAGAATTGAGATCAATCTCTGTATTGATTCCCATTCCAGACATACATTGAATGCACACACCTCAGGATCAGAGGCAAGAAGAACTAATAAAATTGTCAGCAGAGCCCATTCATACCAGAGTCAGCCTCTTGCTGTCTTCCAGGTCTCAGTTACTCATGGGTATCACCAAAACACAACTGCAATTTGGCCCCAACAAAGCAAACTGTTCCTGACAAGTATGGGAGACAGAGCCCATGGAAATTAGCAAAGTCACAGATTGTTTGTGTCTCATGAGATCACAAACAATACAGATGTTCAGTAAATGTAGATTCAGACAGAAAAATTGTCTAGACAGATTACAGTGTGTTTAAAAATATACACATACCATTGTCTCTGCTCTTCTTTTGTAATCCACACATACATCAATCAAGAAAAATGCTGAGGAATCTCTTGTATAAAACCCCCCAGAATTTGGTAAAGTTATATTCTAACACTGTTGCTCTTAAAAATGATATCCTCTGAACAATTTTAACACTATTAGAATATTAGAAATTGTTCCTTAAGACTTTGATAGACCTATTATGTCCACTTATATTCATCCTGCTTTATTAAGGTAAAATTGCAGCTAAGAGGACTACAAAACAACAAGGTAAATTTGATGATTTTACAAGCTCCTTCAAAGGTCATAATTTACCAACATTTATCCCTTCATATGTTATTATTGGTTTGAGACACAAAAACATGACTGAAATTTTCACTCTAAATTTTTTTCAGAAATGCAGACATATATCACTGACAGGAACACAAGTTCTGCCAATATAATAACCTATCATATTTCACATGGACAGGCAGATAGTAGACCCAGAAGGAGAATCTTCTTCTGCAACTTCTGTGAAAGCACATAATTTCTGCCTGTCTTCTAAATATTTATGCTTATACCCACAGGCAATATTGGCTGTGATTTTCAGAAAAAAAGAGCATGATTTGCATCACTATTACAGAACACTACAACTACTCAAATGGCAAAGAACATATAATGTTTTGTCACAGGTCACCTGATCAATCGAGAACATTCACAATTATTCTTAGAATGAGAAAATATTGCATGCAATGCTCAGACACAGTCCATATTAAAAGGAAAAGGATGTCTGCTGTGAAGACCGTGTCTTCTAAGAAAGGAAAGAACAAATATTAGAAAATTTGAGTGCCAACAAAATATTACACAAAAGCAAGGAAATATCCATAAATGGTTAGCACAAAAAATTCACAAATTGCATTGCACTCACAGTTTGGAAACTCTCTTAAATTCCCACTCAGCAGAAAACTCATGGATGAATATTAGATGCTAAGATAGAACAAATCGAATTAGACTGTACAATAACACTGATCGGCCTTTCAACTCAAAAAGGTCAATGCGAAAATGGTTATACCTAAACACCACATTCTGAACACAGTGTGAGTTAGTTATGTACACATTTGGATATATGCACAATTTGTTAAAATAATTTTAAGAAACAGTGGTATTTATTTTGGAGTGCAGACATTAAATTGAAGCATGGAGCAAAAAGAAGTGAAATAATCTAAATGTAGTACTCATGTCTGAAATTTTAAACTATGTCAAGAAAGTGTACACATGTATATGTATGTCTGTATATGTATATATATATATGAATAAGCAAAATCATACATACACATACATAAGCTAATATAAGTATTTCAAAGTATTTTAAATGCATCATAGAATATGTTGAGAGATATTGTGAAAACATAATCCCTTATACTATGAATGGTTGTCAAAATTTTCTCACTCATGTGGCCATAATGTATTATTTGTTTTACTTCGTGGTGAAAGGCATGGCTTTAGAGCCACACTGGAACTTCACAGACCATTTCATAAATAAAGCTACATCACCCAATATGACATAAAGTAGCTATTTTTGAAGTCCCTACACAGTTATGTCATCTTAGAACAGAAATATATCTCACTGCTATTTAGAACCTTCACTGGGATTAACTACGTGTGATAGAACTGAAGGTTAATCTGCATGTTAGTGGAGTAAAGGGGAGAGGAACAAAATTTCCCATTCTTATGAGCTACGTACAATGATGGACAAAAGAGTGAGCAACTTTCAAATGTATTTTTGTCATAATGGCCAAATAATCAGGGGACAAGTCTAATAATTAAGAGTAATATGATTAAGACCATGAAATGGAAGGAATACCCCACACTGCGATTAAGGGCCAGGCACCTGAGACCAGAATGATGAAAGACTTACACAAAAACAATTTTCTTTTTTGAGAATCATATAGAAATAAACTGAGTCCTAATGACATTGATATACTCATATATCTGTGCATCACTTGGCCCTCATCAGAGATGATACTTCAGGCAATAGTAGGGAAATAACACGATGCTGTGCAGGGAAGGTCTTTTTATAGAGCCTGAGAGGCTTTTTTTAAAAGACTTTATTTATTTATCATGTATACAGTGAACGTTCAGCCTGCAGGACAGAAGAGGGCACCATATCTCATTGTAGATGGTTGTGAGCCACCATGTGGTTGCTGGGAATTGAACTCAGGACCTCTGGAAGAACAGAGAGTGCTCTTAACCACTGAGCCATCTCTCCATCTCTCCAGCCCTTTTTTTTTTTTTTTGGTTCTTTTTTTTAAGATTTATTTATTTATTTTGCATACATTGATCTTCCTGCATGTATGCCTGCAGGCCAGAAGAGGACACCAGATCTCATTATAGATGGTTGTGAGCCACCATGTGGTTGCTGGGAATTGAACTCAGGACCTCTGGAAGAGCAGTCAGTGTTCTTAACCTCTGAGCCATCTCTCCAGCTCCAAGCCTGAGAGGCTCTAAGGTACTATGGTTTGATGTTTCAAGTCTTCTTCAAAACAATACCTGGGATCCCCATACATTTGTATTGAAGAGATACAGAAAGATGCAGCAAGAATCAGAGGTGGTTGATGATTCCAATGTACCAATGTTTTCCAGTCTCAACTTTACTATGGGACATAGGAATTCAGAGTCTGTGGGGAGAGAAACAAGATAAGATCTGTACTTGTTCAAAGCATACAAAAATAAATACCAAAGGTAAGCGAATCTGATATGTTCATTCTTTTAAAGATAAGTATTGAGTACTTCTCTGCCATCATCAATACATAATTGATTTCCAAAAAAGCTCATGCCCTGTCTGATGTCATAGATAGGAGTGGGCTAACAAGCAGGAAAAAAGCAGGTAAAAGAGATTCTGCTTGCCAGAACACAGTGATAATGCAAACCAAAAGTGCAAAGCTGAGCCTGTAAGAAACTATATGGCAACAAGGTGATATCAAGTAAGTCTCCTGTGCTACAGTTTATTGTCCATACTTTATTTTGTTGGGTACCAGGTAGGGAAGTCTCTACGTATATTACTGATCAATGTTTTCAGGGACTCTAAGGATCAAGAATGAAACTAGAGTGCCAGAGCCATCCCCACAGTAAATCTCCCAGGGTAGAAGTAAGAGCTGGATTCTGCTTATCTCTGCCAGATACTAAAGCCTCAAGAGAATTATCCTCCTTGTACATGGAACAGCACTTCAAAACTGACATAGGGATGCCATGTACTTAAGGGAAGCAGTAGCTTCAGAAGAAGGAAAGAGCAGAACCCCCACTAGTCTCTGGCAGATAATAAAGACTTAAGTGAATTCAAACTGAGACCAGGAAGCCACATCTTTAAAGAGAAGCAGTAGTCACAATAACATGAATCTGTTTGCTGCACATTTGACAGGATCTTGTGACTCAGGGCTGTAATGCTGGGAATCAAATAATCTCTGACTTTGCTAATTTCCACAGGCAATGTCTCTTGTATATGATAGGAACAATCTGGCTTGTCTAGGCCAATGCACAATTCAGTTTTGTTTATGCCCATGAGAAACTGAGATCCAGAATTTAGCCAGAGGCTGACTGGTAAAAACCAGCTACGTTGGCAAATTTTTTATCTCTTCTTGCCTCTGATGGAGGAGTGTGTGCTTTCAAACTATATATGAAATAGGAACCCATTGGAGCCCATTTGGGCTTTACCCAGCAGATCTACATTGCGAGAATGATTGGACCAGGGGCCTGAGTGCAAGTGGCTGAGATGGTCTGCACTTGACTGTGCTGGTCGGGATGTCTTTTGCACCACCACTTGTCATTCCTTTCAATAGCCTAGGGCAGGGAGAGTGGAGTCCAGTGGATTAGGATCCAGGTCCTCTCGAGGCTATCCTGTAGTTTCTTTCTGATTCTCTCCCCTCTATCCTTCTAACTAATACTTCCTGCTGCTTCTACTCAAGGGTACACCGGGGAAATGTGCGGGTGGGCAATGGCCCCTCTCACAGAAACAAATACTGAGAGTGATCTCAGTTCCACCAATGGAAAGCAAATCCTGTGGAACTCTTGGAGATCTCCTTCAGAGCTGCTGATTCATTTCACCATCCCAACTAAAATTACTGAAGCAGAAACTTGGAAACTGAAAGTGGATGACAGGAAATGATGTAATGTATATTAGAAACAGAATGCAATTCTCAAAAGAGAAAAGCATCCCATAGTAACAAGAAGGTAATCATATATTCAGCTACTTGTCCCAGTGTCTTGGCTATCTACCTAAAAGCCTCCCTTTCTGCCTGCTGATGGCTGGTTGTGATTCTGGGCTGCCAATTTAAACTTTCAGGAAACAGTTTCCAATATGCTATTTGAGAATCCCCAAATTCATATTTTTTTGTGGAATCTACAGTTGAATTTTTTACAGAATCCCAGGTGCCTAAGTGAGAATTGTAGCTGACACAGTCATTTTCTTAATGGGTCCTCTTAGGAAGCATATGATCAATACATCCCTGGTTCCTGTCAGGTACTGATTCCCAAATAACTCATCCATGCAGACAATATAGTATCCAAGTCTAAGTCTGTGATTGCTGATAAGAAGGCTGAGGTAGTGGCTTTAGAGACAGGAGCACATTTCCTGCATAGCAAAATGGGGCAATTTATTCAGAACAGTATGTGGGAAATCCCAACAAATCCCTGCCTATGCTAGGTTTCTATTGCCTCTGTCTCCTGCAGTTCTCTGGGACAGTTTTCATTCTCTTTAGTTGTTTACATCCAAGCTCCTGGCAAAATCCAGCTAAGGACTGGACTTTAGCCAGGAGCCTGGCTGGCAAAATCGTTGACTGCAAGCCTTTTTATTTGATCTGACTACCTCCCATTTAAATAGACATAGAGTAAGAACCAATAAGGAGACAGATGTCCAAACTAGGAATGGAAAGCAGATGGCTGCCGTGTACTTGGAGATCTCCATCAGAGCTGCTGACTCATCAAACTCTCCCTCACTCTGTGTTGTAAAAGAAGCAGGGAGACTGAAAGAGGAACACAGGATAAAATGTGGTTTGATTTACCGTGGGCTCTGCCTCCAACTAATAGTAGAAAACTGGCTGATATTGGCTGGTGGGCTGAGGGAGTTTCCACCTGCTCCGGTTGAGAATCTAGCTGTATACCAGAAAGGCTCCATTCCACTCTGGGCTTTACTGATTGTAACTATGGGCCATCAAAGGAATCTAACCTCTGTCTCTGTGATCAGTGTGTGTCAGTGTCTAATTTTTTGTTTGTTTTGTTGTTGAATTTTTTCAAAACAGGGTTTTTCTCCATAGCTTTGGTGCCTCTCCTGAATCATGCTCTGTAGACCAGTCTCACCATGAAGTCACAGATATCTGCCTCTCTCTGCCTCATGAGTGCTAGGAATGAAGGCATGCACCAACACCACCTGGCTTTTTGTGTGTTTTTTTATGTAGTTGAATAATATATAGTATAATATAATAGAATAAAAATATATCATTATTTATATTTATTAGAATTCTCTACAAAAAGCTGCTAGGTAGAAAAAAAATGGTGCTTCCAAGCCCTCTATGTTGTTGGACCTTCGTCATCCGGTAATATTGCCCAAACCCTCATTCTTCCGCCTTGAAGCATTGGGTGGCTGGTACCAATCACTGATCCACACTTGATCTTGGATATGACTGAGATTGTAGTCTTTTGAACACATTTATTATTTTTAATTTATTTTTTTTTCTGTCTGCCACAGCCACAGAAAACAAGGCTTCCAATGCCATTAGCCCCACTTCTCCTCTAGAATGTCTTCTGGAAACTCTTAAGCCGCTCAGCTTAACGCCTTAAATAAAGACTTCTAAGCTTTTCTGCCTTTGCATTAGAAAGTGGCCTAAGTATCCCTTAGAAAACAATAAATAAGTTCACCTAATCTCTAGCTAGACCCCAGTATTTTGTAGGAATTATCTAATTTATGTCAGTGTATGGGCAAATTGAGTTACCTTACATCCAAGCCTTTTTCTATCTCAGCTCTAAACCTTCTCTCCTTGATTTGTATTCTCCAGTCCACAAGCTCCTTGCTATGCAACCAGAACCTAAGGCCTCTCTAACTAATGCTCTGGACACTGCTGATGAACCTCTGGCTATCTGACCTCCCACTCCAACTCCTTGGGCACGTGCCCCTTTGACTCCTCTGGTAACATCTTCCTCCTCTCTGTTTGTTGAATTCATAAGAGCTCATTGGGAAAAAGCTTAAGTTAAGGTCAGGCTTTCAAAATTAATAAGATGTCTCTGTGATATAATTTAGGAGCTGGAGAGCAAAGAAAGGCATGCCAACATAGATATTCAGCTAACTAAACTTGCCACATATAACAGAAAATCTTAAGGCAAATGATGGATGTAAACATAGAAAGGATGAAATTCTATTGGACAATAACTTTGAAAGCCTTTCAGTTCCAAATGGTCAATACAAAAATGCCTACATATAATCACCACATTCTGTACACAGTGTGGGTTAGTCATGTATACATTTATACATGTATGATAAAATAATTTTAATAATAAATTGTATTTATTTTGATATATACCATAGCAGACATTGTATTAAAAGATGAAGCAGAAAGAAATATGAAATAATCTAAATATAGTACTCATGTATGAAATTTTAAACTATGTCAAGAAAGTATACATATGCATACATTCATACATATATATGCATAAACCTGGTCATACATATACACATATATAAACTTATGTAAATATTTGAAAATATTTGAAAAGTACCATAGTGTAGTTCGAGAATTATTGTAAAAAACGACACCCTTATACTATGAAGAGATATCAGAGTTTTTCTTCTGATACTCAGCCATGAAGCTAGACTCACAGACAAGCATGAGTTAGGAGCTAGCCACCAATGTCATGTACCAACACATGCACTAAGCTGAGTCATTTTCAACTACAACTAACATAGGAGTTTGTGATCTGTCTCATGAGATCAAGTACAAATATAAATGTTCAGTAAAGAAAGAACAGGACAGAAAAAAATTCTAGATGGGTTACAGTGTGTTTAAAAATATACACATACCAGCCACATTGCTGTTGTTTTGTCATCCACACTTACATCACACAAGAACAATGCTGAGGAGACTCCTGTATATAAAACCTCAGAATTTGATGAAATTATATTCTATCATTGTTGTTCTTAAAAAAATAAGCTACTTTTAATATTTTTTAAACTATTAGGATGTTAGAAATAGTCCTTTAAGCCATTAATCATGCTATTATTTTTAATAATAGCTCTATTAATGAGAGCTACATACAATGACAGAAAAAAAGAGTGAGCAACATTCAAATGTATTTTAGTCATAATGGACAAAATATCAGGGGACAAGTCTATTAATTAAGAGTAATATGATTAAGACCATGAAATGGAAGGAAAAGCCCACGCTACATTTAAGGGCCAGACACCTGAGACCAGAATGATGAAAGAATTACACAAAAACAATTTCTTTCCTTTTCCAGAATCATATAGAAACAAACTGTGTCCTGGTGACATTGATATATTCATATATCTGTGCATCACTTGACCCTCATCAGAGATGTTACTTCAGGCAATAGTAGGGAAACAACACAATGCTGTGCAGGGAAGGTCTTTCTATAAAGGCTGAGAGGCTTTAAGGTACTATGATCTGATGTTTCATGTCTTCTTCCAAACTGTACCTGGGATCCCCATACATTTGTATTGAAGAGATGCAGAAAGACACAAGGAGAATCAGAGGTGGTTGATGATGCCAATTCACCAATGTTTTTCAGTCTCAACTTTACTATGGGACAAAGGAATTCAGAGTCTGTGGGTGGAGAAACAAGATGAGATCTCAACTTGTTCAAAGCATACGAAATAAATAAAAAAGATAAAAAAATCTGATATGTTTATTGTTTTAAAGGCAAGTCTTGAATACTTCTCTGCCATCATCAATACATCATTGATTTCCAAAAAAGCTCATGCCCTGTCTGATGTCATAGATAGGAATGGGCTAACAAGTAGGAAAAAAGCAGGTACAAGAGATTCTGTTTGCCAGAACACAGTGATAATGCAAACCAAAAATGCAAAGCTGAGACTTTGAGTTCCTGTATGGCAACAGTATGGTAACAAGTAAGTTTCCTGTGCTACACTTTATTTTCCATAATTTAATTTTTTTAAGTGACAGGTAGGGTAGTGTCTACATATATTACTGATCAATGTTTTCAGGGACTCTAAGAATCAAGAATGAAACTACAGTGCCATAGACATCCCCACAGTAAATCTCGAAGGGTAGAAAGAAGAGCTGGATTCTGTTTATCTCTGCCAGATACTAAAGCCCCAAGAGAATTATCTTCCTTGTCCACAGAGCAGCACTTCAAAAATGACATGGGGATGCCATGTACTTAAGGGAAGCAGTAGCTTCAGAAGAAGCAAAGAGCAGGAACCCACGAGTCTCTGGCAGATGGATACTAAAGCCTTAAGTGAATTCAAACTGAGACCAGGAAGCCACATCTTTAAAGAGAAGCAGTAGTCACAGTAACATGAATCTGTTTGCTGCACATTTGACAGGATCTTGTGACTCAGGGATGTAATGCTGGGAATCAAATAATCTCTGACTTTGCTAATTTCCACAGGCACTGTCTCTTGTATATGTCAGGAGCAATCTGGCTTGTCTGGGTCAATGCACGATTCGGTTTTGGTTATGCCCATGAGCAACTGAGACCCAGAATTTGGCCAGAGGCTGACTGGTAAAAACCAGTTCCGTTGGCAATTTTTTTTTTATCTCTTCTTGCCTCTGATGGAGGAGTGTGTGCTTTCAAACTGTGTCTGAAATAGGAACCTGTTGGAGCCCATTTAGGCTTTACCTAGTAGATCTGCATAGCGAGGATGATTGGACCTGCTACCTGAATGCAAGTTTCTGAGATAGTCTGAACTTGGTTGTGCTTGGGGGAGCTCTTTGGTCCCACTGCTTGGCATTCTTTTCAATAGCCTAGGGCAGGGGCAGTGGAGTCCAGTGGATTAGGATCCAGGTCCTCTCAAGGCTATCCTGTAGTTTCTGTCTGATTCTCTCCCCTCTATCCTTCTAACTAATATTTCCTTCTGCTTCTACTCAAGGGTACACTGGGAAAATGTGGGGGTGGGCAATGGCCCCTCTCACAGAAACCAATACAGAGAGTGATCTCAATTCCACCAATGGAAAGCAAATCCTGTGGAACTCTTGGAGATCTCCTTCAGAGCTGCTGATTCATTTCACCATCCCAACTAAATGTGTGCTGCAGCAGAAACATGGAAACTGAAAGTGGATGACAGGAAATGATGTAATGTATCCTAGAAACAGAATGCAATTCTCAAAAGAGAAAAGCATCCCATAGTAACAAGAAGTTAATCATATATTCAGCTACTTGTCCCAGTGTCTTGGCTATCTACCTAAAAGCCTCCCTTTCTGCCTGCTGATGGCTGGTTGTGATTCTGGGCTGCCAATTTAAACTTTCAGGAAACAGTTTCCAATATGCTATTTGAGAATCCCCAAATTCATATTTTTTTGTGGAATCTACAGTTGAATTTTTTACAGAATCCCAGGTGCCTAAGTGAGAATTGTAGCTGACATAGTCATTTTCTTAATGGGTCCTCTTAGGAAGCATATGATCAATACATCCCTGGTTCCTGTCAGGTACTGTTTCCCAAATAACTCATCCGAGCAGACAATATAGTATCCAAGTCTAAGTCTGTGACTGCTGATATGAAGGCTGAGGTAGTGGCTTTAGAGACAGGAGCACATTTCCTGCACAGCAAAATGCGGTAAATTACTCAGAGCAGTAGTGTGGGAAATCCCAACAAATCCCTGCCTATGCTAGGTTTCTATTGCCTCTGTCTCCTGCAGTTCTCTGGGACAGTTTTCATTCTCTTTAGTTGTTTACATCCAAGCTCCTGGCAAAATCCAGCTAAGGGCTGGACTTTAGCCAGGAGCCTGGCTGGCAAAATCGTTGACTGCAAGCCTTTTTATTTGATCTGACTGCCTCCCATTCAAATAGACGTAGATTAGGAACCAATAAGGAGACAGATGTCCAAACAAGGAATGGAAAGCAGATGACTGCAGTGTACTTGGAGATCTCCATCAGAACTGCTGACTCATCAATCTCTCTCCCTCACTGTGTGTTGTAAAGAAGCAGGGAAACTGAAGAGGAACACAGGATAAAATTTTATTACCCTATGCTCTGCTTCCAACTAACGGTAGAAAAGTGGCTGATGTTGGCTGGTAGGATGAAGGAGTTTCCAGCTGCTTTGGTTGAGAATCTAGCTATCTACCAGGAAGGCTCCATTCCACTCTGGGCTTTACTGATTGTCACTCTGGGCTGCCAAGAGCATCTAACTGCTGTCTCTGTGATCAGTGTGTGTCAGTGTCTAATTTTTTTGTTTGTTTTGTTGTTGGAGTTTTTCAAAACAGGGTTTTTCTGCATAGCTTTGGTGCCTTTCCTGGATCATGCTCTGTAGACTAGGCTCACCGTGAAGTCACAGAGATCTACCTGTCTGCCTCATGAGTGCTGGAAATAAAGGCATTCACCACCACCACCTGGCTTTTTGTGTGTGTGTGTTTTTTAGGTAGTTGAATAATATATATTTAATATATTAAAATTAAGTATATCATTATTTATATTTATTAGTATTTTCTACAAACCCTGCTAGGTAGAAAAAAATGTTGCTTTCAATCCGTCTTTGTTTTTGGAACTTTGTCATAGGGTAACATGCCCTAGCCCTCATTCTTCTGCCTTGAAGCTTTGGGTGGCTGGTGCCAATCACTGATCCACCCTTGATCTTGGGGATCACTGAGATTGTAGTCTTTTGGTCACATTTATTATTTTTTAATTTATATTTCTTCTGTCTGCCACAGCCATGGAAAACAAGGCTTCCAATTCCATTCGCCCCACTTCTCCTCTAGAATATCTTCTGGAAACTTTTAAGCCTCTCAGCTTAATGCCTTAAATAAAGACTTCTAAGTTTTTCTGCCTTTGCATTAAAAAGTGGCCTAAGTATCCCTTAGAAAACAATAAATAAGTTCACCTAATCTCTAGCTAGACCCCAGTATTTTGTAGGAATTATCTAATTTATGTCAGTGTATGGGCAAATTGAGTTACCTTACATCCAAGCCTTTTTCTATCTCAGCTCTAAACCTTCTCTCCTTGATTTGTATTCTCCAGTCCACAAGCTCCTTGCTATGCAACCAGAACCTGAGGCCTCTCTTACTACTTCTCTGGACACTGCCTATGAACCTCTGGCTATCTGACCTCCCACTCCTGCTCCTTGGGCACGTGCCCCTTTGGCTCCTGTGCTAACATCTTCGTCCTCTCTGTTTATTGAAATCCTCAGAGCTAGTTGGGAAAAAGCTTAAGTTAAGGACAGGCTTTCAAAATTAATAAGGTGTCTCTGTGACATAATTTAGGAGCTGGAGAGCAAAGGAAGTACTGCTACTGGCATGCCAACATAGATATTCAGCTAACTAAACTTGCCACATATAGCAGAAAATCTTAAGGCAAATGATGGATGTCAACATAGAAAGGATGAAATTCTATTGGACAATAACTTTGAAAGCCTTTCAGTTCCAAATGGTCAAAGCTAAAATGCCTACATTTAATCACCACATTCTGTACATATTGTGGGTTAGTCATGTATACATTTATACATGTATGATAAAATAATTTTAATAAGAAATAGTATTTATTTTGATACATACCATAGCAGACATTGTATTAAAAGAGGAAGCAGAAAGATATATGAAATAATCTAAATACAGTACTCATGTATGAAATTTTAAACTATGTCAAGAAAGTATACATATGCATACATTCATCCATATATATGCATAAACAAACTCATACATATACACAAATATAAACTCATGTAAATATTTGAAAATATTTGAAATGTGCCATAGTGTATTTGGAGAGTTATTGTAAAAAACGACACCCTTATACTATGAAGAGATATCAGAGTTTTTCTTCTGATACTCAGCCATGAAGCTAGACTCACAGACAAGCATGAGTTAGGAACTAGCCACCAATGTCATGTACCAACACATGCACTAAGCTGAGTCATTTTCAACTGCAACTAACATAGGAGTTTGTGATCTGTCTCATGAGATCAAGTACAAATATAAATGTTCAGTAAAGAAAGAACAGGACAGAAAAAAATTCTAGATGGGTTACAGTGTGTTTAAAAATATACACATACCAGCCACATTGCTGTTGTTTTGTCATCCACACTTACATCACACAAGAACAATGCTGAGGAGACTCCTGTATATAAAACCTCAGAATTTGATGAAATTATATTCTATCATTGTTGTTCTTAAAAAAAATAAGCTACTTTTAATATTTTTGCACTATTAGGATGTTAAAAATAGTCCCTTAAGCCATTAATCATGCTATTATTTTTAATAATAGCTCTATTAATAAGAGCTACATACAATGATGGATAAAAAAGAGTGAGCAACTTTCAAATGTATTTTAGTCATAATGGCCACATAATCAAGGGAGAATTCTATTAATTAAGAGTAATATGATTAAGACCATGAAATGGAAGGAATAGCCCACACTGCATTTAAGGGCCAGGCACTTTAGACCAGAATGAAGAAAGACTTACACACAAAAAAATTTCTTTCCTTTTCCAGAATCATATAGAAACAAACTGAGTCCTAATGACATTGATATACTCATATATCTGTGCATCACTTGACCCTCATCAGAGATGTTACTTCAGGCAATAGTAGGGAAACAACACAATGCTGTGCAGGGAAGGTCTTTCTATAAAGGCTGAGAGGCTTTAAGGTACTATGTACTGAAGTTTAATGTCTTCTTCCAAACAGTACCTGGGATCCCCATACATTTGTATTGAAGAGATTCAGAAAGTCGCAACCAGAATCAGAGGTGGTTGATGATGCCAATGTACCAAAGTATTAAAGTCTCAACTTTACTATGGGACATAGGAATTCAGAGTCTGTGGGTGGAGAAACAATATAAGATCTGAACTTGTTCAAAGCATACGAAATAAATAAAAAAGATAAAAAAATCTGATATGTTTATTGTTTTAAAGGCAAGTCTTGAATACTTCTCTGCCATCATCAATACATAATTGATTTCCAAAAAAGCTCATGCCCTGTCTGATGTCATAGATAGGAATGGGCTAACAAGTAGGAAAAAAGCAGGTACAAGAGATTCTGTTTGCCAGAACACAGTGATAATGCAAACCAAAAATGCAAAGCTGAGCCGTTGAGTACCTGTATGGCAACAGTATGGTAACAAGTAAGTTTCCTTTGATATACTTTATTGTCCATATTTTATTTTGTTGGGTGACAGGTAGGGTAGTGTCTACATATATTACTGATCAATATTTTCAGGGACTCTAAGAATCAAGAATGAAACTACAGTGCCATAGCCATCCCCACAGAAAATCTCCAAGGGTAGAAGTAAGAGCTGGATTCTGCTTATCTCTGCCAGATACTAAAGCCAAAAGAGAATTCTCCTCCTTGTCCACAGAGCAGCACTTCAAGAATGACATGGGGATGCCATGTACTTAAGGGAAGCAGTAGCTTCAGAAGAAGGAAAGAGCAGGACTCCATGAGTCTCTGGCGGATGGATACTAAAGCCTGAGGTGAATTCAAACTGAGACCAGAAAGCCACATCTTTAAAGAGAAGCAGTAGTCACAATAACATGAATCTGATTGCTGCACATTTGACAGGATCTGGTGACTCAGGGTTGTAATGCTGGGAATCAAATAATCTCTGACTTTGCTAATTTCCACAGGCACTGTCTCTTGTATATGTCAGGAACAATCTGGCTTGTCTGGGTCAATGCACGATTCGGTTTTATTTCTGCCCATGAGCAACTGAGACCCAGAATTTAGCCACAGGTTGACAGGGAAAAACCAGCTCTGTTGGCAGTTTTTTGTCTCTCCTTGCCTCTGATGGAGGAGTGTGTGCTTTTAAACTCTGTCTGAAATAGGAACCTGTAGGAGCCCAATTAGGCTTTAGTCAGCAGATCTGCATAGCAAGGATGATTGGACCAGGGGCCTGAATGCAAGTGTCTGAGATGGTCTGAACTTGGCTGTGCTGGGGGGAGGTCTTTGGCCCCACTGCTTGACATTCCTTTCAATAGCCTAGGTCAGGGACAGTACAGTACAGTGGATTAGGAACCATTTCCTCTCGAGGTTATCCTGTAGTTTCTGTCTGATTCTTGCCCCTCTTTCCTTCTAACTAAAATTTCCTGCTGCTTCTACTCAAGGGTACACTGGGGAAATGCTGGGGTGGGCAATGGCCCCTCTCACAGAAACCAATACTGAGTGTGATTTCAATTCCACCAATGGAAAGCAAATCCTCTGGAACTCTTGGAGATCTCCTTCAGAGCTGCTGATTTATTTCACCCTCCCAACTAAATGTGTGCTGCAGCAGAAACATGGAAACTGAAAGTGGATGACAGGAAATGATGTAATGTATCCTAGAAACAGAATGCAATTCTCAAAAGAGAAAAGCATCCCATAGTAACTAGAAGGTAGTCAGATATTCAGCTACTTGGCCCACTGTCTTGGCTATCTACCTAAAAGCCTCCCTTTCCACTTGCTGATGGCTGATTGTGATTCTGTGCTGCCAATTTAAACTTTCAGGTAACAGTTTCCAATATGCTATTTCAGAATCCCTAAATTTTTTTTGTGGAACCTACAGTTGAATTTTTTACAGAATTCCAGGTGGCTAAGTGAGAATTGTAGCTGACATAGTCATTTTCTTAATGGGTTCTCTTAGGAAGCATATGATCAATACATCCCTGGTTCCTGTCAGGTACTGATTCTCAAATAAATCCTCCATGCAGACAATATAGTATCCAAGTCTAAGTCTGTGACTGCTGATATGAAGGCTGAGGTAATGGCTTTAGAGACAGGAGCACATTTCCTGCACAGCAAAATGGGGCAATTTACTCTGAGCAGTATTTGGGGAAATCCCAACAAATCCCAGCCTGTCCTAGTGTTCTTTTGCCTCTGTCTCCTGCAGTTCTCTGGGACAGTTTTCATTCTCTCGGGTTGTTTACATCCAAGCTCCTGGCAAAATCCAGCTAAGGGCTGGACTTTAGCCAGGAGCCTGGCTGGCAAAATGGTTGACTTCAAGCCTTTTTATTTGATCTGACTGCCTCCTGTTCAAGTAGACATAGATTAAGAACCAATAAGGAGACAGATGTCCAAACAAGGAATGGAAAGCAGATGACTGCAGTGTACTTGGAGATCTCCATCAAAGCTGCTGACACATCAAACTCTCTCCCTCACTCTGTGGTGTAAAAGAAGCAGGGAAACTGAAAGAGGAACAGAGGATAGAAAGTGATTTAATTTTCCCTGGCTCTGCCTCCAACTAACAGTAGAAAACTGGCTGATATTGGCTGGTGTTCTGAGGGAGTTTCCACCTGCTCTGGTTGAGAATCTAGCTATCTACCAGAAAGACTCCATTCCACTGTGGGTTTTAATGATTGTCACTCTGGGCCGCTAAGGGCATCTAGTAGCTGTCTCTGTGATCACTGTGTGTCAGTGTTTAATTTTTTGTTTGTTTTGTTGTTGGATTTTTTCAAAATATGTTTTTTCTGCAAATTTTTGGTGCCTCTCCTGAATCATGCTCTGTAGACCAGTCTCACCATGAAGTCACAGAGATCTGCCTGTGTCATCCTCATGAGTGCTAGGAATAAAGGCATGTACCACCACCACCTGGCCTTTTTGTGTGTTATTTTATGTAGTTGAATAATATATAGTATAATATAATACAGTAAAAATATATCATTATTTATATTTATTAGAATTCCCTATAAAACTGCTAGGTAGACAAAAATATTGCTTACAATCCCTCTTTGTTGTTGGACCTTCGTCATCTGGTAACATTGCCCTAGCCCTCATTCTTCTGCCTGGAAGCTTCAGTGGCTGGTACAAATCACTGATCCACCCTTGATTTTTGAGATGACTGAGATTGTAGTGTTTTGAACACATTTATTATTTTTTATTTATTTTTTCTCTCTGCCACAGCCTTGGAAAACAAGGCTTCCAATGCCATTAGCCCCACTTCTCCTCTAGAATGTCTTCTGGAAACTCTTAATCCTCTCAGCTTAATGCCTTCCTTAAATACTTCTAAGATTTTCTGCCTCTGAATTAAAAAGTAGCCTAAGTATCCCTTAGAAAACAATAGAAGAAGTTCACCTAATGGCCAACTAGACCTTAGTATTTTATGGGAATTATCTAATTTATGTCAGTGTATGGCCAAATAGAGTTACCTTACATCCAAGCCTTTTTCTATCTCAGCTCTAAACCTTCTCTCCTTGATTTGTATTCTCCAGTCCACAAGCTCCTTGCTATGCAACCAGAACCTAAGGCCTCTCTTACTACTGCTCTGGACACTGCTAATGAACCCTTGTCTGTCTGACCTCCCACTCCCGCTCCTTGGGCATGTGCCCCTTCGGCTTCTCTGCTAACTCCTTCCTCCTCTCTGATAATGGGCTTGTCCAATGAACTGTCCAACTATGTCTCCCACAATACTCCTCCTATCACTCACTCTCAAGCTGTAATGAATCCAGCTCCAATCAGGTCAATCCGGCAGCCATTATCACTTTGCTAGAGGTGTCCAGGTGGATGGGTTGTTTAAGGTACATGTCCCTTTCTCACTTGCCAAACTCTCAGAGAGAAAAAAAAACTGGCCTCTTATACCTCTAATTTTGCTTCCTTTATTAAAAACTTCCAATATGTTTTCCAATCTTATAGTCTCATCTTTCATGATGTATACATAATCCTTGCTAGTATCCTACTTCCTGAGGCATGCATACAAGTTTGGGAGCAGGTCAGAATACAGGTAGGGGAGTTTCATCCAACCAATACTGCCTATCCACCCCAGGGACGAAGTGATTCCCAATCAGGACCCACATTAAGATTACAACACCCAGGTGGCTATCTAGCTAAGGATCAGTTTATGAACTTTCTCCTTGCAGGTCTTCAAAAGGCTGCCTTTAAAATTCACTGAAATAACTCATCCCTCCTTACTCTATGTAACAAAACGAGAGGGATATGCTGTAGGGACACAAGGGCACCAGCTGGGACCCTCCTTTGCACCTCTTGCATACTTGGCCAAAGAACTAGACCTCACCACTCAGGGATGTGCATCCTACATACATGACTTAGCAGAAGCTGAGTTCCTTATTTGGGAATCAAACAAACTAACCTTTGGGTCACACACAACTATCTTCTCCCACCACAACTTGTTCCATCTCTTAATATATAAAGTCTTACCAACTTTACCTCCTTCCTCTTTCTTGCCAAGTGGCATTACTGAAAGACACCACACTTAGTTTCCATCCTTGCCCACCCCTTCATATTTCAAGCATCCTTCCTCAACTTAACCCTGACAATTTTTCATCTCATTATTGCACTGAAACCTTAGAGGAACTATTGCCCTATTCTTCACCTATACAGGAGGGCTCATTACCTCAGGCCACTTAAACCTGGTAAACAGATGGCAGCTCCTTTTTACATGAGGCAACACATAAAGTGGGCTATGACATAGTTTCAGATACTGAGGTGGTAGTAGCACAGTCATTCCCCCCCCCATACACACTACTAACCAACAGGCTGAACTTATAGCTTTCACCTTTGCCTTCCAATTGGAACAGGGGCAATCCCTAAATGTTTATACAGACTTCAAATATGCTTTTCATATCCTCCTGTCCCATTCTGTTATCTGGAAAGAGCACAGGCTCCTTACAGCAAAGGGAAGATCCATAGCTAACACAGGCCAAATAAAGGCCATTCTAAAAGCTTCCCATCTCCCCAAAGCTATAGGAATCATTCACTGCCTATCTAATCAGATCGACAGTTTCATAATCTCCAAGGCAAATAACTAGGCAGACAAGGCAGCTAGGACAGTGGTCCTCCAGGGCCTAGAATCACCCCATCCACCACCACAGGGAATCAATAGAGTGCACCCCACATCCTCACAGTCAGCTAGGCAAATTCTGTCCTATCTACATCAGCTCTTTTACCCTAATCATCTTGCTCAGTCTCAATTCATAAAAGCTCACATACAGCCTACCTCTGAGGACTTACAGTTCTTAAGAACTATTACTGTGTCCTGTGAAAATTGCCAAAAGTCAGATCCCAATTGCAAAAAACAGAGCCAAACTTTTCCCACCCAATAGGCTAGAGATTTCTTTCTAGGAATTGACTGGCAGCTCAATTTTACCTATATGCCCATTGTAAGAGGAATTAATTATCTCCTCATGATGGTGGACTCATTTTTGTATTGGGTGAATGCATACCGGTTTCAAATAAGCAGGCTCAGTCAGTTGCAGATCTCCTTCTCCAGGAAATTATTCTCTGATTTGGGATGCCCACCTCCCTCCAATCTGATAATGGTCTGAAGTTCACCTCCCAGATTTATCTGAATCTATCTAAGTCTCTTAATATACGATTCCATTTTCATATCCAGTACCATGCTCAGTCCTCAGGGAAGGTGAAGCATCACAACTGGTCTTTTAAAACACATTCTTACAAAGATATCACAGGAACTGCACCTTGACTGAGTGACATTATTGCCTCTAGTTCTTATCAGGCTCCAGGTCCTTCCCAAGCAGCCACTTTCAATCTCGCCATTGGAACTCAAGTATTGGGGACCTGCTCTAACCCTAGGCCTCCTGTCCAAACCTTCACCTCTCCCTGATCACCTCCTCACTCCTCTATTCTATCACCTTTGCTCTCTCCTGTGCAATTTTGCTCACCATTCCTTACCTGAGCCATATGATCCCCAATCCATACCCACCCCCAATCCACATTGGGTATTGGGACCTTCTTTCCTCTCCAGACCAGCGCCCCTCATCCCTTTCTCCTAAATTGCAGTGACCCTTCAAGGTAATTCTTGAAACTCCCACAGCTGCTAAGCTTGAGCACTTTCGCCACTGCATTCATCTGTCCCACATGAAACATTTATCCTTCCCTTACCCCAGGGAAATTCTTCCTCATACACAGTGACACAAAGAGGACCAAGCTCTCTTTAGTTCCAGAAGACACCAAGATCAACTGCCTTGTCACCAATTCTAGAAGAATGAGGTTTCATCTCACAACTGTACTTAATCCCACTGGATTGGGAGCCTCATAAGTTTTTTTCTTCTTCCAGATTCCCTCTCTGAGTTTTCCTGTCTCTACTGACCATATTTTGCTTCATCAGTTTCCTTCTGTGTCTTTAATAACATATTCAAATTTCTAGTTAATTGCTCAGCTAATTATTACAGAACCACCATCAGCCATAGAGCTGAAGGCACAAGGACCATCAAAATATACCCAGGCAATAAGAAACAATAACCAGAAGTATTTACATCCCCAGACTCAAAATGGTCTGGACTATGCAAAAAGACTTAAATATAACAATCTGTCACTGTTACATGCCCTCAGCAATCAATCACCTGTGTCTCCTTGATGCCAAAATAAAGAAAACAGGTGCCTAAATTTCTCTCTAATCACCCATATCACTATTTCGTCTGAAGCATTCAATCTTTTTCTGTCTTTCAAAACTACTGAGTTTTTTTTATGGCAGCCTGCTGTGCATCAATATGGAGCCATCTAATGGAACATGTGTAACCTCACATGGCAAGTTTCCCTGAAATAAAACCTAACTATTCTCATGTGTAATATAAGTAAATACTAATAGCTAACCTAATAAAGGTTGAACTTTGTGAGTCCTGCCACTCAGTTACTTGATTTTCGACAGCTGGATAAAGGACAATAATTATGCATTTTATTCCAACTGTTGTTAATACATGGGTGCAACTTTGCTTAAATATCCATCAAACACAGTTTTGATGCAGAATAATATTACAACTCGCTGATTTCAGATAGTTTTTCTCCTTGGACTGAAATTTAACATTGTTGCCTAACTGGCCATTAAAACTCAGATAACTTTCTGTTAGCACAAGTCTCACACAAAATTGGGACTGTATAATTATACCAGTATGCCTGGATTGAAATATATGTATTCTAAAAATAAATCCCAGGTTTACACATTTCCAAATGACCATGTTGATGACTGATACTTCTACCTTGCTTCACAGTTTAACCATAAAGGCCAAAAATAACATAATGAATGCAAGTCAAATATCACTCTGCTACCCACTCTATAGAACAATGTGTACTTCCTTCTCCCTAGTTTTGATACAGTTCTCTGTGTTCCTCCAGTTTTAACCTTCTGAACACTAGATGTAAATGTCAGTAAATGAACAAATGTCTGGGCTGTTCCTCTATCATCTCCATATGCATAATGAGATAAGATCAGAATTGAGGAAACTCCTGTATATTCCATCTAAGACTCAGAAAAAAATTGGGTTCAAAATAATGAATATACAATTCACACACATGAAATGAAATAAAATATAATGAAATTACCCATATTAATCTATGTGTCTTCAAGTTCCAGTCTTACTGCTTGGGGCCCCCTAACCAGTTCAAGCTAAAAAACTGTCTCAATTATCCAGAGGGCCTAATCCAATTCCATGGGAGTTATTCAGCTATTGGTTCACAGTTCATATGTTTCCACTAGTTTGGCTAGTTGTCTCTGTACTAGTCTCAATATCTCTTGGTCATATGATCCCTCCTCTCTCTAGTTGATTGGACTCCTGGAGCACCACCTGGGGCTTGAACATGGATCTCTGCATCTGCTTCCATCAGTCACTAGATGAGGGCTCTATCATGACAGTTAGGGTGTTTGGCCATCTGGTCACTAGAGTAGGTCAGCTCAGACACACTCTCAACCATTAGCAGTAGCCTACAGTGGAGTCATCTTTGTGAATTCCTGAGGACCTCTCTAGCTCTCTGTTTCTTCCTATTCCCATGGTGCCTTCATTTATTGCGGTATCTCTTTCCTTGTTCTCCCACTCTATTCCTGATCCAGCCAGGACCTCCCACTCCCCTAAGCTCTCTTTCCTCCAACCCTTGCCCTCCATTGCCCCCCTCACTCCCACTTTGCTCATGTAGATCTCATCCATTTCTCCATCACTAGGCGAACCCTGTGTCTTTCCTATGGTCCTCTTTACTATTTAGCCTCCCTGGAGCTGAGAGTTTCAGTCTTTGCTTTTCATCTAATATCCGCTTATAGGTGAGTACATACCATGTTTGTTTTTCTAAGTCTGGGTTACATCATCAAGATGACATTTTCTAGTTCCATCGATTTGCCTGAAAATTTCATGATATCATTGTTTTTTACTGCTGAGTAGTACTCCATTGTGTATATGTACCACATTTTCTTTATCCATTCTTCAGTTGAAGGGCATCTAGGTTGTTTCCAGGTACTGGCTATTACAAATAATGCTAATATGAACATAGTTGGGCATGTGTCCTTGTGGTATGACTGAGCATTCCTTGGGTATATGCCCAAGAGTGGTATAGCTTGGTCTTGAGGGAGATTGATTCCCAATTTTCTGAGAAAGTGCCATACTGATTTCCAAAGTGGCTGTACCTGTTTGCAATCCCACTAACAGTGTAGGAATGTTCCCCTTGCTCCACATCCTCTCCAACATAAGCTGTCTTCAGTGTTTTTGATCTTAGCCATTCTGAAAGGTATAAGATGGTATCTCACAGTCGTTTCGATTTGCATTTCCCTGATGACTAAGGATGTTGAGCAATTTTTTAAATGTCTTTAAGCCATTTGTCCTTCTTCTGTTGAGAATTCTCTGTTTAGCTCTATAGCCCATTTTTTAATTGGACTCTTAGGTATTTTGATGTCTAGTTTCTTGAGTTCTTTATATATTGTGAATATCAGCCCACTGTCAGATGTAGTGTTGCTGAAGAACTTTTCCCATTCTTTAGGCTGTAGTTTTGTCTTATTTACCATGTCCTTTGCCCTGAAAATCTTCTCAGTTTTAAGAGGTCCCATTGGTTAATTGTTGTTCTCAGTGTCCGTGCTGGTGTTATATTTAGGAAGTTTTCTCTGGTGCCAGTGCATTCAAGACTACTTCCTACTTTCTCTTCTATCAGGTTCAAAGTGACTGGATTTATATGGAGGTCTTTGATCCACTTGGACTTAAGTTTTGTGCATGGTGACAGATATGGATCTATTTGTATTCTTCTACATGTTTGCATCCAGTTATGCCAGTACCATTTGTTAAAGATGCTTTCTTTTTTCCATTGTACACTTTTGGCTTCTTGTAAAAAATCTTGTGTTCATTCATGTGTAAATTAATGTCAAGGACTTCAGTTCGGTTCCATTGGTCTACCTGTCAGTTTTTATGCCAGTACCAAGCTGTTGTTATTACTGTAGCTGTATAGTAGAGCTTGAAGTCAGGGATCATGATGCCTTCAGAGGTTGTTTTATTTTACAGGATTCTTTTGGCTATCCTGGGTTTTTTGTTTTTCCATATGAAGTTGAGTATTGTTCTTTCCAGGTCTGTGAAGAATTGTGTTGGGATTTGATAGGGATTACATTGAATGTGTAGATTGTGTTTGGTAAGACTGCCATTTTTTACTATGTTAAGCATACCTATCCATAAGAAGGGAAGATCTTTCCATTTTCTGAAATCTTCAATTTCTTTCATCAGGGACTTAAAGTTCTTTTCATACAGGTCCTTTGCTTTTTAGTTTTAGTTACCCCAAGGTATTTCGTATTATTTGTGACTATTATAAAGGGTGATGTTTCTCTGATTTCTTTCTCAGCCCGTTTGTCATTTTATATAGAAGGGCTACTGATTTTTTTGAGTTAATATTGTATCCTGACACAATACTGAAGATATTTATCAGCTGTAAGAGTTCCTTGGTCGAATTTTTGGGGTCACTTATGTATACTATCAAGTCATCTGCAAATAGTGAAAGTTTGACTTCTTCCTTTCCAATTTGTATTCCCTTGACTACTTTTGTTGTAAAATTGTTCTAGCTAGAACTTCAAGTATTATACTGAATAAATATGGGGAGAGTGGACAGCCTTGTCTTGTTCCTGATTTTAGTGGAATCGTTTAGAGTTTCTCTCCATTTTCTTTGATATTGGCTGTTGGCTTGCTGTAAATTGCCTTCATTGTGTTTAGATATGTTCCCTATATTCTTGATTTCTCCAAGACCTTTATCATGAAGGGGTGTTGGATTTTGTCAAAGGTCTTTTTAACATCAAATGAAAAGATAGTGTGGTTTTTTTTTTCTTTCAGTTTGTTAATGTGGTGTATTAAATTGAAAGACTTTCATATGTTGAAACAACCTTGCATGTCTGGGATGAAGCCTACTTGATCATGGTGGATAATTGTTTTATTGTGTTCTTACAGTCCATAAGCCAATGTTTTATTGAGTATTTTTGCATCAATGTTCATGAGGGAGATTGGTCTGTAATTCTCTTTCTTTGTTTCATCTTTGGCTTGGGAATCAGAGTAACTGTAGCCTCATAGAAGAAGTTTGGTAACCTTCCTTCTGTTTCTATCATTTCTATTGTGTGGAACAATTTAAAGAATATTGGTATTAACTAAAAACCTCAACATATTACTTAATCATTATGACACAGTAAGATACTATATCCAAACTGTCTATGTTCAGTGTATGACTAAATGTACCATTACTATTTACAAAAGTAGCATCTTATTTCAGTTATTCTTGTACATATATGGATATATTTATACTTATACATCAGAAATATATTTATTGGAGTGGTATAATTCAAGAATCTATCATAACAGTAGAGGAAATGACATTCCATATCAGAAACTGTCAGCAGCAAGCTGAAATTGGCAGCACAAAATCACAATCAGCCAGCTGCAGGCAGAAAGGGAGGGTTGCATGTATATAGCCAGTAATTTGGCCCAAGCAATGGATACATGATTACCTCCTAGTTGTCATGGGCTGTTTTTTGTTTTGTTTTTGTTTTTGTTTTGTTTTTTGATAATTGGAGTCTTAGCCCTGAGTTAATTGCATATTTTTGCTCATGCTCTTACGCACTTTCAATTTCATTGCCTCAGCAGCAGCATACATGCATTAAGTGGGAGGGAGAAATGATTCAACTTCTCTGATGGAGATCTCCAAGGTTACCACAGGATTTGCCTCATTTACTGGAACTGTGATCATTGTCCTTATTGGTTCTTATTCCAGGCTCAATTTGAATGCACACAGTCATTCAATCAGAAGCAAGGAGTGCCAATAAAAGTTTCAGAGGTGTGGCTTCTTACCAGTCAGGATCTGGCTATGCTCCTGGACACAGTTGGTCTTGGGTATAGCCAAAAATCGACTCTATATTGGCCCAGAAAAGGCAGACTGCTCCTGACATCTACAGGAGACAGAGCCCATGCAGTTTAGCAAAGTCAGGACTGTTTGATTCACAGGATCACAGCTCTGAGTCCCCCTGCTCCTGTTACCTGTGCAGCAAATAGGATCCTGCTTCTGAAGCTTTAAAGATGTGACATCCCAGTCTCAGTCTAAAATGCTGCATTAAAAGCAATGGAGATAATCCAATTCAGGCTGTACAATCTGGCACAGAAAAAGAGGGTCCTGCTATCCTATCCCAGGGAGATCAATTGTGGGAATAGCTATGGTATTTTCAGGTGTATCCAGTTACCTAGAGTCACTGAAAGTATCAAGTAATAACTGCTTCTGACACTAGCCTTTCTGTTACTAGAGCCTCTGGTTGGACAATTGGAATTCTACTTGAAATGAAATTTACTTGTAATAATCCGTTTGCCATTTAGGGCCTCAGAGGCACAACTTTCAAATGTTGGTGGGCATTGTCAATTCCTTTCGGCACATAGAAAATCTGGGATCCGATTTTTTCTTTCCCGTTGAGCCCATTCCTCTCTATGATGCCTGAGAAGGCATGAAATTTGTTGAAAGTAAATTATTTATTTCTAATGACAGTGATGTATTACATGCTTCCCTTGAGAATAATTAAGAGCCTAGATTTCTCTCTTCTTTTATCTGGTATTTTCATATGTTTAGTACCTGTGGACACCTTATCTTGTTTCTGATAACTCACATTCTGAATTTCTATGACGGATAGGAAAGCTGAGACTGGAAAACTTTGTCATTATGGAATGATCCCCCAGCCCCAAATCATTTAGCATCTTTCTGGTTCCTTTTCAACACAACTACATGAGGTTTTAATTCAGCCATATGAAAAAGGCATTAAACATCAGAACATTATAACCCAAAGCTTCTAATGGTCTATAGAAAGAGACCCCTACATATCATTGTGTTAATTCCCAAATAATATGAAATGAAATATCGCAGATGAGGGTCAAGTGATAACCAGTTCATCACTATGTCTTCAGGACTCACTTCATTTCCATTTGACTCCAGTGGAATAAGAGAAATTATTTTTATACTTCTCTGACAATTTTCATCTCAGGTTCTTTGTCCATTTTTGCATGTAGGGCATGTATTCACCCCATGGAATTAATCACAATCCTTGCATGAAATTGATTACTCCTATTATTTAAAGGCCACTAAGGCAAAAGTAGAAAAAAATTAGAGGACTACTCTACAAGTGCTGTTTTATTTGGCATGCAGCTCATGCATATGAGACATTTTGTTCTTGAGGGAGTTATATGCAGAGTAGTTTCCAATCCTGTCAGATGTAGTCATTCCCAGTGAAGCTTCTAATGAGGTTCCATGTGGATATCTGTTCTATGACAGAAGTATGTAGGATCTTCAGTAATAGCTTATCACCATCATATTAGGAGGTGTAACCCTGGTTTGGAAATGGTTTGTGAATGTATGGGAGCTCCATTGGCCAAGAAAATAACCAAGTAACTCCTTATTGACACCTGACATTGACAAAGATGTGCAGATTTCATGATATCTCCATAATGTTTTGAACCATATAATTACTTTCATATATGTATAAATGTTTTGTACACATATGTAGATTGTCCTTCTGACACAATTTAGATGTATATATACATACACACACACACACATATATATATATATGTGTGTGTGTGTGCATACATGTCTATGCATCTTTGATATAGTTGAGCATTTCTCCCATGTCTACTATATTTGTATATTTCCACTCATCTTCTTTTTCCTCCCACATTATCATGTCTGCTCCAGGAAATTCCAAAAGAAATATTACTTCTTAATGAATATATTTTTTTCATACATGCACAAATATAATCAGAATTAAATGATGCAGTGTAGAGAATGTGGTGAGGATATGTAGCTATAGATTTCCTGTGTCCCATCTGGCCTATGGTCAGGACAATTCTTTCTCACACGCCAGTCCTGCAGGTGCTTGGACCCAAGTAAACACTCAGAGGCTTATATTAACTAAAACTGTTAAGCCCTTAGCTCAGACCTACCACTGTCTAGCTCTTACATTTAAACTAAACCCATAATACTTATTTACGTTTAGGCACATGGCTTGGTAATTTTTCTCAATTCCTCCTGTATATCTTGCTTCCTCTTGTATGGCTGGCGCCTCCTGACTCAGCCTTCTTCTTCCCAGAATTCTCCTCTCTGCTTTTCCTGCCTATACTTCCTGTCTGGCTACTGGCCAATTAGCATTTTATTTATTAACCAATCTGAACAACACATTCAAAGCATACAAAGCTAAAACCAGAGCAAGGATAAATTAATATTTTTATCTTTTACCTTCTGGAATTGAAAGGCCACACAATATCATTGTTGAAAAACCTGGTTCTGTGTGTCTTAGCATCCATCGTTTCTCCTAAACTTTTCTGCTAAGTGTGGCAAGTCCAGAGAGTTTCCAATATGTGATATGTGTTGTCATGCTGCTACGCTTGTTCAGTTGTTTCTTTACTTTGGAGTATATTTATGTTGGTGTTCATATTTTCTAAACATTGAGCTTTGAAATTCAATATCCATCTTAGTAGACTATTTTTCCACAGGAGGAATCCAATTTCTTAATTTCTTGGCATTGAGTACCATGCTTTCATTGAAAAGGAAAAATGTTGAGTTATGTGGATTTATCAGGTGCCTCTAGACATGACATTGTAAGTACATAGCAGTTTGTGCAGGTATAGAATTTCGCAATAGTGCTGTGAAATAGTCATTTTTGGAGAGTTACAACTAAAGTTGCCTATGTTTATTAACATATATATATAGAACCCTGTTCAAAATGACATGCCTTCAGAGATGTTGTCAAAGAAAAACTGCCTCTGGGTTCACTATTTCTTAGCCTTATATATCAGACTAGGTTATACATTAGGAATTATTTTTTTTTCTCATTTAAATTATATATGTTTCAAGGGCCAGGTGGTGGTGGAACATGCCTTTAATTCCAGCACTCAGGAGGCAGAGGCAGGCAGATCTTTGTGGGTTTGAGGCCAGCCTGGTCTACAGAGCAAGATCCAGGAAAGGCACAAAGCTTCACAGAGAAACCCTGTCTCGAAAAACAAAAAACAAAACAAAACAAAAAATATATGTTTCTTTAAATAAAAAATGAAATATTCAGTCATCTGTGGGAAACAAGGATATAATAACCTAGGATATGATAAGTCCTGATAAGCTTTTACATTTGAAGTTGGTGGTACAATCATCAAGTCTGCCTTGATGTTTTTCCTTGTGTTGGCTGTGATTTCAAAATGAACAGGGTATAATGATGATGAGTAAAATAATAGCTATATTAATGTTTCAGGGGACTGTTTTAAGAACATCACAATGTATATATTACTTTGAAAAGAGATTTTCAAGAGGAACAATAACAGAATGTAATTTAATGGAATTTTGAGGTTTTACTTAGAGGACAATCGTTAGCACTGATCACTTTTAGTATATGCTTTGGTTAAAAAAAAACATTAGAGACATTTGATTTATGCTTAGGTTTTATTTAGGCACACTGAAATTAAATGTTGAAACTCAGCGAGTACAAGGACCGATTCATAGGTATGGAAAGATGCCAAGGAGATGCTTACATTAGGGAACATGTGCGTGTTCTCTGACAAATACCCCTTATGTTGTATTTTGCTTATTTGCTCTAATAAGCAAAGCCTAGTAGAAGGCTCCAACAGTAAACTGGCTGCTTGGAAATATGATTAACTGCATTCTAATTCCAGAAAACACACATGAAAAATCAAGCATACCAGCAGCAGCATCCAATCAAAGGACACAAGGCATATCTCGTGGGAGTAATATCATGGAGTTTTCCTAGACAGGTTGGTTAAAATGTTTGGCAAGTTCTCTCCTTGTGTAAAACACTATGCTAACCATGCATTGCAAATACAACTGTGTATGCAACTAATATTTGATAGTTCTTTTAGCACACTTGTATTAGCTGAGTGTGCATACATAGTTGTTTCACTATGATGCAAACTAATGTTATACTATATGCAGAAGCAGGATCATTAGACAAATATTGTCAGAGTGGCCTATAATGTTTAATGTGCTGATGAAGAGGGAAATTCAGAGTTTTCTATATATGCTGTCCCTGAGAGTCTATGTTCTTTTTTTTTTTTTTTTTTTTTTTTTGGTTTTTCGAGACAGGGTTTCTCTGTGTAGCTTTGCGCCTTTCCTGGAACTCACTTGGTAGCCCAGGCTGGCCTCGAACTCACAGAGATCCGCCTGGCTCTGCCTCCCGAGTGCTGGGATTAAAGGCGTGCACCACCACCGCCCGACTGAGTCTATGTTCTAATTGATGGCCCCACAGAAAAATCAACACAGGGGCTTTTCCTGAACTCAGATGTCATGTAAAAGAGAGTAACCATATGAATTAAAGACAGAGTACTGATCATGATAATTAAAGCAGAATTATACTAGGGGAAATGAAAGAATTTTTGAATATTGTCAAAATATCTATATTTGGATATGAATAATGAGCAAAGCATTTTGTGAGTATTTATGAAACTTTGAATCAACAATGAATGCCACATGCTTTCAGACATATGTGAAACTACACACAAATGAATAAATACAAATAAGAAATTGTAAAAAGTATACAATCATTATGAATATTACACTTTAATATAAACACCTCAAAATATGACATAATCATTAGAACAAGTAAGATACTATATCCAAACTACCTATGTTCAGAATAAGGCTAAATGTACCATTACTATTTAAAAAAAGTAGCATCTTATTTCGGTCATTGTTGTACACACACACACACACACACACACACACACACACACACATACATATATATGTATATCAAAAATATTTTTATTGGAGTGGTATAATTCAAGAATCTATCGTTAGAGTAGAGGAAATGAAATGACATATCAGAAACTGAATGCAGGAAACTGCAGTCCTCAGCACAGAATCACAATCAGCCAGCAGCAGGCAGAAAGGGAGGGATGCTTGTATGTAGGCAGTAATTAGGCCCAAGCAAGGTTATATGATTACCTCGTAAGTGACATGCACTGGTTGTTTTGTTTTGATTGGTTTGTTTTGTTTTGTTTTTGATAGTTTGAGTCAGAGCACAGAGTAAATTGCATTTTTTTTCTTGCGTACTTTCAATTTCGCTGTTTCAATGACAGCACACATACATTTAGGTGGGAGAGAGAAATGAATCGGCATATCTGATGGAGATCGCCATGGTTACCACAGGATTTGCCTCATTTGCTGGAACTGAGATAATTGTCCTTATTGGTTCTTATCCTTGGCTCAATTTGAATGCACGCAGTCCTTCAATCAGAGGCAAGGAGTGGTAATAAAAATGTCTGAGGTGCAGCTTTTTACCAGTCAGGCTCTGGCTATACTCCAGGACACAGTTGGTCGTGAGTATAAACAACCGCCAACTCTATATTGGCCCAGAAAAGGCTGACTGCTCCTGACATCTATAGGAGACAGAGCCCATGCAGTTTAGCAAGGTCAGGATTGTTTGATTCCCAGGAGCACAACTCTGAGTTCCCTGAACCTGTCACCTGTGCAGCAAGTAGGATCCTGCTTCTGAAGCTACAGCTTCTCTTTAAAGATGTGACATCTGAGGCTCAGTCTAAAATGCTGCATTATAATGAAGGAAGATAATCCAATACAGGCTTTACAAACTGGCACAGAAAAAGAGAGTCCTGCTCTTTCCTGTCTGAGGGAGATCCACTGTGGGAATAGCTATGGTACTGTCACTTTTTTTCCAGTTAAATAGAGTCATTGAAAGTATCAAGCAATAACTCTTCCAGACACTAGACTTTCTGTCACTAGAGTCTCTGGGTGGACAATAAAGAAGAGCACATGAAATTTACTTCTTATAATCCTTTTGTCATTTAGGGACTCAGAGTTACAACTTTCAAATGTTGGTGGGCATTGTCAATTGTTTTTGATACATAGGAACTCTTGGACATGATTTTTTTTTCCCTGGTCAGCCCATTTCTCTCTATGACATCAGGCGAGGCACGAACTTGGTTGGAAATTAGTTATATATTTCTAGTGACAGTCAGATATTACATTCTTCCCTTGAGAGTAATTAAGAGTAATTAAGATTCCTTTTTTCTTGTATCTGGTATTTTCATGTTTAGTACCTTTTAAAACTTTATCTTGTGTCTGAAAACTCACATTCTGAATTTCTCTGACAGATAGGAAAGTTGAGATTGTAAAACATTGTCATTAAGGAATGATCCCCCATCTCTGAATCTGTTGGAATATTTTTGGTATCTTTTCAACACAGATAAGGGAGGCTTTAGTTAAGCCATGTGAAAAAGGCATTAAACATCAGAACATAGATACTCAAATCCTCTAAGGGTCTATAGAAAGAGGCTGCTGTATATGATTGTGTTGATTCCCAATTAATACGAGATGAAATTTCTCTGATGTGGGTCAAATGATAACCAGATCTATCAGTTCATCACTATTTCTTCAGGACTCACTTTATTTCAATTTAACTCCATTCGAATGAGAGACATAATAGTTATGGTTCTCTGACAATTTTATTCTCAGTTTCTTGGTCCTTTTATGAGATTAGGCCATTTATTCACCTCATTGAATTAATCGTAATCCTTGCAAGTAATTAATTGCTCCTATTATAAATAGACCACTGTGGCAAAAGTAGGAAAAAGTAGAAGACTACTCTAAATGTGATGTTTTTTGACATGTAGCTCCTGACTATGACACATTTGTTCTTGCTGGAGTTATATGCAGAGCAATTTTCATTCCTAACAGATGGAGTCATTCCCAATGGAGCCTCTAATGAGATGCCATGTGGATATCTGTTCTGTGATGACTTAAGTATGTAAGATCTTCAATAATTCCTTATCACCATCATATTGGCAGATGCAGTCCTGGTTTGGAAAATGTTTGTGAATCACCAGTGGGGGACTATGGGAGCCTCCTTAGCCAAGAAGTTAAACAAATAACTCTTTACTGACACCTGAAAGAAAACTCTGATTCCCCTTCTTGGTCTAAGATATGCAGTTGTCACAGTATCTCCATGATAAAAGTTGAACCATATCAATTACTTTCATATATGTATAAATGTTTTTGTATGTGTATGTATATGTGCCTCCTTCTGACACACATTTAGAGGTATAAATATATATGTATGTATAAAAATACATATGCGTACTTGTGTATGCACCTTTATATAGTTGAGCATTTCTCATATGTGTACTGTACTTATAAAATTTCACTCTTTTTTATTCTTTCTCCCTCATTACCATGTCTGCTTCTGGAAATTCCAAAAGAAATACTACTTCTTAGTGAATTTATATTTTTTCATACATACACTAATATAGTCAGAACTAAATGAAGCATTGTATAGAATGTGGTGATGATAAATGAACATTTTTATCCTTGACCTTCTGGAACTGAAAGACCTCACAATGTCATTGTTGAAAAACCTGCTTATATCTATCTTAGTATCCATCCTTTCTCCTTAGCTTTTCTGCTTAGTGTATTGAGCCCAGAGAATTTCCACAATGTGCTGGCATGACGATATTTTTTGTCATGCTGCTACAATTATTTGGGTGTTTTTTTGTTTGTTTGTTTGTTTGTTTGTTTACTTTGGATTATATTTTTAGGTAGGTGTTCCTATTTTCTAAACATTGGTCTTTGAAATTTGGCGTCCTTAGAAGACAGTTTTTCCACAGGAGGAATCCTGTTCCTTAGGATCATGAATTGTGTCTTAGCATTGAGTACCACACTTTTTTGCCCAGGAAAAATGTTGAGTTGTGTAAATTTATCAGGCGGCTGTAGACAGAGCATTGTTAAGTACATAGCAGTTTGTGAAGGTGTGGAATTTTGTAATAGTGCTGTAAATGATGTCATTTTTGGACAGTTACAACTAAAGTTGCCTGTGGGTATACAGATAGATATATTGAACACTGTTCCAAATAACGTGTCTTCAGAGATGTTGCCAAAGAGGACTGTCTCTGGGTTCACTAATTCTTATCCTTATGTATCAGGCCAGGTTAATACATTGGGGATTATTTTTCCTTATTTAAATGATATATGTTTCATTTAATCAAAAAAAATGAAACATTCGGTCATGTCTGCGGGAAACAAGGATATAATGCCCTAGGATATTCTAAGTCCTGATAAGTTTTATATTTAAATGCGGTGGTAAGATCAAATCTCACTTCATATTTTCTGTTGTGTTAGATGTGATTTTGATATGAACAGCGCATCATGGTAATGATGAGTAAAATAATAACTATATTAATGGTCCAGGGGACTGTTTCTGAGGACATAACAATGTAAAAATTGCTTTAAAAAAAACCCAGATTTTCATCTGACAAGAGGCAAGATGGCGACAGGTGGCAGAGCTCCGGAGGATCTGCAGCGGGGCCTTCTGCAGATGCCGCTCCCCGCGCAGCCTATGGCCCAGGCTGAGGAAGCCCAGGGCACAGGAGAGAAGATGGGCTGGGCGCAGGTAGTAAAGAACCTGGCGGAGAAGAAGCACGACTTCCGTGAGCAGTGGCGGGGAGAAGAAAGGGGCAGAGGTGCAGGCGGCAGGCTGGGCAGCCCCGCGGGCCTGGCCATTCCGAACCCCGGCAACTTCCCACCTGCCGGCCGCGGGGACCCAAGGGGCTGCGGGAGAGACCCTGCGGGCTACGCGGCAGAAGCTTGCAGGATGAAGGGAGCTGGAGACGCGAATCAGAGGAAGATGGCCGAGGTGGCGGTGGCGGCGGCGGCCATGGCGTCCCCTGCCAGGCCTGGTGCGACCAAAGACGCCACTGCAGAGCGCCCACTCCAGGATGAGCCTCCAGCCGCCAGGCCGGGTAAGGGGCGCTTCCTTGTGCGCATCTGTTTCCAGGGAGACCATAGTGCCTGTCCGACCCGGGATTTCGTGGTGGGAGCTCTCATCCTGCGCTCCATCGGCATGGATCCTGGGGACATCTATGCTGTCATCCAGATCCCTGGTAGCCGCGAGTTTGATGTGAGCTTCAGATCTGCAGACAAGCTTGCCCGGTTTCTCCGCATCTATGAGGAAAAGCGGGAGCTGGATGACTGCTGGGAGAACTTTGTGGTGTTGGGGCGGAGCAAGCCTGGCTTGAAGACCCTCTTCATCCTCTTCCAGAATGAGACCGTGAATGTGGAGGATATCGTGACCTGGCTCAAGCGCCACTGCGATGTGCTGGCCTTGCCAATGAAAGTGACTGACAGGTTTGGGATTTGGACTGGGGAGTACAAGTGCCAGATTGAGCTGCGCCAGGGGGAGGGCGGATTGAGGCACCTGCCTGGAGCCTTCTTCTTGGGAACAGAGAGGGGCTACAGTTGGTACAAGGGGCAGCCCAAAACCTGCTTCAAATGTGGTTCTCAGAACCACATGACCGGCACCTGCACTCAGGACAGGTGTTTCAGGTGTGGAGAAGAGGGGCACCTGACCCCTTACTGCAGGAAGTTCATCATGTGCAACCTCTGTGGCAAGGGAGGACACATGTATGCCCAGTGTCCCAAAGCAGCTCACAGTTCCGTGGGAGATCATCTCACTGGCATGGTGGGGTATTGAATGCATTTCTGCCTGCCTGCCTTGTGAACACACAGCCAGCTTATCCTTCTTAAGTGCCAAAACGTTTTTTTTTTTGTTGTTGTTGTTGTTTTTTTTTTTAAGAGCATTTTGTCTCTTTTTGGAAGTAGATATTTCTAAAACTTAACAGAGACATCTCTCTATGCCTTTTAAAACCACGTGTGCTCCTTTTAAGCTTGTTTGAAAAGGACTATTCAGAACTGTAGCTTGCAAATGTTGCCTGCCCCCTCCCCCTTTTTTTGCCCCTTTTACATTAGTTTTGGTACTTTTGTCAACACCTTTTCCCCCTCTGTATTTTTACTACCTCCTGCTTCATCCATGTCTCATTAGAAGATTTTTGCCCTTTGGACTGCCTTGCTCATGTTTATGCCTCAGCCCTGTGTACAGGGCCCAATGCGGAATAGGCATTCAATCAAGTGTTTATTGAATTGAAAATGTCGTCGACTAGCTCTGTATAGAGCCTGCCTTGTACAGCTCTCTGCTGGGCTCTTTTCGTTTGCTGCTTCTATGTGATATGAAAATTTGTGAAAACAGTGTTGCTAGAAGTATATACTGCGAATAACTTCTGAAAGGTGGCCGAGGGCCTCTCCTAGCATAAAAACCTAACGACTTGTGACAACTCTTTTTGGCTCAGAAGCCATATTTCTGTAGGAGTGTGGAGCCTAGGCAGTTCCGCTGGGAAAGACCAAAGCGGTGGTTTTTGTTGGATTTTCTTTGTGGGGGCTTGCTTTTGTTTTGTGTATTGATTTGAGACAGGGTCTCACTGTGTAGCCCTGACTGGTTTGGAACTGACTGCATTCCTGGACCAGGCTGGCTTCAAACTGACAGTGATCCTCTCAACTCAGCCTCCCTGAAGGATGTTTTAAATTAACCCCTTGTTTTCCAGCAGATGAAATGAATCCGAAGTTAAATGACTGGGTTAAAGTCCACTGCGGTGTGGTGCTTCAGACTGTCCACAGTAGAGTCCACTGCCCCCATGCCTGGTGCTCATCCCACTACCTCTCATACTTCACAACAGTCTCCTTGACAATGGTGGACCAAGGAAGTTTCTCTCCAGGGGGATGGTCCCAGCATGAAGCTGAGACACCAGCCCCTGAAAGAGCAGAAAGAGAAGCTTGTCTTGCCACTTCATAGTAAGGCACCTAGGAAAAGGACCAGTGAACACACTGCAGGCTGCATGCATGCATCAGTCCTTGGAGTGAGTACCACATCTTAAATGTTCCACTGTCAATGTCAGCAGTGAGAAATGATTGCCCTCAGGAAAGAACCTTGCCAGACTTTTACATTTACACCTCTGCCTCATCTACTAGGAACCCCAGAGAAGTTAGAGAGAGAGAGCACATCTGAAACCCCTGACCTCTGCTGCTCAAAAGACAGGTGGTTTTAACCCAGAAGCATGAGTGAGCTGTAAACTGGAAAATGTTCTTGGGGAAACAGGCCAAGGGAGAGGGCCTGAGTGAACTAACTGTTATCAAGTTAAAGTGAAAGACAGTAAGCTGCTTTTTTCAGTTTTTGTCTTCTCTTGCAGTTTTGCTGTTTTCTTGTGGCTTAGAATGTAAAACAGATGTTCAGATTTGTTCTCAATAAATATTTGTCTTTTTTGCCCAGGAAAAATGTTGAGTTGTGTGGATTTATCAGGTGGCCACAGACATGACATTTTAAATACATAGCAGTTTCTGCAGGTGTGGAATTTTGTAAAAGTGCTGTAAAATGATGTCATTTTGGGAGCGTTTCAACTGAAGTTGACTGTGGGTATAAGGATAGATATAGAGAAAACTGTTTGAAATAACATGCCTTCAGAGATGTTGCCAAAGAAGGACTGCATCTGGGTTCAATATTTCTGAGCCTAATGTATCAGGCTAGATTAATACATTGGGAATTATTTTGCCTCATTTAAATGATATATTTTCTTTAATTAAAAATTGAAATATTCAGTCATATCTGTGGGAAGGAAGGATATGATAAGTACTGACAAGTTTTTACTTTTTAAGTAGGTGGTACAATCATCAAGTCTGCCATGATGTTTTTCATTGTGTTTGCTGTTATTTCAAAATGCATGATGATGATGAGTAAAATACTAGCTATATTAATGGTTCAGGGGACAGACTCTAGGAACAAAACAATGTAAAAATTAGTTAAAAATCAGACTATCAAGGAGAACGATGACAGAATGTAATTTAATGGAATTTTGAAGTTTTATTTAGAGGAGACTCCTCAGCATTGCTCATTTTAAAATTAGTTGTGATTAACAAAAGAAAAAAAACACTTGATTTATGCTTAGGTTATATTTAAGCATTCCGAAATCAGTTGTTGAAACTGAGCGAGTACAAGCACTGATTCATAGATATGAAAGACGCCCAGTAGGTGCTTATATTAGGGAACATCTGTGTGTTTTGACAAATATCCAATTTGGTATATTTTGCTTATTTGCTTCTATAAGCAAAGTCTAGTAGAAGAGTGCATCAGCAATCTGACTACTTGGAAAGATGATTTCCTGGGTTCTAATTCCAGAATATATATATATATATATATGCTTGAAAAGTCAGGCATACAGGAATCAACATTCAATCAAAGGACACGAGGCATATGTCATGTAAGTAATATGGAATTTCCTGGCCAGCTTATTTGACATGTTTGTACAATTCTCCCCTTGTGTGAAACACAATGTCAAACTAACATTGCTAAAATTCCTGTGCATGAAACTGATATTTGATTGATTTTTTACCACCCTTGTATCAGCTGAGTGTGCCTAGAAAATTGTTTCATTATGAAGTAAACCAATGTTCTACTCCATGCTGAAGAAAGATCATTGTCAGAGTGGCGTATACTATTTTAAGTGCTGATGAAGAGGGAAAGGCAGAATTTTGCTTGTATGCTAGCTTTGAGAGTCTGTCCATGTTCTAATTGGTGGCCCCCCCAGAAAAATCAAAACAGGGGCTTTCTGTAAACTCAGATGTCATGCAAAAGATAGCAATTGTATGAACTAAGGACAGAATACTGATAATAATTTTTAAAACAGTTTTCCACTAGGGGAAATGCAAAGAATTTTTGAATATCTTTAAAATATCTATTTGTAAATGAATAATGAGCAAAGTATTTTGTGACTATTTATAGAACTTTGAATCAAAAATGAATGCCATATGCATGCAGACATATATGGAACCACACATAAATGCATATATTCAAATAAAAAATTGTAAAAAATATATAAAGATTATCAATATTACAATATCATACAAAAACCTCAAAATATTATATAATCATTAGGACACAGTAAGATAGCATATCCAAAGTGCTTATGTTCAGAATATGGCTAAATGAAACATTGCTATTTACAAAAGTAGCATCTTATTTTGGTCATTCTTGTAAATATATATATATATATATATATATATATATATATATATATCTCAGACATATATTTATTGGAGTGGTAAAATTTAAGAATCTATCATTGCAGTAGAGGAAATGACATGACATATCGGAAAATGTCAGCAGCAAGCTGCAATTCTCAGCACAGAATCACAATCAGCCAGCAGCGAGCAGAAAGGGAGGGTTGCTTGTATGTAGACAGGAATTTGGCTCAAGCAATGGATACAGGATTACCTCCTAGTTTGCACTGGCTGTTTTTTTTTTTTTTTTTTTTTTTTTTTTTTTTTTTTTTTTTTTTTTTTAATAATTGGAGTCGGAGCTCAGAGTAAATTGCATGTTTTTTTCTGTTGCGCACTTTCAATTTCGCTGCTTCAGTGGGAGCACAAGAACATTTAGGTGGGAGGGAGGAATGAAACAGCATCTCTCATGGAGATCTCCATGGTTACCACAGGATTTGCCTCAATTGCTGGAACTGTGATTATTGGCCTTATTTGTTCTTATTCCAGGCTTAATTTAAATGCACTAGTCCTTCAATCAGAGGCAAGGAGTGATAATAAAAGTGTCTGAAGTGCAGCTTCTTACCAGTCAGGGTCTAGCTATACTCCACGACACAGTTAGTCCTGTGTGTAACCAAAGCCCGACTCTATATTGGCCCAGAAAAGGCCGACTGCCCTGACATCTACAGGAGACAGAGCCCATGCAGTTTAGCAAGGTCAGGATTGTTTGATTCCCAGGAGCACAGCTCTGAGTCCCCTGCTCCTGTCACCTGTGCAGCGAGTGGGATCCTGCTTCTGAAGCTACAGCTTCTCTTTAAAGATGTGACGTCCCAGTCTCAGTCTAAAAGTGTTGCATTATAGGAAAGGAAGATAATCGATTTCAGGCACAGAAAAAGAGAGTCTTGCTCTTTCCTGTCTGAGGGAGATCCACTGTGGGAATAGCTATGATATTTTCACTTTTATCCAGTTACCTAGAGTCACTGAAAGTATCTAGCAATAACTGCACCAGACACTAGCCTTTCTGTCACTAGATGCTCTGGGTAGACAATAAAGAATTTTACTTTAAATGAAATTTACTTCTTTTATTCATTTTGCCATTTAGGGTCTCAGAGGTACAAATTTCTAATGTTGGTGGGCAGTGTCAATTCCTTTTGACACATAGAAAATCTTGTACCTGTTTTTTTTGTTTGTTTCCTGGTCAGCCTATTCCTCTCTATGACATCAGGTGAGGCATGAACTTTGTTGGAAATCTGTTATTTACTTGTAGTGATAGTCAGGTATTACATGGTTCCCCTGAGAGTAATTAAGAGCCCAGAATTCTTTCTCCTTGTTTTTGGTAATCTATATGTTTAGAAACTGTGAACGCCTTACCTTAGGTCTGAAAATTCACATTCTGAATTTCTATGAGGGATAGGAAATTTGAGACTGGAAAACTTTGTCATTATGAAATGATCCCCCAGCTTCAAATCTTTCTAGAGCCTTTTCAACACAGATACATGAGGCTTAAGTTCAGCCACATGAAAAAGGCATTAAACATCATAACATAGTTACCCCAAACCTCTAAGAGTCTATAAACAGAGACCCTTGCACGTCATTGTGTTAGTTCCCTATTAATATGAAAAGAAATATCTCACACGTGGGTCAAGTGATAACCAGACCTATCAGCTCATCATTATGTCTTCAGGACTCACTTTATTTGAACTTGACTCCAGTGAAATGAGGCAAATAATGGTTATATTTCTCTGACAATTCTAGTCTCAGGTTCTTGGTCCTTTTATGAGTGTAGGACATTTATTCACCTCATGGATTAATTGTAATCCTTGCAAGTAATTTATTACTTCTATTAAACCTGGGCCACTATGGCAAAAGTAGAAAACACTAGAGGTCTATTCAACATGTGTTGTTTTACATCATGTTGTTCATGAGCATGAGACATTTTGTTCTGGCTGGAGTTATATGCAGAGTAGTTTTTCCATTCCTATCCCATGTAGTCATACTCAGTGAACCTTCTAATGATGTACCATGTGTATTTCTCTTCTATGATGACTTAAGTATGCAGGATCTTCAGTAATAGCTTATTATCATTATATTACGTGTTCTACCCTGGTTTGGAAATGGTTTGTGAGTCACCAGTGGTGGACTATGGGAGCTCCCTTGGCCAAGAAGTTAAACAAATACTCCTTACAGACATCTGAGAGAAAACTCTGATTCTCCTTCATGGTCTAAGATGTGCAGTGTTCACAATATCTCCATGATAAAAGTTGAACCATATCAATTACTTTCATATATGTATAAATATTTTTGTATATGTATGTAGATGTGCTTCCTTCTGACACATTTAGAGGTATAAATATATGTATGTATAACAATATATATGCATACATGTGTATGCACCTTTATGTACCTGAGCATTTCTCATATGTGTACTGTATTTATAATTCAACACTTCTTTCTTTTTTCCTCCTGCATTACCATGTCTGCTACTGGAAATTCCAAAAGAAATACAACTTCTTAGTGAATTTACTTTTTTCATTCATACAAAATATAGTCAGAATTAAATGATGCATTGCATAGTATGTGATAAGGATAAATGAATATTTTTTATCATTTTCCTTCTGGAATTGAAAGGCCTCACAATGTCATTTTGACAAGCCTGACTCTATCTATCTTAACATCTATCCATTTTCCTTAGCTTTTCTGCTACGTTTGGCGAATCTGGAGTGTTTTGAACACGTGCTGCCATTACGATATGTGTTGTCATGCTGCTACCCTTGTTTGGTTGTTTCTTTACTTTGGATTATATTTCTGGTTGGTGTTCATATTTTCTAAACATTGGTCTTAGAAATTTTATATCCTTCTTAGAAGACAATTTTTCCACAGGAGGAATCATATTCCTTAGGATCACGAATTATGTCTTAACATTGAAGACCATACTTTCTGAGTCCAGGAAAAATGTTGAGTTGTGTGGATTTATCAGGTGGCCATAGACATGACTTTTTAAATACATAGCAGTTTCTGCAGGTGTGGAATTTTTTAATAGTGCTATAAATTGATGTTGACTTTTGAGAGTTACAATTAAAGTTGCTTGTGGGTATCAGGATAGATACACAGAAAACAGTTAGAAAAGACACGACTTCAGGAATTTTGCTAAAGAAGGACTTCCTCTGAGTCCACTATTTCCTAGACTTATATATCAAGCTAGGTTAATATATTGAAAATTATTTTCCTTGTTTAAATGATACATATTTCTATTAATCAAAAAAGATTAGAATATTCAGTCATGTCTGTGAGAAACAAGGATATAATACCGTAGGATATGCTAAGTCCTGGTAAGTTTTTTCATTTGAAGGTAGTGTACAATCAACAAGTCTGCCTTGAGGTTTTCACTTTCGTTAGCTGTGATTCCAGTTGTGTTATCTGTGATTTTTTTATGAACAGCACATGATGAAGATGATTAAAATAATAGCTATATTAATGGCTCAGGGGACTGTTTCAAAGAACACAACAATGTAAAAATTAGTTATCAAAACATGATTATGAAGAAGAATGATGACAGAATGTAATTTAATGGACTTTTGAAGTTTCATTTACAGGAGACTCCTCAGTATTGTTCACATTCACTATGTGTTGTGATAAAAAAAGAAGAGACACTTGATATATGCTTAGGTTTTATTTAAGCATTCTGAAATCAAGTGTTGAAACTGAGCGAGTGCAAGCACCATAGACATGGAAAGAGTTCAAGTAGTTTCTTACATTAGGGAACCTCTGTGTGATCTCTGACAAATATCCTTTATAATTATATTTTGATTTTTTGCTTCTAATAAGCAATGCCGATTAGAAGGCTCCCTCAGCAATCTGACTGCTTGAAAATATGATTACCTGGGTTCTAAATCCAGAATACATATATTTAAAATCAGGCATACAGACATCACCATCCAATCACAGGAGACAAGGCACATGCAGTGTGAGTAATCTCATGGAGTTTTCCTGGCCAATTTGGTTAAGATGTTCGGCAAATTCTCAACTTGTGTGAAACACTATGTCAATCTGACAATGCTAATACACCTGTGCATGCAACTAATATTGGATGGATCTTCTAGCACCCTTGTATCAGCTGAGTTTGTATACCTAATTTTTTAATATAAGCAAACCAAAGTTCTACTACATGCTGAAGAAGGATCATTAAACATATAATGTCAGATTGGCCTATAACATTTAATGAGCTGATGAAGAGTGCAAGTAAGAATTTCGCATGTTTGTGAGCCATAATATTCTGTCCATGTTCTGATCGATGGCCCCACAGAAAAAACAACACTGGTACTTTCCCTAAACTCAGATGCCATGTGAAACAGAGTAATTGTATAAACTAAGGACAGAGTAGTGATAATGATGATTCAAGCATAATTCTACTAGGGGAAATGTAGTGAAATTTTGAATTTTTTCAAAATATCCAAATTTGTATATGAGTGCTGAGCAAAGTGTTTTGTAAGCATTTATGGAACTTTGAATCTAAAATGAGTGCCATATGCATGCAGACATATGTGGAACCACACATAAAATAATACATACAAAGGAGAAAATTTAAAAAGTATACAAGTGTTATGAATATTACACTATAATTCAAAAACCTCAAAATATTACATAAGCATTAGGACACAGTAAGACAATATATCCAAACTGTCTATGTTCAGTGTATGGCTAAATGTACCATTACTTTTTAAAAAAGTAGCATCTTATTCTATGCATTACTGTACGTGTGTGTGTTTGTGTGTGTGTGTGTGTGTGTGTGTGTGTGTGTGTGTGTGTGTGTGTGTGTGTGAAATATACTTATTGGAGTGATATAATTGAAATTATATCATTGCAGTAGAGGAAATGACATGACATTTCTGTTGTTTATGACAAACTATCAAAAGAAAGCTGCAGTTCACAGCACAGAACCAAAATCAGCCAGCAGCAGGCAGAAAGGGAGGGTTGCATGTATGTAGCCAGGAATTTGGCCCAAGCAACGAATATATGAGTACTTCCTAGTTGACACAGGCTGTCTTTTGTTTTGTTTTGTTTCATTCTAAGGATCACAGGTCTGAGTCCCCTGCTCCTGTCACGTGTGCAGCAAGTGGGATCCTGCTTCTGAAGCTGCAGCTTCTCTTTAAAGATGTGACATCCCAGTCTCAGTCTAAAAGTGTTGCATTATAAACAAGGAAGATAATCCAATTCAGGCTTTACTAACTGGCACAAGAAAAGAGAGTCCATCTCTTTCCTATCCCATGGAGATCCACTGTGGGAATAGCTACAGTATTTTCACTTTTATCCAGTTACCTAGAGTCGCTGAAATTATGAAGCAATAACTGTTCCAGACACTAGCCTTTATATCACTAGAGTCTCTGGGTGGACAATAAAGAATAGCTTCATAAGTTTGGTACCTGTGAAGGCCTTATCTTGTGTGTGAAAACTCACATTCTGAATTTCAATGACAGATACGAAAGTTGAGATTGTAAACATGTTCATTAACGAATGATACCCCACCTCTGAATCTGTTAGAACATTTTTGGTACCTTTTCAAAACACATACAGGAGGCTATAGTTCGGCTATATTGAAAAGGCATTACACATCATAACATAGTTACTCAAATCCTCTAAGGGTCTATAGAAAGAATCCCATGCATAGCATTGTATTAATTTTCAATTAGTATGAGATGAAATTTCTCTGTTGAAAAGAATTTTCTCTGACTCTAATGAGAGTCAAGTGGTAACCAGATGTATCAGTTTATCACTATGTCTTCAGGACTCACTTTTTTTCAATTTGACTCCAGTGGAGTGAGAGAAATAATCTTCATAGTTCTCTGATAATTCTAGCTTCAGATTCTTTGTCCTTTTATTAGTGTAGGACATTTATTCACCTCATGGAATTAATTGTATTCCTTGCAAGTAATTGATTATTCCTATTATAAATAGGTCACTATGGCAAAAGTAGGAAAAAGTAGAAGACTACTCTACATGTGCTGTTTTTTGGCATGTAGCTCATGAGTATGAGACATTTTGTTCTTGCTTGAGCTATATGCAGATTAATTTTCATTCCTATCACATGTAGTCATTCGCAGTGAAGCTTCTAATGAGGTGCCATGTGGATATATGTTCTATGATGATATATGTTCTTAAGTATGTAGGATCTTCAGTAATAGCTTATCACTATCATAATGGGAGGTCTAACCCTGGTTTGGAAATGTTTTCTGAATCACCAGTGGGGGACTATGGGAACTCCCCTGGCCAAGAAGTTAACCAAATTACCCCTTCCAGACATCTGAGAGAAAACTCTGATTCCCCTTCATGGTCAAACATGTGCAGTTTTCACAATATCTCCAAGATAAAAGTTGAACCATATCAATTACTTTTGTGTATGTATAAATGTTTTTGTATGTGTATTTAGATGTGCCTCCTTCTGACACACATTTAGAGGTATATATATATATATATATATATATATATATATATATATATATATATGTATATGTATATGTATATATGTATATATGTATATGTATATATGTATATATACATATATGTATAAAAGTACAAATGTATACAGGTGTATGAACATTTATGCAGCTGAGCATTTCTCACATATATTGCCACTCTTCTTTCTTTCTCCTCCTGCATTACCATGTCTGCTCCTGGAAAATCCAAAAGAAATTCTACTTCTTAGTAAATTTATTTTTTTCATACGTACACAAATACAATCAGAACTGAATGATGCATTGCACAGTGTGTGCCGAGGATAAGTGAACATTTTTACCTTTGTCCTTCTGGATTTGAAAGGCCTCACAATGTCATTTTGAAAAACCTGGTTCTTTCTATCTTACCATCCATCCTTTTTCCTTAGCTTTTCTGCTAAGTGTGGCATATCAGGGAGTTTCGAATAGGAGCTGGTACAGCAATACGTGTTGTCGTGCTGCTCCCCTTGTGTGGTTGTCCCTTTACTTTGGATTATATGTTTGGATGGTATTCATATTTTCTAAACATTGGTCTTTGAAATTTTATATCCTTCTTAGAAGACAATTTTTCCACAGTAGGAATCCTATCCCTTAAGATCATGAATTGTATCTTAGCATTGAGTACCAAAATTTCTTTCCCCAGGAAATATATTGAGTTGGGTAGATTTATCAGGTGGCCATAGACATGACATTTTAAGTACATAGCAGTTTCTGCAGGTGTGAAATTTTGTAAGAGTGATATAAAATGAAATGGATTTTGGAGAGTTACAACTAAAGTTTCCTGTGGGAATAAGGATAGATATAGAGAAAACTGTTAAAAATCACATCCCTTCAGAGATGTTGCCAAAGACGGACTGCCTCTGGTTTCACCATTTCTTACCCTTATATATCAGGCTAGGATAATACATTGGGAATTATTTTCCCTAATTTAAATGATACATTTTGTCAATCAAAAAAAACTAAAATATTCAATCAAGTCTGTGGGAAACAAGGATATAATACCCTAGGATATTCTAAGCCTTGGCAAGTTTTTACATTTGAAGGTAGTGGTACAATCATCAAGTCTGCCTTGATGTTTTTCGTTGTGTTAGATGTGATTGTGATATGAACAGCGTATGATGGTGATGAGTAAAATATTACCTATATAAATGGTTCAGGGGACTGTTTCTAAGAACATAACAATGTAAGAAATAGTTTTAAAAAACAGAATTTAAAGAAGAACAATGACAGAATGGAATTTAATGGAATTTTGAGTTTGTATTTACAGGAGACTCCTCAGCATTGGTCACATTTAGTATATGTTGTGGTTAAAAAAAATAAAACCACAACAGTAGAGACACTTGATATTTGCTTAGGTTTTATTTAATAATTCTGAAATCAAATGTTGAAACTGAGTGAGTACAAGCACCAATTCATGAATATGGAAAGATCCCGAGTAGGTGCTTACATTAGCGAACATCTTTGGGTTCTCTGACGAATATCTCCTATGTTATATTTATGTAATTTACTTCTAATAAGTAAAGGCTAGTAGAAGTCTCAATCAGCAAACTGGCTGCTTGGAAATATGATGACCTGTATACAAGCATCACCATGCAATCAAAGGATAAGAGGCATATGTAGTGTGAGTAATCTCATGGAGTTTTCCTGGTCAGCTTGATTAACATGTTTGGCAAATTCTTGTCTTGTGTGAAAGACTATGTCAATCTGACATTGGTAATACTCCTGTGAATGCAAATAATATTTGATGGACCTTTTAGCACCCTTGTATCAGGTGTATGTGCATACAAAATTGTTTCATTATGAAGGAAACCAATGTTCTACTACATGCTGAAGAAGGATCATTAAACAAATATTGTCAGAGTGAACTATAACATTTAATGTTCTGATTAAGAGGAAAAGGCAGAATTTTGCATGTATGCTAGCACTGAGATTTTTTCCTTGTTCTAAAGGGTAGCCCAACAGAAAAGGTAATACGGGGCCTTCCCTGAACTCAGATGTCACAAAAAAAGAGAGTAACTATATGAACTAAGGACAGAATACTGATAGTGATGATTAAAGCAGAATTCAACTAGGGAAAATGCAAAGAATTGGTAAGATTGCCATTTTTACTGTGTGAATCCTACCTATCCATGAGCATCAAAGATCTTTCCATTTTCTGACATTTTCTTCAATTTCTTTCTTTAGGGACTTAAAGATCTTTTCATACAGATCCTTTGTGTGCTTAGTTAGAGTTACCCCAAGGTATTTTATATAATTTGTGGGTATTGTAAAGGGTGATGTTTCTCTGATTTCTTTCTCAGCCAATTTGTCATTTGCATATAGGAATGCTATTGATTTTTTTTTTTTTAGTTAATCTTGTATCCTGACACATTACTGAAGGTGTTTATCAGCTGTAGGAGTTCCTTGCTCAAATTTTTGGGGTCACATATGTATACTATCATGTCATCTGCAAATAGTGAAATTGTGATTTCTTCCTTTCCAATGTGTATCCCCTTGATCTCCTATGTGGTCTGATAGCTCTAGCTAGAACTACAAGTACTATATTGAATAAATAATGGGAGAGCAGACAGTCATGTCTTGTTCCTGATTTTAGTGGAATCGCTTAGAGTTTCTCTCCATTTACTTTGATGTTGGCTGTTGGCTTGCTGTATGTTGCCTTTATTATGTTTATGTGTGTTCCCAGTATTCTGAATCTCTCGAATACCTTTATCATGAAAGGGTGTTGGATTTTGTCAAAGGCCTTTTCAGCATAAAATGAAATGATCATGCTTTTTTTTTCTTTCAGTTTGTTTATATGGTGTATTACATTGACAGACTTTTGTACGTTGAAACAACCTTGCATGTCTGGGATGAAGCCTACTTGATCATGGTGGATAATTGTTTTGATGTGCTCTTGAAATCTGCTTGCCAATATTTTATTGAGTATTTTTGCCTCAATGTTCATGAGGGAGTTTGGTCTACAATTCTCTTTCTTTGTTGCATCTTTGTTAGACTAGAGAATCAGAGTAACTGTAGCCTCATAGAAGGAGTTTGGTAATGTTTCTTCTGTTTCTTTTGTGTGGAACAATTGAGACAGTATTGGTATCAACTCTTCTTTGAAGATCTGGTAGAAATCTGCATTGAAACCCTCTGGTCCTGGGCTTTTTTTTATTGGGAGACTTTAATGACTGTTTCTATTACTTTAGGGCTTATTGGTCTATTTAAATAGTTCATCTGGTCTTTATTTAACTCTGGTATAAGGTACCTATCCAGAAAATCATCCATTTCTTTTAGTTTTTCCAATTTTGTGGAGTACAGGTCTTTGAAGTATGACCTGATGATTCTCTGAATTTCCTCATTGTCAGTTGTTATGTCTCCTTTTTCACTTCTGATTTTGTTAATTTGGATGCTCTGTCTCTGCCTTTTGGTTAGTCTGGATAAGGGTTTGTCTATCTTGTTGAAAATCAAGGAACCAACTCTTTGTTTCATTGATACTTTTTATTGTTCTCTTTGTTTCTATTTTATTGATTTCAACTCTCTATTTGATTATTTCCTGTAGTCTTTTCCTCCTGGGCAACTTTGCTTCTTCTTCTTCTTCTGGAGACTTTAGGTGTGATACAAAGTCACTAGTGTGAGATTTCTTCAACTTCTTTATGTGAGCATTAGTGCTATTAATTTTCCTCTTAGCACTGCTTTCACAGTGTCACATAAGGTTGTGTATGTAGTATATTCATTTTCATTAATCTCTAGGAAGTCTTTATTTTCTTTCTTTATTTCTTCCTTGACCCATTGGTGATTTAGTTGAGTATTATTCATTTTCCATGAGATTGTAGGCCTTCTGTAATTTTTGTTGTTATTGAATTCTAACTTTAAACCATGGTGGTGGTCTGATAGAATACAAGAGAATATTTCAATTTTTTTGTTTTGTATCTGTTGAAGTTTGCTCTGTGACCAAGTATGTGGTCGATTTTAGAGAAGGTTCCATGGGGTGCTGAGAAGAAGGTATATTCTTGTTTGCTAGGGTAGAATGTTCTGTAGATATTGATTAAGACCATTGGAGTCAAAACATCAGTTAAGGCCCTTATTTCTCTCTTAGGTTTCGATTTGGCAGATCTGTCCAATGGTGCAAGTCAGGTGTTGAAGTCTCCCACTATTAATGTGTAGGGTTTTATGTGTGATTTAAGCTTTAGTAATGTTTCTTTTACATATGTTGGTGCCATTGTGTTTGGGGCATGAATGTTCAGAATTGAAACTTCATCTTGGTGGATCTTTCCTGTGATGAGTCTGTAATGTCCTTCTCGATCTCTTTTGATTTATTTTAGGTTGAAGTCTATTTTTTGGATATTATGATAGCTACACAAGCTTGCTTCTTTTTTTAAGTTTTAACAAATTCTTTATAAAGAAATTTTCTACTCACTCCACAAATCACTCACAAAGCCCCCATCCTCCCACGTCCCACCCCCCCAGTCCTCTCCCAAGCCACCCCGCATCCCCACATCCCCCAAATCAAGGTCTCCCATGGGGAGTCAGCAGAGCCCAGCACACTGAGCCTAGGCAGGTCCAAGCCCCTTCCGCTGAACCAAGGCTCTGCAAGGCATCACACCACAACACTGGATTCCCAGAAGCCTGTCCATGCACCAGGGACAGATTCTGATCCGGCTCTGTGCCCCTCAAACAGTTTGAGCCAAACCACTGTCTTCTGTTTCCAGAGGGCCTAGTCCAGTCCCATTGGAGTTTCACAGCCACCAGTCCACAGTTCATGGGCTTCCATTAGTGAAGCCAGTCATCTCTCCATGTGCTCCCATCATGATCTTGAAGTCCCTTGCCTAAAGAATACCTCCTCTCTCAACTGGAATAAATTGGATTCCCAGAGCTCAGCCTGATACCTGGTCATGCATCTCTGCATCTGCCTTCATCAGTTACTGGACAAAGGCTCTATGATGACAGTTAGGTTATTTGCTAGACCTGTCCCCAGAGTCGACCACTACAGGCACCCTCTGGACCACTGCCAGCAGAGCTAAGTGAGGTAATCCTTGTGGATTCCTGAGAGCCTCCCCAGCACCCTGCCTCTTCCTCTTCCCATGATGTCCTCATCTATCATGGTATCTTTCTCACTGCCCTCCCACTCTGTCCCTATTCGAGCTTGACCCTCCAATTCCCCTATGTTCTCATCCCCCACACCTTTCCCTCTGCCAACCCCCACACTCAGTCTGCTCATGTAGATTGCATCCACTTCTCCTTCGCAGGGTCATCGAGTGTCCCTCCAAGGGTCTTTTCCTGTTAGCTAGCCTCTCTGGAGTTGCGGGTTGCAGTCTGGCCATCCCTTCCCTCACATCTAGTATCCACTTATGAGTGAGTGCATACTATGTTTGTCCTTCTGAGTCTGGGTTACCTCACTCAAGATGATATTTTTTAGTTCCATCCATTTTCCTGCAAATTTCATGATATCATTATTTTTTACTGCTGAGTAGTACTCCATTGTGTATATGTGCCATATTTTCTTTATACATTCTTCAGTTGAGGGACATCTAGGTTGTTTCCAGGTTCTGGCTATTATTAATAATGCTGATATGAACATAGTTAAGCATGTGTCCTTGTGGTAAGATTTAGCAATCCTTGGGTATATGCGCAAGAGTGGTATAGCTGGGTCTTGAGGAAGACTTATTCCCAATTTTCTGAGAAACCGCCATATTGATTTTCAGAGTGGCTGTACAAGTTTGCATTCACACCAACAGTGGAAGAGTGTTCCCCTTGCTCTACATGCTCTCCAACATAAGTTGTCTTCAGTGTTTTTGATCTTAGCCATTCTGACAGGTGTAAGACTGTATCTCAAGTCATTTTGATTTGGATTTCCCTGATGACTAAGGTTGTTGAGCAATTCCTTAAATGTCTATCAGCCATTTGATCTTCTTCTGTGGAGAATTCTCTGTTTAGCTCTATAGCCCATTTTTTAAATTGGACTGTTAAATATTTTGGTGTCTAGTTTCTTGAGTTCTTTATATATTCTGGATAGCAGCTCTCTGTCAGATGTGGGGCCAACTGTAGCCAATAAAGTGCATGGATGGTGATTCTCCCATACTGAGGATACGAGAAGGACACCTGATGATCTACAGTCCTTACCAGGATCCAGGGGACTGTTTTCAATGCCTGGAAAGAGAAAACTTGCCAATTGAAGTAACTGTGTTGTGCAGAGGGATCCAAAAGGCAGGCAAGTGGAAAATGGGCAGTTGTAGATGGAGCATACCTCAGTACAGGATCCTGGGTGCAGGGAGCCAAGAGGGCCTGCCTTGTTTTGACACTAATGTTATTTATTATGCAGTGCTGTTTACTGTGTGACGGAAACACAAGGTACAAGGAAACCCACCATAAGAGTTTATTAAGAGAAGGGAATAGGGAAAAGGTGCACAGGCTTATGGAAATGACCAGTGTGGATAGGGGGTGGGGGAATAGGTGGAACTTGCTTTCATGGCATATGTGCCTACACAGTTATACCATGCATGTACATAAATTACATGGTCACACTGCTTGCAAATTATGTGATCATGCAGTGCATGTTTTACATAGGATGTAAGGCCCTGTGCTGACTAAGCATTTCCCTGACTGCTGGACAGCACATGCTCAATAGCGTAGCTGGGCAAATGGCTAGGAATTCTAATACTCACCACTGTGACATCCATGTGGTTATTCAAATGGCAGTATCAGTTTTCACTAGGAATCTTAAGTGTGTCTCAAAAAATCAAGCAGTAACATTGGCAGATATTACCATACTCATCACACAATAATCTGGGTGAACACTAAAGTATGCACAGGACAATTATTTGTTGTCATCCCACTACTATTTTGTTTCTCACAGGTAAAATTTCACCCACTTGGTTTGCATTGTCATTGCATTTTCGGCACATAGAGACTTCTGTAATTTTCATTTTCTCCTTGTGAACCAATTCCATTCTACGATGACAAGTAAGGCATGGGGTTTTTGGAATTCAATTATTTATTAAGGGTAAGTGGTATTACAGTATTACATACTTCCCTTGAAAGGAATTATTATAGCAGCTTTCTTTGTTCTTGGTTCTGATGTTTTTGTATGTTTCCATCTGATGCAGATCATGTGTCTGTTACCACAGATTCTGTAATCATATTTCAGATAATAAAGTTTAGATGGGAAAACATTGTGACTATGGAATCATCCACCACCTCTGAACCTGTTAGAATCTTCCTGCTGCCATTTCAATACAGATGTATGAGGCTTTTAGGACAGAAGTTTAATAAATAGATGTGACATCAGTACATTGTACCCAAAGCCTCTTAGCCTCTATATAAAGAACAAACCCTCACATCATCATGTTATTTCCCAAAGAGTGCAAGAGGAAACAACTCTAATGAGTTTTAATTGATGCATAGATATGGGTATATCAATATGTTATTAGGACCCCCTTTATTTCTATATTGCTCTATCAATGTGAGAGTCATGGTTTTTCTTAGGTCTGTGATCATTCCAGCCTATGGTCCTTAGCCTTTTAGCAGAGTGAGTTATTTATTCCATCCCATGTAGTTAATCATTGTCCTTATAGGTAGTTGATTACTCTCCTGATATTTATGAGTCTGGCAAAAATATATCTGAATGCAACTCACTCTTTTCTATTTTAGGGCATGTAGCATCTGAGAATGAGAAATTTTGTTCTTACTCCAGCAACATGCAGAATAACCTTCTGCTACATCCAATGCAGTCACTCTTGTGAAGTTTATAACTAAGCACCAGAAGAACTTCTGTTCTATGATGACATAAGTAGGTGGGAACTGAAAAAATAGGTACACACCATCATATTGGGGGGTGTAACCACTGTTTGGAAATGGTCTGTGAAGCTCCCGTCAGGAAATACAGGGATTTCCGGAGTAAAAAGGAAGAGCAGAGTAAGTGAAATCCCAAATTAAGAGATGATAGACACAGCAGGCTATCTGGACAGGCACCCTAAATTCTTCTGCAACTTTGAGATGTTTAAATTTGGCCTAAAGGCTTAGAAATCTGAGAGACATTTTTGAGAAGCAGGTAATTTTGAAAGATTGTCATAAATTGTCTTGTAAAATTACGGAAGTAACTTTCTTTTGTATTCTATTGGACCAGTTCTTAGAATATACTATCATTAATTTAAACAAGATCAGTTTCTTTGCCCAAAAGGCTAGTTTTTCCATAAAGCAACAAAGTCCATATGGAGGTCCTTGGATGACAATCATATTTTTTGAAGTAAATATATGCTGTAAGGAACAGATATGTCTCATTATCATGAAAATATTTAGGTTACTAAACAACTTAAATGCCATATTCTGTATGTCAAGAAGTGTATTGAAGACCATCTATCAATGTAAATATCTTTTAACCCTTGAAAGCTTACCTAAAATGATAATATGTTTCATTATTATAGATGACTATGACCTGCATTTCTTAATTATACATTACATTTTTAAATTACTTCCAAAAGCACAATACTCCAAACAAGTGTAGAAACATACATATAGTATTGCAAAAATAACTTTAAATCTGAATCAATAAACTTAAATCCATACCAATGTAAAATGTTTTGAGATTAATAGTTGTTTTTTGGATTAAAGTAGATTCAACAGTATACTTGTTTTCCCTGTAATTCCTCTATCATATCCTCCCTTTTTCCTTTAGAAAGAGATCTTCGAATTTCATTCTTTTGTTTAATTTTTTATTCAGATTATGAACAATAACAACTTGTAACCAGCCTCCCCAAAACAATGACAAACATCCATAATCCAATGAGTAACTTAAACCCACCCATACACCCATAGCTCCTCTCTTGGGAATGTGGTTGTTGTGCCCTAGTCTACTTACTGTGGTTTGTGGGTTTGGGTATCTTTGAGGAACCATGAGAAAATAATTATTATTTTTACATCTTGACTGGATATTTGGAGGCTTTCTCAACACAGCCAACAGCATTGAAGCTGTTTGTCATGCTGAAATACATGGGCCATCGATTTTTATTGGTGTCTGCTCCCCTTGCTTTGAAAATACATATATTTTAGAAGGTATTATATATATGTGCATTAATATAACTATAGACTGTATATTGTACCTATCAGCCCAAGATGCTATTTTGTTTTATGTTTGAGTAGGTATAGTACATATCACATGTCATATAATACTATGTTTATTTCTTTTTCATATCTAGAGGGTCTTCCCTGATCTAACCTTATCCATATCAACCTGGAATTAATCCACAGACTCTCATTTCCTATGGAAATAAAATATTATCTTCTTCCCCAAAGAAACATATCTTTTGGTTCATTTTGAACTCAAGATATTTAAAATTATACAGGTTATTCAATCAAGCAATTTTCATTATTCAGTGTGTTTTAGCAGCTTTCATTCTTTTATTTGCAATCAGAAAATCTAACAAATTAACATGCAGAATTCAGAATCTGTGTATTTCACTACTTTATGTGGCTTGTTATATTTTTATTACCTCATTTGTTTTTAAGGACTTTATTTTTTTATTTTATGACTCTATATAAACTTTCTCTTTCCTTTCCCAAGCATATATATTTTTTTAAACACACTGAAACATGCATAGAGGTTTTTCCTTCTAAATTTTTCATTACTGAATATCTCTTGTTCTTTGATTGCATGAGACACACCTTAAGCTGCTGTGTTATTCACCATTTAACATGGCTGATCTTACCACATATGTTGTTGCAGGGCATTGGTGGCTGATTGCTTTCCCATTGGTAGCCTGAGAACCTAGCTTCAAGGCTGATGTTTACGAGGTCCAGATTAACTTCCCCAGGTCTAGGAGTTGTTGGGTCCATTCTACCACCAAGTAGCACACTGCCCACTGCTCATAAACTCTATGTAAGGATTCAGGCACAAGTCCTCTCAAAAGAGCCATGCTCATGTTAGCTACTTGGATCAACCCAAGAATCCACCTTTAAAGGAGCCATACCTATGTTTGCCAACAGCATCAAGCTTAATCAGGAAAAGGCTCTTACCAGAAAGACATGTTTGGTTCTTCCATGTGTCTTGATGCCTTTTCTCAGTATGAGAAGTTCATCTCCTTCTCTCCAAATTTCCTTGTGATTCTAAGACTTTTCCCTGCTATCCACCATCCTCTTAGTCTGATTCTCTTGACTAAGTTAACCCTGCCTAGTTATATGCCAGTCAGCTTGTTTATTACACCAATCACAGTGACATGAATTCACACTGAGTGAAGGGATGTTCCACAACTTGTTCTTTACTTTGTAATACACAACCCCTTTTTATAAATTTTATTTATGTATGTAGATGGAGACACAAATTTCCATCCTTGCCATCTGTTTAGAAACTTCTTAAAATTGAATTAAATTCATGGGAATATTTGTTACACACACACACACACACAAATATATGTATATATATGCTTAGTCTAAAGTATCTGTATTTATTTCTTAAATATTGCACCAATTAATCAGTGAGTTCATCTTGAATGCTTAGTCCTAGAATGTGAAGCACAACAACATGATTATGTAAGTTGACACTGGGTGATGCTTAATTTCAAACATCAGGTTTGGCCATAATCTACAGCAAGCTTAACATATAGGATTTGAGTTAGACTATGACATGTAGATTTGTAAGCATATCCAAGTGATAAATCTGCTACATGCAATCAAGATAGTATATAAGTAACAATATCTTATATGGTGCTGAATATAAGGAGGGGAGTTGACTGTGACCTAGAAACTGTCACTGAATAAACTGCACTTTTTCTGTGCAGAGTAAGGTGCCATGCTATGCTTTATTAAAAAAATGAATGTTTTAAGTATGTATATAAAATTGGCGGGTGTAGTTTGAACTCAGAATATAGTTGGATGTATAATTTATATTCTTTATCTTCCAACTTTTATATCAAAAATTTTTTCTTCTGTTTTTTTTTTTTGACACAGGTTTTCTCTGTGTACTTTTGGTTCCTATCCTGCATCATGTTCTGTAGACCAGGCTGGCCTCGAACTCACAGAGATCCACCTGACTCTGCCTCTTGAGTGCTGGAATTAAAGACATGCACCGCCACTGCTTGGCTCAAACACTTTTTCTTAAAAAGGCCTATGAATGATGCCTTTCTTAGTCATGCTGCCCTCCAGCCTACTCTGTGACATGAAGTAAGCACAGCAGCAAAATTTCAAAGAGTAAATCACTGTGACTGTATATATTACCATGAAATAAAGAAAACCTGGTTCAGGGAAGTATTCCAGTACTGTTTTTTCTGTCTATTCCTTGCACTTTCTCAAAAGAAAAAAATCACAGTTAAATAGCTCTATGTTATATTTAAGATTGTCTTTTGGTTTATGAATGATTACCTAGTAGCTTAAGAAAACATACAGATGAGCATAGGTAAATTCATTATATATTTATTTCCTTTCATATGTGTGAATTGTAGTTCTAATATTTTAATCCCAACTTATTTCTGAGTCTGACATGGAAAATAAAGGAGTCTCCTCTATGTCGCAATTATTTTATTATATGCGTGGGGATGATAGAAGAACAGCCAAGATACTTAGCACTTTCCTGGCATTCACATCAAGTATTCAGAAAATAGAATTTAAAATTTAGGAACACAGAAGAGCATATCATATCTAGGGAGGAAGGAGAATACAGTGAGTGGCAGAATGGTTAGAATAGTTAGCAATGTGGTCTTTGAATTATACATACATACATATATATATATATATATATATATATATATATATATATTTGCTTTTAAAGTTGTACTGTGCGCTTTTAAGGTTGTACTGTGGACAGCAAAGTAGAAGTCCCAATCAGTAACATGCTCATTTAGTATTTTGTAAACCAGGCATATATTTTCATAATAAAGTTAGAAATATCTGAGTATATATATTTATGTATTCAATACCAGGAATAGTAGTATTATAAAATTCCAGTCATAAGAGAGATGTGGTAATAGGAAGTTCTCAAGCTATACATTACTACGTAGGCTAGACTGGAAAATTCCAATCCAAAAGAGAAAACTCTCAAATCAGGTGGATTTAAAAAGAATCTGCCTCAAAACATTATTTGATCAATATATAAGCACATTTGCACTCATGAATTTCAAACAGCTGGAAATAAATGCATAGTTACTGTACTATATAAAGCCCTCAAAAATTATGATATTTATTAATGTGGATATTTATTATAATGCTATTACAAAGGAGGAGAGTTAGGTTTTCTTATTCTGGTATGCTTGCTTTGAAAGTCTATTTATTTTTCGATAGATGGTTCCATATAGAGGCACACACAACTGCATTAAATGAACTCAGTTTTTATCAAAAATAGAAAAAAAGAAACTTCACATTTAACAGTCATATTGGTAATTGGAGGGAATTTTTGTATTAGGAATATAGGGGATATTTCAAAACAAAATATTTATGTATTAATATATACAAGTTTTATGAGTATGTATTGCATTTGAGAAACAAAACATGAAGGCCACTTGTATAAAGGTAACTGTGTAATTACACATAAGGAGTTCCAACAGACAAACAGAATGAATGAGAATATATTTATAATATGTATCAATACATATTAAAACTTTCTTTCCCTAAATAATTTTATCTTATAAATTTAATTATTTATTGCTAAGACATTGTAAGATGTTCTATTCAAATTGGGTCTATTTGGAAGAGGGCTTGAAAGAAACATTTTTTTTATTCTTAGCAGCTTTTTGTAGAGAACTCTAATAAATATAAATAATGATATAGTATATTGTGTTATATTATACTATATATTATTCAACTACATAAAAAAAAACATGAAAAAAGCCAGGTGGTGGCGGTGCATGCCTTTATTCCCATCACTCATGAGGCAGAGACAGATAGATCTCTGTGACTTCATGGCCATCCTGGTCTATAGAGCATGATCCAGGAGAGGCACCAAAGCTACGCAGAAAAACCCTGTTTTGAAAAAAACCAACAGCAAAACAAACAAAATAATTACATCACTCAGGATTATATTTTCTAGTTCCATCCATTTGCCTGCAAATTTCATGATGTCGTTGTTTTTCTCTGCTGAGTAGTACACCATTGTGCATATGTTCCACATTTTCTTAATCCATTCTTCAGTTGAGGGACATCTAGGTTGTTTCCAGGTTCTGGATATTATGGATAGTGCTGCTATGAACATAGTTGAGCATGTATCCTTGTGGTATGACTGAACATTGCTTGGGTATGTGCCCAAGAGTGGTATGGCTGCATAATGAGTTGGATCGATTCCCAATTTTCTGAGACAAATGTGGTTTGTACTTACTCATGAGTGAATAAAGCAAAGAACAATCAGACTGCAACTCACAGAATCAGGGAAGCTACATAGCAGGGGTACCCTCGGATGATTGTGGCTTATAATAAGTTTTGAGTTTACTCAATCACTGGGCAAGGCTCAGTCAAACATTTCACTATTAGAATAAGAATTTGTACTGTTTCAAGCTGATAATAGAATAAATAAATGAATAAATAAATAAATAAATAAATAAATAAATAAATAAATAAAACTGTCACACAAATAAGAGAGACAGCACTCAGATGCATTTGGCAACCCAGAGTTACAATCAGAAAAGCCCAGAGAGGAACGGAACCTTTCTTGTAGCTAGCTAGATCCTCCACCAGAGCCAGTAGAAACTCCCTCAGCCCACCAGGCAACATCAGCCAGTTTTCTACTGTTAGTTGGAGACAGAGCCAAGGGTAAATTAAAGTACATTTTATCCTGTGTTCCTCTTTCAGTTTCCCTGCTTCTTTACAACACACAGTGAGGGAGAGAGATTGATGAGTCAGCAGCTCTGATGGAGAGCTCCAAGTACACTGCAGTCATTTGCTTTCCATTCCTTGTTTGGACATCTGTCTCCTTATTGGTTCCAAATCTATGTCTATTTGAACAGGAGGTAGTCAGATCAAATAAAAAGACTTGCAGTCAACGATTTTGCCAGCCAGGCTCCTGGCTAAAGTCCAGCCCTTAGCTGGATTTTGCCAGGAGCTTGGATGTAAACAACTCCAGAGAATGAGAACTGTCCCAGAGAACTGCAGGAGACAGAGGCAATAGAACCCTAGGATAGGCAGGGATTTGTTGGGATTTCCCACACTACTGCTCTGAGTAAAGTGCCCCACTTTTCTGTGCATGAAATATGCTCTCCTGTCTCTAAAGACATTGCTTCAGCCTTCAATTCAGCAATCACAGGCTTAGACTTGGATCCTATATTGTCTGCATGGATGATTTTTTGGGAATCAGTACCTGACAGGAACCAGCGATGTATTGATCATCTGCTTCCTAAGAGGACCCATTAAGAATATGACTACATCAGCAACAATTCTCACTTAGCCACATGGGATTCTGTGAAAATTTCAAATGTGGATTACACACAAAAAAATGCATTTGGGGAATCTGAAATAGCATATTGGAAACTGTTACTTAAAAGTTTAAATTGGCAGCCCAGAATCACAATCAGCCATCAGCAGGTGGAAAGGGAAGCTGTTAGGTAGATACCCATGATTCAGGGTGAAGTAGCTAAATATATGATCAATTCTCTTGTTTCTATGGGATGCTTTTCTCTTTTGAGAATTGAATTCTGTTCCAAGGATTCATTATAATATTTCCTGTCATCCCCTTTCAGTTTTATTGTTTTGGCTGCAGCACACATATAGTTGGGAGGGTGAAATGAATCAGCAGCTCTGAAGGAGATCTCAAAGAGTACCCCAGGATTTGCTTTCCATTGGTGGAATTGATTTCACTCTCAGAACTGGTTTCTGTGAGAGGGGCCATTACCCACCCCCACATTTCCCAGCAGGAAATATCAATTAGAAGGATAGAGGGGAGAGAAACAAATAGAAAATACAGGACAGCCTTGAGATGGCCTGGATCCCAAACCATTGGGATTAAGGGACAGTTTCTAATATCCTAATGGTGTAGAAATTGTAAAATGGATATTCTTTTTAAGAACAATGATAGAACATAATTTTACCAAATTCTGAGGTTTTATAAACAGGGGATTCCTCAGCATTTTTCTTGATTGATGTATGTGTGAATTGCAAAAGAAGAGCAGAGACAATGGTATGTGTCTATTTTTAAACACACTGTAATCTGTCAAGGTTTTACTCTTGGAGATCTCCTTCAAAGCTGCTAATTCATTTCTCCCTCCCACATAAATATGTGCTCCAGCTGAAAATACAAAACTGAAGGCAGAGACAGGAAAAAATATAAATTATACTAGGCACTGAATGCAAGTATGAATTAGAAAATGATCCCGCGGTAACAAGGATGTGAACATCTATCCACCTACTTGGCCCTATATCCTTTCTGTGTTATTGAAAGCCTCTCTTTCTGCCTGCTGATGGCTGATTGTGCTTCAGGGCTGTCAAATGTGGCATGTTGGTAATATATTCTGACATGTCATGTGAGATTCTCCAAATTCACTTCTTTGTAGAATCTGACACGAAATTTTCACAAGGCTCCAGGTGGGTAGGTGAGACTTTTCTATCTCATAGTCATTTTCTTAGTGGGTCCCCTTTGGTTTCCCGAGATCCTATCTTCATGGCTTAGCTATCAGGTAGTCATGATTACTGCTGCAGCACTGGGAAGTTGATGGGTCTAAGCTGACACTGAGGTGCATACTGCACACTGCTTATAAAATCCATTTAGTTCACATGATTTTCCACATAAGCTGCTGTTTGCTATGTTGATCTTAGCCATTCTGACTGGTATAACATGGTATGTTAGAAACGCTTGATTTGCATTTCCCTGAAAGCTAAAAGTTTTTTTTTTAACACTTTCTTATGTGAATCTGGGCCATTCAAGATTCTTCTGATGGGAATTCTTTGTACCCCATTTTTGGCATTATTTGGCTTTTTGATGTCTATTTTCTTGCATTCTTTATATATTTTTGATATCAGTCTTCAGTCACACGTGGAGTTGAAGATTTTTTCCCCATCCTGTAGGCTTCCGTTTTGTCTTATTGACAGGGTTACAGGGATTACTCGACCTGAATCTCCTAGCAGTACTGAGAGGGTGCCTGAACTGGCCTTCCCCAGTAATCAGATTGCTCACTATCCTAATTGTCTTTATAGAACGTTTATCCCATACCTGATGGAAGCAAATGCAGAGATCCACAGTAATGCACTGGGCTGAACTATGAGAGTCCAGTGAAGAGGGTATAGGCATTATATGAGCAGGGGGATATCAAAATCAAAATGGGAAAACCAAATAGACAGATGACCTGAGTGTGTGGGAGCTCATGGATTCTGGAGGGACAGCTAGGCATGTGACTGGCCTAGATCCTCTGCATCTGGGAGACAGTTTTTTAGCTTTGTCTTTTGTGGGGCCCCTAGCAGTGGAACCAAGAACTGTCCCTAATGTATGAGCTGCTTCTTTGGAACCTATTCTCTGTGCAAAGATGCCTTGTTCAGCCTTGGTGCAGGGGGAGGTGATTGGTGCTGCCTAAACTTTGTATGCCATGCTTTGTTGATTCCCAAGAGAAAACCTTACCCCTTCTGAAAGGAGAGGGAGGAGGAAGGATGGGAGATTAGAAGGGAGTAGTGGGGAGGAAACTGGATCAAAGAGGGAGGAGAAAGTGTTTTTCATATGTAAAATTAAATAAAAAAGGAAAAATACATGATGAAACATAAAAAATAAATATATAAACCCCATTTAAGTGTTTGGTGAGGGAGCTTCTAAAAAGAGCCATACCGCTATAAGGAGCTAGCACCCAGCCAAGAAACTTGCTTTTAAAGGAGCCATTCATCTGTTTTCAACCAACAATAGCTTAGCTGAGGAAAGCCTTTAATCATGAAGCCATTGTTTGCTCCACTTTTTGGGTACTTACAATCATTTTTAAAGCTATTTTAGGTCTTAACTTGGAATATCCAGGCTCATGTAGGACTGTCATTTTTGGCTTGAGTATTGTGTTCCAACAGACTTTCCAAAATAACCACACAGAGACTTACTAATAATTGTAAATGGTCAGCCAATAGCCCAGGCTTATTACTAACTAACAAATACATTTTAAATTAACCTATACTACTTATCTTTGCTCTGCAATGTGGATTGATTCCTTTTCTCAGTATTGCAAGTTCACTCCTTCCCTCCTAGAAGCTATACAATCCTGGAACTCCTCACTTCTTCCCAGAAAGCTCTTTGTCTGTTTCTCCTACCTATCTGTAACCTGCCTAACTATATACCGGTCAGTTTCTTAACTGAATAAATCACAGAGTTATATATTCAGACAGTGTAAAGGAAAATTCCACATTCAATTCTTCACTTTTTTCAATCAGACTCCCATTTAATTTATATTGAGAGGAGACATAGATTTCTTTCCCTGCTATTTGTTTGACAAGTTTTACAATTAAAATCAATTTATGGAAATATTTGGGATAAATTATATATATATATAGATAGATAGATAGATAGATAGATAGATAGATAGATAGATGGTCTAAAATATCTGTATTTATTTCCTAAATATTTCACTTATTAAGCAGTGAATTCATCCTGAATTCTCAGCCCTAGAATCCCAAAACAACCACATTTCATGGATATTGTAACAGCCCAGGTGATGCTTAGTTTCATACCAAGGTTTGGATGTGATCTACAGCTGCCTTAATATATGGAACAAAAGTTAGAATATACCATGTGCATTTAGAAGCATATCAACATGGTAAATTTATTATGTTTAATGATTATTTACAATCAAAAGATTATATAGATGGCTATATCATATTTAGTACTGTGTATAAGGAGGGCAGGTGGTTGGGACCTAGAAGTTATAACTGAATCCACTGCAATTTTTCTGTGCAGAGTAAGATGCTGTGATAAGTTTTACTGAGGAACCAATGTTTTAAGTATATGCATAAAATTCCAATATGTAGTTTGAACTCAGAATATAGCTGCATGTATAATTTGGATCTTAAATCCACCAATATTCATGTCAAACACCGTTTCTCAAAAAAAGTGTGCAGATCCCTTTCCAGTTCACACTACTTCTCCCAATTTGTTTCATGTGGTAGCAAGACCACACAATTTCAAAGAGTAAGAAGAATGTGACTATAATTATTTTCAGGAAGTAAAGAACATCTGATAAATGGAACCACTTCAGCACTCATATTTTCTGTCTACTACTTGCAATATTGAAAAGCAAAATAACACTTAAGTAACACTAAGTCATATGTAAAGATTGTCTTTTGCTTTATGTATCATTTACCTTGTACCTTAAGAAGACAAATAGATGAACATGAATAATTCACTTAAATATTTATAATACTTCATATGTGCATAATATATTTCTGTTTTCTAACCCCAAATTATCTTGAGTCTGAGAAGGAATAGAGAGGAGTTTCCTCTCTGCTGCTCTCATTACATTGTATGTGTCTGTTTGGTAGATGAATAGCCCAGGCACTTGCCCATTTCCTAGCATTTATATACACTATTCAGTGAACAGAATTTAAAACTTGAGGAGCACTGAAGACCATATTTAACTAGGGTAGAAGAAGAATGAAATGATCTATAGATTGTTTAGCAGTGTTTTATTGTATTATATTCATTATGCTATATTTTTTGTTTTTATGGTTATATTGTGCACAGCCAGGTAGAAGTCTCAGTCACCAATATGATAACTTGAAGTTTTGTAAACCTAGAATATATTTTTAGAATACTCATAATCACAACCAGGCATACTGGTATTACACAATCCCAGGACATAAGAGAAGTGTGGTAACAGGAAGTTCTCTGATTATGCATGACCAGCTAGGCTAGACGGGCAAATTCCAGTCCAAGGAGAAAACCTATCTCAAATGAGCTAGCGTTAGTAAACATCAGCATCACAAGTCTGCAGTCAGCTAGTATTAGTAAACATCTGCATCCAACCAGTATTTGATGTAAGCATCAAGCAGGAACTAAATGCAGAATTCCTATACTGTATCCAGCACACAAAAATGCCATTATTCCTAGAGGCAGGGCTAATTAAGTCCAACTCTTATTAGAGTGGCTCTTGGTTTTAATCAGCTAATTGAGAAGGATTGTTAGAACTTTTTTTTAAGCATGTTTATGATGAGGAGCTACCATATTCCAGGAGATAGGTCCTTATTCAAAGACAAATAGAGGCCTTAAATCAACTCAGGTCTTATTAAATATAGAAAAAGAATATAAAATTCAGATGTTATAGTGATATTGGAAAGTGAAGCAGAAATCTAAAATGGAGAACGTGTTACATTTTGCAAAAAAAAAAAAATTATGTAAATATTAAGAATATATTTCAAGCCGGTTATACTGGTGCATGTCTTTAATCCCAGCACTCAGGAAGCAGAGCCAGGCAGATCTCTGTGAGTTCAAGGCCAGCCTGGGCTACCAAGTAAGTTCCAGGAAAGGTGCAAAGCTACACAGAGAACCCCTGTCTCAAAAATCCAAAAGAAAAGAAGATATTTCAAGAATATGAATTGAATTTGAGAAAGAAAAACAGAATGCCTTATGCCAATGAAACCGTGCAATCACAAAGAGGTACTTACAACAAAAAACACAATTTCTGAGAATATAAATATATGTAAATTTCTTTTTTATTTTGTTTTTTTTTTGTTGTTGTTTTTTTGAGACAGGGTTTCTCTGTGTGGCTTTGTGCCTTTCCTGGAACTCGCTTTGTAGTCCAGGCTGGCCTCGAACTCACAGAGATATGCCTGCCTCTGCCTCCCGAGTGCTGGGATTAAAGGTATGCGACACCACCGCCCGGCAAATTTCTCTTTTTTAAAATATATTAATCTTAAGTTATTTCTTTATTTTAAGGCATTGTGAGAAATGGTATTCTAATTGCTTCTATTTGGAAAAAGAATTGAAATTAGAATTTCTTTCTTCAATTCAACCAGGTTTTTTGTAAAGTACTCTATTAGATATAAATATATTCCATATCATTATTCAACTACATGAAAAATGATAATAATATACTGAAATTATACAATAATACCTTTAATTGTATATCAAAATTATATTTCTAATACAAAAAAAAATCACATAAAAACAGACACAAACAGATCACAGAGAGAGCAGTCATATGCATTTAGAGATCAGAGTCACAATCAGAAAAGTCCAGGCAAGAATGGAAGCTTTCTGATAAATAGCTAGAATCTAGAACACAGCAGCTGGAAACTCCCTCACCCCACCAGCCAACAGCAGCCAGTTTTCTACTGTTAGTTAGAGACAGAGGCCAGGGTAAACACATTTTATGCGGTGTTCCCTATCAGTTTCCCTGCTTCTTACAACACACAGTGAGGGAGAGATAGATGAGTCAGCAGCTCTGATGGAGATCTCCAAGTACACTGCAGTCATCTGCTTTCCATTCCTAGTTTGGACATCTGTCTCCTTATTGGTTCTTACTCTATGTTTATTTGAACAGGAGGCAGTCAGATCAAATATAAAGGCTTGCAGTCAACGATTTTGCCAGCCAGGCTCCTGGCTAAAGTCCAGCCCTTAGCTGGATTTTGCCAGGAGCTTGGATGTAAGCAACTCCAGAGAATGAGAACTGTCCCAGAGAACTGCAGGAGACAGAGACAATAGAAACCTAGGACAGGCAGGAATTTCTTGGAATTTCCCACACTACTGCTCTGAGTAAACTGCCCCATTTTGCTGTGCAGGAAATGTGCTCCTGTCTCTAAAGCCACTACCTCAGCCTTCATATCAGCAATCACAGACTTAGACTTGGATCCTATATTGTCTGCATGGATGACTTATTTGAGAATCAGTACCTGACAGGAACTAGGGATGTATTGATCATATGCTTCCTAAGAGGACCCATTAAGAAAAAGACTATGTCAGCAACAATTCTCACTTAGCCACCTGGGATTCTGTGAAAATTTCAAGTGTAGATTCCACAAAAAATGCATTTGGGGAATCTGAAGTAGCATATTGGAAACTGTTACCTGAAAGTTTAAATTGGCAGCTCAGAATCATAATCAGCCATCAGCAGGTGGAAAGGGAGACTTTTAGGTAGATAGCAAAGACACTGGGACAAGTAGCTGAATATATGATTACCTTCTTGTTACTATGGGATGCTTTTCTCTTTTGAGAATTGCATTCTGGGCTTAGGATACATTACAACATTTCCTGTCATCCATTTTCAGTTTCGTTGTTTCTGCTGCAGCACACATTTAATTGGGAGGGTGAAATGAATCAGCAGCTCTGAAGGAGATCTCCAAGAGTTCCACAGGATTTGCTTTCCATTGGTGGAATTGAGATCACTCTCAGTATTGATTTCTGTGAGAGGGGCCATTACCCAACTGCACATTTCCCCAGTGTACCCTTGAGTAGAAGCAGCAGGAAATATTAGTTAGAAGGATAGAGGGGAGAGAATCAGACAGAAACAACAGGATAGCCTCAAGAGGACCTGGATCCTAATCCACTGGACGCCACTGTCCCTGCCCTAGGGTATTGGAAGGAATGCCAAGCGGTGGGGCCAAAGACCTCCCCCCAGCACAGCCAAGTGCAGACCATCTCAGACACTTGCACTCAAGCCCCTGGTCCAATCATCCTTGCTATGCAGATCTGCTGGGTAAAGCCTAAATGGGCTCCAACGGGTTGCTATTTCAGATACAGTTTGAAAGCACAGACTCCTCCATCAGAGGCAAGGAGAGATAATAAATTTTCCAATGGAGCTGGTTTTTACCAGTCAACCTCTGGCTAAATTCTGGATCTCAGTTTTTCATGGGCATAACCAAAACCAAATTGTACGTTGGCACAGACAAAGCAGGTTGTACCTGACATATACAACAGACAGTGCCTGTAGAAATTAGCAAAGTCAGAGATTATTTGATTCCCAGCATTACAGTTTTGAGTCACCAGATCCTGTCAAATGTGCAGCAAACAGAGTCAAGTTATTGTGGCTACTGCTTCTGTTTAAAGATGTGGCTTCCTGGTCTCAGTTTGAATTCACTTAAGGCTTTAGTGTCTGCCATAGACTAGTGGGGTCCTGTTCTTTCCTTCTTCTGAAACTACTGCTTCCCTTAAATACATGGCATCCCTATGTCATTCTTGAAGTGCTGCTCTGTGGACAAGAAGATAATTCTCTTGAGGCTTTAGTATCAGGCAGAGATAAGCAGAATCCAGATCTTTCCTCTACCCTGGGAGATGTAATGTGGGGATGGCTATGGCATTGTAGTTTCATTCTTGATCCTTAGAATCCCTGAAAATTTTGATCAGTAATATATGTAGACACTACCCTACCTGTCACCCAACAAAATAATGTATGGACAATAAAGTGTAGCACAGGAAACTTACTTGGTATTACCCTGTAGACATATAGTTTCTCACAGGCTCAGCTTCACATTTTTAGTTTGCATTATCACTGTGTTCTGGCAAACAGAATCTCTTGTACCTGCTTTTTTCCTACTTGTTAGCCCATTCCTATCTATGACATCAGACAGGGCATGAGCTTTTTTGGAAATCAATTATGTATTGATGATGGAAGAGAAGTATTCAATTCTTGTCTTTAAAAGAATGAACATATCAGATTGGTTTACCTTTGGTATTTATTTTTGTATGCTTTGAACAAGTACGGATCTTATCTTGTGTCTCCACCCACAGACTCTGAATTCCTATGTTCCATAGTAAAGTTGAGACTGGAAAACATTGGTGCATTGGCATCATCAACCACCTCTGATTCTCTTGGCGTCTTTCTGCATCTCTTCAGTACAAATGTATGGGGATCCCAGTATTGTTTTGAAGAAGACATGAAACATCAGACCATAGTACCTTAAAGCATCTCAGGCTCTATGGAAAGACCTTCCCTGATCAGCATTGTGTTGTTTCCCTACTATTGTCTGAAGTAACATCTCTGATGAGGGCCACGTGATGCACAGATATATAAGTATATTGTTGTCACTAGGACTCACGTTGTTTCTATATGATTCTGGCAGAAGGAAAGAAATTGTTTTTGTATAAGTCTCTCATCATTTTTTCTCAGGTTCCTGGCCATTAAATGCAGTGTGCGGTATTCCTTCCATTTCATGGTCTTAATTATATTACTCCTTTTTTTTTGCATTTTTTTTATTTATTTTAATTTATTTTGCAATACGATTCAGTTTTACATATCAGCCACGGATTCCCTTGTTCTCCCCCCTCCCGTCCTCCACACCTTCCCCCCAAACCCCCCATTCCCATCTCCTCCAGGGCAAAGCCTTCCCCACATACTGAGGTCAACCTGGTAGACTCAGTCCAGGTAGATCTAGTCCCCTCCTCCCAGGCCGAGCCAAACAATCCTGCATAGGGCCCAGGTTTCAAACAGCCAACTCATGCAATGAGCACAAGATCTGGTCCCACTGCCTGGATGTCTCCCAAACAGATCAGGCCAATCAACTGTCTCACCCATTCGGAGGGCCTGATCCAGTGGGGACCCCTCAGCCATTGGTTCATAGTTCATGTGTTTCCATTCATTTGGCTATTTTTCCCTGTGCTTTATCCAACCTTGGTCTCAACAATTCTTGCTCATAATTATATTACTCATAATTACTAGACTTCTCCCCTGATTATTTGGCCATTATGACAAAAATACATTGAAAGTTGCTCACTCTTTTGTCCATCATTGTATGTAGCTCATGAGAATGGGAAATTTTGTTCCTCCTCCCCTTTAGTCCACTAACATGCAGATTAACCTTCAGTTCTATCACATGGAGTCCATCCCAGTAAAGGTTCTAAATAGCAGTGAGATATATTTCTGTTCTATGACGACATGAGTATGTAGGGACTGCACAAATAGCAACTTTCTGTCGTATTGGGAAGTGTAGGTATATTTTTGAAATGGTCTGTAAAGCTCTAGTGTGGCCCTAAAGTCATGCCTTTGGCCACGAAGTAAAACAAATAATACATTATGGCCACATGAGTGAGAAAATTCTGACAACCCTTCATAGTATAAGGGATTATGTTTTCACAATATCTCTTGACATATTCTATGATGCATTTCAAATATTTTTAAAAATTTGTATTAGGTTATGTATGTGTATATGTATGAGTTTGCTTATCCATATATATATATACAGAGATACATATACCTGTGTACACTTTCTTGACAAAGTTTAGAATTTCAGACATGAGTACTGCATTTAGATTTTTTCACACTTCTTTTTGCTCCATCCTTCAATTTAATGTCTGCACTCCAAATTTTCAAAATAAATACCACTATTTATTAAAATTATTTTACCAAAGTGTGCATATATCCAAATGTGCATATAACTAACTCACACTGTGTTCAGAATGTGGTGTTTAGGTATAACCATTTTCGCATTGACCTTTTTGAGTTGAAAGGCCGATCAGTGTTATTGTACAGTCTAAATTGATTTGTTCTCTGTTAGCATCCAATGTTCATCCATGAGTTTTTTGCTAAGAGTGGGAATTTAAGAGAGTTTCCAAACTGTGCTGGCTTTACAAGTTTTGATTTTATTGTGCTAACCATTTATGGTTGTTTCCTAGCTTTTGTGTAATATTTTGTTGGCACTCAAATTTTCAAATATGTGTTCTTTTCTTTCTTCGAAGACACAGTCTTCACAACAGACATCTTTTTCCTTTTAATATGAACTGTGTCTGAGCATTGCATGCATTATTTTCTCATTCTAATAATAATTGTGAGTGTTCTCGATTGATCAGGTGACCTGGGACAAAAGATTATAAGTTCTTTGTCATTTGAGCAGTTGTGGTGTTGTGCAATAGGATGTAAATGATGCTCTTTTTTCTGATAATCACAGCCAATGTTGCCTGTGGGTATAAGCATAAATATTTAGAAGACAGGCAGAAATTATGTACTTTCAGAGAAGTTGCAGAAGAAGATTCTCCTTCTGGGTCTTCTATCTCCCTGGACATGTGGAATATGATAGGTTATTATATTGGGCAGAGCTTGTGTTCCTGTCAGTGATATATGTCTGCATTTCTGAAAAAAATTTAGAGTGAAAACTTCAGTCATGTCTTTGTGTTCCAAACGAATAATACCCTATGAAGGGATAAATGTTGGTAAATCATGACCTTTGAAGGAGCTGGTAAAATCATTCAGTTTCCCTTGTTGTTTTGCAGTCCTGTTAGCTGCAATTTTACCTTAATAAAGCAGGATGAATATAAGTGGACATAATAGGTATATCAAAGGCTTAAGGAACAATTTCAAATATCCTAATAGTGTAAAAATTATTAAAAGTATATTCTTTTTAAGGGCAATTATGATAGAACGGAATTTTACCAAATTCTGGGGTTTTATATACAGGAGGTACCTGAGCATTTTTCTTGATTGATGTATGTGTGGATTACAAAAGAAGAGCAGAGACAATGGTATGTGTATATTTTTAAACACACTGTAATCTGTCTAGACATTTTTTCTGTCTGTGTCTACCTTTACTGAACATCTGTATTGTTTGTGATCTCAGGAGACAAAAACAATCTGCGACTTTGCTAATTTCGATGGGCTCTGTCTCCTTTATTTGTCAGGAACAGTTTGCTTTGTCGGGGCCAATTTGCCGTTGTATTTTGGTTACACCCGGAGTAACTGAGACCTGGAAGACAGGAAGAGCCTGAATGGTATGAATGGGCTCTGCTGACAATTTTATTAGCTCTCTATGCCTCTGATTGTGGAGTGTGTGCATTCAATGTGTGTCTGGAATGGGAATCAATACAGAGAGTGATCTCAATTCCACCAATGCAAATCAAATCCGGCTGTACTCCTGGAGATCTCCTTCAGAGATGCTGATTCATTTCTCCCTCCCACCTAAATGTGTGCTGCAGCTGAAACAACAAAACTGAAGGCAGAGACAGGAAAAAAATGTAATTTATACTAGGCACTGAATGCAACGATAGACTATAATTTCAAGGATTTCTGAGGTTTTTATACACAGGAGAAACCTCAGCATTGTTCTTGTGTGATGTAAATGTGGATTACAAAAGAACAGCAGTGTCACTGGTATATGTATATTTTTAAACACACTGTCACCCATTTAGAATTTTTTTCTGTCCAGTTCTTTCTTTACTGAACATCTGTATTTTTATTTGATACCACGAAGCAGACCCTAAACTCCTATGTTATTTGCACTTTAAAATGGCTCAGCTTAGTGCATGTGTTGGTACATGACATTGGTGGCTAGCTCCTCCCTCTTTGTTGTCTGAGAGCCAGCTTCATGGCTGAGGATGAGAAGAAAAACTCTGATATCTCTTCATTGTATAAGTGTGTTAATTTTTTAAAGTATCTCTTCAAATACACTGTGGTGCATTTCAAATATTTTTAAATATTTTTGTAAGTTTATATATGTGTATATGTATGAGTTTGTTTATGCATATATATATGTATGAATGTATGCATATGTATACTTTCTTGACATAATTTATAATTTCATATGAGTATTGTATTTAGATTATTTCATATTTCTTTCTGCTTCCTCTATTAATACAATGTCTGCTCTAATACACATCAAAATAAATGCCATTTCTTTTAAAATGATTTTATCATACATACATACATATATATATATATATATATGTATACATAACTAACCCTCACTGTATACAGAATGTGGTGATTATATAGCCATTTTTAGCATTGACCATTTGGAATTGAAAGGCCTATCAATGTTATTGTCCAATAGATTTTCATCCTTTATATGTTGGCATCCATCATTTGTCTGTAGATTTTCTGCTATATGTGGGAAGTTCAGTTAGTTGCATATCTATGTTGGCATGCCTGTAGCAGTACTTTCTTTGCTCTCCAGCTCTGAAATTATGTCACAGAGACACCTTATTAATTTTGAAAGCCTGACCTTAACTTAAGCTTTTTCCCAACTATCTCTTATGAATTAAATAAACCCATTTCTAATAATATACATTCTACCATGTGGCAGCTCTTTACCTCTCTTCCATTCTGCACATTGATTACTTCCACAAATTGCTGGGAAATGTCCTGTCTCTGAGGCTCTTTACCCCAGTTCCTATCCCTGCCTGGCTGTCTCACCTATTCTTTCCTGCCTAGCTATTGACTGTTCAGCTCCTCATTAAACCAATCATAATGTACAGTTCTTTGTAATACAAAAAATATTATCCCACAAGATTCCAATTTTTTTCTCTAATAAAATTTAAATGTTTTAACTCTAACATAGGAAAACTAAATAATGAGAACAATTATCCAGGAAGCATTACACACACAATATCTAGTTGTTCTGTATTTGACAACTTTAGAGAATGTAGTCTATTATCAATCCTGCCTTGGTGAGTCTATAGTTATACCTAAATCATTTTCTATACTAGCTTATATTACCAACGTAGACTTATCTCTTTAGACCTTAAAACATTTTTTTACATAAACATCTTAACATTTTTATACCTCTTTAGTCTTCAAACTGTGTAGAGACTCAAGATGGTTAGAATATTACCTCAGTAAATGGGAAGGGCAGAACAAGCAACTTCCACAATTACAGAAATAAGAATCAGCTGACTGCTTGGATAGTTATCCAAGTTTCCTATGAAATATTAAAAAAATTTTCTTTAGCTTACAGGCCCAGAATATCTGAAAGACTTTTCTGTGAGGCAGAAATTTTGCAGGACTGCCCTACTTGGTCTTGACAAAGTTCAGCAGTAGACTTCCTTTGTGACCATTATGTCTAATTTGGACAGCATACTGTCCACAGTTGAGGCAAAAGGAATTTCTTTTCCAGTGACTACTGGTCACATTGAAAGCAACCTCCATTTGGTGGTTCATTGATGCCCATTAGCTTCTCTGTAGTATATTGGTACTTCCATGAGCAGGCATATCTCACTGTCCTGAAAAGCCTACTCTTATTAAAATTAAAATATCTTAAATGTCATATTCTATAGATCTCTCATGTGCTTATAGACGAACTATGTAAAATACATCTCTGTTTAACCTTGAAAACATACCTAACATGAATACAAGATTGAGTGTAAGAGGTGACTAACTAGTAACCTACATTTTAGTTTTCCTGAGCAGTTTATAATAGTACCTTTCATGGTCTAGAATTTATGGTACATTTCAAATGTGCTGCCTAGTTTTGATATTTTAAACAAGGGTAAAAACATATACACAGTATGTTGCAGGAATAATAAGCTTAAATTTTTATTGTGAAACAAAAATCCATACCCATATAATATATTTGAGACGAGTACATTCTTTTTAGTTTAAAGATAGACTTAATAATCTAACATTTATCCTATCATTTATATGTGCTCCCTCCACTATCTTCAGAAAGAGATTCCTAAATCTATCTTCCTTTCCTTAGTTTCCTCCCTGACAATGAAAAATAAACACTTGAACCCAACCCCAAACCAACAAAAATATTCATAATGCACATGTGACCAAAAACTACCCATTCTACCTGTCAGGTACATGGGCATCATGTTTTTAAAATTAGATTCTGTCTTTTATGTTGACTGCATGTTTAGGGGACACTGATCAAACTGGGGTAATGATCATGTCTTGGGAGAGCTACTATATCATTTGTTGTCCAGTCTCTGTGTGAGAGGAAAGTGCAGGACTTCGCTGAAGTCTTGCCTAGAGTAGTCTGAGATGCGGGGACATTTCAGCTAGCAGCTTTGAAGTCTTCTTGAATGCAGATTTTTTTGGGAAATGCAACAGGCATTCTGTGAAGCTGGATCATCTGAGATACTTGTTTTGCATGAATTTGTATCTAGCTTTCTTTTTTCTGAAAACAAAGTTTCCAGCACAAGTAGGTGTTTAGTCAGATCAAACTATTTGGGTTCATGCTTATTTATGTGAACATACATAGTGGGTTATGTATACTTTATTTTCACGATGAACCCATCAGTCCCTTTATTCACTTTTACTAGCAATAAGGCTTTGATTAATCTTGTGTTCAGTCTTACCCACAAAATTTAGGTAAGTCTGAAGGATATGTTGACAATTCAATGTCAGATGACACAGAAGTATCAGAGGAAGTTTATCAAGGTAGATGCAAGGGCCTTTCTTTGAGGTCAGTATAATGTTTCCATTTTTATGAGTGATATGGCAAGCATAAAGTTTGGCTATGTCCTATGAGATCATACCTCTTCACTGGCTGAGTAGAGTAACATTTAGTTTATATTCATTTACCATGTCATATAATCTTTTTTTTTTAAATTCAGAGTGTCCTACAACTAGCTAGTCTTTAGTCTCCATCTTTTAGCCCACATTCTCTAGTACTGTACAATGACCTACATCCTTTATCTTCTATCTGTCAATTTATGTATCCTGTCTCATGGCATTTACAATTGTATTCACTAAGGATGAAAATATTAAAACATTTTTGTTTGTTGTAGACTGAAATATCTCATTTGGAGAAGTATCTATTTTTGGAATTTGCTTGAATGTTTAAGACAATTCTCAGCTAATCTTACAGTGAAATTTTTTATATTCTGTAAAATGATGCTATACATTTATGTGATGTAAAATTACGTTGTTTTGTTGTTGTTTTTTCTCTTTCAGAGGGCTTGATACTCTTCTTCCAAATGAATCACACATGACGCTTTTCTTTATTGCAAATACAGCCTTGCCTTCCTTAGTTTCTAGCCAGCTTTCCTTAACTTATCCTGTCTACCTTTTGCCGCTGGGTATTACACTTTCTCTTAATTCTATAAATCTTACTCTTACTCCGTGACTAGTTGTGTAGCTGGGTGGCTGGCCCATGATGACTTACTTCTTCTCTGGCTCCTAGATCTTATATCTCCTCTCTCCAGTTTTTTCCTTCTATATTTATTCTGCCTGCCAGCCCAGGCTATCCTTTCTCCTGCCTTACCTTTGGCCAGTTCTTTATTTGACCATCAGGTATTTTACATAGGCACAGTAACACAGCTTCACAGAGATAAACAAATGTAACATAAATAAAAGTAACAAACCTTAAGACAATATTCCACAACACTATGTTGTTCCATTGATTGTGCTGTCATTTTACATGTTATTTTTTTTCTCTTCTTGTTGTTGATGATGTTCTACATATATCCTCAACACAGAGTCTTCTAACAGTGTAAGTCACTGTATCTCACTGACCTGCACATGGTGAGTTTTTTACAGAACCCTTTGGTATGAGGTTGGGTTCCTTGACACCATCCTGGAGATGAGAAACAAACATATTCACTAAGGACTTCACCTCTCTCTTCATTCTTTTTAATTTATTTCTTGTAGTTTATTTTTGAGATGAGAATCACTACATTACCATATGTCTATAGTTGTATACACTGTTGAGATTGTTTTGCACATGTGTGAACATTGGCCTGGAGGATACATGTCCATGTCAGCTGATCCCATATTGGCCTCCATAATAATTTTTTGACATCAAATTATTGATTGAAATGTAGTTAATTATTTTGTGTAGACTAGCAGCACCTTAACACTGGCATAATCATGTAAATTGCACGAGATGTTAAAGTACAGTTTTGCCCAAATCTTGATCATGATTTTTCATGCAAATTCAATGTATGCTCTTATATTTTACTTATATGCTTATGGATACATAAATTCTTGTACCCCTTCCTTGACAAAGTTTATGATTAAAATTTACTTGAAATTATTTGGGTAATATTATTTTATATTTATACTTAGACCTAAATATCTGTAATTATTCCTTAAATATTTCATTTCTTAAGTGGTGAATTCGCCTGAATGCTCAGTCCTCGAAACTGAAGAACAAACAAATGAATGTGAAAATGAAGTCTGTCCAGGTGAATGCTTAACTTTTGACCACAGGATTAACCATGATTTTCATCTGCCTTTAATGTACAAGTTAAAATTGAGATTATGGAATTTGCATTTGAAAGCATGTCAACATGGCACATTGCTTCTGCCAATCGAGAGATTATAGGTTAACTATATCTTGTTATCATATTTTTATTCAATCTACTAAAATGATGATACTAGAGGAAACTTAAGATTAGCATATGTTATGATTTCACTAGTAGGTTTGGAAGATTGCCTTCTAAATTCCATGACGTTTCTTTGTATATTAGTCAGGGTCCCCTAAACTCTAGAGTCTAGGAAAACAGAATAGATAGTATGTATATCATAAAAAGATCGACATCTACCATCCTTACCAAATGCTTTTGTCTCACATATGTTAGGGCAGAAGTCTTCCATAAGTTTATATCTTCTGATCCATAGCAATAAATCATGAAAACGTCATCCAAATTACTTGCTTGAATTTAAGCTCATATTTATTTATTCACTCATTTAATTTTAAACACAGTAAGTCAAATTAGTGCTCCTCAAATGCACAAAAGTGTTAGGTCTTTCATTTTGACATTGGCATTATAAAACCTGTATTCCAATAAAGGTAACTCTGATTTCTCCCCATATATTCACTGGGAATATTACTAAACATGTAATATTAGTTCCATATAACCACTCCTTACTTGATAGAAATTTTAATTTGTTTTGTGCTGTTTCTATGAACTTTTTTCTGTGATTTCATTGTGCAAAACGAATACCAAGTACAGAAGAAAGTGTTTTTTCCACGCATACATATTTTCCAGGACTTGTATCCTCCACATGTTCCAATTTTCTAACAAGAACAACATAGACCATGTGAGGCTAATTCATAGATATGGAAAGATGTCAAGTAGTTGCTGACATTAGGGAATAGCTGTTTGATCTCTGGAAAAAAATCCCTTATGTTATATTAGGCTTATTTGTTTCTACTAGGCAAAGCCTAGTAGAAGGCTTCATCAGCAAAGTGGCTGCTTGGAAATACGATTACCTGGGTTCTAATTCCAGAATACATATATGAAAAATCAGGCATACAGGCATCACCATCCAATCACAGGACATGAGGCATATGTAGTGTGAATAATCTCATGAGTTTTCTGGCCAGCTTGGTTAACACATTTGGCAAATTCTGGACTTGTGTGAAACACTATGTCAATCTGACATTGCTAATACAACTGTGCATGCAACTAATATTGGATGGATCTTCTAGCACCTTTGTATCAGCTGAGTTTGTATACATAATTGTTTCACTATTAAGCAAACCCATATTCTACTACATGCTGAAGAAGGATCATTAAATAAATCTTGTCAGAGTGGCCTATAATATTTAATGAGCTGATGAAGAGGGAAAGTCAGAATTCTGCGTGTTTGCTAGCCCTGAGAGTCTGTTCATGTTATAATCGATGACCACACAGAAAAGACAACAAAGGGGCTTTCCCTAAACTCAGATGTCATGCAAAAGAGAGTAACTGTATGAACTAAATACAGAGTAGTGATGATGGTTAAACAGTTCTACTAGGGAAAATGCAGTGGATTTTTGAATTTTTTCAAAATATCTAAATTTGTATGTGACTATTGAGCAACATATTTTGTAAGTATTTATGGAACTTTGAATCCAAAATGAATGCCATATGCAAGCAGATATGTAGAACCACACATAAATGCATACATACAAAGCAGAAATTTTAAAAAGTATAGAAATGTTATGAATATTACACTATAATACAAAAACCTCAAAATATTATATAATCATTATGACACAGTAAGATACTATATCCAAACTGACTGTGTTCAGTGTATAGATAAATGTGCCATTACTATTTACAAAAGCAGCATCTTATTTCGATCATTCTTATATACATATATCAGAAATATATTTATTGGAGTGGTATAATTCAAGAATCTATTATTGCAGTAGAGAAAAATGATATGACATATCAGAAACTGTCACCAGAAAGCAGCAGTCCACAGCACAGAATCACAATCAGCCAGCAGCAGGCAGAAAGGTAGGGTTTCCTGTATGTAGCCAGAAATTTGGCCCAAGCAACGCGTACATGGATCTGTACTATCATGTGATAAGTATGTAGGCTTTCAGTAATATCTTTCTTCATTTTAGAAGGTGTAACCCTGGTTTAGAAATGGTTCATAAATCTATGGGAGCTCCCTTGGCCAAGAAAATAACCAAATAACTCCTTATTGACATCTGAGAGAACACTCTGATTCCCCTTCATGGTCAAAAATGTGCAGAAATCACAATACCTTCCCAATATGTTTTAAACCATATAACTACTATCATGTATGAAAAATAAATGCTTTTATACGTGTATGTAGATGTGCATCCTTCTGACACTTGTTTAGAGGTATATATGTATGTATAAAAATACATATGCATACATGTGTATGCATCTTAGATGTAGTTGAGCATGTCTCCTATGTCTACTGTATTTATACAATTCCTACCTTCATTTTCCTCCTGCATTACCATGTCTGTTCCAGGATATTCCAAAAGAATACTACTTCTTAATGAATATATTTTTTTTTCATACATGCACAAACACGGTCAGAACTAAATGATGCAGTGTAGAGAATGTGGTGAGGATATGTAACTGTACATTTCTTGTGACCCACCTGCCTATGGTCAGGACAATTCTCTCTCACACACCAGTCCTTCAGGTGCTTGGACCCAAGTAAACACCCAGAGGCTTATATTAATTAAAACTGTTTGGCTTTTAGCTCAGGCCTACCACTATCTAGCTCCTACATTTAAACTAACTCATAGTACTTACTTATTTTTAGTCACATGGCTTGGTAACTTTTCTCAGTTCTTCCTATATATCTTGCTTCCTCTTGTGTGGATGGCAACTCCTGACTCAGCCTTCTTCCCAGAATTTTCCTCTCTGCTTGTCTTACCTATACTTTCTGCCTGGCTACTGGCCAATCAGCATTTTACTTATTAACGAATCTGAACAATACATTCACAGCATACAGAGCAATGTCCAGAGCAAGGATAAATGAATATTTTTATCTTTGACCTTCTGGAATTGAAAGACCACACAATGTCATTGCTGAAAAACCTGGTTCTATCTATCTTAGCATCCATCCTTTGTCCTAGGTTTTTCTGTTAGGTGTGGCAAGTCCAGAGAATTTTCAATATGTGCTGGCATGGTGATATGTGTTGTAATTCTGCTACCTTTGTTTGGTTGCTTCTTCACTTTGGATTATATTCTTGGTTGGTTTTCATATTTTCTAAACATTGGGCATTGAGATTTGATATCCTTCTTAGAAGACACTTTTGGAACAGGAGGAATCCTATTCATTAGGATTATGAATTGATTCTTAGCATTTAGTACCATACTTTCATTGCCAAGGAAAATGTTGAGTTGTGTAGATTCATCAGGTGCCATGGACATGACATTATAAGTACATAGCAGTTTGTACAGGTATGGAATTTTGAAATAGTGCTGTGAAATAACGTTGTCTTTGGACATTTACAATAATGTTGCCTGTGGATATAAGAATAGATATGTAGAGAAACGTTTGAAATGACATGCCTTTAGAAATTTTTGTTAAAGAAGGACTGCCTCTGGGTTCACTATTACTTAGGCTTATATATTAGGGTAGGTTAATACATTAGGAATTATTTTTTCTCATTTAAATGATATATGTTTCTTTAAATAAAAAATTGAAATATTCAGTCATGTCTGTGGGAAACAAGGATATAATAACCTAGGATATGATAATTTCTGAAAAGCTTTGTATTTGAATGTGACAATAACAATCATCAAGTCTGCCTTGATGTTCTTCATTGTGTTAGCTCTGATTTCAATATGAACAGCACATGATGATGATGAGTAAAATAGCTATATTAATGACTAAGGGGACTGTTTTTAAGAACATAACAATGTAAAAATTACTTTAAAAAACAGATTTTCAAGGGGAATGATCATAGAATGTAATTTAATGGAATTTGGAGATTTTACTTACAGTACACTCCTCAGAATTGATCACTTTTAGTGTATTTTGTGATAAAAAAAAAAACAATGGAGTTCACTTGATTCATGTTTAGGTTTTATTTAAGCATTCCAAAATCAAATGTTGAAACTGAGCAAGTACAAGCACCAATGCATAGTTATGGAAAGATGCCCAGTAGGTTCTTCCATTAGGAAACATCTGTGTGTTCTCCCCTTATGTTGTATTTCGCTTATTTGCTTCTAAAAAGCAAAGCCTAGTACTGGGCTCCAACAGAAAACTGGCTGCTTCGTAATATGATTACTTGGGTTCTAATTCCAGAAAACATATATGAAAAATCAAGCATGCAGGCATCACCATCCAATCAAAGGACATGGGGCATAACCTATGTGAATAATCTCATGTAGTTTTCCTGGCCAGCTTAGTTAACAGATTTGGCAAATTCTCTCTTTCTGTAAAACACTATGTTAATCAGACATTGCTAATACACCTGTGCACGCAACTAATATTTGATAGAACTTTTATGGCCCTTGTATCAGCACAGTGTACATAAATAATTGTTTCATTATAAAGAAATCTAATGTTCTACTACATGCTGATGAAGGATGATTAAACAAATATTATCAGAGTGGCCTATAATGTTTAGTGGACTGATGAAGATACAAAGGCAGAATTTCCCATGTATGCTGTCTCTGAGCATCTGTCCATGTTCTAATCGATAGCCCCACAGAAAAATCTACAGATTGGCTTTCCCTGAACTCAGATATCATGTAAGAGAGAGCACCTGTAAGAATTAAAGACAGAGTACTGATAATGATGATTAAGGTGGAATTCTACTAGGGGAAATGAAAGTATTTTTTAATATTCTCAAAATATCTATATTTGTATATGAATTAAGTGCAAAGTATTTTGTAAGTTTTTATAGAACTTTGAATACAAAATGAATGGCACATGAATGGAGACATATGTGAAACCACACATAAATGCATGAATACAAAAAAGAAATTATAAAATATATACAAAGATTATGAATATTACACTATAATTACAAACACCTCAAAATATGACATAATCATTAGAACAAGTAAGATACCATATCCAAACTGCAATGCTGAGAAAGGCTAACTGTACCACTACTATTTCCAAAAGTAATATCTTATTTTGGTCATTCTTACACACACACACACACACACACACACACACACACACACACACATACGTATATATATATATATATATATATATATATATATATATATATATATATATATATATCAGAAATATATTTATGGAGTGGTATAATTCAAGAATCTATCAATACAGTAGAAGAAATGACAGGACGTAGAAGAAATCAGAACTGTCAGCAGGAAGCTGCAAATGGCAGAACAGAATCACACTCAGCCAGCAGGAGTCAGAAAGGGAGGGTTGCATGTATGTAGTCAGGAATTTGGCCCAAGCAAAGGATACATGATTACCTCCTAGGTGGCATGGGCTGGTTGTTTTGTTTTGTTTTTGATAATTGGAATTGGAGCGCATAGTAAATTGCATTTTTTTCTTGCACACTTTCAATTTTCGCTGTTTCAGAGGCAGCACACATACATTTAGGTGGGAGGGAGAAATGAATCAGCATATCTGATGGAGATCTCCAAGGTTACCACAGGATTTGCCTCCTTTGCTGGAACTGAGATCATTGTCATTATTGTTTCTTATCCCGGGCTCAATTTGAATGCACACAGTCCTTCAATCAGAGGCAAGGAGTGAAAATAAAAGTGTCCAAGGTGGGGCTTCTTAACAGTCAGGGTCTGGCAATACTCCAGGACATAGTTGGTCCTGGGTATAACCAAAGCCTGACTCTATACTGGCTCACAAAATGCAGACTGCTCCTGACATCTACAGGAGACAGAGCCCATGCAGTTTAGCAAAGTCAGGATTGTTTGATTCCCAGAAGCACAGCTCTGAGTCCCCTGCTCCTGTAACCTGTGCAGCAAGTGGGATCCTGCTTCTGAAGCTGCAGCTTCTCTTTAAAGAAGTGACGTCCCAGTCTCAGTCTAAAAGTGTTGCATTATAACGAAGGAAGATAATCCAATTCAGGGTTTACAAACTGGCACAGAAAAAGAGAGTCCTGCTCTTTCCTATCCTAGGGAGATCCACTGTGGGAATAGGTTTTGTTACTTTTACCCAGTACCTAAAGTCACTGAAATTATCAAGCAGTAACTGTTCCAGACACTAGCCTTTCTGTCACTAGAGTCCCTGGGTAGACAATAAAGAATAGCACATGAAATTTACTTTTTATATCCTTTTCCATTTAGGGACTGAGAGGTACAACTTTCCAATGTAGGTGGGCATTGTCAATTCCTTTTGACACATTAGGAACTCTTGGACATGATTTTTTTTTCCAAGTAAGCCCATTCCTCTCTATGTCATCAGGCAAGGCATGAACTTTGTTGAAAATCAGTTGTTGATTTGTAGTGACAGTGAGGTATTACATGCTTTGCTTGAGAGTAATTAGGAACCCAGATTTCTTTCTTCTTGTATCTGGTATTTTCATAGGTTTAGTACCTTTGAACACCTTATCTTGTGTCTGAAAACTCACATTCTCAATTTCTATGAGGGATAGGAAATTTTAGATTGGAAAACATTGTCATTAAGAATTGATCCCCCAGCTCTGAATCTGTTCGAATATTACTGGTTCCTTTTCAACACAGATACAGGAGACTTTAGTTAAGCCATATGAAAAAGGCATTAATCATCATAAAATAGTTACCTAAAGCCTCTAAGTGTCTATAGAAAGAGGCCCCTGCGTATCATTGTGTTAATTCCCAATTAATACGAGATAAATTTCTCTGATGAAGATCAAGTTATAACCAGATCTATCAGTTTATCACTATGTCTTCAGAACTCACTTTATTTCAATTTGACTGCAGTAGAATGAGAGAAATAATTTTTATAGTTCTATAACAATTTTAGTCTCAGGTTTTTGGTACTTTTATGAGTGTAGGACATTTATTCACCTCATGGAATTAATCATAATCATTGCAAGTAATTGATTACTCCTATTATAAATAGGCCACTATGGCAAAAGTAGGAAAAAGTAGAAGACTACTCTACATGTGCTTTTTTTTTTAGAATGTAGCTCAAGAGCAAGACATATTTTGATCTTGTTGCAGTTATATGCAGAGCAGTTTTCATTCCTATCACATGTAGTCATTCCCAGTGAAGCTTATCATGAGGTGCCATGTGGATATCTGTTCTATGATGAATTAAATATGAAGGAAATTCAATAATACCCTGTCACCATCATATTGGGAGGTGTAATCCTGGTTTGGAAATGGTTGTGAATCACCGATGGGGGACTATGGGAGCCCCCTTGGCCAAGAAGTTAAACAAATAACTCTTTACTGACACCTGAGAGAAAACTATGATTCCCCTTCTTGGTCTAAGATGTGCAATTGTCACAAAATCTCCATGATATGTGTTGAACCATATCAATTACTTTCATACATGTATAAAAGCTTTTGTATGTGTATAAAGATGTGCATCCTTCTGACACACATTAAGAGGTATAAAGATATATATGGATGTATAAAAATACATATGCATACATGCATATGCACCTTTATAAGGTTGAGCATTTCTCACAGATGTAATGTATTTTTATATTTCCACTCTTCTTTCTTTTTCCTCCTGCATTACCATGTCTGCTCCTGGAAATTACAAAAATAAAAAAAAATACTACTTCTTAGTGAATTTATTTTTTCACTCATACACTAATATAGTCAGAACTGAATGATGCATTGTAGAGAATGTGGTGATGATAAATGAACATTTTTATCTTTGACCTTCTGGAATTGAAAGGCCTCACAATGTCATTGTTGAAAAACCTGCTTCTATATATCTTAGCATCCATCCTTTTTCCTTAGGTTTCTGCTAAGTGTGCTGAGTCCATAGAGTTTCCAATATGCACTGACATGACCATATGTGTTGTCGTGCTGCTCCCCTTGTTTGGTTGTTTCTTTACTTTGGATTATATTTTTGGTTGGTGTTCATATTTTCTAAACATTGGGCTTTGAAATGTGATATCCTTATTAGAGGACACTTTTTCCACAGGAGGTGTCCAGTTCCTTAGGATCATGAATTGTGTCTTAGCATTGAGTAACATAATTTCCTCGCACAGAAAATATGTTGAGTTAGGTGGATTTATCACGTGGCTGTAGACATGACATTGTAAGTACACAGCAGTTTGTGAAGGTATGGAATTTTGTAATAGTGCTGTAAAATGATGTGTTTCTTGTTTTGTTTTGTTTTATCTTATTGTTGTTGTTGTTGTTGTTTTGGAGAGTTCCAACTAAATTTGCTTGTGAATATAAGGATATATAGAAAACTGTTCGAAATGACATGCCTTCAGAGAAGTTGCCAAAGAAGGACTGCCTCTGGGTAGACTAATTCTTAGTCTTATGTATTATGCCAGGTTAATACATTGGGGGTTATTTTTCCTCATTTAAATGAAATATGTTTATTTTAATAAAAAAATGAACTATTCAGTCATGTCTGTGGGAAACAAGGATAAAATACCCTAGGATAATGTAAGTCCTGATAAGTTTTATATTTAAATAGGGTGGTAAGATCAAATAGGACTTGATGTTTTCTGTTGTGTTAAATGTGCGTTTGATATGAACAGCGCATCATGGTAATGATGAGTAAAATAATAACTATACTAATGGTCCAGGGGACTATTTCTAAGCACATAACAATGTAAAAATTAGTTTAAAAAAAAACCCAGATTTTCATCTGACAAGAGGCAAGATGGCGACAGGTGGCAGAGCCGCGGAGGATCTGCAGCGGGGCCTTCTGCAGATGCCGCTCCCCGCGCAGCCTATGGCCCAGGCTGAGGAAGCCCAGGGCACAGGAGAGAAGATGGGCTGGGCGCAGGTAGTAAAGAACCTGGCGGAGAAGAAGCACGACTTCCGCGAGCAGTGGCGGGCAGAAGAGAGGGGCAGAGGTGCAGGCGGCAGGCTGGGCAGCCCCGCGGGCCTGGCCGCTCCGAACCCCGGCAACTTCCCACCTGCCGGCCGCGGGGACCCAAGGGGCTGCGGTAGAGACCCTGCGGGCTACGCGGCAGAAGTTTGCAGGATGAAAGGAGCTGGAGACGCGAATCAGAGGAAGATGGCCGAGGTGGCGGTGGCGGCGGCGGCCATGGCGTCCCCTGCCAGGCCTGGTGCGACCAAAGACGCCACTGCGGAGAGACTGCTGCAGGATGAGCCTCCAGCTGCCTGTCCTGGTAAGGGCCGCTTCCTTGTGCGCATCTGTTTCCAGGGAGAAGAGAGTGCCTGTCCGACCCGGGATTTCGTGGTGGGTGCTCTCATCATGCGCTCCATCGGCATGGACCCCGGGGATATCTATGCTGTCATCCAGATCCCTGGCAGCCGCGAGTTCCACGTGAGCTTCAGATCTGAAGACAAGCTTGCCCTGTTTCTCCGCATCTATGAGGAAAAGCGGGAGCTGGACGACTGCTGGGAGAACTTTGTGGTGTTGGGGCAGAGCAAGTCCGGCTTGAAGACCCTCTTCATCCTGTTCCGGAATGAGACTGTGGATGTGGGGGATATCGTGACCTGGCTCAAGCGCCACTGCGATGTGCTGGCCTTGCCAATGAAAGTGACTGACAGGTTTGGGATCTGGACTGGGGAGTACAAGTGCGAGATCGAGCTGCGCCAGGGGGAGGGCGGACTGAGGCACCTGCCTGGCTCCTTCTTCTTGGGAACAGAGAGGGGCTACAGTTGGTACAAGGGGCAGCCCAAGACCTGCTTCAAATGTGGTTCCCGAACCCACATGAGCAGCACCTGCACGCAGGACAGGTGTTACAGGTGTGGGGAGGAGGGGCACAAGAGCCCTTACTGCAGGAAGGTCATCATGTGCAACCTCTGTGGCAAGGGAGGACACATGTTTGCCCAGTGTCCCAAAGCAGCTCACAATTCCATGCGCTTCTGCCTGCCAGGTTGAACACACAGCCAGCTTACCCTTAAGTGCCAAAACATTTTTTTTTCTTTAAGACCATTTTTCTGTTTTTTGGAAGGAGATATTTCTAAAACTTAACAGAGATATTCTCTCTATGCCTTTTTAAAACCACGTGTGCTCCTTGTCAGCCTATTTAAAAAGGACTATTCAGAACTGTAGTGTGCAGATATGTTGCCTGACACCTCCGCATTTTTTTCCCATTTTGCATTAGTTTTGGTACTTTCATCCACACCCTGTCCCCCTCTGTAATTTTTACTACCTCCGGCTTCATCCATGTCTCATTAGAATATTTTTGCCCTTTGAGCTGCCTGGCTCAGTTTTATGCCTCAGCCCTGTGTACAGGGCTCAATGCAGGATAGGCATTCAACCAAGTGTTTATTGAATCGAAAATGTCGTCGACTAGCTCTGTCTAGAGTGCCTACCTTGTGCAGCTCTCCGCTGGGATCTTTTCATTTGCTGCTTCTATGTGATATGAAAATTTGTGAAAACCGTGTTGCTGGAAGTGTGTAATCCGAATAAGCTCTGAAAGGTGGCCAAGGGCCTCTCATAGCATTTAAACCTATCTCCTTTGTGACAGTTCCTTTTGACTCAGAAGCCATATTTCTGTAGGAGTGTGGAGCCTAGGCAGTTCTTCTGGGAAACACCCAAGAGATGGTGTTTGTTGGATTTTCTTTGGGGGAGGTTGTTTTTGTTTTGTGTATTGATTTGAGTCAGGGTCTCACTGTGTAGTCCTGAATGGATTGGAATTGCCTGCATTCCTGGACCAGGCTGGCTTCAAACTTACAGTGATCCTCTCAATTCTGCCTCCTTGAAGGATTTTTTAAATTAACCCCTTGATTTTCCAGCAGATGAAATGAATCCGAAGTTAAATGACTGGGTCAAAGTAAACAGTGGTGCGGTGCCTCAGACTGTCCACAGTAGAATCCACTGCCCCCTTGCCTGATACTTATCCCACTACCTCTCACACTTCACAGCAGTCTCCTTGACAATGGTGGGCCTGGGAAATCTCTCTCCAGGGGGATATTCCCAGCATGAAGCTGAGACACCATCCCCTGAAAGAGCAGAAAGGAAGCTTGTCTTGCCACTTCATAGTAAGGGACCTAGGGAAAGGACCAGTGAACACACTGCAGGCTGCATGCATGCATCAGTCCTTGGAGTGAGTACCACGTCTTAAATGTTCCACTGTCAATGTCAGCAGTGAGAAATGGTTGCCCTCAGGAAAGAAACTTGACAGATTTTTACATTTGCACCTCTGCCTCATCTACTAGGAACCCCAGGGAATTTAGAGAGAGCTGATTTGAAACCTTTGACCTCTGATGCTCAGGAGAAAGGTGGTTTTAACCCAGAAGCATGAGTGAGCTGTAAACTGGAAAATGTTCTTGGGGAAACAGGCCAAGGGATAGGGCCTGGGTCAACTAAGTGTTACCAAGTTAAAGTGAAAGACAGTAAACTGCTTTTTTTCAGTTTTTGTCTTCTCTTTGCAGTTTTGCTGTTTTCTTGTGGCTTAGAATGTAAGAACAGTTGTTCAGATTTGTTCTCAATAAATATTTATCTTTTTTGCCCACAAAAAAATGTTGAGTTGTGTGGATTTATAAGGTAGTCATACACATGACATTGTAAATACACAGCAGTTTCTGCAAGTGTGGAGTTCTGTAATAGTGCTGGAAAATGATGTCATTTTTGGAGAGTTACAACTAAGATTGCCTGTGGATATAAGGATAGATATAGAGAACACTATTTGAAATGACATGCCTTCAAAGATGTTTCCCAAAAAGGACTGCCTCTGGGTTCAATATTTCTGAGCCTAATGCATCAGGCTATGTTAACACACTGGGAATAATTTTTCCTCATTTAAATTATATATGCCTCTTTAATCAAAAAAACTTGAAGTATCAATTCATGTCTGTGGGAAACAAGGATATCATACCCTAGGATATGCTAATTCCTGACAAGTTTTTACATTTGAAGTTGGTGGTACAATCATTAAGTCTCCCATGATGTTTTTTACTTGTGTTAGTTGTGATTTTGATATGAACAGAGCATGATGATGATGAGTAAAATAATAGCTGTATTAGCGGTTCAGAGGACTGACTCTAAGAACAAATCAATGTAAAATTTAGTTTAAAAGACAAATTATCAAGAAGAACAATGATAGATTGTAATATAATGGAATTTTGATGTTTTATTTAGAACAGACTCCTCAGCATTGTTCGTTTTTGTATATGTTGTGATTAAAACAGCAACAACAACAGTAACACTTGATTTATGCTTAGGTTTTATTTAAGCATTCCGAAATCAAATGTTGAAACTGAACGAGTGCAAGCACCAATTCATAGACATAGAAAGTTGTTCAGTAGGTGCTTACATTAGGGAATATCTGTGTGTTTTTTGACAAATATCTGTTTTGGTATATTTTGCTTATTTGCTTATTTGCTTCTAATAAGTAAAGCCTAGTAGAAGAGTCCTTCAGCAATCTCGCTGTTGAAAAGATGATTTCCTAGATTCTAATTCCAGAATATATATATGCCTGAAAAGTCAGGCATACTAACATCATCATCCAATCAAAGAACATGAGGCATATGTCATGTGAGTAATATCATGGAGTTTTCCTGGCTAGCTTGTTTAACATGTTTGGCAAATTCTCCCCTTGTGTGAAAAACAATGTCATTCTAACATTGCTAAAACTCTTGAGCATGCAACTGATATTTGATGGAATTTTTAGCACCATTGTATCAGCTGAGTGTACATACAAAATTGTTTCATTATGAAGCAAACCAGTGTACTACTGCATGCTGAAGAAGGGTCATTAAACAAATATTGTCAGAGTGACATATACTATTTTATGTGCTGATGAAGAGGGAAAGGCAGAATTTAGCATGTGTGCTAGCTTTGAGTGTCTGTCCATGTTCTAATTGATGGTCCCACAGAAAAGAAAACACAGGGGCTTTCCCGGAACTCAGATGCCACACAAAAGAGAGTACCTATATATCTAAGGACAGAATATTCATGATGATGTTTCAAGCAGAATTCTGCTAGGGGAAATGCAAAGGATTTTGAATATTTTTAAAATAGCTATATTTGTATATGAATAATGATCAAAGTATTTTGTGAGTATTTATTGAACTTTGAATCCAAAAGGAATGCTATATGCATGCAGATATATGTGGAACCACACATGAATGCACATATGGAAAGGAGAAATTTTAAAAAGTATAGAAGGATTATGAATATTACACTTTAATATAAAAACCTCAAATATTACATAATCATTAGGACACAGTAAGTTAGCATATCCAAACTGCCTGTGTTCAGAGTATTTCGGTCATTATTATACATACATACACATACATGTATATCTAAAATATATTTATTGGAGGGTAAAATTCAGGAATCTATAGTTGCAGTCAGGAAATGACATGACATATCAAAAACTGTCAGCAGGAAGCTGCAGTCCTCAGGACAGAATCACAATCAGGCAGGAGCAGGCAGAAAGAGAGGGTGGAATGTATGTAGCCAGAAACCTAACCCAAATAATGGATGTAGGATTGTCTCCTAGTTGGAAGGGGCTGGTATTTTTGTTTTGTTTTGTTTCATTCATTTTGTTTGTTTGTTTGTTTTGATAATTGGAGTCATAGCACAGAGTAAATTGACCTTTTTTTTCCTGCACACATTCAATTCCACTGCTTCAGTGGCACCACATGTACATTTATGTGGGAAGGAGAAATGAAACAGCATCTCTGATAGAGATCTCCAAGGTTACCACAGGATTTGCCTGCTTTGATGGAACTAAGATCATTGTCCTTATTGGTTCTTATTCCGGCCTCAATTTGAATGCACACAATCCTTCAATCAGAAGCAAGGAGTGCAAATAAAAGTGTCTAAGGTACTGCTTCTTACCAGTCAGGCTCTTGCTATACTCCAAAACAGACTTGGTCCTGAGTATAACCAAAGACTGACTCTATATTGGCCCAGAAAAGGCAGACTGCTCCTGACATCTACAGGAGACACAGCCCATTCAGTTTAGCAAAGTCAGGATTGTTTGACTTGAAGGACGACAGCTCTGAGGCTCCTGATCCTGTCACCTGTGCAGCAAGTGGGATCCTGCTTCTGAACATACAGCTTCTTTTTAAAGATGTGACATCCCAGTCTCAGTCTAAAAGTGTTGCACTATAAGCAAGGAAGTTAATCCAATTCAGGATTTACTACCTGACACAGGAAAAGAGACTCCTACTCTTTTCTATCCTAGGGGGATGCACTGTGAGAATAGCTATGGTACTGCCACTTTTAACCAGGTACCTAGAGTTGCTGTAAGTATCAAGCAATAACTGTTCCACACATCACCCTTTCTGTCACTAGATTCTCTGGATAGACAATAAAGAATTTTACTTGAAATGAAATTTACTTGTTATAATCCTTTTGCCATTTAGGGTCTCAGGGGATCAACTTTCTATTATGGGTGGGCATTGTTAATTTCTTTTGACATATAGGAACTCTTGGACATGATTTTTTTCCTAGTCAGCCCATTCCTCTCTATGACGTCAGGCGAGGCATGAACTTTGTTGGAAATCAGTTATTTATTTTTAGTGACAGTGAGGTATTGCATTCTTCCCATGAGAGTAGTAAGAACCAAGATTTCTTTCATCTTGTATCTGGTATTTTCATATGTTTAGTATCTTTGAACACCTTATCTTGTGTCTGAAAACTCACATTGTGAATTTCTATGAGGAATAGGAAATTCGAGACTGGAAAATTTTGTCACTTTGGAATGATCCCTCTGCTCTGAATCTGTTATAATCTTTCTGGAGCCTTTTAAACATAGATACTTGAGGCTTGAGTTCAGCATCATTAAAAAACCATTTCATATCATAACATAGTTTCCCAAAGCCTCTAAGTGTCTATAGAAAGAGACCCCTGCATGTCATTGTGTTAATTTCCTATTAATACGAAAAGAAATATCTGAGACGAGGGTCAAGTGATAACCAAACATATCAGCTTATCACTATGTCTTCAGGACTCACTTTATTTCAACTTGACTTCAGTTGAAAAAGGCAAATAATGGATATAGTTCTCTCACAATTGTAGTCTCATGGTCTTGGGCCTTTTATAAGTGTAGGGCATTTATTCACCCCATGGAATTAATCGTAATCCTTGCATGTAATTAATTACCTTTATTAAATATAGGCCACTATGGCAAAAGTAGAAAACATTAGAGGTCTATTCAACATGTGCTGTTTTATGTCACATTGTTCATGAGCATGAGACACTTTGTTCTTGCTGGAGTTATATGCAGAGTAGTTTTTCCATTCCTATCCCAAGTTGTCATAATCAGTGAAGCTTCTAATGAGATACCATGTGGATATCTGTTCGATGATGACTTAAGTATGTAGGATCTTCTGTAATAGCTTATCACCATCATATTGGGAGACATAGCCCTGGTTTGAAAATAGTTTGTGAATCACCAGTGGGGGACTATCAGAGCTCCCTTGACCAGCAAGTTAACCAAATAACTCCTTACAGTCATCTGAGAAAAAAACTCTGATTCCCCTTCATGGTCTAAGATGTGCACTTTTCACAATCTCTCCAAGATAAACGTTGAGCCATATCAATTACTTTTGTATATGTATAAATGTTTTTGTATGTGTATGTAAAAGTGCCTCCTTCTGACACACATTTAGAGGTATAAATATATATGTATGTATAAAAATAAATATGTATACAGGTGTATGAACATTTATGCAGCTGAGCATTTCTCACATATATTTCCACTCTTCTTTCTTTCTCCTCCTGCATTACCATGTCTGCTCCTGGAAATTCCAAAAGAAATATTACTTCTTAGTGAATTTATTTTTTTCATACGTACACAAATATAGTCATAACTAAATGATGCATCGCACAGTATGTGGTGAGGATAAACAAACATTTTTATCTTTGTCCTTCTGGAATTGAAAGGCCTCACAGTGTCGTTTGACAAGCCTGCTTCTATCTATCTTAGCATCCATCCATTCTCCTTTGCTTTTCAGCTATGTGTGGCAAGTCCAGAGAATTTCGAATACACGCTGGCATAGCGATATGTGTTTTCAGGCTGCTCCCCTTGTTTGGTTGTTTCTTTACTTTGGAATATAATTTTGGTTGGTGTTCATATTTTCTAAACATTGAGCATTGAAATGTGATATCCTTCCTGGAAGACACTTTTTCCACAGTAGGAATCCTATCCCTTAGGAACATGAACTGTGTCTTAGCATTGGGTACGATACTTTCTGAGTCCAGAAAAATGTTGAATTGTGTGGATTTATCAGCTGGCCGTAGACTTGACATTGTAAGCACATAACAGTTTCTGCAGGTGTGGAATTTTGTAAAAGCGCTGTGAAATTATTTCAATTTTGGAGAGTTACAACTAAAGTTGATTGTGGCTATAAGGATAGATATATAGAAAACAGTTAGAAAAGACATGCCTTCAGAGATGTTGCCAAAGAAAAACTTCCTCTGAGTCCACTATTTCCTAGCCTTATATATCAGTCGAGGTTAATATATTGGAAATTATTTTTCCTCATTTAAATGATACATGTTTCTATTAATCAAAAAAGATTGAAATATTCAGTCATGTCTGTGAGAAACAAGGATATAATACCCTAGGATATGCTAAGTCCTGATAAGTTTTTTCATTTGAAGGTAGTGGTACAATCATTAAGTCTGCCTTTAGGTTTTTCCCTTTTGTTAGCTGTGATTTTGAGATGATCAGCACATGATGATGATGATTAAAATAATAGCTATATTAATGGCTCAGGGGACTGTTTCTAAGAACATAACAATGTAAAAAATTAGTTATCAAAACATGATTATCAAGAAGAATGATGACAGAATGTAATTTAATGGACTTTTGAGGTTTCATTTACAGGAGACTCCTCAGCATTGTTCACATTCACTATGTGTTGTGTTAAAAAAAATAGCAAAGGCACTTGATATGTGATTAAGCTTTATTTAAGCATTCCGAAGTCAAGTGATGAAGCTGAGCAAGTGTAAGCACCGATTTATAGACATGGAAAGACATCAAGGAGTTGCTTAGGCAACATCTGTGTGATCTCTGTAAAATAACTCTTATGATTATATTTTGCTTATTTGCTTCTAATAAGCAAAGCCTAGTAGAAGGCTCCCTCAGCAAACTGGCTGCTTGGAAATACAATTACCTGGGTTCTAATTCCAGAATACATATATGAAAAATCTGACTTACAGGCATCACCATCCAGTCACAGAACATGAGGCACATGCAGTGTGAGTAATCTCATGGAGTTTTCCTGGCCAGCTTGGTTAACATATTTGGCAATTTCTCTACTTGTATGAAACACTATGTCAATCTGACTATGCTGATACACCTGTGCATGGATCTAATATTGGATGGATCTTTTAGCACCCTTGTATCAGCTGAGTTTGTATACATAAATGTTTCAATATGAAGCAAACCAATGTTCTACTACATGCTGAAGAAGGATCATTAAACATATAATGTCAGATTGGCCTATAATACTTAATGAGCTAATGAAGAGGGCAAGTAAGAATTTCACATGTTTGTTAGCCCTGAGAGTCTGTCGATGTTCTAATCGATGGCCCCACAGAAAAGGCAAAACAGGGGCTTTCCCTAAACTCAGTTGTCACGCAATAGAGAGTAAATGTATGAAGTAAGGACAGAGTAGTGATGATGAATAAAGCAGAATTCTACTAGGGGAAATGCAGTGAATTTTTGAATTTTTTTAAAATTCTAAATTTGTATATGAGTGCTGAGTATAGTGTTTTGTAAGTATTTATGAAACTTGAATCGATATGTCTGTGGATATATGTGGAATCACATATAAAAGCATACATACAAAGGAGAAAATTTAAAAAAATATACAAGTGTTATTAATATTACACTATAATACAAAAACCTCAAAATGTTACATAATTATTATAGCACAGTAAGATACCATATCCAAACTGCCTATGTTCAGTATATAGATAAATGTACCTTTACTATTTACAAAAGTAGCATCTTATATTGGTCATTATTGTATGTGTGTGTGTGTGTGTGTGTGTGTGTGTGTGTGTGTGTGTGTGTGTGTGTGTGAAATATACTTATTGGTGTGATATAATTAAATAATCTATCATTGCAGTAGAAGAAAGACAGGACATATCAGAAACTGTCAACAGGAGGCTGCAATTAGAGGTCAGAATCAAAATCAGCCAGCAGCAGGCAGAAAGGGAGGGTTACATGTATGTAGCCAGGAATGTGGCCCAAGAAACACATATGATTAACTCCTAGTTGGCATGGACTGTTTGTTGTTTTGTTTAGTTCTCGATTCCTTTTCTTTTTTGGATAATTGGAGTCGGAACACAGAGTCAATTGCATTTTTTCCTATGGCGCACTTTAAATTTGCTGCTTCAGTGGCAATACATATACATTTAGGTGGGAGGGAGAAATGAAACAGCATATCTGATGGAAATCTCCAAGGTTACCACAGGATTTGCCCTCTTTGCTGGAACTGAGATCATTGTCTTTCTTGGTTCTTATTCTGGGCTCAATTTGAATGCACACAGTCCTTCAATCAGAGGCAAGGAGTGCTAATGAAAGTGTCTGGTGATGGGATGGCCAAACACCCTAATTGTCGTGATAGAAACCCCATCCAACGACTGAGTGATCTGGATGCAGAGATTCACAGCTAGGCCCCGGGTGGAGCTCTGGGAGTCCAATTAGCGAGAAAGAGGAGTGTTTATATGAGCGAGAATTGTTGAGACCAAGGTTGGATAAAGCACAGGGACAAATAGCCAAACAAATGGAAACACATGAACTATGAACCAATGGCTAAGGGGTCCCCAACTGGATCAGGCCCTCTGAATGGGTGAGACAGTTGATTGGCTTGATCTGTTTGGGAGACATCCAGGCAATGGGACCCGGTCCTGTGCTCATTGCATGAGTTGGCTGTTTGAAAACTGGGACCTATGCAGGATCACTTGGCTGGGCCTGGGAGGAGGAGACTGGACCTGCCTGGACTGAGTCTACCAGGTTGATCTCAGTCCTCAGGGGAGGCTTTGCCCTGGAGGAGGTGGGAATGGGGGTGGGCTGAGGGGAACATGAAAGGGGCGGGAGGGGGGAGAACAAGGGAATCTGTGGCTGATATGTAGAACTGAATTGTATTGCAAAATAAATTAAAAAAAAGAATAAAAAAAAAAGAAAAAAAAGAAAAAAAAAAGAAAGAAAGTGTCAGAGGTGCCGCTTCTTACCAGTCAGGCTCAGACTATAATTCAGGACACAGTTGGTCCTGGGTATAACCAAATGTGGACTCTACCTTGGCACAGAAAAGGCTGACTGCTCCTGACATCTACAGAAGACAGAGCCCATGCAGTTTAGCAAGGTCAGGATTGTTTGATTCCCAGGAGCACAGCTCTGAGTCCCCTGATCCTGTCACCTGTGCAGCAAGTGGGATCCTGCTTCTGAAGCTGCAGCTTCTCTTTAAAGATGTGACGTCCCAGTCTCAGTCTAAAATGCTGCATTAAAAACAAGGGAGATAATCCAATTCAGGCTTTACAAACTGGGACAGAAACCGAGAGTCCTGTTCTTTCCTATCCTAGGGAGATCCACTGTGGGAATAGCTATGGTATTGTCACTTTTATCCAGTTACCTAGAGTCACTGAAGGTATCAAGCAGAAACTGTTTCCAACACTAGCCTGTCTGTCACTAAAGTCTCTGGGTAGACAAAAAAAGAATTTTACTTGGAATGAAATTTACTTGTAATAATCCTTTTGCCATTTAGAGTCTCCAAGGTACAACTTTCTATTATTGGTGGGCATTGTCAATTCCTTTTGACAAATAGAAAATCTTGGACCTGTTTTTTTTTTTCTGGTCATCCAATTCCTCTCTATGTTGTCAGGTGAAGCATGAACTTTGTTGGAAATCAGTTATTTATTTCTAGTGACAGTAAGATATTACATGCTTCCCATTGAGTGTGATTAAGAGCCAAGATTTCTTTCTTCTTATTTCTGGTATTCTCATATGGTTAGAACCTGTGAAAGGCTTATCTTGTGTCTGATTACTCACATTCTGAATTTCTATGATGGATAGCAAAGCTGAGACTGGAAAACTTTGTCATTATGGAATGATCCCACCGCTCCAAATCTGTTAGAATATTTTTGGTACACTTTCAACATAGATACAGGAGGCTTTAGTTAACCCATATGAAAAAGGCATTAAACATCATAAAATAGTTACCCAAAGCCTCTAAGTGTCTATAGAAAGAGTCCCCTGCATATTGTTGTGTTAATTCCAAATTAATATGAGATGAAATTTCTATGATGAGTGTCTAGTGATAACCAGATCTATCAGTATATCACTATGTCTTCAGAACTCACTTTATTTCAACTTGACTCCAGCAGTATGAGAGAAATAATTTTTGTAGTTCTTGACAATTCTAGTCTCATGAACTTAGTCCTTTTAGGAGTATAAGTCAATTATTTACCTCATGGAATGAATCATAATACTTGCAAGTAATTGATTATTCCTATTATAAATAGGCCACTATGGCAAAAGTAGGAAAAAGTAGAAGACTCTACATTTGCATTTTTTTTGGAATGTAGATCATGAGCATGAGACATTTTATTCTTGCTGGAGTTATATGCAGAGTAGTTTTTTGTTTGTTTGTTTTGGTTTTGGTTTTTAGAGACAGGGTTTCTCTGTGTAGCTTTGAACCTTCTCTGAAACTCATCCTGCAGCCCACATTGGCCTCGAAATCACAGAGTTCCGCCTGCCTCTGCCTCCTGATGGCTGGGATTAAAGGTGTGTGCCACCATCGCCAGGCTGCAGAGTAATTTTTAATCCTATCACATGTAGTCATTCCCAGTGAAGCTTCTAATGATGCACCATGTGTATATCTGTTCTATGATGACTTAAGTATGTAGGATCTTCTGTAATAGCTTATCACCCTCATATTAGGAGATTTAACCCTGATTTAGAAATCACCAGTGGGGTACTATGGGAGCTCCCATGACCATTAACCAAATAACTCCTTACAGTCATCGGAGAGAAAACTCTGATTCCCCTTTATGTTCAAAGATGTGCACATTTCACAGTATCTCCATGATATGTTTTGAACTATATTAATTACTTTAATATATGCATAAATGTTTTTGTATGTGTATGTAAAAGTGCCTCCTTCTGACACACATTTAGAGGTAAAAATATATATGTATGTATCAAAATACATAGGCATACATGTGTATGCACCTTTAATGAAATTGAGCATTTCTCACATGTGCACTGTATTTACATAATTCCACTCTTCTTTCTTTTTCCTCCTGCATTACCATGTCTGCTCCTGGAAATTAGAAAAAAAAATACTAATTCTTAGTGTATTTTTTCATACATACACAAATATAGTCAGAACTAAATGATGCATTGTAGAGAATATGGTGATGATAAATGAACATTATCATCTTTGACTTTCTGGAATTGAAAGGCCTCACAATGTCATTGTTGAAAAACCTGCTTCTATCTCTCTTAGCATCCATGCTTTCTCCTTAGCTTTTCTGTTTTGTGTGTGAAGCCCAGAGAATTTCACATATGCGCTGGCATGACAATATGTGTTTTCATGCTGCTCCCCTTGTTTGGTTGTTTCTTTACTTTGGATTATATTTTTGGTTGGTGTTAATATTTTCTAAAAATTGGGCTTTGAAATGTGATATCCTTCTTAGAAGACACTTTTTCCACAGGAGGCAACCTGTTCCTTAAGATCATGAAGTGTGTCTTAGCATTGAATTCCATACTTTCTTTGCCCAGAAAACATGTTGAGTTGTGTCGATTTATCATGTGGCTTTAGACATGACATTTTAAGTAAATACCAGTTTGAGCAGGTGTGGAATTCTGTAATAGTGCTGTAAAATGATGTTGTTTTTGGAGAGTTATGACTAAAGTTGTTTGTGGGTATAAGGATAGTTATATAGAAAACTGTTCCAAATGACATGCCTTCTGAGAAGTTACCAAAGAAGGACCGCCTCTTGGTTCACTATTTCTTAGCCGTATGTATCAGGCCAGGTGAATACACTGGTAATTATTTTTCCTCATTTAAATTATGTATGTTGCTTTTAATTAAAAAAATGTAAATATTCAGTCAAGTCTGTGGGGAACAAGAATATAATACCCTAGGATATTCTAAGTCCTTATAAGCATTATATTTGAATGCGGTGGTAAGTCATCAAGTCTGCCTTCATGTTTGCAGTTGTGTTAGCTGTGATTTTGATATGAACATCTCATGATGATGATGAGTAAAATAATAGCTATATTAATCGTTTAGAGGACTCTTTCAAAGAACATAACTATGTGAAAATTGGTTTAAAAATGGTGTTCGACCATCCGATCACTAGAGTAGGTCATCTCAGGCACCCTCTTATCCTTTGGCAGTAGTCTATAGTGGAGTCATCTTTGTGGATTCCCTGGACCTCTCTAGCACTCTAATTCTTCCTAATCCCAGGGTGTCTTCATAAATCCTGGTGTCTCTTTCCTTGTTTTCCCACTCTGTTCCTGATCCAGCTAGGACCTCCTGCTCCTCTAAGCCCTCTTCATTGTTTCTATTTCCCTTTTCAGGTCTTGAACTGTTTCCCTAACATGTTTAATCACATTTTCATGGTTTTCTTGGCTTTCTTAAGGGATTTATTGATTTCTTCCAATTTTTTATTTGTCTTTTCCACAATTTCTTTATTGATTTCTTCTAATTTTTTGTCTTTTCCTTAATTTCATTTTTTATTTTTTCTTGAAAGGCCTCTAGCATCTTCATGATGCTATTCTTAAGGTTGCTTTCTTCTGATTCTTCTACATTGCGATGTTCAGGTCTTGCTGTTAGAGGAGGGCTAGGTTCTGGTGATGCCGTAGTGCTCTTTATGTTGTTGTATGTAATTTTGCCTTGATGTCTGCCCATCTCCTCCTCTAATAGGTATAAGAGGTGCCTGTGTCTGAGCAAGTTGTTATTGGCACATTCTGTGCTTGTTGTGTCTGTGTCTTAGGGGGCCCCTCTGGGTCCAATCTTAGTTCTGGGGTTAATTAGAGCAGGCAGACACTGTCTCTTAGGGAGCTGCTCTTGGGTCAACCCAAGCATGTTTATTCTGTGACTCAAGGAGCCATTCTTGGTCTTATCAGGGCTCTTGGTCCAGTCAGAACCGATAGATTCTGTGTTTCAGGAAACCTCTCTTGGTCCAATGAGCGGTGGCAGATTCTATGTCTCAGAAAGCCACTCTTGGCCTAATGAGGGGTGACAGATTCCCTGTCTCAGGTGGTTACTCTTGTTCCAATGAGAGCTCTTTGTCCATTGAGAGCTGGCAGTTTGGTTTCCCTAACTCAGGAAGTGGCTGGCGTCAAGAGGATGGGTATGGTGGCAGGGCTTGTAGATTGCAGGGTCTCTTGGACCAATAAGAGCTCTCTTGGTCCAATGAGAGCTGTTGGTTTGATTTCCATGCCTCAGAAATTGGATGGGTTCTCAGGTGGATGGGTATGGGGGCATGGCATGTAGATTGCAAGGTCCTGTGGCAGGTCTTAGTAAGGGGGGGGCCTTCCCCAGGAGACATGCCTGCTGGCTGGTAAGTGGTACAAATATGGGCAGGAGTTCCCGGGTATGTGCTGGGCCACAGAAATGGGTTCAAGGAGCAGGTCTATCTGGGTATGAGCAGCTTCACTCAACTCTTGGTCCAAAGAGAGTTGGAGGATTTTGTTTCCATGTCTCAGGAAGTGGTTAGGTTCTCAGGCAGATGGGTACTGGGGCAAGGCATGTAGATTGCAGGTTCCAGTGGGGGGTCTTAGTGATGGGGGTGCCTTTTCCAGGTACGCTGCCTGTTGGCCTGCAACTGGGACAGAATTGGGTTGGAGTTTCTATATAGGAATTTTTTAATAAAGGAAGCAGAATTAGAGGTATAATAGCCCAGGGATATTTCTGAATGAGAAAGTTCAGCAAGTGAGAAAGGGACATGTGCCTTAACCAACCAATCCACCCCTGGACAACTCTAACAAAGTGATAATGGCTGCAATGTTGGCCTGACTGGAGTTGGGTTCTTTAGCAGCTTGAGAGTGAGTGATAGGAGGAGTACTGTGGGAGCCATAGCTGGACAGTTGTTTGGAGCAGCCCAATAGCAGAGAGGAGGAAGGGGTCAGAAGAGGAGCCAAAGGGGCAAATGCCCAAGAGTGGGATTGGGAGGTCGGACAGACAAAGGTTCATTAGCAATGTCCAGAGCAGTAGTAAGAGAGTCCTCAGGTTCTGGTTACATAGCAAGGAGCATGTGGACTAGAGAATAGAAATCAAGTAGAGACAATTTAGAGCTGATATAGAAAAGGGCTTGGATGTAAGGTAACTCTTTTTATTTGCCCATACACTGGCAGAAATTAGATAATTCCCATAAAATACTGGGGTCTAGCTAGCCATTAGGTGGACTACTTTTATTGTTTTCTAAGGGATACTTAGGCCACTTTTTAGTGAAAGGCAGAAAAGCTTAGAAATCATAATGTAAGTCATTAAGCTGAGAGGCTTAATTTTCCAGAAGACTCTGTAGAGGAGAAGTGGGGCTAATGGCATTGGAAGTATTCTTTTGCATGGTTATGGCAGACAGAAAAAAAACAATAAATGTGATCAAAAGACTACAATCTCAGTCATCCCCAAGATCAAGTTTGGATCAGTGATAGGCATAGGCCACCCAAACTTCAAGCCGGAAGAGTGAGGGCTAAGGCAATTTTGCCTGATGACAAAGGTCCAACACTGAGAGCAAAATCTCAAATTACATTCATGGGGTATGGATGAGGGTCTATAGCCTGTGATGGGGGCCAACTATAGCCAATAAAGGACATGAATGGTGATTCTCCCAATACTGGGGACACCAGAAGGACACCTGATGATCTACAGTTCTTACCAGGATCCAGGGGACTGTTTTCAATGGCTGGAAAGAGAAAACTTGCCAACTGAAGTAACTGGTGTTGTGCAGAGGGATCCAACAGGCAGGCATGTGGAAACTTGGCTGTTGTAGACGGAGCATACCTCAGTACAGGATGATGGGTGCAGGGAGCCAGGAGGGACTGTCTTGTTTTGACACTAATGTTTTTCATTATGCAGTGCTGTTTACTGTGAGACAGAAACACAAGGTACAAGGAAACCCACCATAAGAGTTTATTAAGAGAAGGGAATAGGGAAAAGCTACACAGGCTTATGGAAACGACCACTGTGGATAGGGGGTGGAGGAATGGGTGGAACTTGCTTTCATGGGTTCCCAAGAGCATATGCATAGGTGCCTACACAGCTACACCATGCATGTACATAAATTATATGGTCACACGATTCTTTTGGCTATCCTGGGTTTTTTTTCCATATGAAGTTGAGTATTATTCTTTCCAGGTCTGTGAAGAATTGTGTTGGTATTTTGATGGGGATTGCATTGAATCTGTAGATTGCTTTTGGTAAAATTGCCATTTTTACTATGTTAGTCCTGCGTATTCATGAGCATGGGAGGTCTTTCCATTTTCTGACATCTTCTTCAATTTCTTTTTTCAGGGACTTAAAGTTCTTGTCATATAGGTCCTTCACTTGCTTGGTTAGTGTTACCCCAAGGTATTTTATGTCATTTGTGGCTATTGTAAAGGGTGATGTATCTCTGATTTCCTTCTCAGCCTCTTTGTCAATTGTATATAGGAGGGCTACTGATTTTTTTGAGTTGATCTTGTATCCTGTTATGTTTCTGAAGGTGTTTATAAGCTGTATCAGTTTCTTGATTGAATCTTTGGGGTCACTCAAGTATACTATCATGTCATCTGCAAATAGGGAAAGCTTGACATCTTCCTTTCCAATTTGTATCCCCTTAATATCCTTATGTTGTCTTATTGCTCTGGCTAGAACTTCAAGTACTATATTGAATAAGTATGGGGAGAGCAGACAGCCTTGCCTCGTTTCTGATTTTAGTGGAATTGCTTTGAGTTTCTCTCTATTTAATTTGATGTTGGCTGTTGGCTTGCTGTAATTGCATTTATTATGTTTAGGTATGTTCCCTGTGTTCCTGATCACTTCAGGACCTTTATCATGAAGGGGTGTTGGATTTTGTCAAATGCGTTTTCTGCATCTAGTGAGATGATCATGTGTTTTTTTTTCTTTGAGCTTGTTTATATGGTGTATTACATTGACGGACTTTCATATGTTGAACCACCCTTGTATCCCTGGGATGAAGCCTACTTGATCATGGTGGATAATTGTTTTGATGTGTTCTTGGAGTCTGTATGCCAGTATTTCATTGAGTATTTTTGAATCAATGTTCATGAGGGAGATCGATCTGTAGTTCTCTTTCTTTGTTGAATCCTTGTTTGGTTTAGGAATCAAGGTAATTGTTGCCTCACAGAAGGAGTTTGATAATGTTCCTTCTGTTTCTATTGTGTGGAACAATTTAGAGAGTATTAGTATTATTGTTTGTAATAGCCAGAACCTGGAAACAACCTAGATTCCCTTCAACTGAAGAATGGATAAATAAAATGTGGTACATATACACAATAGAATACTACTAAGCAGAGAAAAACAATGACATCATGAGGTTTGCAGGCAAATGGATGAATCTAGAAAAAATTATCCTAAGTGAGGTAACCCAGACTCAGAAAGACAAACATGGTGTGTACTCACTCATACGAGGATACTAGATGTGGAACAAGGATGACTGGACCGCTACTCACATCACCAGGGAGGCTACCTGGAAAATAGGACCACAAGAAAAAAACGGGGATTGCCCAATGACGGAGAAATGGATGAGATCTACATGAACAGCCTGGACATGAGTGGGGGTAATGAAGGGCGAGGGTCGAGGGAAAGAGAGCTTGGGGGAGCGGGAGATCCCAGCTGGATCAAGAACGGAGAGGGAGAACAAGGAATCGGAGACCATGGTAAATGAAGACCACATGAGAATAGGAAGAAGCAAAGTGATAGAGAGGCCCACAGAAATCCACAAAGATACCCCAAAATAGACTGCTGGCAATGGTTGAGAGACAGCCTGAACTGACCTACTCTGGTGATGGGATGGCCAAACACCCTAATTGCGTGCTAGAAACCCTATCCAATGACTGAGGGATCTGGATGCAGAGATCCACAGCTAGGCCCCGGGTGGATCTCTGGGAGTCCAATTAGCGAGAATGAGGAGGGTTTATATGAGCGAGAATTGTTGAGACCAAGGTTGGATAAAGCACAGGGACAAATAGCCAAACAAATGGAAACACATGAACTATGAACCAATTGCTGAGGGGCCACCAGCTGGATCAGGCCCTCTGAATGGGTGAGACAGTTGATTGGCTTGATCTGTTTGGGAGGCATCTAGGCAGTGGGACCAGGTCCTGTGCTCATTGCATGAGTTGGCTGTTTGAAACCTGGGGTTTATGCAGGGTCGCTTGGCTGGGCCTGGGAGGAGGAGACTGGACCTGCCTGGACTGAGTCTACCAGGTTGATTTCAGTCCTTGGGGGAGGCTTTGCCCTGGAGGAGGTGGGAATGGGGGTGGCCTGGGGGGAACGTGAGGGGGGCAGGAGGGGGGAGAACAAGGGAATCCGTGGCTGATATGTAGAATTAAATTGTATTGTAAAATAAAATAAAAATTTTATATGGTCACACTGCCTGCAAATTACGTGATCATGCAGTGCATTTTTTACATAGGATGTAAGGCCCTGTGCTGACTAAGCATCTTCCCTGACTGCTGGACAGCACATGTTCAATAGCATAGTTGGGTGAGTGGCTAGGAATTCTAATACTCACCACTGTGACATCCATGTGGTTATTCAAATGGCAGTGTCAGCTTTCACTAGGAATCTTAAGTCCCTCTGAGAAAATCAAGCAGTAACATTGGCAGATATTACCATACTCATCACACAATAATCTGGGTGAACACTAAAGTATGCACAGGACATTTATTTCTTGTTATCCCACTACCATTTTGTTTCTCACAGGTAAATATTTTGCCCACTTGGTTTGCATTGTCATTACCTTTTCGGCACATAGAGACTTCTGTAATTCTCATTTTCTCCGTGTGAACCAATTCCATTTTATGATGACAAATAAGGCATGGGGTTTGTTGGAATTCAATCATTTATTAAGGGTGAGTGGTATTACAGTATTACACACTTACCCTGAAAGTAACTATTATAGCAGCCTTTTTTTTTTTGTTCTTGGTTTTGTTGTGTGTATGTTTTGATCCTATGTAGATCATGTGTCTGTTACCACAGACTCTGTATTCCTATTTCAGATAATAAATTTGACACAGTTATCATTGTGACTTTGGAATCATCCACCACCTCTCAATCTGTTAGAATCTTTCCGCTGCCATTTCAATACAGATGTATGAGGCTTTTGGGGCAGAAGTTTAATAAATAAATGTGACATCAGTACATTGTACCCAAAGCCTCTTAGGCTCTCTATGAAGATCAAACCATCACCATCACATCATTGTGTTATTTCACAAAGTGTGCAGAGGAAGCAACTTTGATGAGGGTTAATTGATTCATAGATATGGGTATATCAATATGTCATTAGGACTCCCTTTATTTCTATATTCCTCTATCTAAATGAGAGTCATGGTTTTTTTTAGGTCTGTGATCATTCCAGTTTTTGGTTCTTGGTCTTTTAACAGGGTGAGGTATTTATTCCATCCCATGTAGTTAGTCATTGTCCATATAGGTAGTTGATTACTCTCCTGATATTTAGGACAATATGGAAACAACATATCTGAACATAACTCACTCCTTTCTTTTTTAGGGCATGTGGCCCCTGAGAGAAAGAAATTTTGTTCCTACTCCAGTAACATGCAGATTAACCTTCTGCTACATCAAAAGCAATCACTCTTGTGTCACTTCTAACTAGGCACCAGAAGAACATCTGTTCTAAGTTGATATAAGTAGGGAGGAACTGAAAAAATTGGTTCACATCATCATATGGGGAGTGTAACCACTGTTTGGAAATGGTCTGTGAATCTCCTGTTAGGAAATACAGGGATTTCCAGAGTAAAAAGAAAGAGCAGAGCAAGTGAAATCCAAAATTAAGAGATAACAGACACAACGGATATCTGGACAGGCATCTTAAATACGTCTGCAACTTTGAGATGTTTAAATTTGGCCTAAAACTTAGAAATCTGAGAGACATTTATGAGAAGCAGGCAATTTTGAATTATCGTCATAACTTGTAAAATTACGGAAGTAGCTTTCTTTTGCATCCTATTGGGCCAGTTCCTAGAGTACACTGTCAATAATTTAAGCAAGAGCAGTTTCTTTGCCCAAAAGGCTCACATTTTCCAAAAGTAACAAACTCCCTATGGAGGTCCTTGGATGCCCATCATTTTCTTTTGAAGTAAAAGTATGCTGTAAGGAGCAGATAATGTCTCACTATCATGAAAATATTAAGTTACTAAACACCTTAAATGCCATATTCTGTATGTCAAGATGTGTATTGAAGACCATCTATCAATGTAAATATCTTTTAACCCTTGAAAATATACCTATATGACTTTATGTTTCATTATTATAGATGACTATAACCTGTATTTCTTAATTATACATTACATTTTTAAATTACTTCCAAAAGCACAATACTCCAAACAAGTGTAGAAACATACATATAGTATAGCAAAAAACAAAACAAAACAAAAAAAACCTTTAATTCTGTATCAACAAACTAAAATCCATACCAATGTAAAATGTTTTCAGATTAAATGTTTTTTGGATTAAAATATATTCAACAGTATAATTAATTTCCGTGTCATTCCTATACCATATCCTCCCTTTTTCCTTTGGAAAGAGATCTTTGAACTTCATTCTTTTGTTTAATTTTTAATTCAGACTATGAAAATAACAAGGTGTAACCAATCTCCTCAAAACAATAACAAACATCCATAATCCAAAGAGTAACTTAAAGCCAACCATAGCTCCTCTCTTGGGAATGTGGTTGTTGTGCCCTAGGCTACTTACTGTGGATTGTGGGTTTGGGTATCTTTGAGGAACTATGAGAAAATAAGTATAATTGTTACATGTTTACTGGAGTATTCGGAAGCTTTCTCAACACAGCCAGCAGCATTAAAGCTGTTTGTCATGCTGAAATACATGGGCCATCCATTTTTATTGGTGTCTGCTCCCCTTGATCTGAAAATACATATATTTTAGAAGGTATTATACATTTGTGCATTAATATAACTATAGATTGTATATTGTACATGTCAGCCCAAAATGATATTTTGTTTTATGTTTGAGTAGGTATAGTGGACATCACATGTCATATAATTCTATGTTTATTTCTTTTTCATATCCAGAGATTCTTTCCTGATCTAACCTTATCCATATCAACCTGGAATTAATCCACAGCCTCTCATTTCCTATGGAAATAAAATAATATCTTCTTCCCCAAAGAAACATCTTTTGGTTCATTTTGAACTCAAGATATTTAAAATTATACCAGTTGGTTTAATCAAGCAGTTTTCATTATTCAGAGTGTCTTAGCAGCTTCCATTCTTTTATTTGCAATTAGAAAGTCTAAAGGTAACAAATTAACATGCAGAATTCAGACTCTTTGTGTATTTCACCTCTTTATGTGGCTTGTTATATTTTTATTACCTCATTTGTTTTTAAGGACTTTATTATTTTTAAAATTTTTTTTTAATTTTACGACTCTAAATAAACTTTCTCTTTACTTTCCCAGCACATGCATATTTTTAAACACACTACAACCTCCATAGAGGTTTTTTTTTGTTTGTTTGTTTGTTTGTTTTTTTTTTTTTGGTTTTTCGAGACAGGGTTTCTCTGTGTAGTTTTGTGCCTTTCCTGGGACTCACTTGGTAGCCCAGGCTGGCCTCGAACTCACAGAGATCCGCCGGCCTCTGCTCCCGAGTGCTGGGATTAAAGGCGTGCGCCACCACCGCCCGGCTACATAGAGGTTTTTCCTTCTGAATTTTTCATTACTGAATATCGCTTATTCTTTGATTGCGTGACACGCACCTTAAGCTGCTGTGTTTATTCACCATTTAACATGGCAGATCTTACCACTTATGTTGTTGCAGGGCATTGGTGGCTGACTGCCTTCCCATTGGTAGCCTGAGAACCTACATTCAAGGCTGACATTTGCGAGGTCCAGATTAACTTCCCCAGTTCTAGGAGTTGTTGGGTCCATTCTACCACCAAGTAGCACACTGCCCACTGCTCATAAACTCTCTGTAAGAATAAAGGCACAAGTCCTCTTTAAAGAGCCATGGCCATGTTAGCTACTTGGACAAAGCCAAGAATCTACCTCCTAAAAGAGCCATACCTATGTTTGCCAACAGCATCAAGCTTAATCAGGAAAAGGCTCTTACCAGAAAGACATGTTTGGTTCTGTCATGTGTCTCAATGCCTTTTCTCAGTATGGGAAGTTTATCTCCTTCTCTCCACATTTCCTTGTAATTGTGAGACTTTTCCCTTCTTCTCTCCACCATCCTCTTAGTCTGGAAAGTCTTGCCTAGTTGACCCTGCCAAGTTATATGCCAGTCAGCTTGTTTATTACACCAATTACAGTGACATGAATTCACACTGAGTGAAGGGATATTCCACAACTTGTTCTTTACTTTGTCATACACACCCCCTTTTTATAAATTTTATTTATGTATGCAGATGGAGTCATAAATTTCCATCCTTGCCGTTTGTTTAGAAACTTCTTAAATTTGAATTAAATTCATGGGAATATTTGGGATATATATATATATATATATATATATATATATATATATATATATATCTTATATGCTTAGTCTAAAGTATCTGTATTTATTCCTTTAATATTTCACTAATTAATCAGTGATTCATCCTGAATGCTTAGTCCTAGAATGTGAAGCACAACCACATGATTATGTAAGATGACACTGGGTAATGCTTAATTTCAAACATCAGGTTTGGCCATGATCTACGGCATCCTTAATATATAGGATTTTAGTTAAACTATGGCATGTAGATTTGTAAACATATCCAAGTGATAAATCTGCTACATGCAATCAAGATAGTATAGAAGTATCAATATCTTATTTGGTACTGATTATAAGGAGGTGGGTTGATTGAGACCTAGAAACTGTCACTGAATAAACTGCAAACTTTCTGTGCAGAGTAAGATGCCCTGCTATGCTTTATTAAGAAAACGAAGTTTTATGTATGTATATAAAATTGGCAAGTGTAGCTTGAACTCAGAATATAGTTGGATGTATAATTTAGATTCTTTATCTTCCAACTTTGATATCAAACACTTTTTCTCCTTTTTTTTTCTTTTTGGTTTTTATGAGACCTGGTTTCTCTGAAATTTTGGTGCCTATCCTTGATCTGCATCTGTTGACCAGGTTGGCCTGGATCTCATTGAGATCCGCAAGGCTCTGCCTCCCCAGGCTGGAATTAAAGGCATTTGTCACCACCTCCTGACTCAAACACTTTTTCTTAAATAGGCCTATGAATGACGCCTTTCTTAGACATGCTACCCTCCACCCTATTCTGTGACATGAAGTTAGCACAGCAGCAAAATTTCAAAGAGTAAATCACTGTGACTGTATTTATTACCATGAGATGAAGAAAACCTGGTTAAGGGAAGCATTCCAGTACTATTTTTTTCTGTCTATTCCTTGCAGTTTCTCAAAAGCAAAATTACAGTTAAATAGCTCTAAGTTATAGTTATATTTAAAATTGTATTTTGGTTTATGAATGATTACCTGTCAGCTTAAGAAAACATATTGATGAACATAAGTAAATTCATTATATATTTATTTCCTTTCATATGTGTGTATTGTAGTTCTAATATTTTAATCCCAACTTCTTTCTGAGTCTGACATGGAAAATAATGGAGTCTCCTCTATGCCGCACTTTATTATTATATGTGTGGGTATGACAGAGGAACAGCCAAGACACTTAGCCCTTTCCTGGCATTCACTTCCAGTATTCAGAAAATAGAATGTAAAATTTAGGAACACTGAGAACCGTACCATACCTAGGGAGGAAGAAGAATACAGTGATCGGCAGAATGTTTAGAATGGTTAGCAATGTGGTCTTTGAATTATACAAAGCATAATTGTTTTTTTTTCTTTTTTTGCATTTAAGGTTGTATTGTGGACAGCAAAGTAGAAGTAGCAATCAGTAACATGCTCATTTAGTAGTTTGTAAACCAGGCATATAATTTTAGAATACATTAAAAATATTTGAGTATATATATTTATGTATTCAAAACCAGGCATACTAGTATTATAAAATTCTGGTCGTAAGAGAAATGTGTAATAGGAAGTTCTCAGGCTATACATTACTAGCTAGGCTAGACTGGAAAATTCCAATCCAAAGAGAAATCTTATCTCAAATCAGGTGGATTTAATAAGAATCTTCCTCAAAGCAATATTTGATTGATATATAAACACATTTGCACTCATGAATTTCCAACAGCTGGAAATAAATACATAACTATTGTATTATATGAAGCCCTCAAAAATTATGATATGCCTAGGGAAGGACTAATGAAGCCCAACACTTATTAGTGTGGATATTTATTTTAATGTTATTAGATAGGAGGATAGTTAGGTTCTCTTATTCAGGTATGCTTGCATTGAAAGTCTATTTATTTTTCAGTAGATGGTTCCATATAGATGCACACACAACTGCACTAAATGAACCCAGCTTTTAACAAAGATAGAACAAACGAAACTTCACATTTAACAGTTACATTGGTAATTGGAGAGGAATTTTACTATTAGGAATATATGGGATATTTCAAAACAAAGTATTTATGTATTAATATACACAAGTTATTTTATGAGTATGTATTGTATCTGAGAAACAAAAACATGAAAGCCACTTCCATAAAGGTAACTGTGTAATTTCATATAAGGACTTCCAACAGACAAACAGAATGATTGAGAATATATTCATAATAGGTATAAATGCATATTAAAATTTTCTTTTCCTAAAGAATTTTATCTTAATTTAATTATTACTAAGACACTGTAAGATAGTCTATTCAAACTGGGTCTATTTGGAAGAGGGATTGAAAGCAACATTTTTTTTTCTTCCTAGCACCTTTTTGTAGAGAACTCTAACAAATATAAATAATGACATAGTAAATTATATTATACTATATATTATTCACCTTCTTAAAAAACTTGATAAAAGCCAGGTGGTGGTGATGTATGCCTTTATTCCCAGCACTCATGAGGCAGAGACAGGCAGATCTCTGTGACTTCATGGTGAGTCCGGTCTACAGAGCATGATCCAGAAGAGGCACCAAAGATACCAGGTAAACCCTGTTTTGAAAAAAATCCAACAACAAAACAAACAAAATAATTAGAAACTGACACACACACAACAATCCAGAGAAAGCAAACAGATGTATTTGGCAACCCAGAGTTACAATCAGAAAAGCCCAGAGAGGAATAGAGCCTTTCCTGTAGATAGCTCAATTCTAGACCAGAACAGCTGGAAATTCCTTCAGCCCACTAGCCAACATCACCCAGTTTTCTACTGTTAGTTGGAGGCAAAGCCCAGGGCAAATTAAATTACATTTTATCCTGTGTTCCCCTTTCACTTTCCCTGCTTCTTTTACAACACACAGTGAGGGAGAGAGATTGATGAGTCAGCAGCTCTGATGGAGAGCTCCAAGTACACTGCAGTCATTTGCTTTCCATTCCTTGTTTGGACATCTGTCTCCTTATTGGTTCCTAATCTATGTCTATTTGAATAGGAGGCAATCAGATCAAATAAAAAGGCTTGCTGTCAAGGATTTTGCCAGCCAGGCTCCTGGCTAAAGCCCAGCTCTTAGCTGTATTTAGCCAGGAGCCTGGATGTAAACAGCTCCAGAGAATGGCAACTGTCCCAGAGAACTGCAGGAGACAGAGGCAATAGAAACCTAGGATAGGCAGGGATTGGGATTTCCCACACTACTGCTCTGCGTAAAGTGTCCCTGTTTGCAGGAAATGTGCTCCTATCTCTAAAGCCACTGCCTCAGCCTTCATATCAGCAATCACAGGCTTAGACTTGAATCCTAAATTATCTTTGTGGATGATTTACTTTGTAATTTATACTTGACAGGAACCAAAGATGCATTGATCATATGCTCCCTCGGAGGACTCACTAAGAAAATAGCTGTATAGTGGACAATTCCCACTTTGCCCCCTGGGACTGTGTGAAAATTTCAAGTGTCCGATTCCACAAATAAGTGAATTTGGGGAATCTGACATTGCAAGTTAGAAAATGTTATCAGTAAGTTGCAATTGGCAGCCCAGAATTTCAATCCAGCAGCAGCAGCCAGAAAAGGAGACTTTCAGGTAGATAGGCAGGATATAGGCCCAAGTAGCTGGATATATGATCACCCCTAGTTGTCATGAGATGGTTTTCCCTTTTCATAATTGCATCCTGGACCTATGATAAATTACATTTTTCCTGACATCTGTTTTCAATATTGTTGTTTCTGCTGCACCAGACACTTAATTGGGGGGAGAGTGAAGCAGCAGCTCTGATGAAGATCTCCAAGATTATCACAGGATTTGCTTTCTGTTGGTGGAATTGACATCAATTTCTTTATTGGTTCCAAACAGATTTTGAACGCACACTCATTCCATCAGCCACTGGGAGAGCTAATAATGTCAGCAGATCATGTTATTACCACTCAGGCTCTGGCTATATTCCAGCTCTCAGTTTACCCTGCGTGTAACCAAAACATGACTGCACATTGGCCCTGACAACGCAGACACTTCCTGACATACACAGGAGACTGAGACCATGGAAATTAGCAAAGTTAGTGATTGTTTGATGCCCAGTATTCCAGCTCTGAGTCACCTGCTCCTGTCAAACGTACAGCAAATAGATTCCTGCTTCTGATACTACTGCTTCTTCTTAAAGATGTGACATTGCTTTCTCAGTTTGAAGTGGTGCAGTAATTTCTAGGAAGATAATTCTCTTGATGCTTTAGTATCTGAGGAAGATTAGGTGAGTCCTGCTCTTTTCACTCCCCTGTGAGATATTGTGGGAATGGATATGGTGTTGTACTTCTATTCATGAATCTTAGAGTCACTGAAAAAATGAGCAGTAGCATCTGCAGACACTATCCTACCTGTCAACAAAGGCTCTCAATGGACAATAAAGCATAGAACAGGAAACTTACTTGTCATCATCCAGTTGCCATTTAGGTTCTCTCAGGATCAACTTTGCATTCTTGGTTTGCATTATCACCGCTTTTTGGTTTATAGAACCTCCTGTATATGATTTTTCTTTCCTGTCAACCCACTCCTATCTTTGTATGGACTTTGTTGGAAATCAATCATTTATTGATGATGGCAGAGAGGTATTCAATACTTCCCTTGAAAACAATAAACACATCAGATTTCTTTTTCTTGGGTACTTCTTTTTGTATGTTTTGACCAGTGCAGATGTCTTCTTGTGTCTCCCATCTCAGACTCTGAATTCCTATCTCTGATAGTAAATTGGAAACTGGAAAATGTTGGTGTGTGGTAGTCATCAACCACCTCTGAGTCTGTTGGGACCTTTCTGCTATATTTTCAATAAAAAAGTATGTTGATCTCAAGTAGGGTTTGGTGGAGACATGAGACATCAGAACATGGTACCCCAAAGCCTCTCAAACTCTATAGAAAGATCTTCCCTGCACATCGTTGTGTTTTTTCCCCAACAAATGCCTGTTGAAACATATCTGATGAGGGTCAAGTGATGCACAGATACGTAGGTATATCAATATGTCATCCGGACTCAGTTTATTGTATATGACTTGGGCAGAAGGAAGAAAATTGTTTTCATATAAATCTGTTATCAGTCTAGTCTCAGGTTCATGGCCATTATGTCAGTCTGGAGTATTCATTCCAACTCCTGGCCTTAATCCTAATTCTCATATTTTCTTCATTTCTCCACTGATTATTTGGCCACTATGACAAAAATATATCAGAAGATTTCTCATTGTATTCTTTTTTATGGCATGTATCTCATGAGAGTGGGTAATTTGGCTCCTGCTCATTTTAATCAACTAGCATGAAGATTAACCTTCAGTCATATCACATGTATTCAGTCAAAGTGAAGTTTCAAAGTAGCAACAGATCAATTTCTGTTCCATAATGATATAAGTATATATCAACTTCAAAAATAAATTCTTTCCATCATGTTGGGTGGTATAAGCATATTTTTGAAATGTTTCTGAAGCTCTACTGTGGTACTATAAGTTTACCTTTGGCCTAGAAGCAAAACAAAAAACACATTCATTACTGATACCTAAGTGAGAAAACACTGACACCCCTTCAGGGTATAAGTGGTTATGTTTGTACAATATATGTGCAAATATTCTATGAGGCATTTCAATTACTTTTAATACTTACATAAGTTTATGTATGTGCATACATAAGAGTTTACTTATGCATATATACATATGTATATGTATGTATATACACAGAAAAATATGCATGTGTACACTTTTCAACGTAGGTTAGAATTTCATACGTGAGTACTGCATTTAGATTATTTCAAACTTCTTTTTTTTAATTTTTATTTTTATTTTGCAATACAATTCAATTCTACATATCAGCCACGAATTCCCTTGTTCTCCCCCCTCACCCCCCTCACCTCTCCCCCCAGTTCACCCCCCATTCCCACCTCCTCCAGGGCAAAAACTCCCCCATGGACTGAGATCAACCTGGTAGACTCAGTCCAGGTAGGTCCAGTCCCCTCCTCCCAGGCTGAGCCAAGCAATCCTGCATAGGCCCTAGGTTTCAAACAGCCAACTCATGCAATGTGCACAGGACCCGGTCCCCTGCCTGGATGCCCCCCAAACAGATCAAGCCAATCAACTGTCTCACCCATTCAGAGGGCCTGATCCATCTGGTGACCCCTCAGCCATTGATTCATTGTTCATGTGTTTCCATTTGTTTGGCTATTTGTCTATGCTTTATCCAACCTTGGTCTCAACAATTCTCGCTCATATAAACCCTCCTCATTCTCGCTAATTGGACTCCCAGATCTCTGCATCCAGATCCCTCAGTAGTTGGATGGACTTTCTAGCACGACAATTAGGGTGTTTGGCCATCCCATCACTTGAGTAGGTCAGTTAGGGCTGTATCTCGACCATTACCAGCAGTCTGTTGTGGGGGTATCTTTGTGGATTTCTGTGGGCCTCTCTAGCACTTTGCTTCTTCCTATTCTCATGTGGTCTTCATTTACCATGGTCTCCTATTCCTTGTTCTCCCTCTGTGATCTTGATCCAGCTGGGATCTCCCGCTCCCCCAAGCTCTCTTTCCCTCGACCCTCGCCCTTCATTACCCCCACTCATGTCCAGGCTGTTCATGTGGATCTCTTCCATTTCTCCATCATTGGGCAATCCCCGTGTCTTTCTTGGGGTCCTGTTTTCCAGGTAGCCTCCCTGGTGATGTGAGTAGCAGTCCAGTCATCCTTGTTCCACATCTAGTATCCTCCTATGAGTGAGTACATACCATGTTTGTCTTTCTGAGTCTGGGTTACCTCACTCAGGATGATTTTTTCCAGATCCATCCATTTGTCTGCAAACCTCATGATGTTATTGTTTTTCTCTGCTTAGTAGTATTCCATTGTGTATATGTACCACATTTTGTTTATCCATTCTTTTGTTGAAGGGCATCTAGGTTGTTTCCATGTTCTGGCTATTACAAACAATGCTGATATGAACATAGCTGAACAAGTGCCCTTGTGGTGTGGTTGAGCATTCCTTGGGTATATGCCCAAGAGTGGTATAGCTGGATCTTGGGGGAGATGGATTTCCATCAAACTTCTTTTTGCTCCCTCCTTCAATAAAATGTCTGCACTGCAAAATGTAAAATAAGTACCACAACTTACTAAAATTAGTTTACATATTTGTGCATATACAAATCTATAAATAACCCACAGTGTGTACAGAATGTGGTAATTATTTGTAACGATTTTTAACATTGACCTTTTGGAGTTGAAAAGCCTATCAATGCTATTGTACAGTATAAATGTGTTCTTTGTATTATAACATCTAATATTTGTCTGTATATTTTCTGATAATATGGGAATTTGAGAGCGTTTCCCATAAGTGTTGGCATGACAATTTGTGATTTCTTTGTGGTAACTTTTTTTTTGGTTCTATCCTTTCATTTGTTTAGTTTTTTGTGGCATTTAAGTTTTCTAATCTTTGTACATTTTAATTCCCTTTCTTTCTTAGAAGACATTGTTTTCACAGCAGACATCCTTTCCTTTTAAATGAACTTTATCTGACCATGGCACACCATATTTTCTTAGTCTAAAAATAACTGAGTTGTGTGGATTGATCAGTTGGCCTGGGGCAAACAATGTAAGTTCTGTGCCATTAGAGTTATTGTATAATTGTGTAATAGTGCTTTAAAGTGATGCTTTTTTCTGACACAACTAATGTTGCGTGTGTGTAATATAATAAATCATTAGAAGGCTGTTAGAAAGTGTATGCCTTCAGAGAATTTGCAGAGGAAGGTTGTCTATCTGAGTCGACTATCACCCTGGCCATGAGTAGTCAGTTAGGTTATTATATGGGGCAAAGTTTGTCTTCCTGTCTGTGACATATACCTGCATTACTGCAACAAAGTGAAAAGTTCTGACATCTCTTAGGGTGCGAAAGAGGTAATACCCTATGAAAGAGTAAATGTTGGTAAATTATGACATTTGAAGGAGCTGGTAAAATCCTTGTTTACCTTGAAATTTTATAACCCTGTTTGCTGGAACTTTGACTTTAATAAAGTTGGAAGATTGTAAGTAGAAATAATAGCTCTATTAATGGCTTAAGGGACTATTTTTCACATCCTAATAGTGTAAAAATGGGTAAAATGACCTTACTTTTAAGAGCAAAAATGATAGAATACAATTTCATTGAATTCTAAGGTTTTTATATACAGGAGTCTCCTCAGCATTGTTCTTGTTTGATGTAAGTGTGGATTACAGTAGAATAGCAGTGTTACTGGTATGTGTATGTTTTTAAACACACTGTAACCCATCTAGAATTTTTTTCCGTTCTGTTCTTTCTTTACTGACATTTATATTTTTATTTGATCTCATGAGACAGATCATAAACTCCTGTGTTAGTCACACTTTTAAATGGCTCAGATTAGTGCATGTGTTGGTACATGACATTGGTGGCTAGCTCCTCCCTCTTGGTCGTCTGTAAGCCTAGCGTCATGGCTGAGTATCAGAAGAAAAACTCTGGTATCTCTTCATAGTATAAGTGTGTTAATTTTTTTAAAATATCTCTCTAAATACACTATGGTGCATTTCAAATATTTTTAAATACTTACATTAAGTTTAAATATATATGTATATGTATGAGTTTGTTTATGCATATTTACATATGTATGAATGTATGTATACGTATACTTTCTTGACATAATTTATAATTTCATACATGAGTATTGTGTTTAGATTATTTCATATTTCTTTCTGCTTCCTCTGTTAATGAGATCTGCTCTAGTAGATATCAAAATAAATACCATTTCTTATTAAATTATTTTATCATATATATATAAATGTATACATAATTAACCCACACTGTGTACCGAATGTGGTGATTATATGTAGTCATTTTTAGCATTGACAATTTGGAATTGAAAGGCCTATCATTGTTATTGCCCAATAGAATTTCATCCTTTGTGTGTTGGTATGCATTATTTGTCTGGTGATTTTCTGCTGTATGTGGGAAATTTAGTTAGTTGCATATCTATGTTGGCATGCCTGTAGCAGTACTTTCTTTGCTCTCCAGATCCGAAATTATGTCACAGAGATATCTTATTAATTTTGAAAGCCAACTAGCTTGTATGAATTAAATAAACCCATTTCTAATAATCTACATTCTGCCATGTGGCAGCTCTTTACCTCTCTTCCATTCTGCACATTGGATTACCTCCACATCTTGCTGGGAAATTTACTGCCTCTTAGCTTCTTTACCCTAGTTCCTATTTCTGCCTGGATGTCTCACTTATTCCTTCCTGCCTTGGTTTTGAATGTTCAGCTCCTTATTAAACCAATCATAATGTGCAGTTCTTTGTACTATACAAAATATTATATCAAACTTTCCACTTTTTTCTCTAATAAAATTTAAATGTTTTAAATCTAACATAGTAAAACTAAATAATGAGAACAATTATCCAGGAAGCATTACAAACACAGTATCTAGTTGTTCTGTATTTGACAACTATAGAGAATGTAATCTAATACAAATCCTACCTTGGTGAATCTAAAGTTATGTTCCTAAATCATTTTCTATAATAGCTTATATTACCAACCTAGAAATCTCTTTTTAGACCTTAAAACATTTTCTTACTTAAACATCTTAACATTTTTATACGTCTCTCATCTTCAAACTGTATAGAGACCCAAGATGGTTAGAATATTACCTCAGTAAATGGGAAAGGCAGAACAAGCAATTTCCACAACTACAGAAATAAGAGTCAGCTGACTGCTTGGACAGTTACCCAAGTTTCCTCTGAAACATTAAAGAATCTGTCTTTAGCTTACAGGCCAAGAATATCTGACTGACTTTCCTGTGAGGCAGAAATTTTGTAAGACTGCAATGCTTCATCTTGACAAAGTTCAGCAGTAGAGTTGCCTTGTGACCATTGTGTCTAATTTGGACAGCATACTGTCCACAGTTGTGGCAAAAGTAGTTTCTTTCCCAGTGGCTACCTTTGTCACATTGAAAGAAACCTTGATTTGGTGGTTCATTGATGCCCATCAGCTTCTCTGTTGTCGATTGGTACTTCCATGAACAGGCATCTCTCACTGTCCTGAAAAACCTTCTTTTATTAAAATATCTTAAATGTTGTATTCTGTAGATCTCTCATGTATTTATAGACGAACTATCTATGTAAAAATACATCTCTGTTTAACCTTGAAAACATACCTTACATGAGTACAAGTTTGAGTGTAAGAGGTGGCTAACTAGTAACCTACATTTTAGTTTTCCTGAGCAGTTTATAATAGTACCTTTCAAGGTCTAGAACATATGTTACATTTCTAAATGTGCTGCCTAGTTTCAATATTTTAAAAGAGGGCAGAAACATATATACAATATGTTGTAAGAAAAATAACCTTAAGTTCTTATTATGAAACAAAAATCCATTCCAATATAAAATATTTGAGAGAAATACATCCTTATTAGTTTAAAGGTAGACTTAATAATCTAAACTTTTATCTTATCATTCATATGTGCTCCCCCCACTATCTTCAGAAAGAGATTCCTAAATCTATCTTCTTTTCCTTAGGTTATTCCCTGACCATGAACAATAAACACTTGCAAACAACACCAAACCAACAAAAAATATCCATATTTCCAATAGTGACCAAAAGCTACCCATATTACCTGTCAGGTATGTGGGCATCCTGTTTTTAAAATTAGATTCTGCTTGTATGGTGACTGCATGTTTAGGGGGCCCTGATCAAACTGGGGTAATGATCAGGTCATGAGAGAGCTACTATATCATTTGTTGTCCAGTCTCTGTGTGAGAGGAAAGTGCAGGACTGAACTGAAGTCTTGGCTAGAGTATTCTGAGAAGCTGGGACATTTCAGCTAGCAGCTTTGTAGCTATCTTGAATGTAGATTTTTTGGGGAGATGCAACAGGCATTCTGTTGAAGCTGGATCATCTGGGATACTTGTCTTGCATGAATTTGTATCTTGCTTTCTTTTTTTTTCTCAAAACAAAGTTCCCATTCAGCACAAGTAGGTGTTTAGTCAGATCAAACTATTTGGGTTCGTGTTTATTTACGTGAACATACATAAATGGTTAAGGAGTATCATATAATAGTTTCTTTTCACAATGAACACGTTAGTCCTTTCATTCATTCAACATTTAGTTTATATTCCCTCACCATGTCATATTTTTTTCAAAAGTCAAATTGTCCTACAACTTGCTAGCCTTTAGTCTTCATCCTTTAGGCCCACATTCTCTAGTACTGTACAATGACCTATATCCTTTATCTTCCATCTGCGACATTTATGTATCATGTCTCAGGGTGTTTACAATTATATTCACTAAGAATGAAAATATTAAAATATTTTTATTTGTTGTAGAGCAAGATATCTCATTTGGAAATGTATTTATTTTTTGCAATTTGCTGATTATTTAAGACAATTCTCTGCCAATTTTGCAGTGATATTTTTCATATTCTGTAAAATGATGCTATACATTTATGTGATATAAAACTATGTTGTTTTTGTTGATTTTTTTGGGGGGGGGCTCTTTCAGAATTCTTGTCAACCTGCTCCCAAATGAATCACACATGAAGCTTTTTTCTTTTTTTTTTTTTTTTTGGTTTTTCGAGACAGGGTTTCTCTGTGTAGCTTTGTGCCTTTCCTGGAACTCACTTGGTAGCCCAGGCTGGCCTCGAACTCACAGAGATCCGCCTGGCTCTGCCTCCCAAGTGCTGGGATTAAAGGCGTGTGCCACCACCGCCCGGCAAAGCTTTTTTCTTAATTACAGATACCTGGCCTTAGCTTAGCTCTTTTTTCTAGCCAGCTTTCCTTAACTTATCATGTCTAACTTTTGCCTCTAGGTATTTCCAATTCTCTTAATTCTATAAATCTTATTGTTACTCTATGACTTGCTTTGTAGCTGGGTGGCTGGCCCATGATGTCTTACTACTTCTTGGCTCCTAGATCTTATATCCCCTCTCTCCAGTTTTTTCCTTCTATATATATTCTGCCTGCCAGCCCAGGCTATCCTTTCTTCTGCCTTGTTATTGGCCAGGTCTTTATTTCACCATCAGGTATTTTACACATGCACAGTAATACAGCTTCACAGAATTAAACAAATGTAACATAAATAAAAGTAACAAACTTTAAGACAACATTCCATAACACTATGTTGTTCCATTGATTGTGTTGACATTTTGCATGTTATGTTTTTTTTTCTTTTGCTTCTTGTTGTTGATGATGTTCTGCATACACCCCCAACACAGAGTCTTCTAACAGTGTAAGTCATCTGCATCTCAGTGACCTACACCTGGTGAGTTCCTTACAGAACCCTTTGGTGTGAGGTATTGGGTTCCTTGCCACCATCCTCGAGATAATAAACAAACACATTCACTAAGGACTTCACCTCTCTCTTCATTCATTTTAATTTATTTCTTGTAGTTTATTTTTTGAGATGAGAATCACTATGTTACCATATGTCTATAGTTGTGTACACCGTGGAGATTTTTTGCACATGTGTGAACATGGGTCTTTTGGATATAAGTCCATGTCAACTGATCCCATATTGGTCTCCATAATAATTTTTTGACATCAAATTATTGATTGAAATACAGTTAATTATTTTGTGTAGATTAGCAGTACCTTTACCCTGGTGTATATAATCTTGTAAACTAAACGAGATGTTAGAACACAGTTTTGCTCAAATCCTGATCATTAATTTTTCATACAGATTCAATTTATGGTCTTATATATTAATTATATGCTTATGGATACATAAATTATTGTACCTCTTCCTTGACAAATTTTATGTTTAAATTTTACTTGGAATTATTTGGGTAATATTATTTTATATTTATGCCTACACTAAAAAAATCTGTAATTATCCCTTGAATATTTCATTTATTAAGTAGTGAATTCATCCTGAATTCTTTGACATAGAAACCAAAGAACAAACAAATGAATGTGGAAATGAAATCTCTCCAGGTGAATGCTTAACTTTCGAACACAGGATTAACTATGATCTGCATCTGCCTTAATATACAGGTTATGATTGAGATTATAGAATTCACATTTGAAAGCATATCAACATGTCATATTGCTTTTTCCATTAAAGAGATTATAGGATTACTATATCTTGTTTTTATACTTTTATTCAATCTACTAAAATGATGAAACTAGAGGAAACAAGATTAGCATATGTTATGATTTCACTAGTAGGTTTGGAAGATTGCCTTCTAAATTCCATGATGTTTCTTTGTATATTAGTCAGGGTCCCCTAAAATCTAGAGTCTAGGAAAACAGAACATATAGTATGTATATCATAAAAAGTCAACATCTACCATCTTCACCAAATGTTTTTTGTTTCACATATGTTAGGGCAGAAGTCTTCCATAAGTTTATATCTTCTGCCCCATGTCAATAAATCATGAAAACCACATCCAAATTACTCACTTGAATTTAAGCTCACATTTATTTACCACTCATTTAATTTTAAACACAGTAAGTCAAATTAGTGCTCCTCAAATTCACAAAAGTGTTTGGTCTTTCATTGGGACACTGGCATTGTAAAACCTGTACTCCAAAGAATGCTAACTCTGATTTCTCCCCATGCATTCACTGGAATATTACTAAACATGTAATATTGGTTCCATATAACCACTCCTTACTTGATAGAAATTTTAACTTTATTTTGTGCTGTTCCTATGACCTTTTTCTGTGATTTCATTGTGCAATAGGAACACCAAGTACAGAAGAAAGTATTTTTTAGCACATATACGCATTTTCCTGCACTTGTATCATCCTCATGTTCCAATTTTTTAACAGGAACAACATATGGCATGTGAGAGCAATTCAAAGATAAGGAAAGATGTCAAGTAGTTGCTGACATTAGGGGCTAACTGTGTGATCTCTAAAAAAAATCCCTTATGTTATATTAGGCTTATTTGTTTCTAATAAGCAAAGCCTAGTAGAAGGCTCCATCAGCAAACTGGCTACTTGGAAATATGACTACCCAGGTTCTAATTCCAGAATACATATATGAAAAATCAGGCATACAGGCATCACCATCCAATCACAGGACACAAGGCATATGTAGTGTGTGAGTAATCTCATGAGTTTTACTGGCCAGCTTGGTTAACACATTTGGCAAATTCTGGACTGTGTGAAACACTATGTCAATCTGACATTGCTAATACACCTGTGCATGCAACTAATATTTGATGGATCTATTAGAACCCTTGTATCAACTGAATTTGTATACATTATTGTTTCACTATTAAGCAAACCAATGTTCTACTACATAGTGAGGAAGGATCATTAAACAAATCTTGTCAGAGTAGCCTATAATATTTAGTGAGCTGATGAAGAGCGAAAGTCAGAATTTCACATGTTTGCTAGCCCTCAGTGTCTGTTCATATTCTAATTGATGGCCATACAGAAAAGACAACAAAGGGGCTTTCCCTAACCTCAGATGTCATGCAAAAGAGAGTAACTGTGTGAACTAAATACAGAGTAGTGATGATGATTAAACAGTTCTACTAGGGAAAATGCAGTGGATTTTTGATTTTTTTTCAAAATACCTAAATTTGTATGTGACTATTGAGCAAAGTATTTTGTAAGTGTTTATGGAACTTTGAATCCAAAATAAATGCCATATGCAAGCAAACATATGTGGAGACACACATAAATGCATAAATACAAAGCAGAAACTGTAAAAAGTATACAAGTGTTATGAATAATACACTATAATACAAAAAACTCAAAATATTACAAAGTCATTAGAACACAGTAAGATACCATATCCAAACTGCCAATGTTCAGGCCATAGCTAAATGTACAATTACTATTTACAAGAGTAGCATCTTATTTCAGTCATTCTTGTATATATATATTGGAGTGGTGTAATTCAAGAATCTATCATTGCAGTAGATGAAATGACATGACATATCAGAAACTGTCACCAGAAAGCTGCAATTCACAGAACAGAATCACCATCAGCCAGCAGCAGGCAGAAAGGGAGGGTTTCCTGTATGTAGCCAAAAATTTGGCCCAAGCAACGCATACATGATTACTTCCTAAATGGCATGGACTGTTTTTTGTTTTGTTTTGATTTGTTTTTGTCTTTGTTTGTGTTTCTAAATGGATAAATAGCCCAGAGTAAATTGCATACTTTTCTCTCATGCTCTCACAGACTTTCAATTTTGATGCTTCAGTGGCAGCACACATACAATTAGGTGGGAGGGAAAAATGAATCAGCATTTCTGATGGAGATCTCCAAGGTTACCACAGGATTTGCCTCCTTTCCTGGAACTGAGATGATTGTCCTTATTGGTTCTTATTCCGGGCTAAATTTGAATGTACACAGTCCTTCAGTCAGAGGCAAGGCGTGCTAATAAAAGTGTCCCTGGGGCAGCTTCTTACCTATCAGACTCTGGCTATACTTCAGGACACAGTTGATTCTGGGTATAACTAAAGAATGACTCTATATTGGGCCAGAAAAGTCAGACTACTCCTAATATCTACAGGAGACAGAGCCCATTCATTTAGCAAACTCAGGATTTTTGAATTTTCGGGACCACAGCTCTGAGTCCACTGCTCCTGTCACCTGTGAAGCAAGTGGGATCCTGCTTCTCTTTAAAGATGTGACATCCCAGTCTCAGTCTAAAATGCTGCACTATAAGCAAGGGAGATAATCCAATTCAGGCTTTACAAACTGGCACAGAAAAAGAGAGTCCTGTTTTTTTTTTCCTATCCCAGCAAGATCCATTCTGGGAATAGCTATGGTATTGTCACTTTTATACAGTTACTGAGAGTCACTGAAAGAATCAAGCTGTAACTGTTTCTGACACTAGACTTTCTCTCACTAGAGCCTCTGGGTGGACAATAAAGAATTTAATTGAAATGAAATTTACTTGTCAAAATACTTTTGCCATTTAGGGTCTCAGAGGTACAACTTTCAAATGTTGGTGAGCATTGTCAGTTCCTTTTGACACAGAAAATTTGGCCCTTTTTTTTTCCTGTTGAGCTCATTCCTCTCTATGATATCTGATAAGGCATGAACTTTGTTGAAAATCAATTATTTATTTCTAATGACAGTGAGGTATTACATGATTCCCTTGAGAGTAAGTAAGAGACCAGATTTCTTCTTGTTTCTGGTATTTTCATAGGTTTTATACCTGTGAACGGCCCATCTTGTGTCTGATAACTCACATTCTGAGTTTCTATGACGGATAGGAAAGATGAGACTAGAAAACTTTGTCATTATGGAATGTTCCCACAGCTCCAAATAGTTTAGAATCTTTCTGGTCTTTTTCAACACAGATACATGAGGCTTTAGATTAGCCATATGAAAAAGGCATTAAACATCAGAACATTATAATCCAAATCTCTAAGTGTCTATAGAAAGAGAACCCTACATATCATTGTTTTAATTCCCAATTAATATGAAAAGAAACATCTCATATGAGTGTCTAGAGATAACAGATCTATCAGTTTATCACTATGTCTTCAGGACTTACTTTATTTCATTTTGACTCCAGTAGAATTAGATAAATTGTTTTTATACTTCTCTGACAATTCTAGTCTCAGGTACTTTGTCCTTTATTGAATGTTGGGCATTTATTCACCTCATGGAATAAATTGCAATCCTTGTATGTTATTGATTAATCCTACTTTAAAGGCCTCCTTGGCAAAAGTAGAAAAAAATAGAGGAATACTCTACAAGAGCTGTTTTTGGCATGTATCTTATGAGTATGATACATTTTGTTCTTGAGGGAGTTATATGCAGAGTAGTTTCCATTCACCTCAGAAGTAGTCATACACAGTGAAGCTTCAAAGAGGTACCATGTGGTTATCTGTTCTGTCATAACAGAAGTATGTAGGATCTTCAGTAATAGCTTATATCCATCATTTTAGGAGGTGTAATCCTGGTTTGGAAATGGTTTATGAATCTATGGGAGCTAACCCGGACAGAAAGTTAACCAAATAACTCCTTATTGACACCTGAGAGAAAACTCTGATTCCCCTTCATGGTGAAAAATGTGCATATTTCACAATATCTCCCCAATATGTTTTGAATCATATAATTACTTTCATATATGTACAAAAGTTTTTCTACATGTATGCAGATTTCCTTGCTTCTGACACATATTTAGAGGTATATATGTATGTATAAAAATACATATGCATACATGTGTATGCATCTTTGATGTAGATGAGCATTTCTCACATGTCTACTGTATTTATATAGTTCCACTCTTCTTTATTTTTCCTCCTGCAGCACCATGTCCTCTCCAGGATATTCCAAAAGAAATACTACTTCTTAGAGAATTAATTTTTTCACACATACACAAATATAGTCAGAATTGAATGATGCATGGTAGAGAATGTGGTGATAATTAATGAATATTTTTATTTTTTGACCTTTGGAATTGATGGGCCTCACAATGTCATTGTTAAATAACCTGTGTCTATCTATCTTAGCATCCATCTTTTCTCCTTAGATTTTCTGCTTAGTGTGTCAAGCCTAGAGAATTTCCACTACACACTGGCATGCAGATAAGTTTTCATGCTGCTACCCTTGTGTGGTTGTTTCTTTACTTTGGATTATATTTTTGGTTGGTGTTCATATTCTCTAAACATTGGGCTTTGAAATTTGGCATCCTTCTTAGAAGACAATTTTTCCACAGGAGGAATCCTGTTCCTTAGGATGTTGAATTGTATCTTAAACATCGAGTACCATAGTTTCTTTGCCCAGAGAGTATGTTGAGTTGTGTGGATTTATCTGGTGGCTATACACATGACATTGTAAGTACATAGCAGTTTATGCAGGTTTGGAATATTGTACTAATGCTGTAAAATGATGTCTTTTTGGAGAGTTAAAACTACAGTTGCCTATGGGTATAAGGATACATAGAAAACTCTTCGAAATGACATGCCTTCAGAGAAGTTGCCAAATTCTTAGCCTTTATGTATCAGACCAGATTACTAATTGGGAATTATTTTTCCTCATTTAAATGATATATGTTATTTAATAAAAACATTAAATATTCATTCATGTCTGAGGGGAACAAGGATATAATGCCCTAAGATATTCTAAGACCTGATAAGCTTTATATTTGAATGTGGTGGTACAATTAAGTCTGATTTGATGTTTTCTGTTGGGTTTGATGTAATTTTGATATGAACAGAACATCATCATGATGATGAGTAAATTAATAACTATATTAATGGTTCAGGGGACTGTTTCTGAGAACATAACAATGTAAAAATTACTTTAAAAAAAAAAAACAAAAAAAACCCAAAAAACAAACAAAAAAAAAAACAACCCAGATTTACATCTGACAAGAGGCAAGATGGCGACAGGTGGCAGAGCCGCGGAGGATCTGCAGCGGGGCCTTCTGCAGATGCCGCTCCCCGCGCAGCCTATGGCCCAGGCTGAGGAAGCCCAGGGCACAGGAGAGAAGATGGGCTGGGCGCAGGTAGTAAAGAACCTGGCAGAGAAGAAGCACGACTTTCGCGAGCAGTGGCGGGGAGAAGAAAGGGGCAGAGGTGCAGGCGGCAGGCTGGGCAGCCCCGCGGGCCTGGCCGCTCCGAACCCCGGCAACTTCCCACCTGCCGGCCGCGGGGACCCAAGGGGCTGCGGGAGAGACCCTGCGGGCTACGCGGCAGAAGTTTGCAGGATGAAGGGAGCTGGAGACGCGAATCAGAGGAAGATGGCCGAGGTGGCGGTGGTGGCGGCGGTCATGGCGTCCCCTGCCAGGCCTGGTGCGACCAAAGACGCCACTGCGGAGAGACTGCTGCAGGATGAGCCTCCAGCTGCCTGTCCTGGTAAGGGCCGCTTCCTTGTGCGCATCTGTTTCCAGGGAGAAGAGAGTGCCTGTCCGACCCGGGATTTCGTGGTGGGCGCTCTCATCATGCGCTCCATCGGCATGGACCCCGGGGACATCTATGCTGTCATCCAGATCCCTGGCAGCCGCGAGTTCCACGTGAGCTTCAGATCTGAAGACAAGCTTGCCCTGTTTCTCCGCATCTATGAGGAAAAGCGGGAGCTGGACGACTGCTGGGAGAACTTTGTGGTGTTGGGGCAGAGCAAGTCCGGCTTGAAGACCCTCTTCATCCTGTTCCGGAATGAGACTGTGGATGTGGGGGATATCGTGACCTGGCTCAAGCGCCACTGTGATGTGCTGGCCTTGCCAATGAAAGTGACTGACAGGTTTGGGATCTGGACTGGGGAGTACAAGTGCGAGATCGAGCTGCGCCAGGGGGAGGGCGGACTGAGGCACCTGCCTGGCTCCTTCTTCTTGGGAACAGAGAGGGGCTACAGTTGGTACAAGGGGCAGCCCAAGACCTGCTTCAAATGTGGTTCCCGAACCCACATGAGCAGCACCTGCACGCAGGACAGGTGTTACAGGTGTGGGGAGGAGGGGCACAAGAGCCCTTACTGCAGGAAGGTCATCATGTGCAACCTCTGTGGCAAGGGAGGACACATGTTTGCCCAGTGTCCCAAAGCAGCTCACAATTCCATGCGCTTCTGCCTGCCAGGTTGAACACACAGCCAGCTTACCCTTAAGTGCCAAACCATTTTTTTTTTTCTTTAAGACCATTTTTCTGTTTTTTGGAAGGAGATATTTCTAAAACATAACAGAGACATTCTCTCTATGCCTTTTTAAAACCGCGAGTGCTCCCTTTCAGCCTGTTTAAAAAGGACTATTCAGAACTGTAGTGTGGAGATATGTTGCCTGCCCCCCGCCCCACAAACACACCTTTTTTTCTTCCGTTTTACATTAGTTTTGGTACTTTCGTCAACACCCTGTCTGCCTCTGTAATATTTACTAACTCCCTCCTCATCTACGTCTCAATACAATATTTTTGCCCTTCTGGCTGCCTTGCTCACTTTGATGCCTCAGCCCTGGGTACAGGGCTCAATGCAGGATAGGCATTCAACAAAGTGTTTATTGAATCGAAAATGTCGTCGACTAGCTCTGTCTAGAGTGCCTACCTTGTGCAGCTCTACGCTGGGATCTTTTCATTTGCTGCTTCTATGTGATATGAAAATTTGTGAAAGCCGTGTTGCTGGAAGTGTGTAATCCGAATAAGCTCTGAAAGGTGGCCAAGGGCCTCTCATAGCATTTAAACCTATCTCCTTTGTGACAGTTCCTTGTGGCTCAGAAGCCATATTTCTGTAGGAGTGTGGAGCCTATGAAGTTCTTCTGGGAAACACCCAAGAGGTCGTTTTTGTTGGATTTTATTTGGGGGAGCTTGCTTTTGTTTTGTGTATTGATTTGAGACAGGGTCTCACTGTGTAGCCCTGACTGGTTTGGTACTGGCAGCATTCCTGGACCAGGCTGGTTTCAAACTTACAGTGATCCTCTCAATTCTGCTTCCCTGAAGGATGTTTTAAATTAACCCCTTGGTTTTCCAGCAGATGAAATGAAGTGCCAAAGTTAAGTGCCTGGGCTAAAGTACACAGAAGTGTGGTACCTCAGACTGTCCACAGTAGAGTCCACTGCACACATGCCTGGTGCTCATCCCACTACCTCTCATACTTCACAACAGTCTCCTTGACAATGGTGGGCCAAGGAAGTCTCTCTCCAGGGGTATGGTCCCTGTATGAAGCTGAGACAAAGTCCCCTGAAAGAGCAGAAAGAGAAGCTTTTCTTCCTACTTCATAGTAAGGGACCTAGGGAAAGGACCAGTGAACACACTGCAGGCTGCATGCATGCATCAGTCCTTGGAGTGAGTACCACGTCTTAAATGTTCCACTGTCAATGTCAGCAGTGAGAAATGGTTCCCCTCAGAAAAGAACCTTGCCAGATTTTACATTTACACCTCTGCCTCATCTACTAGGAGCACCAGGGAAGCTAGAGACAGAGAGCTCATCTGAAACCTTGGACCTCTGATGCTCAGGAGAAAGGTGGTTTTAACCCAGAAGCATGAGTGAGCTGTAAACTGGAAAATGTTCTTGGGGAAACAGGCCAAGAGAGAGGCCTGGGTCAACTAACTGTTATCAAGTAAAATGAAAGACAGTAAGCTGCTTTTTTTCAGTTTTTGTCTTCTCTTACAGTTTTGCTGTTTTCTTGTGGCATAAAATGTAAAACAGATGTTCAGATTTGTTCTCAATAAATATTTATCTTTTTTGCCCGTGAAAAATGTTGAGTTGTGTGGATTTATCAGGTGGTAAATACATAGCAGTATCTGCAGGTATGGAATTTTGTAAAAGTGCTGTAAAATTATGTCATTTTTGGAGACTTAACAACTGAAGTTGCCTGTGGATATAAGGATAGATATAGAGAAAACTGTTTGAAATGACATGCTTTCAGAGATGTTTTCAAAGGAGAACTGCCTCTGGGTTCACTATTTCTGAGCCTAATATATCAGGATAGGTTAACACATAGGGAATTATTTTTCCTCATTTAAATGATATATGTTTCATTATTCAAAATAAGTTGAAATATTCAGTCATGCCTGTGTGAAGCAAGGATATAAGACCCTAGGATCCGGTAAGTCCTGACAAGTTTTTACGTGAATGTGGTAGTACAATCATCAATCTGCCATGATTAATTTTTCCTTGTGTTAGTTGTGATTTCTATATGAACAGCGCATCATGATGATGAGTAAAATAATAGCTATATTAATGGTTCAGGGGACTGACTGTAAGAACAAAACAGAGTAAAATTAGTTTAAAAAAAAACAGATTTTTTGGGGGGGCTGGGAATTTAGCTCAGTGGTAGAGCACTTGCCTAGCAAGCCCAAGGCCCTGAGTTCGGTCCTCAGCTCTAAAAAAAAAAAAAAAAAAAAAAACTGATTTTGAAGAAGAATGATGATAGATTGTAATTTAATGGAATTTTTGAAGCTTTATTTAGAAAAGACTCCTCAGAATTGATGAAAAGGATTTTGAACATTTTCAAAGTATCTACATTTGTATATGAATATTGAATAAAGTATTTTGTGAGAATTCATGGAACTATGAATCCAAATGAATGCTACATGCATGAGAAATATGGGAAACAAAACATAAATGCACATATACAAAAGAGAATTTTTTAAAAAGTATATAAGAATTATGAATATTATGCTGTAATACAAAAACCTCAAAATATTACACAATCATTAGGAAATAGTAAGTTAACATATCCACATATCCAAACTGCCTATGTTCAGAGTATGACTAATGTACCATTACTATTTACAAAGTAGCATCTTATTTCAGTCATTATTGTGCATATATACATATAATATATATTATATAATTTTATATATATATATATATATATATATATATATATGTATGTCAGAAAAATATTTACTGGAGTGGTAAAAATTAAGAACCTATCATTGCAGTAGAGGAAATGACATGACATATCGGAAACTGTCAGCAGCAAGCTGCAATCCTCAGCACAGAATCACAATCAGCCAACAGCAAGCAGAAAGGGAGGGTTGCATGTATGTAGACAGGAATTTGGCTCAAGCAACTGATACATGATTACCTACCATTTGGCATGGTCTGTTTTTTTTTTTTTTTGTCTTTTTTTTTTGAAAATTGGAGTCACAGCCCAGAGTAAATTGCCCTTTTATTTCTTGTACACATTCAATTTTACTGCTTCTGTGGCAGCACATGTACATTTAGGTGGAAGGGAGAAATGAAACAGCATCTCTGATGGAGATCTCCAGGATTACCATAGGATTTGCCTGCTTTGGTGAAACTAAAGTCTTTGTCCTTATTGGTTCTTATTCTGGGCTCAATTTGAGTGCACACAGTCCTTCAATCAGAGGCAAGGAGTGTAAATAAAAGTGTCCAAGGTGGGGCTTCTTAACAGTCAGGGTCTGGCAATACTCCAGGACATAGTTGGTCCTGGGTGTAATCAAAGCCCGACTCTATATTGGCCCAGAAAAGGCTGACTGCTCCTGATATCTACAGGAGACAGAGCCCATGCAGTTTAGCAGAGTCAGGATTGTTTGATTTCTAGGAGCACAGCTCTGAGTCCCCTGCTCCTGTAACCTGTGCAGCAAGTGGGATCCTGCTTCTGAAGCTACAGCTTCTCTTTAAAGATGTGACGTCCCAGTCTCAGTCTAAATGTGTTGCATTATAAACAAGGAAGATAATCCAATTCAGGCTTTACTACCTGGGACAGAAAAAGAGAGTCCTGCTCTTTCCTATCCTAGGGAGATGCACTGTGAGAATAGCTATGCTATTGTCACTTTTATCCAGTTACCTAGAGTCGCTGAAATTATCAAGCAATAACTGTTCCAGACACTAGCCTTTCTGTAACTAGAGTCCTGGATGGACAAAAAGAATTTTACTTGAAATGAAATTTACTTCTTTTATTCCTTTTGCCATTTAGGGTCTCAGAGGTACAACTTTCTAATGTTAGTGGGTATTGTCAATTCCTTGTGACACATAGAAAACCTTGGACCTTTTTCTTTTTTTCCTGGTCAGCTCATTCCTCTCTATAAAATCAGATGAGGCATGAACTTTGTTGGAAATCAGTTATTTATTTGTAGTGACAGTAAGATATTACACAGTTCTCTTGAGAGTAATTAAGAGCTCTGATTTGTTTCTTCTTGTTTCTGGTGTTTTCATATGTTTAGAACTTTTGACCGCTAATCTTGTGTCTGATAACTCACATTCTGAATTTCTATGAGGGATAGGAAATTTGAGACTGGAAAAATTTGTCATTATTTGAATGATCCGACAGCTCCGAATCTTTCTGGAGTATTTTCAACACAGATACCTGAGGCTTAAGTTCAGCATCATGAAAAAGCCATTACACATCAAAACATAGTTACCCAATGCCTCTAAGTTTCTATAGAAAGAGACTCCTGCATGTCATTGTGTTAATTCCCTATTAATATGAAAAGAAATATCTGAGACGAGGGTCAAGTGATAACCAGACCTATCAGCTCATCATTATGTCTTCAGGACTAACTTCATTTCAACTTGACTTCAGTGGAATAAGGCAAATAATGGTTATAGTTCTCTGACAAATCTAGTCTCAAGTTCTTGCACCTTTTATGAGAGTAGGGCATTTATTCACCTTATGACATTAATTATAATCCTTGCAAGTAATTGATTATTTCTATTAAATATAGGCCACTATGGCAAAAGTAGAAAACATTAGAGGTCAATTCAACATGTGCTGTTTGATGTCATGTTGTTCATGAGCATGAGACATTTTGTTCTTGCTGGAGTTATATGCAGAGTAGTTCTTCCATTCCTATCCCATGTAGTCATACTCAGTGAAGCTTCTAATGAGATACCATGTGAATATCCATTCTATGATGACTTTAGTATGTAGGATCTTCAGTAATAGCTTATCACCATCATATTAGGAGTACTGGCCCTGGTTTGGAAATAGTTTGTGAATCACCAGTGAGGGACTATGGGAGCACCCTTGGCCAAGATGTTAACCAAGTAACTCCTTACAGACATCTGAGAAAAAACTCTGATTCCCCTTCATGGTCTAAGATGTGCATTTTTCAAAATATCTCCATGATAAAAGTTGAGCCATATCAATTACTTTCATATATGTATAAATGTTTTTGTATGTGTATGCAGATGTTTCTCCTTCTGACACACATTTAGATGCGTAAATGTATATGTATGTATAAAAATACTTATGTACAAAGGTGTTTGAACATTTATGTAGCTGAGCATTTCTCACATTTATACTGTATTTATATATTGCCACTCTTCTTTCTTTTTCCTCCTGACTTACCATGTCTGCTGCTGGAAATTCCAAAAGAAATACTACTTCTCTAGAATTTATTTATTTATTTATTTATTTATTTATTTATTTATTTATTTATTTATTTTGGTTTTTCGAGACAGGGTTTCTCTGTGTACCTTTGCGCCTTTCCTGGGACATACATACACAAATATAGTCAGAAATAAATGATGCATTGCACAGTATGTGGGGAGGATAAATGAATATTTTTACTTTTGTTCTTTTGGAATTGAAAGGCCTCACAATTTCATTTTGACAAACCTGCTTCTATCTTTCTTAACATCCATCCTTTTTCCATAACTTTTCTGGTAAGTGTGGCGAGTCCAGAGAATTTAGAATATGCTCTGGCATGACGATATGTGTTGTCCTGCTGCTACCCTTGTTTGGTTTTCTTTACTTTGGATTATATCTTTGGTTAGTGTTCATATTTTCTAAACATTGGTCTTTGAAATTCGATATCCTTCTTAGAAGACACTAAGAGGAATCCTATTCCTTAGGATCGTGACTTGTATCATAGCATTGAGTACAATAATTTCTGAGTCAAGGAAAAATGTTGATTTTTGTGGATTTATCAGTTAGCCATAGATATGACATTGCAAGTATGTAACAGTTTCTGCAGGTGTGGAATTTTGTAATAGTGCTGTAACACGATGTTGATTTTGGAAAGTTACAACTAAAGTTGATTGTGGCTATAAGGATAGATATATAGAAAACAGTTAAAAAAGACATGCCATCAGAGATGATGCCAAAGAAGGACTTCCTCTGAGTCCACTATTTCTTAGCCTTATATATCAGTCTAGGTTAATATATTGGAAATTATTTTTCCTCATTTAAATGATACACGTTTCTATTAATCAAAAAAAGATTGAAATATTCAGTCATGTCTGTGAGAAACAGGGATATAATACCTTAGGGGATGATAAGTCCTGGTAAGTTTTTTCTTTTTTTTTTTTTGTTTGTTTCGAGACAGGGTTTCTCAGTGTAGCTTTGCGCCTTTCCTGGAACTTGCTTCGGAGAACAGGGTGGTCTCAGACTCACAGAGATCCACCTGCCTATGCCTCCTGAGTGCTGGGATTAAAGACATGCGTCACCACCTCCCGGCCTGATAAGTTTTTTCATTTGAAGGTGGTGGTACAATCATCAATTCTGCCTTGATGTTTTCATTTTTGTTAGCTGTGATTTTGATTTGAACAACACATGATGATGACAAGTAAAATAATAGCTATATAATGGCTCAGGGGACAGTTTCTAAGAACATAACAATGTAAAAATTAGTTATTAAAACATGATTATCTAGAGGAACAATGACAGAATGTCATTTAATGGACTTTTGCGGTTTTATTTACAGGAGACTCCTCAGCATTGTTCACATTCACTATGTGTTGTGCAAAAAAAAAAAAAAGCAGAGATACTTGATATATTCTTAGGTTTTATTTTAGCATTCAGAAATCAAGTGATGAAACTGAGCAAGTGCAAGAACCAATTCATAGACATGGAAAGATGTCAAGTATTTGCTTATAATAGGGAACATCAATGTGATCTCTGTAAAATATCCCTTATAATTATGTTTTGCTTATTTGCTTCTAATAGCAATGCTGATTAGAAGGCTCCATCGCAAACTGGCTACTTGGAAATACGATTACCTGGGTTCTAATTCCAGAATACATATATGAAAAATCAGGCATACAGGCATCACCATCCAATCATAGGACACGAGGCATATGCAGTGTGAATAATCTCATGGAGTTTTCCTGGCCTGCTTGGTTAAAATGTTTGGCAAATTCTCTACTTTCGTGAAACACTATGTCAATCTGACAATGCTAATACTCCTGTGTTTGCAACAATAATTGATGGATCTTCTAACATCCTGTATCAGCTGAGTTTGTATACATAAATGTTTAATATAAGCAAACCGATGTTCTACTACATACAGAAGAAGGATCATTAAACAAATAATGTCAGATTGACCTATAATATTTAATGAGCTTATGAACAGTGCATGTAAGAATTTTGCATGTTTGTTAGCCCTGAGAGTCTGACCATGTTCTAATCTATGGCCCCACAGAAAAGACAAAGCAGGCACTTTCCCTAAACTCAGATGTCACACAAATGATAGTAAATGTATGAACTAAGGACAGAGTAGTGATGATGATTAAAGCAGAATTCTACTAGGGGAAAAGCAGTGGATTTTTTCTATTTTATCCTGAGTGAGGTAACCCAGACTCAGAAAGACAAATATGGTATGTACTCACTCATAGGAGGATACTAGATGTGGAACAAGGATGACTGGACTGCTACTCACATCACCAGGGAGGCATCCTGGAAAACAGGACCCCAAGAAAGACACAGGGATCTCCCAATGACTAAGAAATGGAAGACATCTACATGAACAGCCCGGACATAAGTGGGGGTAATGAAAGGCGAGGGTCGAGGGAAAGAGAGCTTGGGGGAGCGGGAGATCCCAGCTGGATCAAGAACAGAGAGGGAGAACAAGGAATAGGAGATCATGTAAATGAAAACCACATGAGAATAGGAAGAAGCTAAAGTGCTAGAATTTTTGAATTTTTTCAAAATATCTAAATTTGTATGTGACTGCTGAGTATAGTGTTTTGTAAATATTTTTGGAACTTTAGATCCATATGCATGCAGACATATGAGGAACCACACATAAAAGCATACATACAAAGGAGAAAATTTAAGAAGTGTCCAAAGGTTATTAATATTACATTATAATACAAAAACCTCAAAATATTACATAATCATTAGGACACAGTAAGATACCATATCCAAACTGCCTATAGCTATACTGTGAATAGCTAAATGTACCTTTACTATATACAAAAGTAGCATCTTATTTCGGTCATTATTGTACACGTGTGTGTGTGTATGTGTGTGTGTGTGTGGGGTGAAATATATTTATTAGTGTGATATAATTAAAGAATCTATCATTGCAGTAGAGAAAATGACATGCCATAACAGAAACTATCAGCAAAAGACTGCAATTGGAGGCACAGAATCAAAATCAGCAAGCAGCAGGCAGAAAGGGAGGGTTGCATTTATCTAGTCAGGAATTTGGCCCAAGCAATGCATACATGATTAACTCCTAGTTTTCATGGGCTGTTTTCCTATTTTGTTTAGTATATGTGTGTGTGTGTGTGTGTGTGTGTGTGTGTGTGTGTGTGTGTGTGTATATATATATATATATATATATATATATATATATATATATATATAAAATTTGTATCAGAGCCCAGATCAATTGCATTTTTTCCTCTGGCACACTTTCAATTTCGCTGCTTCAGTGGCAGCACACATACATTTAGGTGGGAGGGAGAAATGAAACAACATTTCTGATGGACATCTCCAAGGTTACCACAGGATTTGTCTCATTTTCTAGAACTGAGATCATTGTCCTTATTGGTTCTTATTCTGGGCTCATTTTGAATGCACACACTCCTTCAAATAGAGGCAAGGGAAGTGCTAATAAAAGTGTCAAAGGTGGGGCTTCTTACCAGTCAGGCTCGGGTTATACTCCAGGACACAGTTGGTCTAGGTATGACCAAAGCCTGACTCTATTGGCCCAGAAATGACAGACTGCTCCTGATATCTACAGGAGACAGAGCCCATTCAGTTTAGCAAAGTCAGGATTGTTTGATTGCCAGAATCTCAGCTCTGAGTCCCCTGAACCTGTCACATGTTCTTCGAGTCGTATCCTGCTACTGAAGCTACAGCTTCTCTTTAAAGATGTGACATCCAGTCTCAGTCTAAAAATGTTTCATTATAAGCAAGGAAGATAATCAATTCAGGTTTTACTACCTCACACAGATAGAGAGATTCTTGCTCTTTATTATGCTATGGAGATCCATTGTGGGAATAACTATGTTATTGTCACTTTTATCCAGTTACATAGAGTCACTGAAAGTATCAAGCAATAACTGTACCCGACACTAGCCTTTCTGTCACTAGAGTCTCTGGGTGGACCCTAAAGAAGAGCACATGAAATTTACTTGTTATAATCCTTTGGCCATTTAGGGACTCAGAGGTACACCTTTCGAATATTGGTTGGCATTGTCAATTCCTTTTGACATATAGGAACTCTTGGACATGATATTTGTTGCCTGGTCAGCCCATTCCTCTCTATGATGACAGGTAAGACATGAACTTTGTAGGAAATCAGTTACTTATTTTTAGTGACAGTCAGGTATTACATACTTCCCTTAAAAGTAATTAAGAGCCAAGATTTCTTTCTTCTTGTATCTGGTATTTTCATACATTTAGTAAATTTGAATGCCTCTTCTTGTGTCTGAAAACTCACATTCTGAATTTCTATGACAGAGAGGAAAGTTGAGATTGTAAAACATGGTCATTAAGGAATGATAACCCAGTTCTGAATCTTTCAGAATATTTTTGGTACCTTTTCAACACGGATACAGGAGACTATAGTTCAGCTACATGAAAAAAGCATTAAACATCATAACATTGTTAACCAAAGCCTCTAAGGGTTTATAGAAAGAGGCCCCTGCATATCATTGTGTTAATTCCCAATTAATATGAGACGAAATTTCTCTGATTAGTGTCAAGTAATAACCAGATCTATAGTTTATCGGTATGATTTCAGGACAAACTGTATTTTAATTTGACTCCAGTAGAATGAGAGAAATAATTTTTATACTTCTATGACAATTCTAGTCTAAGGTTCTTGGACTTTCATGAGTGTAGGTCATTTATTCACTTTACGGAATTAATTGTAATCCTTCCAAGTAATTGATTACTTCTATTACAAATAGGACACTGTGGCAAAAGTAGGAAAAAGTACAAGATTACTCCACATTTGCTCTTTTTTGGCATGTAGCTCATGAGCATGAGACATTTTGTTCTTGCTGGTGTTATATGCAGAGTAGTTTTTATTCCTATCACATGTAGTCATTCCCAGTGAAACTTCTAATGAGGTGTCATTGGATATCTGTTCTATGATGACTTAAGCATGTAGGATCTTCAGTAATACCTTATCATGATCATATTATTAGGTGTAACCCTGGTTTGGAAATGGTTTGTGAATGACCAGTGGGGTACTATGAGCACTCCCTTACCCAGAAGTTAACCAAATAACTCATTACTGACACCTGAGAAAAAACTTGGATTCCCCTTCATTATCAAAGATGTGCAGGTTTCACAATATCTCCATGATATGTGTTGAACCATATCAATTACTTTCAAATACGTATAAATGTTTTTGTATGTGTATGTCAATGTTCCTCCTTCTGACACATGTTTAGTGGTATAAACATATATATATGTATAAAAATACATATTCATACTGGTGTATGACCCTTTATGTAGTTGAACATTTCTCATATGTGTAATGTATTTATCTATTCCACTCTTCTTTCTTTCTCCTCATGCATTACCATGTCTGACCCTGGAAATTCCAAAAGAAATATTACTTCTTAGTGAATTTATTTTTTTCATACATACACAAATATAGTCAGAACTAAATGATGCATTGCACAGTATATGGTGAGGGTAAATGAAAATTTTTATTTTTAACCTTCTGGAATTGAAAGGCCTCACAATGTCATTTTGAAATACCTGCTTCTATCTAACTTAACATCCATCATTTCTCCCTAGCATTTCTGCTAGTTGTGGACAGTACAGAGACTTCCCAGTGTGTGCTGACACGACGATATGTATTGTCATGCTGCTACCATAGTCTGTTTTTTTCTTTACTTTGGATTATATGTTTGGATGGTGTTCATATTTTCTAAACATTGGTCTTTGTAATTTGATACCCTTCTTAGAATACACTCTTTGCACAGTAGGAATCCTGTTCTTTAGGATCATGAAATGTGTCTTAGATTTGAGTACCATATTTTTTTTGCCCAGGAAATATGTTGAGTTGTGTGGATTTATCAGGTGACCATAAACATGACATTGTAAATATATAGCAGTTTCTGCAGGTGTGGAATTTTGTAAGAGTGCTGTAAAATGATGTTTTAGGAGAGTTACAACTAAAGTTGCCTGTGGGTATAAGGATAGCTATAGAGAAAACCATTCGAAATCACATACCTTCAGAGATATTGCCACAGAAGGACTGCCTCCGGGTTCACCATTCCTTAGCATTATGCATCAGGCTATGTTAATACATTCAGACTTATTTTTCCTCATTTAAATGGTGTATGTTGTTTTAAACAAAAAAATTAAAATATTCAGTCAAGTCGGTGGGAAACAAGGATATAATTCCCTAGAATATGCTAAGTCCTTAAAAGATTTTACATTGGTAGGTGGTGGTACAATCAAGTCTGCCTTGATGTTTTTCATTGTGTTAGCTGTGATTGTAATAAAAACAGTGCATGATGATGATGAGTAAAATAATACCTATATTAGTGGTTCAGAGGCCTGTTTCTAAGAACATGACAATGTAAAAAATAGTTTAAAAAAACCCTAAATTACAGAAGAACGATAACAGAATGTAATTTATTGGAATTTTGAGGTTTTATTTATAGGAGACTTCTCAGTATTGATCAATTTTAGTATATGTTGTGGTTAAAAAAATAAATCCAAAACAGTTGAGACACTTCATTTATGCTTAGGTTTTATTTAAGCATTCCAAAATCACATGTTGAAACTGAGCGAGTAAAAGCACTGATTCATAGATATGGAAAGATGCTGAGTATGTACTTACATTAGGGAACATCTGTGTGTTTTCTGACAAATATCCCCTATTTGCTTATTTGCTTCTTATAAGCAATGCCTAGAAGAAGTCTCCATCAGCAAATGGGCTCCTTGGAAATATGATTACCTGTATACAGGCATCAACATCCAATCAAAGGATAGGAGGCATATGTAGTGTGAGTAATCTCATGTAGTTTTCCTGGCCAACTGGTTAACATGTTTGGCAATTTCTTGCCTTGTGAAATACTATGTCAATCTGACATTGATAATACTCCTGAGCATGCAACTGATATTTGATGGAATTTTTAGCACCCTTGTATCAGCTGAGTGTGCATACATAATTGTTTCATTATGAAGCAAACCAATGTTCTACTTCATGCTGAAGAAGGATCATTAAACAAATACTGTCAGAGTGGCCTATACTAATGTTAGTGTGCTGATTAATAGGTAAATGCAGAATTTCGCATGTATGGTAGCTTTCAGAGTCTTCCATGTTCTAATCGTTAGCCCAACAGAGAAGATAACACAGGGCTTTCCCTGAACTCAGATGTCACGTGAAAGAGAATAACTATATGAACTAAGGACAGAGCACTGATAATGATGATTAAAGCATAATTCTCCTAGGGAAAATGCAAAGAATTTTTGAATATTCAATATATCTGTATTTGTATATGAATAATGAGGAAAGTATTTTGTGAGTTTGTTTGGAACTTTGACTCCAAAATGAATGCTACATGCATGCAGACGTATGACGAACCACACATAAATGCACACATACAAAGGAGAAAGTGTAAAAAGTACATAAGGATTATAATTATTACACTATAGTACAAACATCTCAAAATATTACATAAACATTAGGACACAGTATGATAGCATATCCAAACAGCATATGTTCAGGTTAGGGCTAAATGTACGATTACTATTTATGAAAGTACCTTTTAATATATGTGTATAAAATATACTTATTGGAATGAAATAATTAAAAAATCTGTAATTGCAGTAGAGGAAATGATATGACTTATCAGAACTGTCAGTAGGAAGCTGAAATCCTCACCACAGAATCACAATCAGTCAGGAGCAGGCAGAAACGGAGGGTTGCATATATGTAGCTAGGAGTTTAGCCCAAGCAACAGATACATGATTACCTCCTAGATGGAATGGGCTGTTTTCGTTTTGTTTTGGATTTTTACTTTTTATTTTGATAATTGGAGTAAGAGCCCAGATCAATTGCAATTTTTCCTCTGGCCCACTTTCAATTTTGCTGCTTTAGTAGCTGCACACTTACATTTAGGTGGGAAGGAAAAGGAAACAGCATCTCTAATGGAGATCTCCAAGGTTACTACAAGATTTGTCTCCTTTGCTGGAACTGAGATCATTGTCCTCATTTGTTCTTATTCCGGGCTCAATTTGAGTGCACACAGTCCTTCAATCAGAGGCAAGGAGTGTAAATAAAAGTGTCCAAGGTGGGCCTTCTTAACAATCAGTGTCTGGCAATACTCCAGGACATAGTTGGTCCTCGGTGTAACCAAAGCCCGACTCTATATTGGCCCAGAAAAGGCTGACTGCCCTGACATCTACAGGAGACAGAGCCCATGCAGTTTAGCAAAGTCAGGATTGTTTGATTCCCAGGATCACAGCTCTGAGTCCCTGCTCCTGTCACCTGTGCAGCAAGTGGGATCCTGCTTCTGAAGCTACAGCTTCTCTTTAAAGATGTGACGTCCCAGTCTCAGTCTAAAATGCTGCATTATAAGCAAGGGAGATAATCCAATTCAGGGTTTACTAACTGGCACAGAAAGAGAGAGTCCTGCTCTTTCCTATCCTAGGGAAATATACTGTGGGAATAGCTGCGCTATTGTCACTTTTATCCAGTTACCTAGAGTCACTGAAAGTATCAAGTAATAACTGTTTCTGACACTAGCCTGTCTGTCATTAGAGTCTCTGGTTGGACAATAAAGAATTTTACTTGAAATGAAATTTATTTGCAATAATCCTTTTGCCATTTAGGGTCTCAGAGGCACAACTTTCTAATGTTGGTGGGCATTGTCAATTCCTTTTGACACATAGAAAATCTTGGACCTGTTTTTTTTGTTGTGTTTTTTTTTCCTGGTCATCCAATTCCTCTCTATGATGTCAGGTGAGGCATGAACTTTGTTGGAAATCAGCTATTTATTTCTAGTGACAGTAAGATATTACATGCTTCCCTTGAGAGTAATTAAGAGCCCAGAATTCTTTCTACTTGTTTCTGGTATTCTAATACATTTAGAACTTTTGAACGGCTAATCTTGTGTCTGATACCTCACATTCTGAATTTTTATGATGGAATACAAACCTGAGACTGAAAAACTTTGTCATTATGGAATGATCCCCCAGCTCTGAATCTGTTAGAATATTTTTGGTACCTTTCAACACAGATACAGGAGGCTATAATTCAGCTACCAGGAAAAGACATTAAGCATCATAACATAGTTACCCAAAGCTTCTAAGTGTCTATAGAATGATTCCCATGCATATCGTTGTGTTAATTCCCAAATAATACGAGATGAAATTTCTCTGATGAGTGTCAAGTGATAACCAGATCTATCAGTATATCACTATGTCTTCAGGACTCACTTTATTTCAACTTGACCCCAGTGGAATGAGAGAAATAATTCTTATAGTTCTTGACAATTCTATTCTCAGGTTTTTGGTCCTTTAAGGAGTGTAGAGCATTTATTCACCTCATGGAATGAATAGTAATCCTTGCAAGTAATTGATTACTCCTATTATAAATAGGCCACTATGACAAAAGTAGTAAAAAGTAGACTACTCTACATTTGCTTTTTTTTGGAATGTAGATCATGAGTATGAGACATTTTGTACTTGGTGGAGTTATATGCAGAGTAGTTTTTATTCCTATCACATATACTTATTCCCAGTGAAGCTTCTAATGAGGTGCCATTGGATATCTGTTCTATGATGACTTATATATGTAGGAGCTTCATTAGTAGCTTATCACCATCATATTAGGAGATGTAACCCTGATTTAGAAATGGTGTGTGAATCACCAGTGCGGTACTATGGGGGGTCCAATGGCCAAGTTGTTAACCAAATAAATCCTTACATTCATCTGAGAGAAAACTCAGATTCCCCTTTATGGTCAAAGATGTGCAGTTTTTACAATATCCCCATGATATGTTTTGAACTATATCAATTACTTTAATACATGCATAAAAGTTTTTGTATGCGCATGTATATGTGTCAACTTCTGACACACATTTTGAGGTAGAAATATATATGTATGTATAAAATACATATGCATACATGTGTAAGTATCTTTAATGTAATTGAGCATTTCTCACATGTGTAATGTAAGTATGTAATTCCTCTCTTCTTTCTTTTTCTCCTGCATCACAATGTCTGCTCCAGGATATTCCAAAAGAAATACTACTTCTTAGTGTATTTATTTATTTTTTCATACATACACAAATATAGTCAGAACTAAATGATGCATTGTAGATAATGTGGTGATGATAAATGAACATTATTATCTTTGACATTCTGGAACTGAAAGGCCTCACAATATCATTGTTGAAAAACCTGATTCTGCTTAGTGTGTCGAGCCCAGAGAATTTCACATATACGTAGGCATGACATTATGTGTTTTCATGATGCTACCCTTGTTTGCTTGTATCTTTACTTTGGAAAATAATTTTGGTTGGTGTTCGTATTGTCTAAACATTGGACTTTGAAATTTAATATCCTTCTTAGAAGACACTTTTTCCACAGGAGGATCTTGTTCCTTAAGATCATGAAATGTGTTTTAGCATTGAGTACCATACTCTCTTTGCTCCGAAAATATGTTGAGTTGTGTGGATTTATCTGGTGGCGGTAGACCTACCTTGTAAGTGCATACCAGTTTGTGCAGGTGTGAAATTCGATAATAGTGTTGTAAAATGATGTCGATTTTGGAGAGTTACAACTAAAGTTGCCTGTGGCTATAAGGATAGATATATAGAAAACTGTTCGAAATGACATGATTCAGAGATGTTACAAAAGAAGGACTGCCACTTCTTTCACTATTTCTTAGCCTTATATATCTGGCCAGGTGAATACATTGGAAATTATTTTTCCTCATTTAAATGATAAGTTTCTTTTAATGAAAAATCTAAATATTCAGTCAAGTCTGTGGGAAACAAGGATATTCTAAGTCTTTTTAAACTTTATATCTGAATGCAGTGGTACAATCATCAAGTCAGCCTTCATGTTTTCAATTGTGTTAGTTGTGATTTTGATATGAAGAGCTCATGATGGTGATGAGTAAAATAATAGCTATATTAATGGTTCAGGGGACTCTTTCTAAGAACATAAGAATGTAAAAATTGGTTTAACAAGACCAAGGATGTTCAGCCCTCCAATTGCCAGAGTAGGTCAGCTAGGGTACCCTCTCGACCTTTGCAGTAGTCTATAGTGGAGTCATCTTTGTGGATTCCTGGGGACTTCTCTAGCACTCTAATTCTTCCTAACCCCATGGTATCTTCATTTATCATGATATCTCTTTCCTTGTTCTCCTAGTCTGTTTTTGATCCAGCTAGGACCTCCTGCTCCCCTAAGCTCTCTTTCCCCTGACACTTGCCCTCCATTACCCTCCTTACCCCCAGTTATCTCATGTAGATCGTATCTATTTCTGTCATGGTGTGGTACCTGTATCTTTCCTAGTGTTCTCTTTACTAGCTAGCCCCGCTGGAGCTGTGAGTTGCAGTCTGGTTATCCTTTGCTTTACATCTAGTATCTACTTATGGGTGAGTACATACCTTGTTTGTCTTTCTGACTTTGGGTTACCTCACTCAAGATGAAATTTTCCACCTTCATCCATTTGCATGCTAATTTCTTGATAGCACTGTTTTTTGCTGCTGAGTTGTATTCCATTGTGTATATGTACCACATTTTATTTATCCATTTCAGTTGAAGGGCATCTAGGTCATTTCCAGGTTCTGGCTATTACAAAAAATGCTGCTATGACCATAGTTGAGCATGTGTACTTATGGTATGATTGAGCATTCCTTGAGTAAATGCCCAAGAGTTGTATAGCTGGGTCTTGAGTGAGATTGATTCCCAATTTTCTGAGAAAGTGCCATACTGTTTTCCAAAGTGGCTGTACCTGTTTGCATTCCCACCATCAGTATAGAAGTGTTCCCCTTGCTCCACATCTTCTCCAACATAAGCTGTCTTCAGTGTTTTTGATCTTAGTCATTCTGACAGATGAAAGATGATATCTCAGAGTCGTTTTGATTTGCATTTCCCTGATAACTAAGGATGTTTAGCATTTTCTTAATGTCTCTCAGCCATCTGAGGTTCTTCTGTTGAGAATTCTCTGTTTAGCTCTATAGTCCATTTTTAATTGGACTTTTAGGTATTTTTGATGTCTAGTTTCTTAAGTTCTTTATATATTCTGGATATCAGCCCTCTGTCAGATACGGGGTTGGTGAAGATTTTTTTCCCATTCTGTAGGCTGTCGTTTTGTCTTATTGACCATGTCCTTTGCCCTGCAAAAACTTCTCAGTTTCAAGAGGTCCCATTTACTAAATGTATATCTCAGTGTCTGTAATACTGATATTATATTTAGGAAGTGATCTCTGGTGCAAATGCATTCAAGACTACTTCCTACTTTCCATTCTATCAGGTTGAGTGTACCTAGATTTATGTTGAGATCTTTGATCCAATGGACTTAAATTTTGAGCACTGTGACAGATATGAATCAATTTGCAATCTTCTACATGTTGACATCCAGTTTACCAGCACCATTTGTTGAAGTTGCTTGCTCTTTTTCATTGTAGAGTTTTGGCTTCTTTGTCAAAAATTAGGTGTTCATACATATACAGATTAATGTTAGGTTCTTCAGTTCAGTTCCATTGGTCCACATGTCAGTTTTTATGATAGTACCATGCTGTTTTTATTACTGTAGCTTTATAGTAGAGCTTGAAGTCAGGGATTGTGATGCCTCCAGAGGTGGTTTTATTTATTGTCCAGGATTCTTTTGGCTATATTGGATGTTTTGTTTTTCCACATGAAGTTGAGTATTGTTCTTTCCAGGTCTGTGAAGAATTGTGTTGGGATTTTAATGGGGATAGCATTGAATCTGTAGATTGCTTTTGGTAAGATTGCCATTTTTACTATGATAATTCTACCTATCCATGAACATGGGAGATATTTCCATTTTCTGAGATCTTCTTTAATTTCTTTCTTCAGGGACTTAAAGTTCTTGACATACAGGTCCTTCACTTGCTTAGTTAGAGTTACCCCAAGGTATTTTATATTATTTGTGGCTATTGTAATGAGTGATGTTTCTCTGATTTCTTTCTCAGCACATTTGTCATTTGTATATAGGAGGGCTGCTGATGCTTTTTTGAGTTAATCTTGTATCCTGACACATTACTGAAGGTGTTTATCAGCTGTAAGAGTGCCTTGGTTGAATTTTGGGGTCACTTAAGTATACTATCAAGTCATATGCAAAAAGTGAAAGTTTGACTTCTTACTTTCCAATTTGTATCCCCATGATATCCTTTTGTTGTAAAATTGTTCTAGCTAGAACTTCAAGTTCTATATTGAATAAATATGGGGAGAGCAGACAGCCTTGTCTTGTTCCTGATTTTAGTGGAATTGCTATGATTTTTTCTCCATTTACTTTGATATTGGCTGTTGGATTGCTTTAAATTGCCTTTATTATGTTTAGGTATGTTCCTTGTATTCCTGATTTCTCCAATACCTTCATCATGAAGGGGTGTTGGATTTTGTCAAAGGCCTTTTCAGTATAAAATGAATTATCATTTTTTTCTTTCAATTTGCTTATATGGTATATTACATTGACAGACTTTCATAAATTGAACCACCCTTGAATACCTGGGATGAAGCCTTCTTGATCATCATGGTGGATAATTGTTTTCATGTGTTCTTGGGACTCTTTCCAATATTTTTGTTCTCTTTGCCAACATTTTATTGAGTATTTTTGCCTCAATGTTCATTAGAAAGATTGGTCTGTAATTCTCTTTCTTAGCTGCATCTTTGTTTGGCTTGAGAATCAGAGTAACTATAGCCTCACAGAAGGAGTTTGGTAACGTTCCTTCTGTTTCTATTGTGTGGAACAATTTAAAGAGTATTGGTATTAACTCTTTTTTGAAGATCTGGTAGAATTCTGCATTGAAACCATCTGATCCTGGGCCTTTTGCTTTTTTTGTTGTTGGTGGTGGTGGTAGTGTTTTTGTTGGTATTATTTTTTGTTGTTGTTGGGTTTTTTGTTGTTGTTTTGGGGGGGTTGGGAGAATTTTGATGACTTTTTCTATTTCCTTAGGGGTTATTGGTGTATTTAATTAGTTCATCTGGTCTTGATTTAACTTAGGTATGTGGTACCTATACAGAAAATTGTCCATTTCTTTTAGATTTTCCAGTTTTATGGAGTCCAGGTTTTTGAAGTATGACCTGAAGATTCTTTGAATTTCCTCATCATCAGTTTGTTATGTCTCCCTTTTCTTTTCTGATTTTGCTAATTTGGATGCTCCCTCTCTCTGCCTTTTGGTTAATCTGGATAAGTGCTTGTCTATATTGTTGATTTTTTTCAAAGAACCAACATTTTGTTTCATTGATTCTTTGTATTGTTCTCTTTGTTTCTATTTTATTGATTTCAGCTCTCTATTTGATTATTTCCTCGTGTCTATTCCTCCTGAGTGACATTTCTTATTCTTTTTCTAGAGCTTTCATGTGTACTGTTAAGTCACTAGTGTGAGATTTCTCCAACTTCATTATTTGGGCATTTACTGATATGAATTTTCCTCTTAGCACTGCTTTCATAATGTTGCATAAGTTTGGGTATTAAGTCTGTTCATTTTCATTGGTCTCTAGGAAGTCTTTAATTTCTTTCTTTATTTCTTTCTTTACCCATTGTTGATTCAGTTGAGCATCATTCTGTTTTCTTAAGATTGTAGGCTTTCTGAAATTTTTGTTGTTATTGAATTCTCACTTTAAACCATGGTTGTCTGATAGAATACATGAGAACATTCCAATTTGTTTTGTGTCTGCTGAGGTTTGTTTTATGACCGAGTATGTGGCCGATTTTAGAGGAGGTTCCATAGGGTGCTGAGAAGAAGGTATATTGTTTTTGTTAGGGTGGAATGTACTGTAGATATCAATTAAGTCCACTGGAGTCATAACATCAGTTAAGCCCCTTATTTCTCTCTTAAGTTTCGATTTGGCAGATTTGTCCAATGGTGAGAGTCAGTTGATAAAGTCTCCCACTATTAATGTGTGGTGTTTTATGTGTGATTTAAGCTTTAGTAATGATTCTTTTACACTTGTGGGTGCCCTTGTGTTTGGGGCATGAATGTTCAGAATTGAAACTTCATCTTGGTGGATCTTTCCTGTGATGAGTATGTAATGTCCTTCTTGATCTCCTTTGATTGATTTTAGTTTGAAGTCTGTTTTGCTGGATATTAGGATGGCTACACCAGCTTGCTTCTTAAGACCATTTGATTGGTAAGACTTTTCCCAGCCTTTTATTCTGAGGTAGTGTCTATCTTTGAAACAGCGGTGTGTTTCTTGTATGTAGCAGAAATATGGGTCTTGTTTTCATACCCATTCTATTAGCCTGTGTCTTTTTAAAGGTAAATTAAGGCCATTGATATTAAGGGATATTAATGACCAGTGATTGTTAGTTTCTGTTATTTTTTGGTGGTAGTGTGTGTGTACTTCTCTTCTTTGGGGTTTACTGCTGTGGCATTATCTATTGCCTGTGTTTTCATGAGTGTATCTGTCTTCCTTATATTGGAATTTCCCTTCTAGTGCTTTCTGTAGGGATGCATTTGTGAACAGTTTTTGTTTAAATCTGGTTTTCTCTTGGAATGTCTTGTTCACTCCGTCTATGATGATTGAAAGTTTTGCTGGATATATTAGTCTATGCTGGCATCCATCGTCTCTTAGTGTCTGCACTACATCTGTCCAGGTCTTTCTGGTTTTCAAAGTCTCCACTGAAAAATCGGGTGTTATTCTGATTTGTTTGCCTTTATAAGTCACTTTGCCTTTTTCCTTTACTCCTCTTATTAGTCTTTCTTTATTCTGTACGTTTAGTTGTTTAATTATTATGTGGCATGGGACTTTTTTGGGGGGTCTAGTCTGTTTGGTGTTCTGTAGGCTTCTTGTATCGTATAGGTATTTCCTTCTTTAAGTTGTGAAAGTTATCTTCTATGATCTTGTTGAATATGTTTTCTGTGCCTTTGAGTTCATATTCTTCTCCTTCTTCTATCCCTTTTCTTCTTAGATTTGGCCTTTTCATGGTGTCCCAGATTTCCTGGACATTTTCTGTTATGACATTTTTGGATTTGGTATTTTCTTTGACTGATGAATATATTTCCTCTATTGTATCCTCTACACCAGAGATTCTCTCTTCCATCTCTTGTATTCTGTTGGTTATACTTTTATCTGTGTTTTCTGTTTGTTCACTCAGATTCTCTATTTCCAGCATTCCCTCTGCTTGTGTGTTCTTCTGTGTTTCTGTTTCCCACTTCAGGGCTTGACCTAGTTCCCTCACATGTTTAATCACTTTTTAATGTTTTCTTGTCTTTCTTTAAGGGATTTATTGATTTCTTCCAATTTTTTATTTCTCTTTTCCACTATTTCTTTATTGATTTCCTCTAATTTATGTTTGTCTTTTCCTCAATTTCATTTTTTAATTTTTTTTCTGGAAAGGCCTCTAGCATCTTCATGATGCTATTCTTAAGGTTGCTTTCTTCTGCTTCTTCTACATTGTGATGTTCTGGTCTTGCTGTTGGAGGAGGGCTAGGTTCTGGTGATGCCATATTGCTCTTTATGTTGTTGTATGTAATTTTTCCTTGATGTCTGTCCATCTCCTCCTCTAATAGGTATAAGAGATGCCTGTGTCTGAGTGAGTTGTTATGGGTACACTCTGTGCTTGTTGTGTCTGTGACTTAGAGGGCCCCTCTGGGTCCAATCTTGGTTCTTGGTCTAATCAGAACAGGCAGACTCTGTGTTCCAGGGAGCTGCTCTTGGGTCAACCCAAGCTTGTTTATTCTGTGACTCATGGAGCTGCTCTTGGTCTTATCAGGGCTCTTGGTCCAGTCGGAACTCACAGGTTCTGTATTTCAGGAAGCCTCTCAAGGTCCAACGAGAGGTGGCAGATTCTATGTCTCAGAAAACCACTCTTGGTCTAATGAGGGATGGCAGATTCCCTGTCTCAGGAGATTACTCTTGTTCCAATGAGAGCTCTTTGTCCAATGAGAGCTGGCAGTTTGGTTTCCCTGCCACAGGAAGTAGCTAAAGTTTCAGGAGGATGGGTATAGGGGCAGGGCTTGTAGATTGCAGGGTCTGGTGGCAGGTCTTGGTAAGACAGGGTGGGGGGCAGCCCCACGTACCCTGCCTGCTGGTCAAAAACTGGGACAGATTTGGGTGGAGGTTCCTAAGAAGGGCTATGCCCCAGGAATTAGTACAAGGGGCAGGTCCATCTGTGTATGAAGAGAGTCACTCACCTCTTGGTCCAATGAGAGTTGGAGGGTTTGGTTTCCATGTCTCCAGAAATAGCTGGGTTCTCAGGCAGAATGGTATGGGGACAAGGCATGTAGATTTCAGGGTCCAGTGTGGGGTCTTGGTGAGTGGTGAGCCTTACCCAGGTGACTACTGGCCTGCAACTGGGACAGAGTTGGACTGGGGTTTCTATATTGGAATTTTTTAATAAAGGAAGCAGAATTAGAGGTATGATAGCCCAGGGTTTTTTCTAACTGTGAAAGGTCAGCAAGTGAGAAAGGGACATGTACTTTAACCAACCCATCCACCCTGGACACCTCTAGCAAGGTAATAATGGCTGCAATGTTGGCCTGACTGGAGTTGGGTTCTTTAGCAGCTTGAGAGTGAGTGATAGGAGGAGTACTGTGGGAGCCATAGCTGGACAGTTGTTTGGAGCAGCCCAATAGCAGAGAGGAGGAAGGGGTCAGAAGAGAAGCCAAAGGGCCAAATGCCCAAGAGCGGGATTGGGAGGTCGGATAGACAAAGGTTCATTAGCAGTGTCCAGAGCAGTAGTAAGAGAGTCCTCAGGTTCTGGTTGCATAGCAAGGATCCTGTGGACTAGAGAATAGAAATCAAAGAAATAAGGTTTAGAGCTGAGATAGAAAATGGCTTGGATGTAAGGTAACTATTTCCATTTACCCATACACTGGCAGAAATTAGATAATTCCCATAAAATACTGGGGTCTATCTAGTTATTATGTGGACTTTTTTATTGTTTTCTAAGTGATACTTAGGCTACTTTTTAGTGCAAAGGCAGAAAATCTTAGAAGTCTTTATGTAAGTCATTAAGCTGAGAGGCTTAAGAGTTTCCAGAGACATTGGAGAGGAGAAGTGGGGCTAATGGTATTGGAAGTCATGTTTTCCATTGCTGTGGCAGACAGAAGAAAAAGAATATATTAAAAAAATAATAAAGGTGATCAAAAGACTACAATCTCAGTCATCCACAAGATCAAATGTGGATTGGTTATTGGCACAAGCCACCCAAAGCTTCCTCAGTCGGGAAGAGTGAGGGCTCGGGCAAAGTTGCCTGGTGAAGAAGGTCCAACAGAGGGAATAAAATCTCAAACTACAGTCATGGGGTATGGCTGAGGATCTATAGCCTGTGATGGAGGCCAATTGTTGCCAATAAAGGGCATGGATGGTGATTCTCCAAATACTCAGGACACCAGAAGGATACCTGATCATCTACAGTCCTTAACAGGATCCAGAGGACTGTTTTCAATGGCTGGAAAGAGAAAACTTGCCAATTGAATAACTGTGTTGTGCAGGTGGATCCAAAGGGAGGCAATTGGAAAATCGGCAGTTGCAGATGGAGCATACCTCAGTACAGGATGATGGGTGCAGGGAGCCAGGAGGGCCTGCCTTGTTTTGACACTAATGTTGTTTATTATGTAGTGCAGTTTACTGTGTGACAGAAACACAAGGTACAAGGAAACCCACTATAGGAGTTTATTAAGAAAAGGGAATATGAAAAAGGTGCATAGGAATATGGAAAGGACCAGTGTGGATATTGGGTGGAGGAATAAGTGGAACTTGCTTTCATGGGTTCTCCTGAGCATGTGCATAGGTGCCTATATAGCTACACCATGCATGTACATAAATTATATGGTCAATCTGCTTGCAAATTACATGATCATGCATGCATGTTTTACATAGGATGTAAGGCCCTGTGTTGACTAAGCATCTTCCCTGACTGCTGGACAGCACATGCTCAATAGCATAGTTGGGTGAGTGGCTAGGAATTCTAATACTCACCACTGTGACATCCATGTGGTTATACAAATGGCAGTGTCAGTTTTCACTAGAAATCTTAAGTCTCTCTGAGAAAATCAAGCAGTAATTTTGGCAGATATTACCATACTCATCACACAATAATCTGGGTGAACACTAAAGTATGCACAGGACATTTATTTCTTGTTATCCCACTACTATTTTGTTTCTCACAGGTAAAATTTCGCCCACTTGGTTTGCATTGTCATTGCATTTTCGGCACATAGAGACTTCTGTAATTTTCATTTTTTCCTTGTGAACCAATTCCATTCTATGATGACAAGTAAGGCATGGGGTCTGTTGGAATTCAATTATTTATTAAGGGTGAGTGGTATTACGGTATTACACACTTACCCTGAAAGTAATTATTATAGCAGCTTTCTTTGTTCTTGGTTCTGGTGTTTTTATAAGTTTCGATCCTGTACAGATCGTATGTCTGTTACCACAGACTCTGTATTCCTATTTCAGATAATAAATTTGACACAGTTATCATTATGACTATGGAATCATCCACCACCTCTCAATCTGTTAGAATCTTCCTGCTGCCGTTTCAATACAGAGGTATGAGGCTTTTAGGGCAAAAGTTTAATAAATACATGTGACATCAGTACATTGTACCCAAAGCCTCTTAGGCTCTCTAAGAAGAACAAACCATCACATCATTGTGTTATTTCACAAAGAGTGAAGAGGAAGCAACTCTGATGAGGGTTAATTGATGTGTAGATATGGGTATATCAATATGTGATTAGGACTCCCTTTATTTCTATATTCCTCTATCAAAGTGAGAGTCAAGGTTTTTCTTAGGTCTGTGATCATTCCAGTTTTTGGTTCTTGGTCTTTTAACAGGGTGAGGTATTTATTCCATCCCATGTAGTTAGTCATTGTCCTTATAGGTAGTTGATTACTCTCCTGATATTTAGCACACTATGGCAACAATATATCTGAATATAACTCAGTCTTTTCTGTGTTAGGGCATGTGGCCCCTGAGCGAGAGAAAATTTGTTTCTACTCCAGTAACATGCAGATTAACTTTCTGCTACCTCAAAGGCAATCACTGTTGTGTCGCTTCTAACTAGGCACCAGAAGAACATCTGTTCTAACATGACATAAGTATGTAGGAACTGAAAAAATTGGTTCACATCATCATATTGGGGGTTGTAACCACTGTTTGTAAAATGGTCTGTGAAGCTCCTGTCAAAAATACAGGAATTTCCAGAGTAAAAATAAGAACAGAGCAAGTGAAATCCAAAATTAAGAGATGACAGACACAACTGGCTATCTGCACAGGCACCCTAAATTCTTCTGCAGCTTTGAGATGTTTAAATTTGGCCTAAAGGCTCGTAAATCTGAGAGACACTTTTGAGAAGCAGGTAATTTTGAATGATCATCATAACTTGTCTTGTAAAATTACGGAAGTAGCTTTTTTTTAGCATTCTATTGGGCCAGTTCTTAGAGTATACTGTCAATTTTAATTTAAATTTAAGCAAGAGTAGTTTCTTTGCCCAAATGGCTAACTTTATCAATAAAGTAACAATCTCCATATGGAGGTCCTTGGATGCCCATCATTTTCTTTTGAAGTAAAAGTATACTGTAAGGAGCAGATATGTCTCATTATCATGAAAATATTTAGGTTACTAACACCTTAAATGCCATATTCTGTCTGTCAAGAGGTGTTTGAAGACCATCTATTAATGTAAATACCTTTTAACCCTTGAAACATACCTAATATGACTACATGTTTCATTCTTATAAATGACTATGGCCTTTATTTCTTAATTATACATCACATTTTTATATGACTTCCAAAAGCACAATACTCCAAACAAGTATAGAAACATACATATAGTATAGCAAAAAAACCTTTAAATCTGTATCAACAAACTAAAATTCATACCAATGTGAAATGTTTTGAGATCAACCTGGTAGACTCATTCCAGGCAGGTCCAGTCCCCTCCTCCCAGGCCGAGGGAAGCAACCCTGTATAAGCCCCAGGTTTCAAACAGCCAACTCATGCACTGACACAGGACCTGGTCCCACTGCCTGGATACCTCCCAAACAGATCAAGCCAGTCGACTATCTCACCATTCAGAGGGCCTGATCCAGCTGGTGGCCCCTCAGCCATTGGTTCATAGTTCATGTGTTTCCATTTGTTTGGCCACTTGTCCCTGTGCTTTATCCAAACGTGATCTCAACAATTCTTTCTCATATAAACCCTCCTCTTTCTCGCTAATTGGACTCCCAGAGCTCCACCCGGGGCCTAGCCGTGGATCTCTACATCCAGTTCCCTCAGTCATTGGATGGGTTTTTTAGCACGAAAATTAGGGTGTTTGGCCATCCCATTACCAGAGTAGGTCAGTTCAGGCTGTCTCTCGACCATTGTCAGCAGTCTATTGTGGGAGTATCTTTGTGGATTTCTGTGGGCCTCTCTAGCACTTTGCTTCTTCCTATTCTCATGTGGTCTTCATTTACCATGGCCTCCTATTCCTTGTTCTCCCTCTCTGTTCTTGATCCAGCTGGGATCTCCCGCTCCCCCAAGCTCTCTTTCCCTCGACCCTCGCCCTTCATTACCCCCACTCATGTCGAGATTGTTAGTGTAGATCTCATCCATTTCTCCGTCATTGGGTGATCCCCGTGTCTTTCTTGGGGTCCTGTTTTCCAGGTAGCCTCTAGATGCGCTTCAACTGAAGAATGGATAAATAAAATGTGGTACATATACACAATGGAATACTACTCAGCAGAGAAAAACAATGACATCATGCAGTTTGCAGGCAAATGGATGGATCTAGAAAAAAATACCCTGAGTGAGGTAACCCAGACTCAGAAAGACATACATGGTATGTTCTCACTCAAAGGAGGATACTAGATGTGGAACAAGGATGACTGAAGTGCTACTCACATCACCAGGGAGGCTACCTGGAAAACAGGACCCTAGCAGGTTTTTGTAGAAAAATCTAATAAATATAAATAATGATATATTATATTGTATTATATTATACTATATATTATTCAGCTACATAAAAAAAAACACGAATAATGCCAGGTGGTTGTGGTGCATGCCTATATTCCCAAGACTCATGAGGCAGAGACAGGCAGATCTCAGTGACTTCATGGCAAGTCTGGTCTACAGAGCTACCAGGAAAACCCTGTTTTGAAAAAATCCAACAACAAAACAAATAAAAAAAATTAGAAACTGACACAAACCGATAGCAGAGACAGCAGTCAGATGCATTTGGCAATCCAGAGTTACAATCAGAAAAGCCCAGAGAGGAATGGAGCCTTTTTTGTAGATAGCTAGATTCTAGACCAGAGCAACTGAAAACTCCCTCAGTCCACCAGGCAACATCAGCCAGTTTTCTACTGTTAGTTGGAGGCAAAGCCCAGGGCAAATTATATTACATTTTATCCTGTGTTCCTCTTTCAGTTTCCCTGCTTCTTTTACAACACACATTGAGGGAGATAGATTGATGAGTCAGCAGCTCTGATGGAGAGCTCCAAGTACACTGGAGTCATCTGCTTTCCATTCCTTGTTTGGACATCTGTCTCCTTATTGGTTCCTAATCTATGTCTATTTGAACAGGAGGCAGTCAGATCAAATAAAAAGGCTTGCAGTCAAGGATTTTGCCAGCCAGGCTCCTGGCTGAAGTCCACCTCTTTGCTGGATTTAGCCAGGAGCCTGTCTATAAACAACCCAAGAGAATGAGAACTGTCCCAGAGAACTGCAAGAGACAGAGGCAGTAGAAACCTTGGATAGGCAGGGATATGTTGGGATTTCGCACACTACTGCTCAGAGTAAAGTGCCCCATTTTGCTGTGCAAGAAATGTGCTCCTGTATCTAATGCCACTACTTCAGCCTTAATATCAGCAATCACAGGCTTAGACTTGAATCCTATATTATCTGCATGGATGATTTATTTGGGAATCAGTAACCAACAGGAACAAGGGATGTATTGATCATATGTTACCTAAGCAGACCCATTAAGAAAATGACTATGTCGGCAACAATTCTCACTTAGCCACCTTGGATTCTGTGAAAATTTCAAATTGCATTTGGTGAATCTGAATTAGCATATTGGAAACTGTTAACTGAAAGGTACAATTGGCATCCCAGAATCACAATTAGCTATCAGCAGGTGGAAAGGGAGGCTTTCAGGTAGATAGCCAAGATACTGGGCCAAGTAGCCTAATATATGATCATCCTCTTTTTACTATTGGATGCTTTTATCTTGTGAGAATTGCATTCTAGGTCTAGAATACATTACAACATTTCCTGTCATCCACTTTCAGTTTCGTTGTTTCTGCTGCAGCACACATTTAGTTGGGAGAGTGAAATGAATCAGCAGCTCTCAATGAGATCTTGAAGAGTTCCACAGGATTTGCTTTCCATTGGTGGAATTGAGATCACTCTCAGTATTGGTTTCTGTGAGAGGGGCCATTCCCCACCCCCACATTTCCCCAGCGTACCCTTGAGTTGAAGCAGCAGGAAATATTACTTAGAAGGATAGAGGGGAAAGAATCAGATAGAAAATACAGTATAGCCTTGAGAGGACCTGGATCCTAATCTATTGGACGCCACTGTCTGTGCCCTAGGGTTTTTAAAGGAATACAAAGGGGTGGGGCAAAAGACCTCCCCCCAGTACAGCCAAGCACAGATGGTCTCAGATGCTTGCACTCAGCCCTGTGGTCCAATCATCCTCGCTATGCAGACCTACTGGGTAAAGCCTAAATGTTCTCCAACAGGTTTCTATTTCAGACATCAGAGGCAAGGAGAGATAATAAAGTTGCCAGCAGAGCTAGTTTTTACCAATCAGCCTCTGGCTAAATACTGGATCTCAGTTGCTCATGGGTATAACCAAAACCAGGTTGTATGTTGGCCCAGACATGGCAGAATGTTCCCGACATATGCAAGAGATAGAACCTGTGGAAATTTGCAAAGTTAGAGATTATTTGATTCCAAGAATTACAGCTCTGAGTCACCTGATACTGTCAAATATGCAGCAAACAGATTTCTGTTATTGTTGCCACTGCTTCTCTTTGAAGATGTGGCTTCCTGGTCTCAGTTTGAATTCACTTCAGGCTTTAGTATCTGCCAGAGATAAGCAGAATCCAACTCTTTCCTCTACCCTGGGAGATTTACTGTGGGGAGGGCTATGACACTGTAGTTTCATTCATGATCCTAGAGTCACTGAAAATATTGATCAGTAATATATGTAGACACTACCCTAACTGTCACCCAACAAAGTAAATTATGGACAGTAAAGTATAGCACAGGAAACTTACTTGTTATTACCCTGTTGCCATCTAGGTTCTCTCAGGCTCAACTTTGCATTTTTGGTTTGCTTTATCACTGTGTTCTGGCAAACAGAATCTCTTGCACCTGATTTTTTCCTATTTGTTAGCCCATTCCTATCTATGACATCAGACAGGGCATGAGCTTTGTTGGAAATGAATTGTTTTTTGATGATGGCAGAGAGATATTCAATACTTCCCTTGAAAACAATGAACATACCAGATTCTTTTTATCTTTGATGTTTATTTTTGTATGCTTTGAACAAGTATGGATCTTATCTTGTGTCTCCACCCACAGACTCTGAATTCCTATGTCCCATAGTAAAGTTGAGACTGGAAAATGTTGGTACAATGGAATCATCAACCATCTCTGACTCTCTTGGCATCTTTCTGCATGTCTTCAATACAAATGTATGGGGATCCCAGGTATTGTTTTGAAGAAGACATGAAACATCAGACCATAGTACTTTAAAGCCTCTCAGGCTCTATAGAAAGACCTTCCCTGCTCAGCATTGTGTTGCTTCCCTACTATTGCCTGAAGTAACATCTCTGATGAGGGCCAAGTGATGCACAGATATATGAGTATATCAATGTCACTAGGACTCAGTTTATTTCTATATGATTCTGGCAGAAGGAAAGATATTGTTTTTGTATAAGTCTCTCATCATTCTGGTCTCAGGTTCCTGGCCATTAAATGGAGTGTGTGGTATTCCTTCCATGGTGTTAATCATATTACTCATAATTACTAGACTTCTATCCTGATTATTTGGCCATTATGACAAAAATACATTTAAAAGTTGCTAACTCTTTTGTCCATCATTGTATGTAGCTCATGAGAATGGGAAATTTTGTTCCTCCTCCTTTTAATCCACTAACATGCAAATTAACCTTCAGTTCTATCACATGTAATTAATCCCACTGAAGGTTCTAAATAGTAGTGAAATATATTTCTGTTCTATGATGACATGACTGTGTAGGGACTTCAAAAATGATACTTTCTGTCATATTGGGAGATGTAGGTGTATTTTTGAAATGGTCTGTGAAGCTCCAGTGGCCCTAAAGGCATGCCTTTGGCCATGAAGTAAAACAAATAATACATTATGGCCACATGAGTGAGAACATTCTGACAACCCTTCATAGCATAAGTGATTATGTTTTCACAATATCTCTCCACATATTGTATGATACATTTCAATTACTTTAAAATATTTATATAAGTTTATATATGTGTATATGTATGAGTTTGCTTATGCTGGCATTACAATTTGTGATTTTATTGTGCTAACTATTTATGGTTATTTCCTTGCTTTTGTGTAATATTTTGTTGGCACTCAAATTTTCTAATATTTGTTCTTTTGTTCTTACAAGACACTATCTTCACAGCAGACATCCTTTTCCTTTTAATATGAACTGTGCCTGATCATTGCATTCAAGATTTTCTCATTCTGAGAATAATTCTGTGTGTTCTGCATTGATCAGATGGCCTTGGACAAAACATTATAAGTTCTTTGTAATTTGAGCAGTTGTGGTGTTCTGTAATATTGATGTAAATCATGATTTTTTTTTCTGACAATCACAGCCAATGTTGCCTGTGGGTATAAGCATAAATATTTAGAAGACAGGCAGAAATTATGTGCTTTCAGAGAAGTTGCAGAAGAAGATTCTCCTTCTGGGTCTACTATCTCCCTGGCCATGTGGAATATGATAGGTTATTATATTGGGCAGAGTTTGTGTTCCTGTCAGTGATATATGTCTGCATTTCTGAAAAAAAATTAGAGTGAAAACTTCAGACATGTCTTTGTGTCCCAAACAAATAAAACACTATGAAGGGATAAATGTTGGTAAATTATAACATTTGAAAGAGCTGGTAAAATCATCCGGTTTACCTTGATGTTTTGCAGTCCTGTTCTCTGCAATTTTACCTTAATAAAGCAGGATGAATATAAGTGGACATAATAGGTCTATCAAAGGCTTAAGGGACTGTTTCTAATATCTTAATAGTGTAAAAATTGTTAAAGGGATATCCTTTTTTTTTTTGGTTTTTCGAGACAGGGTTTCTCTTTGTAGCTTTGCACCTTTCCTGGAACTCACTTGGTAGCCCAGGCTGGCCTCGAACTCACAGAGATCCGCCTGGCTCTGCCTCCCGAGTGCTGGGATTAAAGGCGTACACCACCACCGCCCAGCTGATATCCTTTGTAAATGCAACAATGATAGAACATAACTTTACCGAATTCTGGGGTTTTATATGCAGCATTTTTCTTAATTGATATATGTGCTGTTTACCAAAGAAGAGCAGAGACAATGGTATGTGTATATTTTTAAACACACTGTAATCTGTCTAGACATTTTTTTTTCTGTCTGAATCTACATTTACTGAACATCTGTATTGTTTTTGATCTCATGAGACAAAAACAATCTGTGACTTTGCTAATTTCGATGGGCTCTGTCTCCCTTATTTGTCAGGAACAGTTTGCTTTGTCCAGGCCAAATTGCAGTTGTGTTTTGGTTATACCCGTGAGTAACTGAGACCTGGAAGGCAGGAAGAGCCTGACTTGTATTAATGGGCTCTGCTCACAATTTTATTAGCTCTCCTTGCTTCTGATGGTGGAGTGTGTGCATTCAATGTGTATCTGGAATGGGAATCAATACAGAGAGTGATCTCAGTTCCACCAATAGAAATCATATTCAGTTGTACTCTTGCATATCTCCTTCAGAGCTACTGATTTATTTCTCCCAGCCAGCTAAATGTGTGCTGCAGTCAAAACAACAAAACTGAAGGCAGAGACAGGAAAAAAATGTAATTTATACTAGGCACTGAATGCAATTATAAATAGAAAACCATCCCATGGTAACTAGGATATCCAGCTACTTGGCCCTATGTTCTTTCTATGTTACTGAAAGCCTCCCTTTCTGCCTGCTGATGGCTGATTTGTGCTTCAGGGCTGTCACATGCAGCTTGCTGGTAACATATTCAGACATGCCATGTGAGATTCCCCAAATGCACTTATTTGTAGAATGTGACACTTGAAATTTTCACAGGGCTACAGGTGCCTAAGTGAGACTAGTCCCTGACATAGTCATTTTCTTAGTGGGTCCCCTTTGATTTCCTGAGATCCTATCTTCATGGCTTAGCTATCAGGTAGTCATGATTACTGCTGCAGCACTGGGAAGTTGTTGGGTCCAAGCTGACACTGAGGTGCATACTGCACACTGCTTATAAAAACCATTTAGTTCACATGATTTTCCACATAAGCTGCTGTTTGCTTTGTTGATCTTAGCCATTCTGACTGGTATAACATGGTATGTTAGAAACGTTTGATTTTGCATTTGCCTCATAGCTAAATGTTTTTAATACTTTCTTATGTGAATCTGGGCCATTCAAGATTCTTCTGATGAGAATTCTTTGTACCCCATTTTTAATGGCATTATTTGGCTTTTTGATGGCTATTTTCTTGCATTCTTTATATATTTTTGATATCAGTCTTCAGTCAGATGTGGAGTTGAAGATATTTTTTCTCCCTCCTGTAGGCTGCCGTTTTGTCTTATTGACAGGGTTACAGGGATTATTCCACCTGAGTCTCCTAGCAGTAGTGAGAGGGTGCCTGGACTGGCCTTCCCCAGTAATCAGATTGTTGACTATCCTAATTCTCTTTATAGAACCTTTATCCCATACCTGATGGAAGCAAATGCAGAGAAGCACAGTAAAGCACTAGGCTGAGCTCTAAGAGTCCAGTGGAGAGGGTGTAGGCATTATATGAGCAGGGGGATATCAAGATCAAAATGGGAAAACCAAATAGACAGATGACCTGAGTGTGTGGAAGCTCATGGATTCTGGAGGGACAGCTAGGCATGTGACTGGCCTAGACCCTCTGCTTCTGGGAGACAGTTTTGTAGATTTGTCTTTTGTGGGGCCCCTAGCAGTGGAACCAAGAACTGTCCCAATTGTATGAACTACTTCTTTGGAACCTATTCTCTATGGTAGGAAACCGTGTTCAGCCTTGGTGCAGGGGGAGGTGCTTGGTGCTGCCTCACTTGATATGCCATGCTTTGTTGATTCCCAAGAGAGAACCTTACCCCTTCTGAAAGGAGAGGGAGGAGGAAGGATGGGAGATTAGAAGGCAGTAATGGGGAGGAAACTGGATCAAAGAGGGAGGAGAAAGTGTGTTTTATATGTAAAACAAAAGAAAAAAGATAAAATACATGAGGAAACATAAAAAATAAATATATAAACCCTATTTAAGTGTTTGGTCAGGGAGCTTCTAAAAAGAGCCATACCGCTATAAGAAGCTAGCACCCAGTCAAAAAGCTTGCTTTTAAAGGAGCCATTCAACTGTTTTCAACCAACAACAGCTTAGCTGAGGAAAGCCAGTAATTATGAAGCCATTGTTTGCTCCAATTTTTGTGTGTTTAGAATCATTTTTAAAGCTATTTTAGTTCTCACTTGGAAATCCTGGTCTCATGTAGTACTGTCATTTTTAGCTTGAGTATTGTGTCCCACCAGACTTTCCAAAATAACCACACAGACACTAATAATTCTAAATGGTCAGCCAATAACTCAGGCTTATTACTAGCTAACTCATACATTTTAAATTAACCCATATTACTTATCTTTGCTGTGTAATGTGGAGTGGCTCCTTTTCTCAGTATTGCAAGTTCACCTCCTTCTCTCCTAGTCTCTACACAATTCTGGGACTCCTCACTTCTTCCCAGAAACCTCTTTGTCTGGTTCTACTGCCTAAACTTAACCTGCCTACCTATAAAACAGTCAGTTTCATTACTGAATAAATCACTTTGTTATATATTCAGACAGTGTAAAGGAATATTCCACATTCTGTTCTTGGCTGTTTTCATATACATCCCAATTTTATTTATATTGAGAGGAGACATAGATTTCGTTCCCTGCCATCTATTTGACTAGTTTTACAAGTAAAATTAATTTTTGAAAATATTTGTCCTTATATAATATATAAATAATCTCACAAATATTATATGTTTTGTCTAAAATATCTGTATTTATTTCCTAATATTTCACTTATTAAGCAGTGAATTCATCCTGAATTCTCAGCCCTAGAAACTCAAAAACAACCACATTTCATAGATATTGTAACACCCCAGGTGATGCTTAGTTTCATACCAAGGTTTGGATGTGATCTACAGCTGCCTTAACACATGGAACAAAAGTTAGAATATACCAGGTGCATTCAGAAGCATATCAACATGGCAAATTTTTATGTATAATGATTATTTACATGAAGAGATTATGCAGATGTCTATATCATATTTGGAACTATATATAAAGAAGGCAGATGCCTGTAACCAAGAAGCTGTCACTGAATCAACTGCAAATTTTCTGTGCAGAGTAAGATATTGTGATAAGTTTTACTGAGGAGCCAATGTTTTAAATACATTATGAAAATTACAGTATGTAGTTTGAACTCAGAATATATCTGCATCTATAATTTGGATCTTAACTCCTCCAACATTCATATCAAACACCATTTTCTCAAAAAATCACGTGCAGTACCCTATTTATTGTCATGCTACTTCTCTCATTTGATTACATGAGGCAGCATGACTACACAATTTCAAAGAGTAAGAAGACTGTGACTGTAATTATTCCCTGGAGATAATGAAAATTTGGTAAAGGGAATCATTCCAGCCATCATATTTTCTGTCTACTACTTGCAATAACTCAAAAGCAAAATAACAGTTCAGAAACACTAAGTCATATGTAAAGACTGTCTTTTGCTTTATGTATCATTTACTTTGTACCTTAAGAAGACAAATAGATTTACATAAATAATTCAATTAAATAATTATATTATTTCATATGTGCGTACTGTATTTCTGTTTTCTAACCCCAAGTTATCTTGAGTCTGAGAAGGAATAGAGAGGAGTTTCCTCTCTGCTGCTCTTATTACATTGTATGTGTCTAGTTGGTAGACGAATAGCCAGGCACTTGCCCATTTCCTAGCATTTACAAACACTATTCAGTGAACAGAACTTAAAACTGGAGAAACACAGAAGACCATATTTAACTAGGAAGGAAGAAGAATACAATGATCTATAGATTGTTTACCAGTGTTTTCTTGTATTATATTCATGATGCTATACTTTTTGTTTTTATGGTTATATTGTGCAGAGCCCGGTAGAAGTCACAGTCACCAATATGATCATTTGAAATTTTGTAAACCTAGAATATATTTTTAGAATACACATAATCACAAGCAGGCATCCTGGTATTACAAAATTCCAGGACATAAGAGAAGTGTGGTAACAGGAAGTTCTCTGATTATACATGACCAGCTAGGCTAGACTGGCAAATTCCAATCCAAGGAGAAAACCTATCTCAAATCAGCCAGCTTTAATAAACATCTGCATCACAAGTCTCCAGTCAGCTAGTATTAATAAACATCTGCATCCAACCAGTATTTGATGTAAGCATATTTACACTCATGAAATTCAAACAAACAACTGGATCTAAATACAGAATTCCTGTATTGTATCCAGCACCCCAAAAATGCCATTATTCCTAGAGGCAGGGCTAATTAAGTCCAACTCTTATTAGAGTGGCTATTGGTTTTAATCAGCTAATTGAGAAGGATAGTTAGAATTTTTTTTCAGGCATGCTTACCTTGAGGGGCTATCATGTTCCAGTAGATAGCTCCATATTGAAAGACAAACATAGGCCTTAAATGAGCTCAGGTCTTATTAAATATAGAAAAAGAATATAAAATTAAGATGTTATAGTGATATTGGAAAATGAAGCAGAAATCTAAAATTGGGAACGTGTTACATTTTGCGAAACAAAATATTTGTATATACGTATTAAGAACATATTTCATGAATATGAATTGAGTTTGAGAAAGAATAAAAAGAATGCCTCATGCCAATGAAACAGTTTCAATCACAAAGAGGGACTTATAATAGAAAACACAATTTCTGAGAATATAAATGTATGGAAATTGTTCTTTTTAAAAACATATTAATCTTAATTTATTTCTTTATTGTTAAGGCATTGTGAGAAACTATATTCTAGTTGGGTCTATTTGAAAAAATACTTGAAATCAATATTTCTTTCTTCAATCCAAGCAGCTTTTTGTAGAGCACTCTAATATATATATATAATATATATATATATATATATATATATATATATATATATATATATAGGTATATATACATACATATTATGTATCATTATTTAACTACATGTGAAACGATAATAATATACTTTAATTACACAATAGTGCATATAATTGCATATCATAATTACAATACTACTACAAATAAACCATACACATAAATGGACACAAACAAATCACAGAGACAGCAGCCAGATGCATTTAGAAGCCCAGAGTCACAATCAGAACAGTCCACGCAGGAATGGAAGCTTTCTTGTAAATAGCTAGAATATTCACCACAGCAGCTGGAAATTCCTTCAGCCCACTAGCCAACATCACCCAGTTTTCTACGTTAGTTGGAGGCAAAGCCCAGGGCAAATTAAATTACATTTTATCCTGTGTTCCTCTTTCAGTTTCCCTGCTTCTTTTACAACACACAGTGAGGGAGAGAGATTGATGAGTCAGCAGCTCTGATGGAGAGCTCCAAGTACACTGCAGTCATTTGCTTTCCATTCCTTGTTTGGACATCTGTGTCCTTATTGGTTCCTAATCTATGTCTATTTGAATAGGAGGCAGTCAGATCAAATAAAAAGGCTTGCAGTCAAGGATTTTGCCAGCCAGGCTCCTGGCTAAAGTCCAGCTCTTAACTGGATTTAGCCAGGAGCCTGTCTATAAACAACCCCAGAGAATGAAAACTGTCCCAGAGAACTGCAAGAGACAGAGGCAATAGAAACCTAGGATAGGCTAGGATTTTTTGGGATTTCCCACACTACTGCGCTGAGTAAGTTGCCCCTGTTTGCTGTGCAGGAAATGTACTCCTATCTCTAAAGCCACTGCCTCAGCCTTCATATCAGCAATCACAGGCTTAGACTTTGATCCTATCTGCATGGATGACTTATTTGGGAATCAATACCTGACAGGAACCAGAGAGTTGTTGATCATATGCTTCCTCAGAGGACTGACTAAGAAAATAGCTGTATAGGAGAAAATTCCTACTTTGCCCCCTGGGACTGTGTGAAAATTTGAAGTGTCACATTCCACAAATAAGTGCATTTGGGGAATCTGACATTGCATGTTAGAAAATGTTACCAGTAAGCTGCAATTGGCAGCCCAGAATCGCAGTCAGGTAGCAGCAGGCAGAAAGGGAGTCTCCCGGGTAGATAAGCAGGATATAGACCCAAGTAACTGGATATATGATCATCCCTAGTTGCCATGAGATGGTTTTCCCTTTTCATAATTGCATCCTGGACCTATGATAAATTACATTTTTCCTGTCATCTGTTTTCAATTTTGTTGTTTCTGCTGCAGCACACACTTAAATTGGGAGGGAGAAGTGAAGCAGCAGGTCTGATGAGGATGTCCAAGGTTATCACAGGATTTGCTTTCCATTGGTGGATCACTCACTTTATTGGATCCAAGCAGATTTTGAATGCACACTCATTCCATCATCACAGGGAGAGCTAATAACTTCAGCAGAGCACATTATTACCTCTCAGGCTCTGGATATATTTAAGCTCACAGTTGGTCCTGGGTATAACCAAAACATGACTGCACATTGGCCCAGACAACACAGACTGTTCCTGACTTACACAGGAGACTGAGACCATGGAAATTAGCAAAGTCAGTGATTGTTTGATTCCCAGAATTACAGCTCTGAGTCACCTGTTCCTGTCAAACGTACAGCAAATAGATTCCTGCTTCTGATACTACTGCTTCTCCTTAAAGATGTGACATCCCTGTCTCAGTTTGAAGTCCCAGAGTAACTGGTAGGAAGATAATTCTCTTGAGGCTTTAGCATCTGACAAAGACTAGGTGAGACCTGCTCTTTTTTCTCCCCTGTGAGATATTGTGGGAATTGATATGGTGTTGTAGTTTTATTCATGAGTCACTGAAAAATTGAGCAGTAGCATCTGCAGACACGACCCTACCTGTCAACCAAGGCTCTCAATACACAAGAAAGCATAGTACAGGAAACTTACTTGTTATCATCCTGTTGTCATTTAGGTTCTCACAGGATCAACTTTGCAATCTTGATTTGCATTATCACTGCTTTTTGGTTTATAGAACCTACTGTATATGATTTTTCTTTCCTGTCAATCCACTCCTATCTTTGTATGGGCTTTTTTTGGAAATCAATCATTTATTGATGATGGCAGAGAGGTATTCAATACTTCCCTTGAAAACAATAAACACATCAGATTTCTTTTTTCTTGGGTACTTCTTTTTGTATGTTTTGATCAGTGCAGATGTCTTCTGTGTCTCCCATCTCAGACTCTGAATTCCTATCTCTGATAGTAAATTGGAAACTGGAAAATGTTGGTGTGTGGTAGTCATCAACCACCTCTGAGTCTGTTGGGATCTTTCTGCCATCTTTTCAATACAAATATATTTTGATCTCAAGTAGGGATTGGTGGAGACATGAGACATCAGAACATGGTACCCCAAAGTCTCTCACGGTCTATAGAAAGATCTTCCCTGCACATCGTTGTCTTGTTTCCCAACTTGTGCCTGTAGTAACATATCTGATGAGGGTCAAGTGAGGCACAGATACATAGGAATATCAATGTCATCAGGACTCAGTTTATTGTACATGTCTTGGGCAGAAGAAAGGAAATTATTTTTGTATAAATCTGTCATCATTTTAGTTTTAGGTTTGTGGCCATTAAAGCAATGTGGAATATTCCTTCCAACTCCTGGTCTTAATCCTAATTCTTATATTTTCTTCATTTCTCCACTGATTATTAGGCCACTATGACAAAAATTTATCTGAAGTTTTTCTCATTGTGTTTTTTTTTATGACATGTATTTCATGAGAGGGGATAATTTGGTTCCTGCTCATTTTAATCAACTAGAATGAAGATTAAGCTTCAGTCACATCACATGTATTCAGTCAAAGTGAAGTTTCTAAGTAGCAGCAGATGAATTTCTGTTCCAGAATGATATAAGTATATAGCAACTTCAAAAATAAATTCTTTCCATCATGTTGGGTGGTATAAGCATATTTTTTAAATGTCTGTGAAGCTCTACTGTGGCACTATAGGTTTACCTTTGGACCTAGAAGCAAAACAAAAAACACATTATTGATACCTGAGTGAGAAAACTCTGACACCCCTTCATGGTATAAGGGGATCTGTTTTCACAATATATCTCCAAATATTCTAAGAGGCATTTCCATTACTTTCAAATACTTATATAAGTTTATGTATGAGCATACATATGAGTTTGCTTATGCATATGTATATATGTATATGTATGTATACACACAGAAAAATATGCATGTGTAAACTTCCTTAACATAGTTTAGAATTTCATACGTGAGTACTGCATTTACATTATTTCGCACTGCTTTTTGTTCCCTCCTTCAATAAAATGTCTGCACTGCAAAACATAAGTACCACAACTTACTAAAATTAGTTTACATATTTGTGCATATACAAATGTATAAATAACCTACAGTGTGTACAGAATGTGGTGATTATGTGTAACCATTTTTACCTTTGACCTTTTTGAGTGGAAAGACCTATCAATATTATTGTACAGCATAAATGTGTCCTTTGTATCATAACATCTAATATTTGTCTGTAGATTTTCTGATAATGTGGGAATTTGAGAGCGTTTCCCATCAGTGTTGGCATGACAATATGTGATTTCATTGTGCTAACCTTTTTTTTTTTGGCTGTATTCTTGCTTTTGTGGCATTCCTATTTTCTAATCTTTGCGCATTTTAATTCCTTTTCTTTCTTAGAAAACACTGTGTTCACAGCAGACATCCTTTTGCTTCTAAGATGAACTGTGTCTGACCATGGCATGCCATACTTTCTTAGTCTAATAATAATTGTGAGTTGTGTAGATTGATTAGTTGGCCTGAGGCAAAACAATGTAAGTTCTGTACCATTAGAATTGTTGTGTAGTTGTGTAATAGTTCTGTAAAATGACGCTTTTTTGACACTTATAACTAATGTTGAATGTGTGTATAATAATAGAACATTAGAAGGCTAATAGAAGCTATATGCCATCAGAGAATTTGCAGGTGAAGTCTGTCTTTCTGGGTTCACTCTCTCCCTGGCCATGTGTAGTCAGCTAGATTATGATATGGGGCAATGCTTGTCCTCCTGTCAGTGAGTAATGCCTGCATTACTACAAAAAAGTGAAAAGTTCTGACATCTCTTTGGGTACAAAAGACGTAATACCCTATGAAAGAGTAAATGTTGGTAAATTATGACATTTGAAGGAGCTGGTAAAATCATTGTTTACCTTGAAAATTTGTACCCCTGTTTGTTGAGCTTTGACCTTAATAAAGCTGGAAGATTGTAAGTAGACATAGTAGCTCTATTAATGGCTTAAGGGACTATTTCTAAAATCCTAATAGCATAAAATTGTTCAGATGACCTTATTTTTAAGAGTACTCATGATAGAATACAATTTCATTGAATTCTGAGGTTTTTATATACAGCGGACTCCTCAGCATTGTTCTTGTGTGATGTAAGTGTGGATTACAAAAGAACAGCATGTCACTGGTATGTGTATAATTTTAAACACACTGTCACCCATCTGGAATTTTTTTCTGTCCAGTTCTTTCTTTACTGAACGTCTGTATTTTTTTTTATCTCGTGATACAAATCCTAAACTCCTGTGTTATTTGCAATTTAAAATGGCTCAGCTTAGTTCATGTGTTGGGACATAACATTGGTGGCTAACTCCTCCCTCTTGGTTTTCTGAGAGCTAGCTTCATGGCCTAGGTATCAGAAGAAAAACTCTGATATCTCTTCATAGTATAATTGTGGTAATTTTTTAAATTATCTCTCCAAGTACACTATGATGCATTTCAAATATTTTCAAATATTTATATAAGTTTTATATGTGCATATGTATCAGTTTGTTTATGCATATATATGTATGAATGTATGCATATTTGTACTTTCTTGACATAGTTTACAATTTCATACATGAGTACTGTATTTAGATTATTTCATATTTCTTTCTGCTTCCTTTTTTAATACAATGTCTGCTCTAATACACATTAAAATAAATACCATTTCTTATTAAAATTATTTTATCATACATACATAAATGTATACATAAGTAACCCTCACTGTGTACAGAATGTGGTGATTATATATAGCCTTTTTTAGCACTGACCATTTGGAATTGAAAGGCCTATCAATGTTATTGTCCAATAGAATTGCATCCTTTGTATGTTGGCATCCATCATTTGTCTGTAGATTTTCTGCTATATGTAGGAAGTTTAGGTAGTTGCACATCTATGTTGGCATGCCTGTAGCAGTACTTTCTTTGCTCTCCAGCTCAGAAATTATGTCACAGAGGCATCTTATTAATTTTGAAAGTTTGACCTTAACTTTAACTTCTTCCCAACTAACTCTCATGAATTAAATAAACCCATTTCTAATAATCTACATTCTGCCATGTGACAGCGCTTTACCTCACTCCGTTCTGCACATTTGACTACCTCCACATCTTGCTGGGAAAATTCCTGCCTCTTAGCTTCTTTACCCCAGTTCCTGTACTTACCTGGATATCTCACCTATTCTTTCCTACCTAGCTATTGACAGTTCAGCTCATTAAACCAATCAAGATGTGCAGTCCTTTGAATTATACAAATTATTATCCCACAACTTTCTGCTTTTTTCTCTAATAAAATTTAAATGTTTTAGCTCTAACATAAGAAAACTAAAAAATGAGAACAATTATCCAGGAAGCATTACAAGCACAATATCTAGTTGTTCTGTATTTGACAACTTTAGAGAATATTGTCTATTATCAATCCTACCTTGGTGAGTTTAAAGTTTTGTACCTAAATCATTTTCTATAAGAGCTTATATTACTAACCAAGAAATCTCTTTTTAGACATTAAAATATTTTCTTACTTAAACATCTTAACATTTTTATATGTCTCTAGTCTTCAAACCATATAGAGACCTGAGAATGTTAGAATATTACCTCAGTAAGTGGGAAGGGCAGAACAAGCAACTTCCACAACTATGGAAATCAGAGTCAGCTGACTGCTCAGACAGTTATCCAAGTTTCCTATGAAACATTAAAGAATTTGTCTTTACCTTACAGGCCCAGAATATCTGACAGAATTTTCTGTGAGGCAGAAATTTTGTAGGACTGCACTACTTCGTCTTGACAAAGTTCAGCAGTAGACTTGCCTTGTGACCATTGTGTCTAATTTGGACAGCATACTGTCCACAGGCAAGGCAAAAGTAGTTTTTTTTTTCCCAGTGGCTACCTTTGTCACATTGAAAGCAACCTTGATTTGGTGGTTCATTGATGCCCATCAGCTTCTCGGTAGTATAACGGTACTTGCATGAGCAGGCATATATCACTGTCCTGAAAAGCCTTATTTTATTAAAATATCTTAACTGTCATATTCTGTAGATCTCTCATGTATTTATAGATGAACTATCTATGTAAAATACATCTCTGTTTAACCTTGAAAACATACATAACATGAACACAAGTTTGATTGTTAGAGGTGACTAACTAATAACCTACATTTTAATTTTCCTGAGCAGTTTATAATAGTACCTTTCAAGGTCTAGAATTTATGTTACATTTCTAAATGTGCTTCCTATTTTCAATATTTTAAACAAGGGCAGAAACATATATACAGTATGTTGTAAGAAAAATAACCTTAAGTTTTTATTATGAAACAAAAATCCACACCAATATAAAATATTTGAGACAAATACATCCTTATTAGTTTAAAGGTAGACTTAATAATCTAACCTTTTATCCTATCATTCATATGTGCTCCCCCCACTATCTTCAGAAAGAGATTCCTAAATCTGTCTTCCTTTCCTTAGTTTGCTCCCTACCATGAACAATAAACACTTGCAACCAACACCAAACCAACAAAAAATATCCATAATGCACATAGCGACCAAAAACTTCCCATTCTACCTGTCAGGTATGTGGCCATCGTGTTTTTAAAATTAGATTCTGCATTGTATGGTGACGGCATGTTTAGGGGCCCTGATCAAACTGGGATAATGATCAGGTCTTGGGAGAGCTACTACATACTTTGTTGACCAGTCTCTGTGTGAGAAAAAGTGCAGGACTTAACTAAAGTCTGGGTAAGAGTAGTCTGAGAGGCTGGCACATCCAGGTAGAACCTTTGAAGTTGTCTTCAATGTAGTTTTTTTGGAGAAAATGCAACAGGCATTCTGTGAAGCTGGATCATCTGGGATACTTGTCTTGCATGAATTTGTATCTTGCATTCTTTTTTTTTCCCTCAAAACAAAGTTGCCATTCAGCACAAGCAGGTGTTTAGTCAGATCAAACTATTTGGGTTCATGCTTATTTATGTGAATATACCTAATGGGTTAAGGAGTATCATATGTTACTTTATTTTCATGATGAACACATTAGTCCCTTCTTCATTCATTCAACATTTAGTTTATATCCCTCACCATGTCATATATATATATATATTTTTCAAAATTCAGAGTGTCCTACAACTTTCTATCCTTTAGTCTTCATCTTCTAGGATATTTTTTGAGATCAAATTATTGTTTGAAATTTAAGTATCTAATCTAATCTAATGTTGAAACTCAGTGAGTACAAGCACCTATTATAGATAAGGAAACATGCTGAGTAGGTGCTTACATTAGGGAACAACTGTGTGTTCTCTGACAAATATCCCTTATGTTGTGTTTAGCTTATTTACTTCTAATTGACAAAGCCCAGTAGAAGCCTCCATCAGCAAACTGGATGCTTGTAAATATGATTACCTGGGTTCTAATTCCAGAAAACATAAATGAAAAATCAAGCATACAGGCATCACCATCCAATCACAGTACATGAGGGATATATTGTGTGAGTAATTTCATGGAGTATGCCTAGCCAGCTTGTTTAAAATGTTTGGCAAATTCTCTCCTTGTGTAAACCACTGTCAGTCTGACATTGCTAATACAACTGTGTTTGCAACTAATATTTGATAGATCTTTTATCACACTTGCATCAGCTGAGTTTGCATACATAATTGTTTGTTATGAAGCAAACCAATGTTCTACTACATGCTGAAGCATGATCATTTTAAACAAATATTGTCAGAGTGTCCTATAATGCTTAATATACTGTTGAAGAGAGAAAGGCAGAATTTTCCTGAGAGTCTGCACATGTTCTAATCGATGGCCCCACAATAAATTCAACACAGGGGCTTCCCTGAACTCAGATGTCATGCTAAAGAAAATAACTGTATGAATTAAAGACAGAGTATTGGTAATGATTATTCAAGCAGAATTATACTAGGGGAAATGCAAAGAAGTTTAGAATATTCTCAAAATATCTGTATTTGTATGTGAAAATGATCAAAGAATTTTGTGAGTATTTATGGAACTTTGAATCCAAAATTAACACCACATGCATGCAGACATATGTAAAACCACACATAAATGCATAAATACAAAGGATAAATTATAAAAAGTATACAAGGATCATGAATATTAAATTATAATACAAACACCTCAAAATATGACATAATCATTAGGCCAAGTAAGATACTGTATCCAAACTATGTTCAGAATAAGGCTAAATGTACCATTACTATTTACAAAATAGCATCTTATTTTGGTCAAATATATATATTTGTATATATGTACATAAATATCAGAAATATATTTATTGGAGTCGTATAATTCAAGAATCTATCATTGCAGTAGAGAAAATGACATGACATATCAGAAACTGTTAGCAGGAAGCTGCAGTCCTCAGCACAGAATCATGATCAGCCAGCAGCAGGCAGAAAGGGAGGGTTGCTTTTATGTAGACAGGAATCTGGACCAAGCAATGGATACATGATGACCTCCGAGTTGGCATGGGTTGTTTTGTTTTGTTTTGTTTCGTTTTGTTTTGTTTTGTTTTTCATACTTGGAGTCTTAGTCCAGAATAAATTGCCTTTTATTTTCCTCTTCCTCACTTTCAATTTCGCTGCTTCAGTGGCAGCACACGGACATTTATTTAGGTGGGAAGGAGGAAGGAAACAGCATCTCTGATGGAGATCTCTAAGATTACCACAGGATTTGCCTCCTTTGCTGGAACTGAGATCATTGTTCTCATTCATTCTTATTCCGGGCTCAATTTGAATGCATACAGTTCTTCAATCACAGGAAAGGACTGCTAATAAAAGTGTCACAGGTACTTCAAATATTCAAAAACACAGTTGGACCTGGGTATAACCAAAGCCCGACTCTACCTTGGCCCAGAAAAGGCCGATTGCTCCTGATATCTACAGGAGACAGAGCCCATTCATTTAGAAAAGTAAGGATTGTTTGATTTTCAGGAGCACAGCTCTGAGTCCTCTGCTCCTGTCACCTGTTCATCAAGTGGGATCCTGCTTCTGAAGCTACAGCTCCTCTTTAAAGATGTAACATCCCAGTCTCAGTCTAAAAGTGCTGCATTATAAGCAAAGAAGATAATCCAATTCAGGATTTAATACCTGGCACAGAAAAAGATAGTCATGGTCTTTGCTACCCCAGGGAGATCCATTGTGGGAATAGCTATGGTATTGTCACTTTTATCCAGTTGCCTAGAGTCACTGAAAGTATAAAGCAATAACTGTTCCAGACACTAGCATTTCTGTCATTAGAGTATCTGGATGGACAATAAGTATTAGCACATGAAATTTATTTCCTATACTCCTTTTGCCATTTAGGGACTCACAGGTAAACTTTCTATGTTGGTGGACATTGCCAATTCCTTTTGACACATAGAAAATATTTTAGTGCCTGTGATCACCTTATCTTGTGTCTGAAAACTCGCATTCTGAATTTCTCTGACAGATAGGAAAGTTGAGATTGTAAAGGATGATCTTTAGGGAATGATATCTCAGCTCTGAACCTGTTAGAATATTTCTGGTACCCTTTCAACATAGATACATGATGCTTTAGTTCTGCTATATGAAAAAGGCACTAAACATCATAACATAGTTATTCAAAGCCTATACTGTTTCATAGAAAGAGTCCCTGGCATATCATTGTGTTAATTCCCAATTAATACAAGATGAAATTTCTCTCATGAATGTCAAGTGATAATCAGATCTGTTAGTTTATCACTATATCTTCAGTACTCATTTTATTTCAATTTTACTCCAGTGGAATGAGAGAAATTATATTTATGGGACTCGGACATTTCTAGTCTCAGCTTCCTGGTCCTTTTAGGAGTGTCGGGCATTTATTCAACTCATGGATTAATCCTAATCCTTGCAAGTAATTGTTTACTCCTATTATAAATAGGTACTATGGCAAAAGTAGGAAAAGAGCAGACTTCTCTACATGTGCTGTTTTTTGGCATGTAGCTAATGAGTATGAGACATTTTGATCTTGCTGGAGTTATATGCAGAGTAGTTTTCATTCCTATCACATGTAGTCATTCCCATTGAAGCTTCTAATGAGGAGCCATTGGATATCTGCTCTGTGATGAATAAAGTATGTAGGAAATTCAATAACAGCTTATCACCATCATATTAGGAGGTGTAACCCTGGTTTGGAAATGGTTGTGAATCAATGGGGGGAGACTATGGGAGGCCCCTTGGCCAAGAAGATAACCAAATAATAACTCTTTACTGATACCTGAGAGAAAACTGATTCCCTTTCTTGGTCTAAGATGTGCAGTTGTCACAATATCTCCATGGTATGTGTTTAACAATATCAATTATATTCATATATGTATAAATGGTTTTGTATGTGCATTTATATTTGCCTGCTTCTGACACACATTTCGAGGTAGAAATATATATGCATGTATCAAAATACATATGCATACATGTGTATGCATCTTTGATGTAGATGAGCAAATCTCACATGTGTACTGTACTTATACAATTCCACTCTTCTATATTATTCCTCCTGCAGCACCATGTCTGCTCCAGGATATTCCAAAAGAAATACTACTTCTTAGTGAATTTATATTTTTTCATACATGCACAAATACAGTCAGAACTAGATGATGCATGGTAGAGAATGTGGAGATAATTAATGAATATTTTTATTTTTGACCTTTGAAATTGAAAAGCCTCACAATGTCATTTTTAAATAACCTATATCTATCTATCTTAGCATCCAACTTTTCTTCTTACCTTTTCGGCTTAGTGTGTCAAGCCTAGAGAATTTCCACTACACACTGACATGCAGATGTGTGTTGTCATGCTGCTACCCTTGTTTGGTTGTTTCTTTACTTTGGATTTTATTTTTGGTTGATATTCATATTTTCTAAACATTGGGCTTTGAAATTTGGTATCCTTCTTAGAAGACAATTTTTCCACAGGAGGAATCCTGTTCCTTAGGATGTTGAATTACATCTTAGCATTGAGTACCACACTTTCTTTGCCCAGAAAACATGTTGAGTTGTGTGGATTTATCTGGTGGCTGTAGACATGACATTGTAAGTACATAGCAATATGTCCAGGTATGGAATTTTGTACTAATGCTGTAAAATGATGTCTTTTTGGGGATTTAAAACTAAAGTTGCCTGTGGATATAAGGATATATAGAAAACTGTTCGAAATGACATGCCTTCAGAGACGTTGCCAAAGAAGGAGTGCCTCTGGGTTCACTAATTCTTAGACTTTATGTATCAGACCAGGTTAATGCATTGGGAATTAGTTTTCCTCATTTAAATGGTATATGATTCTTTTAATAAAAAAAATGAAATATTCAGTCATGTCTGCGGGAAACAAGGATATAATGCCCTAGGATATTCTAAGTCCTGATAAGCTTTATATTTAAATGCGGTGGTACAATCATCAGTTGTGTTAGCTGTGATTTTGATATGAACAGTCCATCATGATGATGATGAGTAAAATAATAACTATACTAATGGTCCAGGGGACTATTTCTAAGCACATAACAATGTAAAAATTACTTTTGAAAAAACCCAGATTTTCATCTGACAAGAGGCAAGATGGCGACAGGTGGCAGAGCCGCGGAGGATCTGCAGCGGGGCCGGCTGCAGATGCCGCTCCCCGCGCAGCCTATGGCCCAGGCTGAGGAAGCCCAGGGCACAGGAGAGAAGATGGGCTGGGCGCAGGTAGTAAAGAACCTGGCGGAGAAGAAGCACGACTTCCGCGAGCAGTGGCGGGGAGAAGAAAGGGGCAGAGGTGCAGGCGGCAGGCTGGGCAGCCCCGCGGGCCTGGCCGCTCCGAACCCCGGCAACTTCCCACCTGCCGGCCGCGGGGACCCAAGGGGCTGCGGGAGAGACCCTGCGGGCTACGCGGCAGAAGCTTGCAGGATGAAGGGAGCTGGAGACGCGAATCAGAGGAAGATGGCCCAGGTGGCGGTGGCAGCGGCGGCCATGGCGTCCCCTGCCAGGCCTGGCGCGACCAAAGACGCAACTGCAGGGCGCCCACTCCAGGATGAGCCTCCAGCCGCCAGGCCGGGTAAGGGCCGCTTCCTTGTGCGCATCTGTTTCCAGGGAGAAGAGAGTGCCTGTCCGACCCGGGATTTCGTGGTGGGTGCGCTCATCCTGCGCTCCATCGGCATGGACCCCGGGGACATCTATGCTGTCATCCAGATCCCCGGCAGCTGCGAGTTCGATGTGAGCTTCAGATCTGCAGACAAGCTTGCCCGGTTTCTCCGCATCTATGAGGAAAAGCGGGAGCTGGACGACTGCTGGGAGAACTTTGTGGTGTTGGGGCGGAGCAAGTCCAGCTTGAAGACCCTCTTCATCCTCTTCCAGAATGAGACCGTGAATGTGGAGGACATCGTGACCTGGCTCAAGCGCCACTGCGATGTGCTGGCCTTGCCAATGAAAGTGACTGACAGGTTTGGGATCTGGACTGGGGAGTACAAGTGCGAGATCGAGCTGCGCCAGGGGGAGGGTGGACTGAGGCACCTGCCTGGGGCCTTCTTCTTGGGAACAGAGAGGGGCTACAGTTGGTACAAGGGGCAGCCCAAGACCTGCTTCAAATGTGGTTCTCAGAACCACATGACTGGCACCTGCACGCAGGACAGGTGTTACAGGTGTGGGGAAGAGGGGCACAAGAGCCCTTACTGCAGGAAGGTCATCATGTGCAACCTCTGTGGCAAGAGAGGACACGTGTTTGCCCAGTGTCCCAAAGCAGCTCAAAATTCCGTGGCAGATCACCTCACAGGCGTGGCGGGGCGCTGAATGTGTGCCTGCCTGCCGGGGTGAACACACAGCCATGTTACCCTTCTTAAGTGCCAAAACTTTTTTTTTAAGACCATTTTTCTCTTTTTCGACGGAGATATTTCTAAAACTTAACAGAGACATTCTCTCTATGCCTTTTAAAACCACGTGTGCTCCTTTTCATCCTGTTTAAAAAGAACTATTCAAAACTGTAGTGTGCAGATGAGATATGTTGCCTGTCCCCCCACCACCACCACCACCTTTTTTCTTCTGTTTTACATTAGTTTTGGTACTTTCTTCAACACCCTGTCTGCCTCTGTAAATTTACTAAGTCCCTCTTCATCCACGTCTCATCAGAAGATGTTTGCCCTTCGGGCTGCCTTGCTCATTTTTATGCCTCATCCCCTGGGTACAGGGCCCAGTGCTGGATAGGCATTCAACCAAGTGTTTATTGAATTGAAAATGTCGTCGACTAGCTCTGTCTAGAGTGCCTACCTTGTGCAGCTCTCCGCTGGGATCTTTTCATTTGTGGCTTCTATGTGATATGAAAATTTGTGAAAACCGTGTTGCTGGAAGTGTGTAATCTGAAAACTATCTCTTTTGTGACAGCTCATTGTGGCTCAGAAGCCTTATTTCTGTAGGATCGTGGAGCCTAGGCAGTTCTGCTGGGAAAGACCCAAGAGGTCGTTTTTGTTGCATTTTCTTTGGGGGAGCTTGCTTTTGTTTTGTGTATTGATTTGAGACAGGGTCTCACTGTGTAGCCCTGACTGGTTTGATACTGGCAGCATTCCTGGACCAGCCTGGCTTCAAACTGACAGTGATCCTCTCACCTCTGCCTCCCTGAAGGATGTTTTAAATTAATCCCTTGGTTTTCCAGCAGATGAAATGAATCCGAAGTTAAATGACTGGGTCAAAGTAAACAGCGGTGTGGTGCCTCAGACTGTCCACAGTAGAGTCCACTGTCCCCATGCCTGGTGCTCATCCCACTACCTCTCACACTTCACAACAGTCTCCTCAACAATGGTGGGCCAAGTAAGTCTCTCTCCAGGCTGATGGTCCCAGCATGAAGCTGAGACACCATCCCCTGAAAGAACAGAAGGAGAAGCTTGTCTTGCCACTTCATATTAAGGGACCTAGGGAAAGGACCAGCGAACACACTCCAAGCTGCATGCATGCATCAGTCCTTGGAGTGAGTACCACATCTTAAATGTTCCACTGTCAATGTCAGCAGTGAGAAATGGTTGTGCTCAGGAAAGAAACTTGCCAGACTTTTACATTTACACCTCTGCCTCATCTACTAGGAACCCCAGAGAAGTTAGAGAGAGCTGATTTGAAACCTTTGACCTCTGACGCTCAGGAGAAAGGTGGTTTTAACCCAGAAGCATGAGTGAGCTGTAAACTGGAAAATGTTCTTGGGGAAACAGGCCAAGGGATAGGGCCTGGGTCAACTAAGTGTTACCAAGTTAAAGTGAAAGACAGTAAGCTGCTTTTTTCAGTTTTTGTCTTCTCTTTGCAGTTTTGCTATTTTCTTGTGGCTTAGAATGTAAGACCAGATGTTCAGATTTGTTCTCAATAAATATTTATCTTTTTTGCCCATGAAAAATGTTGAGTTGTGTGGATTTATCAGGTGGCTATAGACATGACAATGTAAATACATAGCCATTTCTGCAGGTGTGGAATTTTGTAATAGTGTTGTAAAATGATGTCTTTTTTGGAGACTTATAACTAAAATTGACTGTGGGTATAAGGATAGATACAGAGAAAACTGTTTGAAATGACATACCTTCAGAGATGTTGCCAAAGAAGGAGTGCCTCTGGGTTCCCTATTTCTTAGCCTCATGTATCAGGCTAGGTTAATACACGGGGAATTATTTTTCATCATTTCAAGGACATATGTTTCTTTTAATCTAAAAAAATTTGAAATATCAGCCATGTTTGCGGGAAACAAGGACATATAATATCCTAGGATATGCTAAGTCCTGACAAGTTTTTACATTTAAAGGCGGTAGTGCAATCATCTATTCTGCTAGGATGTTTTTCATTGTGTTAGCTGTGATTTCCCTATGAACAGTGCATGATGATGTTGAGTAAAATAATTGCTATATTAATAGTTCAGTGGACTGTTTCTAACAACAAAACAATATAAAAATTAGTTTAGAAAAGTAGATTTTCAAGAAGAATGAGGATAGAATGTAATTTAATGGAATTTTCAAGTTTTATTTACAGGAGACTCCTCAGAATTGATCACTTTTAGTATCTATTGTGATGAAAAAAAAAAAAAACAGAGACACTTGATATATGCTTAGGTTTTATTTAAGCATTCTGAAATCCAGTGCTGAAACTGAACGAGTACAAGCACGAATTCATAGGTATGGAAAGATACCGAGTAGTTGCTTACATTAGGGAACACAAGTGTGTTCTTTGACAAGTATCTCTTATGTTGTTTTCACTTATTTGCTTCTAATAAAAAAGCCCAGTAGAAGAGTCCATCTGCCATCTGGCAGCTTGGATCTAATTCCAGATTATATATATATATATATATATATATATATATATATATATATATATATATATATATATATATATATATGAAAAGTCAAGCATCCAGGCATCACCATCCAACCAAAGGACACAGGGCATATGTCATGTGAGTAATATCATGAAGTTTTCCTGGCTAGTTTGTTTAACATGTTTGTCAAATTCTCACCTTGTGTGAAACACATTGTCAGTCTAACATTGGTAATACTCCTGTGCATGCAACTGATATTTGATGGATTTTTTAGCACCATTGTATCAGGTGAGTGTGCATACAAAATTGTTTCTTTATGAAGCAAACCAATGTTCTACTACATGCTGAAGAAAGATCATTAAACAAATATTGTCAGAGTGGCCTATAATATTTAATGTCGTGATGACGATAGAAAGGCAGGATTTCGCATGTATTTTTTTAGCTTTGAGAGTCTGTCCATATTCTAATTGGTGGCCCCAAAGAAAAGAAAACACAGGGGCAATCCCGGATCTCAGATATCATTCAAAAAAGAGTAACTATGTGATCTAAGGACAGAATACTGATAATAATGTTTACAGCAGAATTCTACTGGGGGAAATGCAAAGAATTTTGGAATATTTTCAAAATATCTATATTGGTGTATGAATAATGAGCAAAGACTTTTGTGAGTATTTACAGAACTTTGAATCCAAATGAATGCTATATGCATGCAGACATATGTGGAACCACACATAATTGCACATATAGAAAGGAGAAATTGTAAAAATTATATAATTATTATGAATATTACACTATAAAACAAAATCTCAAAATATTACATAATCATGAGGACACAGTAAGATAGCATATACAAACTGCCTATGTTCGTTAATATGGCTAAATGTACCATTACTATTTACAAAGTAGCCTCTTATTTTTGTCATTCTTGTACATATGTATACATATACACATATATAGTGTATATCAGAAATATATGTATTAGAGTGATAAAATTCAAGAATCTATCATTGCAGTAGAGGAAATGACATGACATATTAGAAACTGTCTGCAGCAAGCTGAAATCGTCAGCACAGAATCACAATCAGCAGCTGGCAGAAATGCAGGGTTGCACGTATGTAGCCAAGAATTTGGTCCAAACAAAGAATACATGATTACCTCCTAGTTGGCACAGGCTTTTTTTTTTTTTAAATAATTGAAGTCGGAGCCCAGAGCAAATTACATGTTTTTTCTCTTGCGCACTTTCAATTTCGCTGCTTCAGTGGCAGCACACAGACATTTAGGTGGTAGGGAGAAATGAAACAGCTTCTCTGATGGAGATCTCCAAGGTAAGCACAGAATTTGCCTCCTTTGCTGAAACTGTGATTATTGTCCTTAAGGATTATTATTTCTGGCACAATTTGATGTACACAGTCCTTCAATCAGAGGCAAGGAGTGCTAACAAAAGTGTCAGAGTTTTGGCTTCTTACAAGTCAGGCTCTGGCTATAGTCCAGGACACGGTTGGTCCTGGGTACAACCAAAGCTCGACTCTATATTGGCCCAGAAAGGACAGACTGCTCCTGACATCTACAGGAGACAGAGCCCATGCAGTTTAGTAAAGTCAGGATTGTTTGATTCCCAGGAGCACAGCTCTGAGTTCCCTGCTCCTGTCACCTGTGGAACAAGTAGGCATCCTGCTTCTGAAGCTACAGCTTCTATTTAAACATCCCATTCTCAGTCTAAAAGTATTGCATTATAAGCAAGGAAAATAATTCAATTCAGGCTTTACTACCTGGCACAGAAAAAGAGAGTCCTGCTCTTACCTATCCTAGGGAGATCCACTGTGGGAATAGCTATGCTATTGTCACTTTTATCCAGTTATGTAGATTCGCTGTAGGTATCAAGCAGTAACTGTTCCAGACACTAGCCTTTATGTCACTAGAGTCTCTGGGTGGACAATAAAGAATTTTACTTGAAATGAAATTTACATGTTATAATCCTTTTGCCATTTAGGGTTTCAAAGGTACAACTTTCTAATGTTGGTGGGCATTGTCAATTACTTATGACACATAGAAAATCTTTGACCTGATTTTTTTCCTGGTCACCCCATTTTTTCTCTATGATGTCAGGCAAGACATGAACTTTGTTGGAAATAAGTCATTTATTTCTTGTGACAGTGAGGTATTTCATGTTCCCTTGAGTGTAATTAAGAGCCCAGATTCCTTTCTTCTTGTTTCTGGCATTCTATATGTTAAGAACCCTTGAAGGCCTTATCTTGTGTCTGATAACTCACATTCTGAACTTCCATGAGGGATAGGAGAGTTGAGATGGGAAAACATGGTCATTAAAGAATGACCCCCAGCTCTGAATCTGTTAGAATCTCTCAAGTGCCTTCTCGACACAGATACGTGGGGCTTTAGTTCAGCTATATGAAAAAGGCATTAAACATCAGAACATAGTTACCCAAAGCCTCTAATGGTCTATAGAAAGAGTCCCCTGCATGCCATTGTTTTAATTCCCTATTAATACAAAAAAAATATCTAAGAGGTGGGTCAAGTGATATCCAGATCTATCAGCTTATCACTATGTCTTCAGGTTTGCTTTATTTCAACTTGACTCCAGTTGAATGATGCAAATAATGGTTATTGTTCTCTGACAATTCTAGTCTCAGGTTCTTGGTTCTTTTATTAGTGTAGGACACATTTATTCACCTTGTGAAATTAATCGTAATCCTTGCAAGTAATTGATTACTCCTATTAAATATATGCCACGATGGCAAAATTAGAAAAAAATTAGAGAACTACTCAACATATGCTGTTTTAGGGCATGTAGCTCATGAGATGTGGGACATTTTGTTCTTGGTGGAGTTATGTCAGAGTAGTTTTTTTCATTCGTATTCCATGTAGTCGTACCCACTGAAGCTTCTTATGAGGATATCTGTTCTAAGATGAATTAAGTATGTAGGATCTTCAGTAATAGCTTATCACCATCATATTAGAAGGTCTAACCCTGGTTTGGAAATGGTTTGTGAATCAGCAATGGGGACGATGGGAGCTCTCTTGGTCATGATGTTAACCAAATAACTCCTTATTGACATCTGAGAGAAACTCTGAAACCCCTTCATAGTCTAAAGTCTGCAGTTTTCACAATATCTCCCTGATATGTGTTGAACCATGTCAATTACTTTTATGTAAGTATAAATATTTTTGTATATGTATGTAAATGTGCCTATTTCTGACACACATTTAGAGGTATAAATATATATGTATGTATCTAAATACATATTCATACATGTGTATGCATCTTTGGTGTAGTTGGGCATTTCTCACATGTGTACATTATTTATATAATTCCACTCTTCTTTCTTTTTCCTACTGCATTACCATGTCAGCTAACTGATATTCCAAAAGAAATACTACTTCTTAAAGAATTTATTTTTTCACACATACACAAATATAGTCAGAAATAAATGATGCTTTGTTGAGACTGTGGTGAGGGTAAATGAACATTTTTATATTTGACCTTCTGGAATTGAAAGGCCTCACACTGTCATTGTTAAAAAAACTGCTTCTATCCTACTTAGCATCCATCCTTTCTCATTAGCTTTTCTGCTTAGTATGTAGAGTTCAGAGAATTTCCAATATGCGCTGGCATGATGATATGTGTCGTCATGCTGCTACCGTTGTTCGGTGGCTTTTTTATTTGGATTATATTTTTGGTTGGTGTTCATATTTTCTAAACATTGGGCTTTAAAATTAGACATCCTTCTTAGAAGATACTTTTCCTACAGGAGGAATCCTGTTCCTTAGGATTATGAATTTTTTTTTTACGTTTCAATTTTTTTATTTATTTTTTTATTTTGCAATACAATTCAGTTCTACATATCAGCCACAGATTCCCTTGTTCTTCCCCCTCCCGCCCCCCGACCTTCCCTCCAGCCCACCCCCCATTCCCACCTCCTCCAGGGCAAAGCCTCCCCAGAGGACTGAGATCAACCTGGTAGACTCAGTCCAGGCAGGTCCAGTCCCCTCCTCGCAGGCCGAGCCAAGGGACCCTGCATAGGCCCCAGGTTTCAAACAGCCAACCCATACAATGAGCACAGGACCCGGTCCCACTGCCTGGATGCCTCCCAAACAGATCAAGCCAATCAACTGTCTCAACCATTCAGACGGCCTGATCCAGGCCAATTGACGTATAAAGGCAAACCCATCAGAATAACACCCGATTTCCCAAATGAATTGCTTTTTTTAGCACTGAGTACCATATTTTCTGAATTTGGGAAAAATGTTGAGTTGTATGGATTTATCAGGTGGCCATAGAGATGACATTGTAAGTACATAGTAGTTTGTGCAGGGGTGTAATTTTGAAATATTGCTGTAATATGATGTTGATTTTGGAGAGTTACAACTAAAGTTGCTTGTGTCTATAAGGATAGATATATAGAAAACAGTTAGAAAAGACATGCCTTCAGAGATGATGCCAAAGAAATACTTCCTCTGAGTCCATTATTTCTTAGCATTATGTATCAGGCTAGGTTAATATATTGGAAATCATTTTTTCTCATTTAAATGATATATGTTTCGTTTAATCAAAAAAGATTGAAATATTCAGTCATGTCTCTGAGAAACAAGGATATAATTCAATAGGGTATGCTAAGTCCTGGTAAGCTTTTTCATTTGATGGAGGTGGTACAATCATTGTCTGCCTTGATATTTTCAGTTGTGTTATCAGTAATTTTGTTTTAAACAGCACATGATGAAGATGAGTAAAATAATAGCTATATTAATGGTTAAGGTGACTGTTTCTAAGGACATAACAATGTAATAATTACTTATAAATATCTGATTTTCAAGAAGAATGATGACCAAATGTATTTTAATAGAATTCTGAGGTTTTACTTACAAGAGACTCCTCAGCATTGTTCACATTCAATATGTATTGTGATTTAAAAAAAAAAGAAAACAAAACAGCAGATACACTTGATATATGCTTAGGTTTTATTTAAACATTCCAAAATCAAGTGTTGAAACTGAGTGAGTGCAAGCACCAATTCATAGATATGGAAACATGTCAAATAGTTGCTTACATTAGGAAACATCTGTGTGTTCTCTGACATATATCCCTTATGTTATATTTGTTTACTAGCTTCTAATAAGCAAAGCCCAGGAGCAAGCTCCATCAGCAAACTGGCTCCTAGAAAATATAATTACCTGGGTTCTAATTCCAGAATACATATATGAAAAATCAGGCATACAGGCATCACCATCCAATCACAGGACATGAGCACATGCAGTATGAGTAATCTCATGGAGTTTTCCTGCCCAGCTTGGGTAACACGTTTGGCAAATTCTCTGCTTGTGTGAAACATTTTGTCAATTGGACAATGCTAATACACCTGTGCGTGGAACTAATATTTGATGGACCTTTTAGCACCCTTGTATTAGCTGAGTGTGCATACATAATTATTTTATTATGAATCAAATCAATATTCTACTACACGCTGAAGAAGGATCATTAAACAAATACTGTCAGAATGGCCTATAATATTTAATGAGCTGATGAAGAGGAAAAGGCAGAATTTTGCAAGTATGCTAGTTTTGAGTGTCTGTCCATGTTCTAATCGATGGCAACACATAAAAGAAAACAGAGGGCTTTCCCTGAACTCAAATGTCACCCAAAAGATAGTAATTATATGAACTAAGGACAGAATACTGATAAAGATTATTAAAGCAGAATTCTTCTAGAGAAAATGCAAAGAATTTTTGAGTATTTTCAAAATATCTGTATTTGTATATGAAGTATTTTTTGAATAATTATGGAACTTGGAATCCAAAGTGAATGCTACAGGCATGCAGACATATGTGAAACCACATATAAATGCACACACACCAAGGAGATAGTGTAATAAGTACATAAAGATTATGAATATTACACTATAATACAAAAATCTCAAAATATGACATAATCATATAGGACACAGTAAGATAGCATATACAAATAGCCTATGTTGGGAATATGGCTAAATATACCATTACTATTTACAAAACTAGCTGTAGTTGGAGTTATTTTCTCCAGGTCCCATCAAGCCCTGCAGTCTCATAGCTCATTTATAAAATAAACACAGAGACGCTTATATTGTCTACAAATTGTATGGCCATGGCAGGCTTTTTGTTATCTAGTTTTTATATCTTAAATTAACCCATGTTTATTAGTCTATACGTTGCCACATGGCTTGTGGCTTATCGATATCTTAACATCTTCTCATGGCGGTGGCTGACAGCGTCTCTCTACTTCAGCCTTTCATTTTCTAGAATTCTCCTCTCTCCTTGTCCCATCTACACTTTTTGTCTGATACTGGCCAATCAGTGTTTTATTTGTTAACCAATCAGAGCAACACATTGAACATAAAGAACATCCCACAGCAAGTAGAATCTTGTTTATGTCGTATTTGTACACACACACACAAACACACACACACACACACACACACACACACACACACACACACACATATATATATATATGAGAAATATATTTATTGGAATGGTTTAACTCAAGAATCTATCACTGCAGTAGAGGAAATGACATGACATATCTGAAACTGTCAGCAGCAAGCTGCAATCCACAGCACAGAATCACAATCAGCCAGTAGCAGGCAGAAAGGGAGGGTTGCTTGTATGTAGCCAGGAATTAGGCCCACGCAACTGATACATGATTACTTCCTAGTTGTCACAGGCTGGTTTTTTTTTGTTGTTGTTTTTTGTTTGTTTGCTCGTTTGTTGTTTTTTCTGATAATTGGAGGCAGAGACCAGAGTAAATTGCATGTTTTTTCTATTGAGCACTTTCAATTTCACTGCTTCAGTGCCAGCACACGGACATTTAAGTGGGAGTGAGGGAGAAATGAATCAGCATCTCTGATGCGAATCTCCAAGGTTACCACAGGATTTGCCTCCTTTGGTGGAACTGAGATCATTGTCCTTATTGGTTCTTATCCTGGGCTCAATTTGAGTGCACACAGTACTTCAATCAGTGGCAAGGAGTGCTAATAAGAGTGTCCAAGGTCTGTCTTCTTACTAGTCAGGCTCAGTCTATAGTCCAGGACACAGTTGGTGCTGGGTATAACCAAAGCTTGACTCTATATTGGCCCAGAAATGACATATTGCTCCTGACATCTACAGGAGACAGAGCCCATTCAGTTTAGCAAGGTCAGGATTGTTTGATTCCCAGGATCACAGCTTTGAGTTCCCTGATCCTGTCACCTGTGCAGCGAGTGGGATCCTGCTTCTGAAGCTACAACTTCTCTTTAAAGATGTGCCATCCCAGTCTCAGTCGAAAAGTGCTACAGTATAAACAAGGAAGATCATCCAATTCAGGCTTTATTAACTGGGGCAGGAAAAGAGAGTTCTGCTCTTTCCAATGGCAGGGATATCCACTGTGGGAATAGCTATGGTACTGTCACTTTTTTTCCAGTTAAATAGAGTCATTGAAAGTATCAAGCAATAACTCTTCCAGACACTAGCCTTTCTGTCACTAGAGTCTCTGGGTGGACAATAAAGAAGAGCACATGAAATGTACTCGTTATAATCCTTTGGCCATTTAGGGACTCAGAGTTACAACTTTTGAATGTTGGTGGGCATTGTCAATTCCTTTTGACACATACGAAATCTTGGTCATGACTTTTTTTCCTGGTCAGCCCATTCTTTTCTATGACATCATGCAAGGCATGAACTTTGTTGGAAATCAGTTATTGATTTCTAGTGACAGTCAGGTATTCCTCTGCGACATTGTTCCCTTGAAAGTTATTAAGACCCCAGATTTTTCCTTCTTGTATTTGGTATTTTCATATGTTTAGTACCTGTGAACTCCTTATCTTGTGTCTGAAAACTCACATTCTGAATTTCTCTGACAGAGAGGATAGTTGAGATTATGAAACATGGTCATTAAGGAATGATCCCCCAGCTCTGAATCTTTTAGAATATTTTTGGTACTTTTCAACACAGATACAGGAGGCTTTTGTTCAGTGTAGCTAGAGTTTTCCTGCCTGGCCCACAGTCAGGACAAATCTCTGACACCCGCCAGTTCCACAGCTACTCAGACCCAACCAAATAAACACAGAGACTTATGTTGGTTACAAACTGTATGGCCGTGGCAGGCTGCTTGCTAACTGTTCTTACAGCTTAAATTAATCCATTTCTATTAATTTATACCTTGCCACGTGGCTTGTGGCTTACTGGTACTTTACATCTTCCTTGTCCTGATGGCAGCTGGCAGTGTCTCCCTCACCCAGCTCCCTGTTCTCTCAATTCTCCTCTCTGTTAGTCCCGCCTATACTTCCTGCCTGGCCACTGACCAATCAGTGATTTATTCATTGACCAATCAGCAACACATTTGATATACAGACCATCCCACAGCAGTTCAGCTATATAAAAAAGAAATTAAACATCATAGCATAGTTATCCAAAGCCGGTAAGGGTCTATATAAAGAGTCTCTTGCATATCATTTTGTTAATTCCCTATTAATACGAGACGAAGTTTCTCTGATGAGGGTCATGATTTACCAGATCTATCAGGTTTTCACTTTGTATTCAGGACTCACTTTATTTCAATTTGACTACAGTGGAATGAGAGAATAATTTTTATAGTTCTCAGACAATTTTAGCCTCAGGTTCTTGGTACATTTATGAGTGTAGAGCATTTATTCACCTCATGGAATGAATCATAATCCTTGCAAGTAATTGATTACTCCTATTATAAATAGACCACTATGACAAAAGAGGGAAAAAGGAGATGACTATAAATGCTATTTTGTGGCATGTAGCTCATGAACATGTGACATTTTGATCTCCCTGGAGTTATATCAGAGTAGTTTGGTTTTTTTTTATTCCTATTCCATGTAGTCATACCCACTGAAGCTTCTTATGAGGTACCCTGTGGATATCTGTTTGATGATGAACTAAGTATGTAGGATCTTCAATAATATCTTATCACCTTGCAAGTAATTGATTACTCCTATTATAAATAGGCACTATGGCAAAAGTAGGAAAAGAGCAGACTTCTCTACATGTGCTGTATTTTGGCATGTAGCTAATGAATATGAGACATTTTGATCTTGCTGGAGTTATTTTGATTCCTATCACATGTAGTCACTCCCATTGAAGCTTCTAATGAGGTGCCATTGGATATCAGCTCTGTGATGAATAAAGTATGTAGGAAATTCAATAACAGTTTATCACCATCATATTAGGAGGTATAACCCTGGTTTGGAAATGGTTGTGAATCAATAGGGGGAGATTATGGGAGGCCCCTTGGCCAAGAAGATAACCAAATAACTCTTTACTGACACCTGAGAGAAAACTCTGATTCCCTTTCTTGGTCTAAGATGTGCAGTTGTCACAATATCTCCATGGTATGTTTTTAACAGTATCAATTACATTCATGTATGTATAAATGGTTTTGTATGTGCATGTATATGTGCCTCCTTCTGACACACATTTCGAGGTAGAAATATATATGTATGTATCAAAATACATATGCATACATGTGTATGCATCTTTGATGTAGATGAGCAAATCTCACATGTGTACTGTATTTATACAATTCCACTCTTCTATATTATTCCTCCTGCAGTACCATGTCTGCTCCAGGATATTCCAAAAGAAATACTACTTCTTAGTGAATTTATATTTTTTCATACATGCACAAATACAGTCAGAACTAGATGATGCATGGTAGAGAATGTGGAGATAATTAATGAATATTTTTATTTTTGACCTTTGAAATTGAAAGGCCTCACAATGTCATTTTTAAATAACCTGTATCTATCTATCTTAGCATCCAACTTTTCTTCTTACCTTTTCGGCTTAGTGTGTCAAGCCTAGAGAATTTCCACTACACACTGACATGCAGATGTGTGTTGTCATGCTGCTACCCTTGATTGGGTATTTCTTTACTTTGGATTATATTTTTGGTTGATATTCATATTTTCTAAACATTGGGCTTTGAAATTTGGTATCCTTCTTAGAAGACAATTTTTCCACAGGAGGAATCCTGTTCCTTAGGATGTTAAATTACATCTTAGCATTGAGTACCACACTTTCTTTGCCCAGAAAACATGTTGAGTTGTGTGGATTTATCTGGTGGCTGTAGACATGACATTGTAAGTACATAGCAATATGTCCAGGTATGGAATTTTGTACTAATGCTGTAAAATGATGTCTTTTTGGGGATTTAAAACTAAAGTTGCCTGTGGATATAAGGATATATAGAAAACTGTTCGAAATGACATGCCTTCAGAGACGTTGCCAAAGAAGGAGTGCCTCTGGGTTCACTAATTCTTAGACTTTATGTATCAGACCAGGTTAATGCATTGGGAATTAGTTTTCCTCATTTAAGTGGTATGTGATTCTTTTAATAAAAAATAAATGAAATATTCAGTCATGTCTGCGGGAAACAAGGATATAATGCCCTAGGATATTCTAAGTCCTGATAAGCTTTATATTTAAATGCGGTGGTACAATCATCAGTTGTGTTAGCTGTGATTTTGATATGAACAGTCCATCATGATGATGATGAGTAAAATAATAACTATACTAATGGTCCAGGGGACTATTTCTAAGCACATAACAATGTAAAAATTACTTTTGAAAAAACCCAGATTTTCATCTGACAAGAGGCAAGATGGCGACAGGTGGCAGAGCCGCGGAGGATCTGCAGCGGGGCCGGCTGCAGATGCCGCTCCCCGCGCAGCCTATGGCCCAGGCTGAGGAAGCCCAGGGCACAGGAGAGAAGATGGGCTGGGCGCAGGTAGTAAAGAACCTGGCGGAGAAGAAGCACGACTTCCGCGAGCAGTGGCGGGCAGAAGAGAGGGGCAGAGGTGCAGGCGGCAGGCTGGGCAGCCCCGCGGGCCTGGCCGCTCCGAACCCCGGCAACTTCCCACCTGCCGGCCGCGGGGACCCAAGGGGCTGCGGGAGAGACCCTGCGGGCTACGCGGCAGAAGCTTGCAGGATGAAGGGAGCTGGAGACGCGAATCAGAGGAAGATGGCCCAGGTGGCGGTGGCGGCGGCGGCCATGGCGTCCCCTGCCAGGCCTGGCGCGACCAAAGACGCAACTGCAGGGCGCCCACTCCAGGATGAGCCTCCAGCCGCCAGGCCGGGTAAGGGCCGCTTCCTTGTGCGCATCTGTTTCCAGGGAGAAGAGAGTGCCTGTCCGACCCGGGATTTCGTGGTGGGTGCGCTCATCCTGCGCTCCATCGGCATGGACCCCGGGGACATCTATGCTGTCATCCAGATCCCCGGCAGCTGCGAGTTCGATGTGAGCTTCAGATCTGCAGACAAGCTTGCCCGGTTTCTCCGCATCTATGAGGAAAAGCGGGAGCTGGACGACTGCTGGGAGAACTTTGTGGTGTTGGGGCGGAGCAAGTCCAGCTTGAAGACCCTCTTCATCCTCTTCCAGAATGAGACCGTGAATGTGGAGGACATCGTGACCTGGCTCAAGCGCCACTGCGATGTGCTGGCCTTGCCAATGAAAGTGACTGACAGGTTTGGGATCTGGACTGGGGAGTACAAGTGCGAGATCGAGCTGCGCCAGGGGGAGGGCGGACTGAGGCACCTGCCTGGGGCCTTCTTCTTGGGAACAGAGAGGGGCTACAGTTGGTACAAGGGGCAGCCCAAGACCTGCTTCAAATGTGGTTCTCAGAACCACATGACTGGCACCTGCACGCAGGACAGGTGTTACAGGTGTGGGGAAGAGGGGCACAAGAGCCCTTACTGCAGGAAGGTCATCATGTGCAACCTCTGTGGCAAGAGAGGACACGTGTTTGCCCAGTGTCCCAAAGCAGCTCAAAATTCCGTGGCAGATCACCTCACAGGCGTGGCGGGGCGCTGAATGTGTGCCTGCCTGCCGGGGTGAACACACAGCCATGTTACCCTTCTTAAGTGCCAAAACTTTTTTTTTAAGACCATTTTTCTCTTTTTCGACGGAGATATTTCTAAAACTTAACAGAGACATTCTCTCTATGCCTTTTAAAACCACGTGTGCTCCTTTTCATCCTGTTTAAAAAGAACTATTCAGAACTGTAGTGTGCAGATGAGATATGTTGCCTGTCCCCCCCCCACCACCACCACCACCACCTTTTTTCTTCTGTTTTACATTAGTTTTGGTACTTTCTTCAACACCCTGTCTGCCTCTGTAAATTTACTAAGTCCCTCTTCATCCACGTCTCATCAGAAGATGTTTGCCCTTCGGGCTGCCTTGCTCATTTTTATGCCCTGGGTACAGGGCCCAACGCGGGATAGACATTCAACCAAGTGTTTATTGAATTGAAAATGTCGTCGACTAGCTCTGTCTAGAGTGCCTACCTTGTGCAGCTCTCCGCTGGGATCTTTTCATTTGTGGCTTCTATGTGATATGAAAATTTGTGAAAACCGTGTTGCTGGAAGTGTGTAATCCGAATAAGCTCTGAAAAGTGGCTAAGGCCCTCTGGAACCATTTAAAACTATCTCCTTTGTGACAGCTTATTGTGACTCAGAAGCTTTATATCTGTAGGATCGTGGAGCCTAGGCAATTTTGCTGGGAAAGACCCAAGAGGTCGTTTTTGTTGCATTTTCTTTGGGGGAGCTTGCTTCTGTTTTGTGTATTGATTTTGTGTATTGATTTTGTGTATTGATTCTCACTGTGTAGCCCTGACTGGTTTGGTACTGGCAGCATACCTGGACCAGGCTGGCTTCAAACTGACAGTGATCCTCTCACTTCTGCCTCCCTGAAGGATGTTTTAAATTAACTCCTTGGTTTTCCAGCAGATGAAATGAATCCGAAGTTAAATGACTGGGTCAAAGTAAACAGCGGTGTGGTGCCTCAGACTGTCCACAGTAGAGTCCACTGTCCCCATGCCTGGTGCTCATCCCACTACCTCTCACACTTCACAACAGTCTCCTCAACAATGGTGGGCCAAGTAAGTCTCTCTCCAGGCTGATGGTCCCAGCATGAAGCTGAGACACCATCCCCTGAAAGAACAGAAGGAGAAGCTTGTCTTGCCACTTCATATTAAGGGACCTAAGGAAAGGACCAGCGAACACACTCCAAGCTGCATGCATGCATCAGTCCTTGGAGTGAGTACCACATCTTAAATGTTCCACTGTCAATGTCAGCAGTGAGAAATGGTTGTGCTCAGGAAAGAAACTTGCCAGACTTTTACATTTACACCTCTGCCTCATCTACTAGGAACCCCAGAGAAGTTAGAGAGAGAGCACATCTGAAACCTCTGACCTCTGCCGCTCAAAAGACAGGTGGTTTTAACCCAAAAGCATGAGTGAGCTGTAAACTGGAAAATGTTCTTGGGGAAACAGGCCAAGGGATAGGGCCTGGGTCAACTAAGTGTTACCAAGTTAAAGTGAAAGACAGTAAGCTGCTTTTTTCAGTTTTTGTCTTCTCTTTGCAGTTTTGCTATTTTCTTGTGGCTTAGAATGTAAGACCAGATGTTCAGATTTGTTCTCAATAAATATTTATCTTTTTTGCCCATGAAAAATGTTGAGTTGTGTGGATTTATCAGGTGGCCGTAGACATGACAATGTAAATACATAGCCGTTTCTGCAGGTGTGGAATTTTGTAATAGTGTTGTAAAATGATGTCTTTTTTGGAGACTTATAACTAAAGTTGCCTGTGGGTATAAGGATAGATACAGAGAAAACTGTTTGAAATGACATACCTTCAGAGATGTTGCCAAAGAAGGAGTGCCTCTGGGTTCCCTATTTCTTAGCCTCATGTATCAGGCTAGGTTAATACACGGGGCATTATTTTTCATCATTTCAATGATATATGTTTCTTTTAATCTAAAAAATTGAAATAATCAGTCATGTCTGTGGGAAACAAGGATATAATAACCTAGGATATGCTAAGTCCTAACAAGCTTTTACATTTGAAGGTGGTACATTTATCAAGTCTGCCATGATGTTTTTCAATGTGTTAGCTGTGATTTCTCTATGAACAGCATATGATGAAGAAGAGTAAAATAATATCTATATTAGTGGTTCACGATCCTGTTTCAAAGAACAAAACAAGGTAAAAATTAGTTTAAAAACAAATGTTCAATAAGAACGATGATCAAGTGTAATTTAAAGGAATTTAGAAGTTTTCTTTAGAGGAGATTCCTCACCATTGATCACTTTTAGTATGTGTTGTGATTAAAAGAAAAAACAGATGCACTGGTTTATGCTTAAATTTTATTTAACCATTCCAAAATAAAATCTTGAACCTAAGTGAGTACAAGCACTGATTCATAAATATGGAAAGATGACGAGTAGGTGCTTGGATTAGGGAAAATCTGTGTGTTTTTTGACAAATATCTCCTATGTTATATATTGCTTACTTGCTTCTAATAAACAAAGCCTAGTAGAAGAGTCCATCACCATCTGATTGCTTGGAAAGATGATTCCCTGCTTTCTAATTCCAGAATATATATGTATATGTATATATGTGTATATATATATATATATGTGTGTGTGTGTGTGTGTGTGTGTGTGTGTGTTTGTGTGTGTGTGTGTGTGTGTGTGTGTGTGTGTGTGCGTATGAAAAATTAGGCATACCGACAACACCATCCAAAGAAAAACCCGAGGCATATGTCATGTGAGTAATATCATGAAGTTTTCCTGGCCAGCTTGGGTAACGTGTTTGGCAAATTCTCTCCTTGTATGAAACACAATGTCAGTCTAACATTGGTAATACTCCTGTGCATGCAACTGATATTTGATGGATTTTTAAGCACCATTGTATCAGCTGAGTATGCATACAAAACTGTTTCTTTATGAAGCAAACCAATGTTCTACTACATGCTGAAGAAAGATCATTAAACAAATATTGTCAGAGTGGCCTATAATATTTAATGTGGTGATGACAATGGAAAGGCAGGATTTCGCATGTAGCTTTGAGAGTCTGTTCATGTTCTAATTGGTGGCCCCACAGAAAAGAAAACACAGGGGCTTTCCCAGATCTCAGATATCATTCAAAAGAGAGTAACTATGTGATCTAAGGACAGAATACTGATAATAATGTTTAAAGCAGAATTCTACTGGGGGAAATGCAAATAATTTTTGAATATTTTCAAAATATCTATATTTGCATATGAATAATGAGCAAAGTATTTTGTGAGAATTTATGGGACTTTTAATCCAAAATGAATGCTACATGTATGCAGATATATGGGGAAGCACAGATAAATGCCTACATACAAAGGAGAAAGTGTAAATAGTATATAAGGATTATGAATATAATACAAAGACCTCAAAATATTACATAATCATGAGGACACAGTATGATAGCATATCCAAAATGCCTATGTTCAGAATATGCTAAATGTACCATTACTCTTTACAAAAGTAGCATCTTATTTTGATCATTCTTGTATATATATATATATATATATATACATATATATATATATATTTCAGAACTATATTTATTGGAGTGGCATAATTCAAGAATCTCTCAATGCAATAGAGGAAATGACATGACATATTGGAAACTGTCAGCAGCAAGCTGCAATCCACAGCACAGAATCACAATCAGCCAGCAGCAGGCAGAAAGAGAGGGTTGCTTGTATGTAGCCAGGAATTTGGCCCAAGCAACAAACACAAAGCCCTTGTTCGCACAGGCTGTTTTTCTGTTTTCTGCTATTCTTTTTCTGATAATTGGAGGCAGAGACCAGAGTAAATTGCGTGTTTTTTTTTTCTCTTACGCACTTTCAATTTCGCTACTTCAGTGGCAGCACACGGACATTTAAGTGGGAGTGAGGGAGAAATGAATCAGCAACTATAATGGAGATCTCCAAGGTTACCACAAGATTTGCCTCCTTAGCTGGAACTGTGATCATTGTCCTTAAGGGTTCTTATCCCAGGCTCAATTTGAATGCACACAGTCCTTTAATCATTGGCAAGGATTGTTAATAAAAGTGTCCAAGGTGTGGCTTTTTACCAGTCAGGCTCAGGCTATACTCCAGGACACAGTTGGTCCTGGGTATAATCAAAGATTGACTCTTTACTGGCCCAGAAATGACAGACTGCTCCTAACATCACAGGAGACAGATCTCATTCAGTTTAGCAAAGTCAGGATTGTTTGCTTTCCAGGAGTACAGCTTTGAGTCCCCTGATCCTGTCACCTGTGCAGCGAGTATGATTCTGCTTCTGAAGCTACAGCTTCTCTTTAAAGATGTGACATCCCAGTCTCAGTCGAAAAGTGCTGCATTATGAGCAAGGGAAATAATCCAATTCAGGCGTTACTAACTGGGGCAGGAAAAGAGAGTTCTGCTCTTTTCTATCCCAGGGAGATCCACTATGGGAATAGCTATAGTATTGTCACTTTAATCAGTTACCTAGATTCACTGAAATTATCAAGCAGTAACTATTCCAAACAATAGCCTTTCTGTTACTAGAGTCTCTGGGTGGACAATAAAGAATAACACATGAAATTTACTTCTTATAATCCTTTTGCCATTTAGGGACTCAGGTACAACTTTCGAATGTTGGTGGGCATTGTCAATTCCTTTTGACACATACGAAATCTTGGTCATTAATTTTTTTTCCCTGGTCAGCCCATTTCTCTCTATGATGACAGGTAAGACATGAACTTTGTTGGAAATCAGATATTTATTTCTAGTGATAGTCAGGTATTACATGCTTCCCTTGAGAGTAATTATGAGCCAAGATTTCTTTCTTCTTGTATCTGATATTTTCATACATTTAGTAAATTTGAATGCCTCTTCTTGTGTCTGAAAACTCACATTCTGAATTTCTATGACAGATAGGAAAGTTGAGATTGTAAAACATGGTCATTAAGGAATGATCCCCCAGCTCTGAATCTTTTAGAATATTTTTGGTACTTTTTCAACACAGATACAGGAGGCTTTAGTTCAGCTATATGAAGAAGGCATTAAACATCATAACATATTTACCCAAAGCCTCTAAGGGTATATAGAAGAGTTTCCTGCATATCATTTTGTTAATTCTCAATTAATACGAGATGAAATTTCTGATGAGGGTCAAGTGGTAACCAGATATATCAGTTTATCACTATGTCTTCAGGATTCACTTTATTTTCATTTGACTCCAGTTGAATTAGAGAAATTTTTTTTTGCTGTTTCTATGTTTCGCTTTTATTAAAATATATTTCTCTAATTTTTTGAGATTATAATATAGTGACATAATTTCTTCGTACCCTGTCTTCTATCCAAACCCTCCCATGTACCCTTCCTTGTTCTATTTTAAATCGCTCCATGTGTTCCCCTCCAGATCCTCTGCTTAGCTCGCCTCTAGAGCGCCATTGCAGAAATGCCTAAGTGTGCCAAGGTCATGCTTTATGGTGTGCACATGTCATGTCCTCCTCCATATAAATACTTCTTGTAATGCTGGTCTTTTTCTTCTATGTGATCTTCCTGTTCTGTGTTCCTAGATCAATGGTGATTTCTGTGATACAGGAAAGGAGTGAAGTAAATTTCACTGGAAATTATACAGAGATCATCACCCAGGCTGGGGTTAAGGCAGTTATGCAGGTCAGGGGAAAGAACCTGCAGCCTGGGGAAGCTTTTCAGGCTTGGATAAACTGTACTGAATGTGTGGTCAACACACTGGACTCAAATAGACCATGATGAATAATTCAGTTTCTGAGGATATTCCAAGGGCATTGTGTAAATCTTCAGACCCTAAAGGGTATTGACTGAATACTGTGGATGGAGTAACACAGATGGGATGACAAACTAGACTTGTGGGAACCTAGAACAGGAGGAAAATAGTGGCCTTCTACAAGAAAGGGAGATTGCAACTTTAATACTGATATTTTTGATTCCTCCTGAAGGCGTGTGGAGACAATGTGACAATTGATGGAGTGATTACTACAAGTTCTATTGGGTTCCTAGATTAAAAACAGCTGACAAGAAAGGTGAACTTCCTTTCACGGAAGCGCTGAAAATTGGATCAGGTCTTTCTTGGAATTGCTAGGATATAGAAGGACAGAATTTGCTGAAATGCAGTGACAGATATCCAGTCTTAGGTCATTGTGGCCCACCAGTCATGGGTCTTGTTGTTTGCAGAGGGCTGAGGAGGAACTTAGGAGGCTACAATTGTCTTGAGGTCGGAGCAGGATGTGTGAGAAGTAAATGACTCTCTGGTACATTGACCACTGTTCTTATTATTAACCTTTTTATGAAATTGCATGTTCCTTGCTCTGGGTCAAGTACTCAGAGGATTGTATAATCATTAATAATGAAAATAGATTATGCTTGCTTTGGTGTTAAGTCTGGGATGGATACTGTGTTTAGGAACAGATGATGAAAAATATATTGGTGATTTTCTAAGAATAACCTTTGGAATCATGAGAACATTCTGTATTGAGTGATTTCCCCTTTTCTTTCCATTTCCACTTATTTATTATAATAAAAGACTGAGGTTAGAAGAAGCAAAAGAAAGTGTAACAAAGAAGCTACTTAGCAACTGCAGAACCCCGAAATGTCCTGTCAGCATGCACAAGGACTGTCTCTGAGTTTTTACTGTAAAAACCAGGTATCACATCCTTCTGACCCCTGAAACTGCTGAGACTGGTCCCCAGCAGGTTATTTGATTTCCCAAGTGCTGGAATTACAGGTGTGCGCAACCACTGCCTGGCTGAGGGACATCCTTTTAGTATCTCAAAATTAAATGGTGAATTTTTTAAATATAACTCATAATGCGATAAAGATAGCAGCATATTTTAGTTGAGTATCATGTTTATAACTAATCTAAACAAAATGATGACATTAGATTATCATTATTGAAATTAACAGATATTGTGATTTCACAAGAAGCTTTGCAAGACACTTTATCACAATTTGTACAAACATACTATATGTATTAGTATGGGTTCGCTAGAGTAACAGAATTCATAAAATGTGAACTGTAGTCAGATCCACCTCCATTATCCTCTCCAAATCATTTTCATGTTGGAATGGAACCTTTTGTTTCACATATTCCAGGGAACCAGTCATCTAGGTATCTATATATATAGACCCACACCACTAAATCATGGAGACAATATTCAAATAACTACCTTGAGCAATAATACCACATTTATTTATTTACTTGTTTCTTTCTTTCATTCTTTCTTCCTTCCTCCATTTCTTTCTTTTCTTTCTTTCTTTCTTTCTTCCTTTCTTTCTTCCTTTTGTTGTTTTAAACACACTGTGGCCAATTGTTGCTTCTCATATTCACATGTGTGTAAGGTCATTCATTTGGATATTGATATTCTACAGTGTTCCAAAGCCCATGAAACATGACTCTCCCTTTCATCTACCCACCGCCAACATTCATTCAAAATGTAATATGAAGTCCATATGTCCTCCCCTTTTTCCCCCTAGAATTTGTAAAACACTTAATAATGTGAGGGTCTCATGTTGTTGTTGTTGTTTTCTCTGTGAGTTCATGGTTCATTATTGCTGACATGAGGGATTCTTATTCCTGAAAGAAATTTCCAGAAGTAATTCATGGAGACATGAATAGAATACCTTTGGGCAGCTGTCTAAATAGAAACAATGGGGGAAAAGGTAAAGATCCATGGGCCTTTTAAAACATCTAATCCAAAAGTCACTTAGGAAATTCCTAGACTTAGGGCCAATCCAGCCCTAATTAATACTGGACACCTTGTTAATTTGGCTTTCTCCAAGACTCAATCTTCTGTCCTACCCAAGAAATTGGGCTCAGTAATTATCTAGATTCCCCCAGAATCCCCCATTTTACTTTATTTGAAGAATCCCATCCTATATTCTAGAAGACCTCTATTGAAGTTAATATATCTAAATGTCAATTATGGAGTAGGAATAGACAGTCATGGCCATGACTGTCATGCATTCTCAAGGACCCCTGCTGAGTGATGAAACAGACATCACTATGACTAGTACAGTTGGATATGCAGTCAGTTCCCACCTACAGTAGGAATAAAAAGTAAGAAGATTATGCTCCCATGGAGCTTTGAGGTTGGTCTAATATGACTGTTGGGAATTTTTTTCTGATTAAGTCTGAGAGAAAGGGTATGCATCAGAATGGAGCCCAAAGAACAAACACTCTTCCTGGGTTGCGTAAAGATGAAAGATTCCTCCTAGATACAAATGGGATTGGTGAATCTCAGCAGTCATTCTTCTTCTACCTTACTCCTCAGATCCTGGACCTATGAGCTATAATTAGCTAAGTGAAGCCATCAAAGCCTAGGCTATCTGGTCAAAAGAAAACATTCTCATTTGTTTGTTTCTTCAGTCTGAAATAGTCTTGAAGTTTTCTGATGTATTGAAAATAAAAGCTATTTAATTTTAAGTTTCACAAGGCCTGAATTTCAAGAGAAGGTGGCTTGAAGGAGTCAGGAGAGGAATTTCTATCCCTGTATAGGAAAACTTTTTGTGGGCTTACAGCCCTGAGGGGGATTTATGTATTTGACCAGAAGTCACACAGCTACTAGACTAGTCCTTGTACTTCCTTAGAGATACAAAGATGAAAAGCATGAACATTCTTGCTTAAAGAGGTATTGCCGTAGTGGTGATGCTTAGTTGGTGATCTGTGCCTTTACTTTCTTGTGGGCTCCATTTGGGATGTGATATATGACGTCTGAGGGAGGGAAATGGAACAAGAAGAGCAAGGTCTGTTTGGCTGGAATATCTGGCAGATGACAGTTACACCTTTGTTTGATTCCCTCTCTTTATGTGTGCCCTTTCTTAGCTACAATCTCTCTCCTCCCCTAATGTGTGTAAAGAAGTCTATGGGCCTTGCTGATGATAATAGGTTCTAGAGTTCTTTATGATGATATGGACAAAGGGAAGACAATTTTAAGTAAAATAACTGGATACTAGGAATATGGATGTGGCTCAATAATAGATAGCTTGCATGGATTCATGAAGACCTAGGTTCTTTCTGCAGCACTTGAACAATCAGTCCATAGGGAAAATAAATTTACTTTTGCTAAAGGGGATTTTACACTCTCTCCCGCATTGCGACTCTAGTTGAAAGACGGCTAAAACTTGGAAACTCAATGACTTTGCATGAGCTGAGAGCCAGGTGGTAGCCAACTTCATGCCAGTAACAACCAGAAATAAAGGAGGATCTGCCTACTTGGTGAGAGACTGTAAATGTTCAGGCCTCACTGTGTTTTAATATTTACACTTTCTGTGCAACAACTTTGACTACTCCATAATTTTTAACAGCACAATGAGATGTATTATTGTTTTTCTCCCTGAGGCCAGCTGTGCTTACATTCCTATCACAGAATGGGTATTTACATATTTTCATTTTCTAGCTGCTGCTCCATAAACAAGCTGAGCATTTGACTATCAATAATATATAGGTATGTGAGGTAAATTATTGACCCCCTGTTTAATTGATTTCTTAAAGATTATTATATTGAGAAAAGGGTCAAAAAGAATGCATACTCCACAGTGTGCTTTTTTTGAATGATGACTCTTTCACAGGCAAGACTAATTTAGAAATTATCTGAAGTTACTTGAATGAGATAAATAAGGCATTTTCAGAATACATATCCTACAAGCAACAGAGCAGTGCATCAAGTATAGATAAAACCACTCAACCCAGCACTTCAGGAGAATCAGAAATAGTGAAATACTGGGAGTGTCAGGTAAGATTTCTCTGTTATGAGCCCCTGGAGTTATTCTCCTCTAAATTGGGCTTCCCAAGGTTTAGACTGATGAATAGTAACTAGTGTCACTCCTCTCCTGTTCTTCATTCTATTTTTCCAAATGAGACACCATCCCAGAGCATACCTCTATTCTGGTCTCTATAGCTACAACTTATCCATAGATGAGAAGGCAATGTTATCCTGATGATAAGTTGTATTCTAGCAAATATTTATGTGACATGCCATAGATCCCTCTAGCCTGTTATAACTTGGAACTATCACTTCTTTTCCCAAATTAGATACCCTCTTTAGTATGATTTAAAAACTTCATCTTTGAAGTTCCTGCCTCTCTGGGACTGCTGTCTCTGCAAGTGCTCCTTTATTCATTTTGAATATTTGGCCTCATTGTTCTATGATAAAATGCATTAGGAGACATGGATTTTAATAGACAGTTCATTTTGAAAACTGGATGATTGTGAGCAAATAACAGTGCTCTAAATACAGCCAACCATATGTGTAAAATATTGCTGACTAATTTTTAAAGTAGTTTCTTTTGGCTACCCTACACTTAGTGCCAATTTTCAAGTTATAAGCTTGAAGAGGTAGCAGTTGTCTCCCAGAAAGATGTCCTACCTGCTCATCTGGGGAACAGTCAGGATTATGATGAGCCAAAATATAAACTTGTGAATGAGAACCAACTCTGCCTGTCAGCTGTGGCTGATAATTTTGATTGGTTTATTGGGAATTGTGCAAATAATTATTTAAAACAAACTATTGTCAAAGCTACACAAATGACATCTTGGGTAGTTTAGATATGCCAGTTTCTAAAATATTATCCTAGTGTGGCTTATTGACTATTTCCAAGCCCACAGAGAGGAGCAAGCAGAGTCAAGAAATCTGTACCTTAGTATCCAGCATGTCTTTTCGACCTGCTATGTGTAAACCAGCCCTAACATCATATATATACATATATGCTCAGAGTGTCCACCGGAGGAAATCTCCATATTTACAATGTGGTAAAGCCAACGTCCCTGCAGGGAAAAGACTTTGTGGTTCAACCTCTGGGTTGGAGGTCCCACACTCTAATAAGTAACATATCACTTACTCTTTGCAAATAATCCCAAGAAACCTATTTGTTCCTCAGAGCAATTTGGTTCAAATTATAAATTGTTTTGCCACTGGCACAATGGTTTTATATTGGTATAACTTAGGGGAAGTTTTAGACATTATTTACATCTTTCACTGAGGGAAAGAATTTTATCAGCACTTGGGTAGTTGGGTTAAAATGACAAAACTGAAATGTTTGCAAAGAGTGTAGATGATCTTTTTCAGGTAGGGGATGAGGCAGGCAACTAAAGCACCATTGAATGAAGGAGCAGACTTTATACAGAAAATTTTACATGTCTCTATTGTGTTTAAGGGGATAGTGGCAGTGGCATGACAAGATTAAGGATAATAAGAGATGTCAATTATGTGAGCCCATGGTACAGGGGATGTCTCTAGGAGTCAAAGGAGTAGTCTTTTTCTTATGTAGTATTCAGTAGCAGCCCTTAATGATGGTCGAACATTTGACATCTGCCCTGGGGTCACACATCAGAGAAGAACTATCATTGAGTTGCTGTAGAGGCTACAAAGCTCCTGCTGTGTATAATAAGAGATCTGTCCCTGTGTAATCTGACAGCACTGCAGGAGATTGCTGGTGTAAATTGAAATTTGTGTGAGAAAAGGATGCAAGGCTTACCTCTTTAGTATTGCCAAAGACATAGGTAGGGAATTGGATCAAAGAGGAGAAATGGAGGTGTTGCCTTTTTTTTCAATTTCCATGTGATCAAAAATGAAGGCGGCCCAAAATAGAACGATAATAAATGATACAGCTTGGTATACCAAAATGAATAATGTATTAGTGAGTAAGGGAATCACCTAGAAAAAAATGATACCCTTCAAGTACCAAATTGATACAAAGGATAAATCAGTGAGCCTCCATGTAGATAGAAATCTTAATTATTGTCATGCCTCATAGACAAATATATTCAAAGATAATTAAACACAGAAATTATAGAAAGTACCAAAACGCTTTAACCAAGAAGAGAAATAATTTCTAACAGACTGGCTCTTTTGTCTGTGGGCATTGGGGAAGACAAGACTAATGTGAGAGTTTTCTAAACTGAGAAACTTAGCAATATCTAACCAATCTACTTACATTAGGACATATGCTCTATAATCTGAGATAGGACAACAAAAACCAGTCCCTGATTTATATCAGCCAGTTGATATACTTGGCCATCACCAGAGAAATTTCCCATGAATGTCACAGGCTACAAAACAATAGAGAAGTGACAGGCGGACTGGAGAGATGGCTCAGCCGTTAAAGGCTAGGCTCACAACAAAAATATAAGAGAAGTGACAGGCATAACCGAGGAAATGTAATATAAGAAAAATAGTGTGTGATTCCTAGTTCATTAGGGGGTCTGGTATAGGCTTCAGTAGAATTTAAAGAACTGGATTCATTCAGGACCTCTCCACCAGTAGTGAGATTTACTCATTTTGCTGAGACTTTTCATGGGGCAGTATATTTATAAAGCTAGAATTTTCTTGGCAGATCTAATTGACTGAAAGCATCATGCTAGGGTATATGTAGCAAGATATTTGTTGGACCTGAATTTCTCAGGAAAAATTTGAAAGACAGGTAAATTCTGTGATAATGCTATTGTGGGAGACTTTAAAAACTGACAAGTAATTCATAGAAAATATCCATGATAATGCAATATAGTTGAGGACAAGTCCATCCCTTGTATAGGCAATTATTTGCTAACTATGGTGCCATTTTTCAATATGAAGTGTTATTAATATCCATCTTCTTTATTACATTTAACTACATAACCATGAAAACAAAATTCAGGATTTGAAAAAGTAACATTTATATAGAAAACAGGTAGCTCTTCAACAATGAGAAGCCTAAAGGCATCCCTAGTTGGGAAATGGTACCTAATTGGTGGAAAAAAAGTAGTATTAGTTCCAAGGCTCATCTCTGTAGTTAGATACATGGCACAAGATGTAGTCATTTTAAAGGAAATGCTCTGCACTAACACAGAAATGCCTTTTACTTCTTGTGAAGACAAACCTGATAGGCAGTCTGGAGGTAGGTTAAGCACAAGGTGCCTAAGGTACAAAAGCAGTATAAAGAATAAGAGAGCAGGAGAAGCCAGATCCCTCAATTTAATCATGAATGGGAAAAGAGGAGAGCCCTCATCAAGAGTCCTAGTGATGGAAGTAGAATGACTCTGGGATAATGATAATGTGGAGATTGCACAACTAACCAAGTTAGTGCCTGATAGCATTCTGTGCTATAGACAGCATTGATACATGTAAGGATCAATTGAGGGTAATATATAGAATCTACTTATTCTCCTGTGTTTTACTTGATCTTCTCTTATTCGTAGGGAACACTCTGAAACTTACCTTTAAGAGAAGATAATGCACTTTTATGGTGGTATTTTATTTGTACTGAAATGTTATTTTAATTGTATGTTAATAAATAAAGTTGCCCGGGGGTCAGAGCTATTAGAGCCATAGCAAGAGCGTGGCGGTGGTGGCACATGCCTTTAATCCCAGCACTTGGTAGACAGAACTAGGTAGATCTCTGTGTGTTCAAGGATACAGCCAGCATTGGAGACACACGCCTTTAATCTTAGTCCCAACCATAGAAGACCTGGAAGTCTCTACAGACAGGCAGTGACGAGGCAGTCATGTGTTTGGGTTTACAACCAATGAGAAGGTAGAACAGAAAGACTATATAAAGACAAACACACAGGAAATAGGTCTCTTTCAGAGAGGTCTCTTGGCTTAAGAGGCTAGCTGCAGGGTAAGGCTCTTAGCTCTGATCTCTTGGCTTTTTTCTTTGCATTGGTTCTGTGTTTCTTATTTAATACAACAGTTGGTTACATCTACACACTTTCAAAATGATTCATGAAGTTTATTATCTCTGCAGTTCTACTATTATTTATAGGATAGTGGCTCAGGAATTTTTGACATTATTCTGCCCATCCACTCTATAAAGTTAGATCTATAAAGTTAGGAGTGTGGCTTCGTCCCAAAGATGTTACAGTCCCCTAGCAACAACTATCACAATTCTATAACAACAACACTCACTAAATCCCAGTGTTTTATAACAAAGCTGACTATAAACTCTAAACTTTAGCAATGATGTACGTACTTCCTGTATAGTAAAGAAAATCTTTCTAATAGAGATAGTAATAATAATTAAGAGTAAGAAATAGAAAAAGATGAAAATAAGATATGTGAGTTTGTAAAAATTCTGTCTTGTTAGATCTGTGTTAAGAAATCTTTAGGTGTTTGCTAAATTAGATATATGCTAATGGTAGCCCTATATAAGTTTGTAAAATAGATCTATAGAGTTCCTTTAAGAATATAAGCTAGCAAGAAATATCTAAGGTAGTCTTAAGACATGTAGTAATAAGCTTGTAAGAAGTGAAGATACTAGTTGTAAATGTAAGTTTAAATAAGAAATAAGAAGTATATAAGAAGTAATAAGAAATATATTTGCTAAAGTAGTTCTATAGTTCGGTTAAAGAGTATAAATAAATAATGTTATATGTGAATTTGTAAAAAAGTGTAAATGTTAAATATGAATCTATTCCTAATGTATATGGTGAAAGAACCCGAGACACAGAAGGTTAGTGTCCCAGCAGACTGCAAAGTAGGCAGTCTGAATGGTTTCAAAAGTTCCAGAAACCGCTAAGAAGCTAAGAATGGCGGACGCCAGAACCAGCACAAGGCATCTGCAGCTGAGATCTGTGGAAAATCGACACAACACAGAAAAACCTCAGCTAACATCAAAAACGGTGCAGTTTAGAATACTACTGTACCAAAAAAGGTCTCTGGCTTGAGAATAAAAGTTCAGAGATGCTTGTTTGAACAAAAATTGTTAACTGCAAAAAGTTTTGGTTGAAAAACGTCTCTTCATATTTTGAAGTGAAAGCCTAATACCAGAATTTATTTGTTTGAACTTTTTGAACTTAAAATGAGATAAAACTACAAAAAGATGTTGGTTATGGATTTCTTCATATTTGGAAGGCTCGTACCAGAATTTATCATTTGAATTTTGGGACTTAAGAAATGAAATGAACAGTAGAGATTTCATTGCAATGGGACAATTTTGAGTTTACTTATAATAATGACCTAGGAACTATTTTCTGGAATTGGGCTAAAAATGGAACTGTTTAAATGAAGAAATTTATTATTTCTACCTAGAATCAAGATACAGTTTTGTGTATGCATATATGCTTTATTAATTGGTGATTCATGAATTGTTTTGTGGAACTGTTTATGTAAAAATGAAATTACTTACAGAACTAGTTTTGTGTTACAAATGGAACTGTTTAAATGGAAAAGTTTGGGTTTTCTAACTAGGCTTGAGATTTTGCTTAAATTATAAAGAAAAGGGGGAGAGTTAATATTCCTTAGTCTAATTTCAAAAGTTGTTTGAGTGGATTAATGTCATGTTTTGTTAGTAAGAAATGCAAATAGGGTATACTAAGAGGCTACTTTTAAAGTGTAAAGAGTTTTATTAATAAACTGCTTTTGGATGTTTTCAAAGTGTTAATGGTTAGATTGAGAAGATTGCTTTTCAATATGGGTTTGTAGGAATTGTATGAGTTTGGGTTCTTCTAACTAGGTTTGAGATTTTGTTTAAAAAATATAAAGGAGGAGTTATGAGGTTGAATTATGTTTGCAGAAATTATATTTACCCTCTTGATATTAATGCACCCTGGTTTTGTGGAGTTAAGGAATATTTAAGTTTGATGTGAATACATCGAAGTTTTTCCTATGTTCTGTTAGCAAGAAAATTCAAATGATTAACAGTTAAAGTTGTAAGACAGAGAAAATTGTTAACTATATATAGCACCATATATGCTAATTCAAATGGTTCTGTTAAGAGTTTGCTTTGTGTTGTAAGATTGAGAGAATTGTGACTATGTATAGCAATATTTATGTTAACCTGTTAATGGTAATGATGAAGCTAAGGGATTCTTTAAGTTTGTAGTCGCCTTAAGAGTTTTTGGCTTAGAAAGAGCTTGAGGCAGCTAAGACTGCTGTAGTCACCTTGGACCTAATTCAAAAGAGAAATGCCATCCTTATCATCCTCTACTCCCATACTGGGAGGTGTAACAGCTATGGAGATTGCTGTAAGCCATTAATAGTTATTTTTTTTTATATATTAAGAAAGGGGGACCTGTGGGAGCCCATTCTCGGGTTCCTCGTGGCTTTACCCAGCAGGTCTGCATAGAGGATGATTAGGACCACGGGCCTGAGTGCAGGTGTCTGAGATGGTCTGCACTTGGCTGTGCTGGGGGAGGAGGTCTTTTGCTCCACCCCTTGGCGTCTCTATAAAAACCCTGGGCCCGTTGGAATAGGTTCCAGGCCCTCTCGAGGCTATCCTTTATTTTCTATCTGTCTATCTCCGCAAGATTCTCCGCAATAAATCCTTCTATCTAATATTTCCTGCTGCTCGCACTCAAGAAAACTCTGGGGAACTGTGGGGGTGGTTGGGTAAACGCCCCACAGTAACCACAGGGAAAGTTTCTTGAATTGTTTGTTTGTTTTTATATACATGTGTTTCAGGGATTGATAACAGTCAAAGTGTGTATGTACATGTTTGTCTTTGAACAGACATGCTGTGACATGCTTGAGGTCATAAATGATTAAAATTTCTTCCTCCTAGTGAGTCCTAGTGACCAAACTCAGGTTCTCAGACCTAGTATCATGTACATTTATGCACTGAGCCATAACAATACTCCTTTCCCCCACACCCAAATACTTTTTTATAGTTCCAGTTTTCGGAGATAGGATTTCCTTGTTCAGGCTAAACTGGCCACAAACTGATGGCATCCCTCCTGCCTCAGACTACTGAGGTAGTAAGCCTTGTGTAACCTTGGCTTTCTTCTTTAAATATAGTTAATGTGAACTAATTTTGTTGAAGTTGTTCCTACATTGTAGTTTTTTACTCTTATGTTTTTATCAGTTGTTATTCTTTGCATACAGGTGTTCTCATTGTTGTTTTGATGTGCCAAGTCTTCAACTCTGAAACTGCAATGATCTTTCTGGCTCAGGCACAGAAAGATACAATACAGGAATACCATCATGCCTGCCTTGTGGTATATTAATATAGATGTTTTCTTGGTACTCAACTTGAAACTACCAGGGTATAAAATTACAATTCAGTGTTTATACTGATCATACGCATTACCACCTGATTTCAACACATTTCATACTTTTAAAAGAGATTGTGATTCCTTATTATTTTTATGACCACAAGTATGCTACTGTTTTTGAAAAATATACAATTTATTTACCAACATTTGAATTCCTACAAAAAATAAAAGACTCCTTATGTTTAGTTATCTGACTCAATGCACCTAACAATATCGTGGAACAAATATTGAGTAGAAACATAGAGGGAATAGATATCTATGCCAGCTAGTATATATGTCTAGTTGATACACACTAGAGTCATTTGGAAGACATAAATCAATATATAAAATGCCCTGACTAGACTTGCCTGTAGGCATGCCTGTGAGATAACATCTTGATTAGTGTCTAGTGTTGCCACCCCTAGGTATGTGGTTATGGGAGTGACTAAAAAAGCAGACTGAACAAGCCATGATTAGAAAGCAAGTAAGCAAGCCAGGTAGTGGTGGTGCACACCTTTAATCCCAGCACTCAGGAGGCAGAGCCAGATGGATCTGTGATTTTGATGCCAGTCTGGTCTACAGAGCAAGATCCAGGACAGGCACCATAACTACACAGAGAAACCCTGTCTTAAAAAAAAAACTGAAAGAAAGAAAGAAAGAAAGAAAGAAAGAAAGAAAGAAAGAAAGAAAGAAAGAAAGAAAGAAAGAAAGAAAGAGAAAGAAAAGAAAGCAAGCAAGCAGAGTTCCTTTGTGACTCTGCTTTAATTCCTGTTTCCAGGTTCCTGTCCTGAGTTTCAGCCCTAGCTTCCCGTGATTGTGAGTCCTGACGGGTATAAAATGAAGCAAAATCATTTTCCCCAGGTTGTTTCTGGTCATGGTACTTTATCACAACAGCAGGAACTTTTTATATTTCTTATCCTAACTGTGTCTAGTCAGATCTCTGGGGTTCTTTCTAAAGCCTGTTTGGAAGATATCACTGTAGTCATTAGAATCCATTCTTATACTGTCAGGAAACAACAAAGATAATCAATTTACAGAAAAGAATTGTCTGTTTCTCAGTTGCAAAAGCTTCAGTTCATGGTCAGTATGTTCTAGTACTTTTGGGCCATTGATAAGATATGATGGTAGAACTAATGACCTACATAGGAAAAGAAAATGAGGCAGGAACATACATGTTTGTAGTTTGCCCAAAGCAAGCCTTCAATTATCTACATTTTCATAGAACATGTCACCAATTAAAATTTTAGAATCTCAAAATAATGCCTTTGAGAGAAAAAAATAGAAACAAGCCTATGTGCAGGGCATTATATTTGCAAATTGTAGTGCTACATTGGGAACAAGCAAAGACTGGGGCCACACGCCATGCTTTTCACTTGAGAAGGGTGTTTAATTCTGGCTTCCTTCCTCAAGTTCTCAGGAGGCAGCTGCCTAAGTATTGAGGTAAAACACTTTACCAAAGTCCTTCATGTTCTGTGCATCACATCAGGAATTGAATGTGATGATCTGTTCTGTTCTCACAAACTAGAATTACATCACACAATGCTTAGCCAAATGCAAGATTTTTGGAATGCACCAAATGCACAGAGTGGAAATCATGGTCTTGACTGGTGGATTAAACACAAAGTCCAAGGGTTGTATCAGGTAAATGCACTGAGTATGATAGTGTATGGGTGGTAAAATTCTGGTGAAACACCAGGAAAGAATATAGCAGACAACATAACCCCAAGAAATTCCCAGGAACCAGGAATAAAAAGCCTCTGATAACCAATGAGTGCACACTGATCCTCATGGCACCATGACAGTCAGGACCACTACTTTAATATCTGTATGTATAGTTCATGTCCACCATTATTGTATATTTATATAGAAAACGAACTCCTGTGACTTAGAGCCTGGAAGGAGAATGACACCTGGCATGAACTGCTTGTCTTATAGATACTTGTACAAATGAACATTAGGGAATTTACTTGTTTAGTTTAGATATCTACCTTTAATGGCACTTTTATAAGATGTTTTATATATAGAATAGTACACTCTTATGAGCTGTGTGATTTGAAAATGTGTTCTTTTGTTGATTGATCTCTTTTTATTTTGTTATGATATGTTCATTTTTTCTATTATTGTTCTTGTTCTTCATTGTCTACATTTTTGTGTAACAATGCCTTATTCAGATAAATGTCAAATGTCACATTTTTTTATTTTAGGTACTTTCCAATTTATTAAAAACATATATATAGTTTATATTATTGGCTATAGTTTCATCCATTTATATTTTTGAGAATTTAATGCATGAATACAATGCACTTTTATCATATCCACCCCTCTATCCCATTTATCTTCTCCTGAGTCCACTCCAGATATCCCACTCTCAAACTGTGCTGTATATTCAATTTTGTATGTGTGTGTGTGTGAGTGTGTGTGTGTGTGTGAGTGTGTGTGTGTGTGTAAACCCTTCATATTACAATTCAAATGCCAGAATGCACTGATGCATTAGCAACCTTCGCAGAGCATATTCTTCAACATATTCTCTCAGCAGTTTTTGATTATTTTGCAGTAGTTCTTAATTTTATGTTATCACTTTATGGGGATTTATAACAAACAAGAAAAACAAGGAGACAGTTAAGTAGTACAGGGATTGAAATACCTGTAATGAGATACAGGTAATGAATTCATTCCATTATGTATGGTATTTCTGCAGAGGTTGTTCAGGATAAGTTCACCTACTTGCTAGTGTTCTTCCCTCTCTGTGGCCAAGATTGCTCTAAAAAATGAAAGTCATTTGTTTGAGTATATACATTTTAGTTTTGGGATTTTTTTTTTGTGCATGTTGTAAAATCAGGTTCTTCTTTTATTGCTCTGCTTTTTTTTATAATATTTGTTTTATTTTTTCTTATGTGTGTGTATGTGTATGCATGTATTTGTGTTGGTGTGTGTGCCCACAAATGCAAAAATGATGTTAGATTCCCCTGGAGCTGAAGTTACAGATTGTTGTGAGCCATCCATTGTAGGTTCTGGGAACCAAACACTAGTCCTCTGGAAGAGGAACAATCACTCTTAATTATTGACCCCCTCCTTCTGCATCTCCTATATCATTTTATTTAAGAACAAAACACTCATTGAACCTGAACTTCTTTGATTCAGCTAAAAAAGCTGGCTACTGAGACCACAGGAACTAGCCAACCTTGCCTCTAAAATACTGAGAATTTAAGTTTGCACTACATCTTGCTCCACTTTCTATGTGACTGCTCTGAATTGAACAGATCTTCATATTTGAATAGCAAGCAGTTTGATAACAGGGGCTTCATTAGTGTCCCTTTCTATTTCTCTTCAGTTTATATACACGGGCATGCAGATCTATATTTTTTTTTCTTGTCAGTGTTTGACAAATTTCGGCATAATATTCATCAAAAAGAATTTTTTTGGAAAATGTTATTTTATAGGTATGTATACTTCAAATAATTTTTGAATTCTTAAATATTGGGAAATATTCACCATTGAATCCATCTTCAGTGGTCAGGACTGGAATCTGAATAACAGCCACATGAACTTTGGAAGAAGAACACGTTCTGGTGAGTCGTCTCGTTGAAACTCAACCTTGGCCATGATCCACATATGCATTAGGAGCAGAGAAACTGTGAATAATCTGTGTGTGACTTTCACCACCAAGCCACGATGTAATTTGTTACATCAAATCTCTCTAAAATGCAGCTGCTGGTAAGTCTAATGTGGTATTCTGCTAAGAAACAAGATGTAGAAAAAGATGTCACTGGAGGAGCAGTGATAAAATAATCAGACTTTTTAAACTTCAGCTAGTGGTTTTGGAAAACTGTCAAGTGAACCGTTTACACAAACATAATCTTGTGTAAAAGGAGTTGATCAGATATTAAGCTGTAGGACATAAAAATGTATAGCAACTTAAAACTCTTAAGTAGTTTTAAAATTATATCAGAGTAATTTTGATTGGCCACTGCCACAATTTCTGTGGCATCATTATCCTAGCATATGCAGGCAGCAAAAAATTGTAGGTCAAAGGTTTTGTGGCTGGTTGTATCTTAAGATATATTCCACAAGAAGGAACCCATACCTGAAACTGCTTGGGAAACCACGAAATAGAGACTAAATTGCACAAAGACCTAGGGTAAAATAAAACAATGATTAAAAAATAAGTAAACGAATAAATGATTCTGCTATACTCATAGATCAATGCCTCTTCAATTAATCATCAGAGAGGCATCCTCTGGCAGTACATTGAAACTGACACAGAGACTAACAATCAGACACTATACATATAGAGAGTTTAAGTCAGAAGTCTCAATCAAATCTCTTCACTCAGAGCTCAGGAAATTCTGTGGAAGCGGAGGCAGAAGGATTGTAAGAGTCAGAGCAGATAGGAGACTCCAGGAGAACATGGTTCCCTGAACCACCTATGCAAGGCACATAAGAGCTGACAGAGACTGAAACAGCAAGCACAGAGCCTACACAATTCTATACTACGTCCTCTGTGTATACATTATAGCTATTAGCTTAATACTTCTGTCAAACATCTGAATATGATCATGAGTGTGTCTCTGACTCTATTGCCTGCTCTTGGCACTCTTGACCTCCTGTTGGGTTTCCATGTCCAATTTCAATATTGAAGTTTTTACTTCATCTTATTGTCTTTTATTTTGTCATGTTTGGATGCTGTCTCTTAAAATCCTGTTCTTTTCCTTTTTTCTATTTTATATTTATTAATTTATTTTACATCAAGACTGCAGTTTTCCTTCCATCCTCTCTGACCAGTCCCCCTTCTCTACCTCCCCTCTGCCTCCCCAATCCACTCCTCCTCTGTTTTTTTTTTCAGAAATGTGCAGGCATCCCTTGATGTCCATAATGAGTTGCATATCAAGTTGTAGTAAGACTAAGCACCTTGCCTTGTATTAAGAGTGGTCAAGACAACCAAATATGAGGAATAGGGTCCCAAAAACCAACAAAAGAGTGAAGACAGCCCCTGAGCCCACTGTTAGAAGAACCATTCAAGTGTTAAAAGCAATAATATCATGGAATGCAAAGGTAAATGGATTGAATTAAAAGAAATGACCTTAAGTGAGGTAATCAGACCCAGAAAGAAAAACATGGCATGTACTCACTTATAGGCAAATATTAACTGTAAAGTAAAGGATAACCATACCACAATCGACAGACCTCAAGAGACTATGCAATAATGGCTCAAACAGGACACTCAGATCTCCCATAGTTGGGGAAATAGAAGAGATTTCATGGGTGGACTGGGGGCAGGTGAGGATGAGAACATGAGGGATTAGGTGGGGGTGAGGTGTGGGGAGAATATTGAAAGGTATCACTGGAGAGGGGATCATTTCAGAGTCAAGTAGAAACCTGGTATAACAGAAACCCCCAGGGGAATCTATAAGAATGGCCCCAGCCAAGACTCCTAGCTTTAGGGAATATGTAGCCCTAATTGGCCATCTCCTGTGATAAGGCAACGTTACCAGTGGAGGGACTGGGACACGACCCAGCCACATAACCTTCAACCCACAGTTTGTCCTGCCTGTGAGTTGTAATGGGGTAAGTGTAACACAGAGAGCATGGGAAAGGCCAACCAATGAATCATCCATCGTGAGACCCATGCCAAAAGAGTTAGCCTACCCCTGACACTGCCTGGAACATCAGGACTCACAGGCTTGATGACCCTAAGAACTAGGATAGAGCCACACATGACTGGAGAAAAAAAGTCAATATTGTAGCATGAATTATTAGAAGGTCTTATTCATAAAATCAAACCTGAGGCCAGTTATTGGGGTGAATGCTGGAAGATCAGAGAAGCAGAACAAGCCACAGCTACTTCACCTTGCCATTTCCTCAGCTGATCCTGTTTCCTCAGACTGGATGCCTCTGAATCCTCATCCAGAATAAATCTCAGCTGAACTGCTCCTCGAAAGTCTGAAAGCTTAACCAGTCAAATGCTTCTAGTGTCTGGTCCTCACGCCTTATACATCTTTCTGCTATTTGTCATCACTCCGTGGGATTAAAGGCTCACTTCTTGGGATTAAAGGCGTGTGTCACCATGCCTGGCTGTTCCCAATGTGGCCTTGAACTCATAGAGATCCAGAGGGATTTCTGCCTCTGGAATGCTAGGATTAAAGGTGTGAGCTACCACTCACTGCCTATCCTCCATGTTTAATATTGTGGCTGTTCCATTCCCTGACCCCAGATAAGTTTATTAGGGTTCACAATATTTTGGGGAACACAATACCACCACACAATATAATGATGCCTAATGATATTCTGCTATACTCATAGACTGGTGCCTAACCCAATAATTATCAAGGAGGCTTCATTCAGCAACTGGTGGAAACAGATGCAGAGACCCACAGCCAAACATTAGGCCAAGCTCAGGGAATCCTGCTGAAGAGAGGGAGGAAGGATTGAAGGAGCCAGAGGGGTCAAGGATATTACAAGAAAACCCAGAGAATGAACTAACCTAGGTTCATAAGTGATCACAGAGACTGAATAGACCAGCAGAGAGCCTTCATGGGACTGACCTAGACCATCTGCATATATGTGAAAATACTGTTATTTTCTGATGAGAGACAGAAAGGGTGTGGATCCAGAGGTGAGAGGAAGTGGGGAGGAACTGGGAGGAATGAAAGGAGGAAAAACTATTTCCAGTATATATTGCATGAGAAAAAGATAATATTTTCAAGAAAAAAGAATAATCATGAATTTTAAGGTATTAATTGGGTAAATCCCCCTCTTCACATACATAAGTATAAAACTGTGTATCAGATACTAAACTGATATGTAGAAAGAGAAATCCAGAACATTTTTCCTGATTTTCTAACATGCCAAAGTCAGGTGTATCTGCCTCAGGTAAACCATTCAATATTCAGGACTCATTCTCTCATTTTCCACCCTTGATATGTACTCAATATTCAGTTTCAAGTTTTATGTTTGATACTACACTACACATCTCCTAACACACTGTTTTTTGATATTGTCTGACAAATTACTCAAAGAGTCATTTTTGGAAAACATAGAAGCAGTATGTATATAAATCAGTTATCCATTTCTATCAGAAACTAATTGTCATAATCAATAGAAATATTAGATAAAATAATTATGATGTGTTGATGTATAATATATTTCATATCTTATATTACATAATTATATAAAATAATATAAATGGAAAAATTGACTCACAGTTTTAGACATCTTCTCCCATGTTTGATTGGTTCCATGACCTTTGATTCTGGCATGAGGCAGAAAACATGGAGCTTAGGCACTATGTTAGATAATATTTATTTAATAGCCCAAAAGTGAAAAGCAGAGAAAAAATGGCCTTCAGAGTATTCCTTCTATTAATCTAACTTTGTCCCATAAATCTGATCTCTTCAACTTATAGAACTCTTTAATAACAGCATGTTGGAAAATTGATTTCCCAATGTTCTGGGTCATTTATGGATATGTGGGAGAAATTTAAGTTCAAAAGTATTGCCAATTAAAAAAAAGGATAGGAAATATAAATTGTTATCTGATTAGTGAATTGTTAGTATGTGGTTTCTCCCCTCCCCCCCTTCACTGCATCTCTCTCTCTCTCTCTCTCTCTCTCTCTCTCTCTCTCTCTCTCTGGAAAGGATGATGGGTTTATATGGGTTCAAGTTTGAAGATATATTCTATAATTTGTGAGAACTTATAGTATTGAAAGGGGACAGATACATGATAGATCCCGGAATGAGGCACTGATAGCATTGTATCTGTAGTTATGAAACATAGAGACCTGAATGTTGGAACATTGTTCACATTTTATCTTCCTCTGTTTTTAAATTTATTTTTATCTATTCTTGAGAGATTTTTACATGAGTACCATGTTTATATCATTTCTATTGCCCCATATCCTCCTTCAAACCCCCTTGTGTTTCCCCTGACACCCTCTCAAATTCATGAACACTTCTTTAGTTATCATTGTTACATACATCAATATAATCTGCAGAGTCCAATTTATTATGCTTATATGATGCATTTAAAGCCGATCTCTTGGTATTGTGCCTGGCAACCATGGAACAATCAGAACTTACCTCTCTCAAAAGCCATAAATTGCCTGAAGGTCTTTATCTAGGGAAAGGGTCTGAAAAGGATAATTTTTGTTAGATTAAAATACTTTATTATATGTGTGGGGTGATAAAATTTATGGTGATAATGCTCACCTCAAGAGCCATATGTATAACAAAAGAATGTGTGCCTTATGACCATAAGAAGCCCCTTTAATCTGTTCCTCAGAGAGTCAAAGGGACTCCAAAAATATAATATACTATTACCATTATTATAGATACCTCCTGGAACTGGAAGGTAAACCCTTATTTCTGAACAAATCACATTTAGAACAGAAGACTTGCATAAATTGGGCTGGAACTGACCTAGAAAACTTTTCCCTGATGACTAGATCTTGTAATACTTGGATGTGGTTTGCAAGCTGCCAAAGAAGAAAATCAATCCTACCTAAATGTGAAGAGTGACATGGAAAATGAATCAATTATAGCCAGCCCCTGGGTCTTGTCTCTAAAACCGGTACAACAAAAATCCTGCCTATGCACCAGGGATGGATCCCAATCCCCCTGCCTGGGGGCCCCCAAACAGTTCGAGCTAAACAACTTTCTCCCATATCCAGAGGGCCTAGTCTAGTCCTATGTGGGCTCCACAGTTCATGGGTTTCCAATAGTGTGACTGGTCATCTCTGCATGTTTTCCCATCATGATCTTGAGGTCCCCTGCCCACAGAATCCCTCCTCTCTCTCATTGATTGGATTCCCAGAGCTCAGACTGGCGCCCAGCTGTGGATCTCTGCATCTGCTTCAGTCAGTCACTGGATGAAGGCTCTATGATGACAGTTAGGGTATTCACTAGACCAGTCACCAGAATAGACCAGTCCAGGCATCCTCTCAACCGTTGGCAGTAATTCAAGGTGGGGTCATCCTTGTAGATTCCTGAGAGCTTTTCCGGCACCCTGCCTCTTCCTATTCCCATGATGTCTTCTTCATTGTCCTGGTATCTCTGTCCTTGCTTTCCCACTCTGTCCCTGTTCCCAGCTCTACCGTCCCGTTTCCTTATGTTCTTATCCCCTATTCTAGGACGTGACAGCTTGCACAGCCTTGGTGCAGGGGAGAGGGGCTTGGACCTGCCTCATCTGAGTGTGCCAGGCTCTGCTGACTCCCCATGGGAGACCTTGATTTGGAAAATGCGGGGATGGAGGGTAGGTTGTGGTGGAAGGCTGGGAGGTGGGAAGCCAGAAGAGGGGGGATCTGTGGTTGGTATGTAAAGTGAATAGAAATTTATTTTTATTAAGAAATGAAAATTTCTTAATAAAAAAATGAAAAAAAGAAATAAGCTTGCTCTAAAAAAAGAAACACGCTTGCATTAAAATAGAGCTTTTAATAAAATTGCATATGATGAAGAGATTTAAAAAACAGTACAACATGAATGGCACTGCAAAGTTCTTCTGATAGTTTGAACCACGTTTGCTCTGGTTTCCATATGTTGTAGTTGGTGAAAGACGTGCCTATGTATTTGCTTTCTAAGAGGAGAAAACTTCTTAAGCACTGATTTACTTAGCTGGATGAAGTCTTGCTCAAAGGTACCATTCCCATTGTGCTCCTATAGATCGAGATACTTCTATTAAATGGAGTTAACTTGTTTTATAATTAAAGCCTCTTTTCTCAAAGTGTGACTTTGTCAGAGCCAGCCGACGAGTCGACTAGGATTTCTGAGTAGAGCATGAGGCTGAGGAATAAACAGTCAGAAGAATAGACGGAGGCAGAACATCAGTGCCTAGAGGGCTTCCGGTCAATACCAAGCAAGCCCTGAGCTTATTTGATAACCAGCTTATACACAAACCGAAAGGCTAAAGTAGAATAAAGCACAATCAAGGAATAGGCAGTTTCGTTATCTCAAACATGTGCCACCTAATATCAACAACCTGCCTAGAATTGTACATTAGCTAAATAACTATTTCTTTCTTACAAGCTAATCAGGACTTTCTCACAGCCCCTGTAATTTTCCCAGGAGCCTAATCAGAGCTTTCTCACAGCTTCTGAAGAGACTAGAACAAACAAGCTTTGAACTCTTTTGAGTCAGAATGGATGTCAGATTCAAACTAAGTCTTTGTGGGAAACTGAGTCATTGTGGGCTCCCACATGACTTATTCAGAATTTTAATATTCTTTGTGCATTTTCCTCTCCAAACTATAGGTTTGAAGCTTTTTCCTGCCTTACTTACTGGTTTTTCTTTCTTTTTTTGAATATTACATTTTTATTGAATATAGTTTCTTCTCCTACACAATACATACATAGATTCCTCTCCTTCCACTCCTCCCAGCTCCCCCAAATATACACTTCCCCTTTTTCCTGAACACCTTCCCAAATGTTTGCCTGCAAAAAGAAGCAGGTCTTCAATGGACAAAAGTCAAACATGACAAAACAAGATACAATAAGACAAAGGAAATTCCCTCATACGGAGGCTGTATAAGGCAAGCCAACAAGAGGATAAGAATCCCATGAGCAGGCAAAATGATCAGAGATGCGATGCACCTGCTCCCACTGTTAAGTTACTAACAACCATAACATATATGAAGAGGACCTGAGGCAGAACCCTGTAGACCGATGCTTGCCTCTTCAATCTCTGTGAGCCTTCTCAATAGCCCCTGACTCCTACCATTTTTCCTCCACCTCATCTGCAGGTTTCCCCAAGCTCTAAGGGGAGGGAATCAATGTTGACCTCTAATTTAGACTTTCTCTCTGCATAATGTATGTCTATGAGTCTCTACTGCTGAAGGAAGCCTATCTGATGACTACTGGAAAAGGTAATTATCTATGAGTATAACAGAATATAATTGGGAATAATCTCTTTACTTTTTTTTACAAACCTATTTTGTTCTACCCTAGGTTAGTTTCTTATTTCCATTGCAGATTCACATAAGAAAAATTGATAATAGCCCTAATACTGACTTTAACTTTTTACTGTTTTGAGATTTCTTCCATGAAAGAAATTAGATTACTACTTTTTAATACAGTATTATGTGAATTCTCAAAACATGAGCAGGATGCAAATAGATTCTTTGTCCAAATATAGCAGAAATAGCCTTTAGCTCACTTAGTAATAGAAATATTATTTGCACTGAAACCTCATAAACTGGATGTTACACTGGCTGTTTTACTTTTAGCACTCGTACAAGGATGGCACACTAAGCCCTGCAGATGCCACTCAATAGGTATTCAGCCAAAAGTATCAAATCCTTTCTCATTTTTCTAAGAAAATAATATGGTTGGGTTCATCACACCAATAGCTGACATCTGGTATGGTTTCTGTAACACTTTATTTCGTTCAACAAAATGTCATGAAAAAAAACAATTAAGATTGAAAAGCGTTTTATTTTAGCAATGGTTCAAGAAGAATAGAGTACACCATGAAGTGGAATTCAGGGCATGAGTTGAAATAGGAACTGGGTGATCACATTTACACACATACAAAAAGGAGGGTTTATAATAATGTCAGAATTAAAAAAAAATAAGTGAAAGGAATTATATTGTAGTTTTTATTATTTTTCACTGTTGTATTAAAAATTAAGGGTTAAAATAGATGCAAATTGTTTATTTTTGAGAAAAGTAGTTAATATTTGATGAGTGGTAACTATATTTATCTCTGAATATAGGATAAGGTAATTCAAATACCATTAGAAATTATACTGGTTTGGGAAGGTGACAGTAGTAGGCTCTCCTCTAGAGTCTATGATGTCTTCAGCCACAGATAGAGAGTATTACAGAATTCCACACCTGATCAAAGTGTAGAGAATAGTGACAATGGGGTGTCTACCCCAGTTGATATGTCTACAACAAAACCCTACAATTAAACCTCTGGGAAAATTACTTCAGAGGAACCAAAACATTATTAATGGCAAAGTACCAGGATAACTGCTTCAAGATATTCTTTTGTTGACAAGACAGAAATGCTGGATCCTAGTCCCAGAAATGACTTGTACAATGAGCATATAAGTTGATATCCCAACATATATGCATATATAGGGAGTATTTCACAAGATCCTACAACTAGAGGAATAGCTACTGACTGACAATGACTTCTGAGAGAGGAAAAATTATTTTTTTCTAGGATGAGCTCCATGATAGGCTAACCAATCCCAAGTCATCAGAGGGAGAGAGAGAGAGAGAAAGAGAGAGAGAGAGAGAGAGAGAGAGAGAGAGAGAGAGAGAGAGAGAGATTAGTGAAATATGCACACACATATAGCATGAGACTGTGAGAAAATCATCCTTGATGTACAAATACCCCATTCAAATTAGTAACTTCATGTTGCTTGTGCTCCAAGACAAGGATGTGGCTCACAGTGGAACAGCACATGGGCCTTAGTACTCTCAAATTTTAGTCCAGTGGCCATTAAAAACAAAATCTGAATTCAAGTAATAAGACCTGCCCTTGGCTATCAGAGGAAAGTCACAGACCTGTAATGAGATGCTCAGGGAAGGCTTCTTAAAAGAGGACTATAGGAGAGTGTTTAGAATATGGTAGTGCAGTATACTAATAATCTTGGATTTCCTTGATTTTTCTTCATTTTAGGATCATAAGGTGCAGAATTACATTTCTTTTGAGGCAATTACTTGCATAACACATGCTTCAGCATTTAGATCAATTACTGTACTAATACTAAAACTTATTTCATGCTAATTTTGAATACAGAGTACCCAAGGCTAAACTTCACCATGTATTCACCATAATCTTATTAGACTAATCAGGGGGTGGCAATATAAAGTGAGACCTAATCAGACATAGTAGTTGATCCACATAATCTCAGAACATAATGATCTGGCGCTGGAGTTTGGCCGTGAATTCAGTAGTAGATTGAGCTAATGAATGAGATCCTGGTTTGTGTGATGCTGTGGAGTTGAGATTATGTCTTTAAAACTGAAAAGTATAAAGCAAGACACTCCAGGCCCCAAAATCCCATTAAAGTAAAAAAAAAATTGAACAGGATATATTCTCATTATTATGGCCTTTTATGATCTAAATCCTGTCATCTGACAACAATTCCTGTTTCTGAGTGTATTTATTCCTCTACTTGCAAATATTCATAACCATGACTGTACATACATATATAATTAAGCATGAGTGTTGACCATTACCCCAGCATCACATGAACAAATCTAATACCAAATGCATTGAGCTACTATTTTATTTTCCTTAAATATTCCTCACTACCTGTAATAAATTTGACTCCATTAAATAAGTCACCCTCAGCAAAAACATCTGCATAATAGTATCAGAACTGCCCCTGCATGTGCCCATGAAAACACCTCTACCAACCACATTGAGGGATGTCATACATCTCCTTTAGTTTGAATCTTCACTTGTTTACTCAGTTCTCTGGTTCATCTACCTATGTCCATGATTTCCTGCATTGAGACTATTCATGTGTTTAAAGTAAACTCTCACTGTTTTGTCTTGGAGTCTTCCTGGGATCACCTAATCAAGTCCTTTCAAGAACTTATACTCAATCAATTTTTGTTGTATAAAATCTTGTGGAAAAAATGTTATCAAGCATACTCTATTTCATTGTCATATAAAATAATCCATATATCTGCCCTGTATCACCTGACTCTCTCTCAATCCTTGTCAGCCCATATTTGATTTTCTCTCTCTGTTCTTTACCTCTTGTAGTACAGCATAAATGGAATTGTGTAGCATTTTGCTTTTGATAGTTTGATTTACTTGCTTATTATATTCCCCATAGTGAATTGAATCTCAGATTTATTGAGATGCGCATTGTGCTAAGACCTAAAGTTAGTTTGCAATATGCTTATTGGATTATTAGGAATCTTCACAGATCCGTGTGTGTGTGTGTGTGTGTGTGTGTGTGTGTGTGTGTGTGTGTGTGTGTGTGTTGTTTGTAGTTCTTTGAATGAAAATGACTCCATAGGCTCATAGCGATTTGGCAATGTTAGGAGGCATGGCCTTGTTGGTATGCACCTCTCAGCTTATTCTCCAGTGCCATGTCTTCTTGTGGGCCACCATCCTTCCAAACGTGATGGTAATGAATTAAACCTTTGAACCTGTAAGCATGCCCAACTAAATGTTTCCTTTATAAGAGTTGCTGTGGGTCATATTATCTCTTCTTAGCAATAGAACATTGACTAACATAAAAATTTGTACCAGGGACTGTGGTATAGCTGCGAAGGCCCTGGTAGTGATTTTGTTTGGAAGAAGTGAACTTTGGCACTTTGGATTAGAAAAGCAGTTGAACCCTTTAAGTAGGGTTTAATGAGCCATACTAGCAGGAGCATGGAAGACAGTTGTGCTAAGGGTGACATGAACTGTTGGGTGCAGCTCAAGAAGCTTCAGAGGAGAAGTTTTGTATGTGGCCTAGAGACCATTCTTGTAATATTTTGTAGAAGAATGTGGCTGTATTCTGCCCTTGTCCAGATTATCTCCCTGAGGCCAAATTGGAAAGTTATGGATTAACATCTTTGGCAAAGGAGATGTCAAAAGAGCTTAGTATTGGTGGTGTTGTGCGGTTATTAGTGGCCAGTTTTTTGTGGATCTATAATGAAAAGGAGAAAACTAAGCAAGGAAAAACATAAAATGTGCAGTTCTTGGAGAATAGAGGTACCAGGAAGTATAAACAGATTGATAGAAAGCCTTAGGCTAATTGAATAAAGGGAATGTTGACCTCAGAACAAGATCCTACTCAGCTTAGCTTCCACCTTGTGATAAGGAAATAAAAACAAGTGAAAAGGAATTAAAAGAAAGACTTAGGGCCTGGCGTGGTGGGGCAGAGCTTTAACCACAGCACTCAGGTGGCAGAGACAGATGGAACTCTGGGTTTGAGGCCAGATGATCTACAGAGCAAGTCCCAGGGCATCCCGGCTTGGGCAGTGAAGGAACCCATCAAAAACAGAAAACAAACAGCAGAACTTGGCAGCTTCAGCCACAAGATTCTGGCTTTAAAGTTAAGGCTACAATAAAGGGGTTATGGAATCTCTCTGTAACTAAGGCAAGTTGCTGATGCCAGGAATATATAAGGTGTGTCCCTGCATGGAGGCCTTGAAAGGCTGTAGCATGAAGCTGAAAATGTAAAGCCTATATTGCCTTGGATACACCAAGATGTTGGAGATGCCAGAGTTGTAGAATACCTATGGTGGGAACGTGCTGACACAGAGTGGAACCAGCCCAAGAGAAAGATGTGTGTTGCAGTCAACAAAGCAGAAAGGAGTTGGAGATATCATTTTGATATCAGACATGAAGATGCCAGGTTTGGTATTTGCCCAGCTACAAGACTAATTGCTTCTTGTCTTAGATGATCCTCTCCTCACCATCTAACCTATTTAGGGTTACTATTACTGTAATGAAACACCATGACCAAAGGAGGAAAGGGATTCTTTGACTTGCTCTTTAGCATCACTGCTTATCTTTGAAGAAGTCAAACAGCAATTCAAACAGGGCAAGAACATGGAAGCAGGAGCTGGTAGAGAAACCATGGAGGAATTCTGCTTCCTGGCTTGCTTCTTTATTTTTTCATTTTCTTTTTTTGTCTCCAACCCCAGTAATGTTTGCAGTCAGGGTTTTACGCTATACATTTTGGGATAGATTCAATTCATTTCATCCCATAATATAATCTTGTTCTCCCTGGTTAGAAAAGAGAAATTCTTCATAAAAGGTATCATTCTCTCTCTCTGTCTCTCTGTCTCTCTGTCTGTATCTCTCTCTCTCTGTCTGTCTCTGTGTCTCTGTGTCTCTCTGTCTCTGTCTCTCTCTCTCTCTCTCTCTCTCTCTCTCTCTCTCTCTCTCTCTCTCTCTCTCCCTCTCCTCTGGTTTTAGGAGAGAGGTTTCTCTGTGTAACAGCTCTGGCTGTTGTAGATCATGTTGATCTCGAACTCACATACATTCTCTTGCCTCTGCCTCCTGAGTTCAGAGTTTCAAGGTATATACTACCTTCTTATGGTTTGCTCAGCCTTCTTTCTTATTGAGCTAGGAACTACCAGCCCAGGGGTGAATGCACCCACAATGGAATGGGCACGCTCACACGTAAATCACTAATTAAGCAAATGACCTACAGGCTTTCCTACAGCACACTCTTATGTAGGCATTTTCACAACTGAAGCACTGTCCTCTCCAATGACTCTAGCTTGTATAAAGTTGGCATAAACTATCCAGCACACGATATCAACACTATACTTACTTTTATCCAAAAGTCGATTCTCACTTATATACTATTATTTTCTCTGTTGTTTACTGTTTTAGAGACTGTGGGACCTTGAATAATGGAACTAAAAATGAGACAGACTAAAGTCTCATGCAATAGCCTACTATACGCAGAACATCAAATAATTTATACTCTCATGGTTAAGAGGATTCATATGAGTAAAGTGTGTAATCACAAGGGCAAGCCCCAACTATGTGAACTATGTGCAAGCAGCACACGGCTAGCAATCTATACTCAGTAAAATCATGTTCCTTTCATAAAGGAATATAAACAAATAACAATAGCCAGTTGTAATGAATAATCTGAAGTAAACTCACTTCTATCCACTACACTCAGGAGGGACATGAAAGAATAATACAAGAACAATTCTATGTTTTTGAAGAAACTGTTTCAAAAGATTCTTGTTTTGGTTTCTAGAAGTTTTCTCATAAGCACTCAAAACAACTCCTCATATTAATTCTTTCTTGGACTGTGTTCTAACACACCATGAGCCAATTCTGTTTGCTACACAAAATAAGCTAGTTTTTATACTATTATACTATTAGCTAGTTTTTATACTAATATACTATAAAGACAATTTCTCCAAAAGTAGCATAGAGCTTTCATTTTTGTCTCATATGTACATGTGTGTGGTTTACAAGCTTAGAATATCTACATTAGCATATGTGTGTGGTGTGAGAGCATGTGTGTTAGTATATTCACATATATGTATGCACTAGTGTATGCACATATCTGTGCATGCACTAGGAGGCTTAAGATTGACATCAGGAGATTCCATGGATAACACTTCATCTTATTCATTGAGGCATGCTCTCATTGTTGAAGCTAGCTAAACAGCTACAGGGATCCCTTGTCTTCACCATCAAATTTCAGTAAAGTCATCATTCTACTTGAAAAATTAAATGGGTTCTGGAGATCTGCTCTGGAGTCCTTATATTTAAACACAGGCAGTTTACTGACTCCATAACACTGTATTAAGAATTACTGGATCATCAAAGGATCAAAGGTAATGACACTAAAGGGAAGTCATAAAGGAAGAAAGAATGCCTGTGTTCATGTTCCTATATTACCACATTTTGATTGCATTTTCCATCTCATTTACACATAAGCATGATAAAACAAATGTTAACATGTGTTAACATAATTCTTTAATAAATAAGTGGAATTCCAAAGAGCAAGAAATAATTATATCTTAGTTTTCCAGTGGTTATTTTACATTGATATTATAAAACTGAAGCATTTAGGCTGGTGAAATGGTGTGGCAATACAAGCAATTGCCTAGCAAGTACAAGGACCTGAGATAAGCTCTCAGAACTTCAGAACATATGAAAATAGCTGGATGCAGTTGAATGAGCCTAAATCTCCAGTGGTGTCATGATGTGAATCAGAGGCTGGTGGATCCTTGGAACCTTGGGTGGCAACCTTCAGCCTGGCCTAGAAAATATAGGACCAAGTCCAATGAGAAACCCTGTGTCAAATAAAAGGTGGAAGTTTTCTGAAGTCTGATATATGAGAATATCCTCTGGCTTCTACATGTATGCTGTGCATATCTATATCCGTACCTACACATGAAGTCACACATCAATGTGAACACACACACACACACACACACACACACACACACACACATATACATATATATATATGTGTGTGTGTGTGTGTGTCAAAAGATAAAAATTGATCATTTATACAAATGTTACATCTGAGCGTGAATCCCATAGAAAAGACATATATTCACAGCTCTCCAGGAAAATAGTCACTTAGTGGGAATATTCTAGTTTGTATTTCTATTAATGTGATAAAACATTGACTAATGACTTGTGGGGAAAAGGGTTTATTTGATTTTCACTCCCTGGGAAAGTATTGGGAAAACCATTGCAGGCACTCAAGCAAGACAGGAACTGAAGCAGAGCATATGGACAAATGCTGATAAGTGGCTTGATGTTAACAGGCTTATGATAAGGTACCTTTCCTATGCTTTCCAGGACCACCAGTCCAGGAATGGCAGCACTGACAGTAGGCCAGGCCTTTCCACATAAATAATTAGTAGTGAAAATTCCTCCACAGACTTGCCTATAAGGCACTCTGATGGAAGCATTTTCTCAGCTGAGGGTGTGTCTCCTAGATGACCCCAACTTGTGTCAAATTGACAAAAAATAACTAGTACAGGAGAAAACATGTATAGGACTAAGAGACATCTAATAATTTTACATTGACCCATGTTCAATTACTTTTATTCTAATTTAATTTGAAGAACTGTGTTAAATTGTCTTTTTAGTTTGAAGTATTGTTGGATATTAAATTTGAAGTATTAAATTTGATATTAAGTAGTAATTACAGATTTTGTATGCAAAGTATATCTTTTTTTTCTTTTTTAAATTTTTTCTTCTCTCATACAATATATCCAAGCTACAGCCTCCCTCCTCTCCCTCCCCTCCCTCCCCCATTTCCAGTTGTTCCTCACCCGCTTCTCCCCAGATCCACTGCTCCCTTGTTTCCCTTCAGAAAAGAAGCGAATCTTACACTTCGGTATTATTTACCCTATACGCATTCAGTTTCAGAAAACTTTTACTGAAACATCATTTTCAATTATAAATGAAATGTGTATATAGAGGTTTCAACCGGAAATCACTGGTAGAAAATGACAGGAAAACTCTATGGGTAGTGGATGACCTTTTATAATACAGATATCCTTCACACTGAAAACATGGTCTGCTATTCCAATTGACATCCTAGATCTGAAATCTCTCCTGGAAAAACATTGTTAAAAGATATTTGACATGTTATTCAAATCTAAAATGAGCATAGAGAATCTTTATTGATATAATCAGTGATGGGTATTTTAATCACTGTGTTTAATGCTACATTCCTCAGTCCTGGGTCTCAGTAACCATTCTTAATGCAGAAAAATTAAAGGACAGTTTCTGGTTTTTAACAATGCAAAATAATTGGTGGCAAGATGGCTCAGCAAATAAAGGCATTTGCTCCATAAACCTCATTACTTGAATGAGATTCAAGTAACACATTATGGAACTGAACATTGACGTCCCAAAGTTGTCCTGTGATCTCTACAAGTCTATTACGGCACGTGTACACAAACACATACACACATGCATACACACATACACACAATCACACACTAATAATTATTGTTGTTATTTATTATTATGAAATAATTTTCTTCATTTTCTCTGTTATGGTACAAAATCATGGGAATATTTTTCAAAATTTTATTTTCATATGGGAACATTTTTTAAATATTTTTATTTTATAATTAATTTAAATATCAGCCACAGATTCTCCGTCCTCCCACCTCCCACATTCTTGCCTTCCCCTCCCAATTCATCCCCCATTCCCATCTCTTCCAAGGCAAGGTCTCCCCTGGGGAGTCAGCCCAGCCTGGTAGATTCAGTTGAGGCAGGTCCAGTCCACTTCTCCCTACACCATGGCCGAGCAAAATGTCTCAGTACAGGCCCTAGGTTCCAAAAAGCCAGCTCATGCACCAAGGACGGGTCCTGGTTCGACTTCCTGGGGGCCTCCTAAACAGTTCAAGCTAATCAACTGTCTCACTTATCCAGAGGGCCTGGTCCAGTTCCATGGGGGCTCCTCATTGATTTGATTCACAGTTCATGTGTTTCCACTAGTTTGGCTATTTGTCCCTGTGCTATTTCCAATCATAGTCTCAATATCTCTTGTTCATATAATCCCTCCTCTCTCTTGCCAATTGGACTCCTGGAGCTTCACCTGGGGCTTGGCCTTGGATGTCTGCATCTGCTTCCATCAGTCACTGGATGAGAGAGAGTTCTATCATGACAGGGTGTTTGGCCATCTGATCACCAGAGTAGGTCAGCTCAGGCACACTCTCGACCATTGCCAGTAGTCTATAGTGGAGGTATCTTTGTAGATTTCTGGGGACCTCACTAGCACTCCGCTTCTTCCTATTCCCAGGGGTCTTCATTGATCATGGTATCACTTTCCTTGTTCTCCCACTCTGTTCCTGATCCAATTGGGACCTCCTGCTCCCCTGAGCTCTCTTTTCCCCAAACCTTGCCCTCAATTAACCACTCTCACCCCCATTTTGCTCATCTAGATCTCATCCATTTCTCTGTGGAGTTTTACTCAGCAAAGAAAAACAATGACATCATGAGGTTTGCAGGCAAATGGATGGAACTAGAAAAAATCATCCTGAGGGTGGTAACCCAGACTCAGAAAAACAAACATGGTATGTACTCACTCATAAGTGGATACTAAACGTAAAGCAAAGGATAACCAGACTGCAACTCACAACTCCAGGGAGGCTATCTAGTAAAGAGGACCCTATGAAAGACACAGAGATCGCCCAATGACAGAAACATATTTGTAGCTAGAGTTTTCCTGCCTGGCCCACAATCAGGACAAATCTCTGTCACCCGCCAGTCACACAGCAGCTCAGACCCGACCAAGTAAACACAGAGACTTATATTGGTTACAAACTGTATGGCTGTGGCAGGCTTCTTGCTAACTGTTCTTATAGCTTAAATTAATCCATTTCCATTAATCTATACCTTGCCACATGGCTCATGGCTTACCGGCATCTTTACATGCTGTTTCTCATCATGGCGGCTGGCAGTGTCTCTCTGACTCAGCCTTCCTTCCCAGCTCTATTCTCCTCCTTGTCCCGCCTATACTTCCTGCCTGGCCACGGGCCAATCAGTGATTTACTTATTGACCAATCAGCAACACATTTGACATACAGACCATCCCACAGCACATATTTGTAATGAATGGACATGGTACAGTATGTGGCATATATTTATAGCTGATAATTAAATGTTAACCAAAATTTTCACTGTGTAATAAAGGAGGAAATAATCCATACAGTTTGTTTGTTCTAATAATGATAATGATACTCAGTTTCCACAAATAGGAAGATCTGTTACATTGCTTTATTTATACCATAATTTTATCAGCTACGCATAAGAAAGATGTGAAGCATAAATATATTTGTCAATAAAAAAACCTTCAGGAAGCATTTAAAACTTTTGAGTCAAGTGATGAGCATAGAAAAATTGGTAAGGGTGCTTATTCTCTCTGACACTAGAGAGCTATCTCTTAATAGGCTGACATATCTACATAAAATTTAAGATGATTTATTTAAATGTCCTGTACTGTCTCATAGTTGTGAGGGGATATTGAAAAGAGTGATGGAAATGAAATAAAGTATGTTCTCTAACCACAATAGAATAATTTAAGGGGCAACCTGAAGACCCCTGAGCACACTTTTAGGCCCCATAGCCTGGTGGCCAGTGATGGAGAGATGGGAAAGATAAAGTAAGTGGTAGAGAAAGAGAAGCAGAATGGTTCATGCACTGTAGAGAGAGGTGGAACTAGAGATGCAATGGAGGTGAGGAACAGGCCAATATGAGGAGCCTATGCTGACACCTGAAGCCAAGGTACTTACTGTGCAAGTCCCGGCTACTGCTAAGGGCCACGTGTGTGTCCATGGCCCTACTGCAGCCTGTTTGTGTTGATGTCCATGGCCAGTGTTGCCACTGAGGGTCATTTGGATATCCGTGGTCTGGAGTACTACCTGAGGCCACATTGATGTTGGTGGTAGTGGTGCTGTCACTGAGGCATGGGAAAGCTGACCCTACCCCTCACTGGGGGTAGATGACTAGATGTGATGCTGGATGACCAATTCAGCTACCACTCAGTCCCAGATCCAGGGACATGAGTTGGCAACACCCCAATACCTACCCCATCTATTACCTACTGGAATGTGTTAAGAGACTGGTGTCCTGCAGAACCATAGATACAGGGTCCCTGTGACTCAGGTCAGCAGTAGGATATCCAAGAGTAGCCTTGGTGAGGGTTCAGTATTGATGTAAGGGAAGCCAGAGACACCGAACCATACCAATGACTCATTGCAATGAACATTTGAAAGTAAAGCTCTTTGGACAAAAGGTTATACTGTATGAGAGACCACAGCTTACACAGCCAGTACTATGAATGAATATGTGATGGAGAAGCAGAAAAGACAGAGAAATAGAGTGATACAAGTACAATGGAACTTTCCTATTTTTTACATTTTAATTTTCAGTTTTATTTTGGGGAGAGGTTACAAGCGTGGAGGGCAGATATGGAAGAACTGGGAAATGAGCATGACTGGGGTACATGATGTGGCATACCCAAACAATCAGTAAAAAACATACATATGTTAAAAAAGACAGAAAAATGTGCATGACGATATTCATGGCTCAAACTTTCCTTGCAATCTGTTCTCCTCAATTCAAAAGTAATGATATATTATCAGAAAGTTTGTTGAATAAAGCTGATGAGTTTAGGATTGGTGGGATTTATTTAAAAATATTCTATATACTATATTATAATTTATGCTTTTTCCTCCCTCAGCTTCTCTTAGATCCTGCTCAACCTCCCTATGTACCAAACTCCACAACTCTTTATTTCAGTATCTTAAAAGAGAGCCATAAAAAAAGACAAGAGACCTGCATATGTACAAAAAAGTACCCACAAAACACAAAAAGGCTTAAATGTTAACAGCTCCATGTAAGGAAAGAAATACAATATGTGTCTCTTTGTGTGTGAATTACCTCATTGAGGATGTTTTTTGGTTTTTTTGTATTGTTTTTTGGTTTTTGGTTTTGGGGTTTTTTTTTGTTTGGGGTTTTTGTTTGTTTGTTTGTTTATCAAGACAGGGTTTTTCTGTGTAATTTTGGTGCCTCACCTAGATCTCACTCTGTAGACCAGGCTGGCCTCCAACTCTCAGAGACCTGTCGCCTGGCTCTGCCTCCTGAGTGCTGGAATTAAAGGCATGTGCCACCACTGCCTGGTTCAGGATATATTTTTTTTTCCTAACCTGCAAATTTCATGATTTTTTTTCTAAACATCTGGATGGTATTCCAGTGGGTAAATGTACTTCACTTTCATTATCCATTTTATGTGTGTGCACAGGGAAAGTCAATATGTAATTCTCTTTCTTTCCTGGGTCGTTTTGTGGTGTGTGTATCAGACAAATTATGCCTCATAAACAATATTGGGCAATGTGCCTTCTATTTCTGTTTTATGAAATAATTTGATAAGGTTTGATGTTAACTCTTCTTTGAAAGTTTGGTAGAATTCTGAACTAAAGCAATCTGGACCTGGCCAACTTTTGGTTGGGAGATTTTAAGTACTGCTTTAATTTCAATAGGGGATACAGGTGTGTTTAAATTGCAGCTACAATCTTGATTAACTTTGATGGGTTGAATGTATTGTGAAAAGTATCAATTTCTTTTAGGTTTTCCAATTTGGTAGTGTAAAAGTACTTTTTTATTGTTTTGTGTTTTTTTTTATTGAAAATACTAGAAATTTTCATTTCTAGTTTTACGTAAACATTAAATACCCATAAATTTGTATTTTAATTTCTTTCATCTCCATGTTCAAAAATACATTCTTAGAAAAAGTCTTCCAAATTATTTCCAATAACTTAGTTCTTTCAAACTTTCCTTATTACTAAATGAATTTGGTATTATGAGTTTATCATAAGGTACAATTTTAAATTTTTAGAAATTTTGTGTTAATCACATTTGACTTTGATATAGAAGAAATATTTTCAAGGAATCACTGCAATACTTTTACCCAGAACCCTATGACTATTGAATTCTGTAGATTATTTCATAAGTTGTTAAGTTACCCCAAAAGGGAACATATTCAATGCACACTATGTAACTGTAAGAAAATGGAGCTGGGCAGTGGTTCCCAACTGACACTGATCCTGAACACTTGTAGGAGTTAGGTAGAAGAAAAGATATTGAGAAAAAGAGAAGGATGGAGGAAAGACAAGAGAAAGTTCTAAGAGGAAGAGGAAGCAAGAGAGGAAAGTATTTTTAATTTAGTTGTCTGGGAGGCTTTATAAGCTTATGCCATTAAATGAACAATGACTGAGGTCATCACTGTGAGATAGCTTAGATTGATAAATAACTATGGATCCAGCAAATCAAGAGCTGACATACTCTATTCATGTCTTTCTAAACCAATCAAGGAAAGTACCATGTTCTTTTTATGTGCAACCCTTCAGGTTGAGGATAGTTGAAGCCTAATCTTTGTCCATCTCTGATGCCTCTTTTCCTCTTTATTGATTTTAAATATCTACAAGCTATTAGTCAAAGTTGTGGGACTTGCTATCCTTGCAGGTGTCTCAAGCACTGTTTATTATTTTTAAATGTGTTCTCACAGATACTAAGAGTATTTGTGTAGATGTAATTCTAAACAGTCTTATTAAATAAGAAACACAGAGCCAAATACAGAGTTAAAAGCCCAGAGATCAGAGAGCAGTAGTCAAGAGCTAAGACCACCTTCTTAACACCCGCTGTCCTTCCCCTGAGAAAGAGACCTAATTCCTGTGTGTCTGTATTTTTTATTGCCTTTCTGTTCTGCCTTCTCATTGGCTCTAAACCCAACCACATGACTTCTTCATCACTGCCTGTCTATACACACCTACAAGTCTCTATGGTTGGTACTTGGATTAAAGGTGTGTTTCACCATGCTGGCTGTGTCCTTGAACACACAGAATCTGCCTGCCATGTGATCGGATTAAGGGCATGTGCTACCACTGCCAGACCTCTGCTTAATGGCTATAACCTCTGATCCCCAGGCAACTTTATTTATTAACATACAAATAAAATCAAAGTTCAGCACAAATAAAATTTCACCATATTTCCCCCTTCTATTCTAATAAGAGGAAAAAAGGAAAAAAGTTATAACTAATATAAGAAAAACTATATACAATAAGTATAATAACTATATACAATATATACAAGCAATAAATACCTAAACAATGTCTAGTCAGTCCATTTGCATTTGACAAATTCAGAGAAAATAATTCCATTATCTATCCTATTTTGGTAAGTCCAAAATTTACCTGATTCACTTTCTATCTTAAGTTATATTACTAACAGAGAACTATCTCATAATGTCTTTCAAATTTATACACTCACACCTCTTTAGTGAATTTCTTTTCTGAAATTCTTAACAAGGAAAACTGTAACTATATCTATCTAATCTTCAACTCCCTTAGAGACCTAAGAAGGAAATAATATTACCTTAAAAAAATAAAAACAGGAAGTGCACACAAGTGACATCCAAAAAAAGTTGTGAGATAACAGAAACAGCCAGTTGCCTGGACAGTCACCCGAGGTTTCTCATAAGCGTTGGGGCATCATCTTCAGCTATAGGCTTAACATATCCGACAGACTCATTTGTGAAGTAGGATGAACACAAGGCCTACAGTTCGACCTCACATTTGGTGAGAGTAGTCCATGTACCAGAAACACATGAATTCCATTAGTATTCTGTCATGACTCAGGATTTTAAATTCTGGAAAGTGTTGATTTTTTTTTAATTCAGTTGTCCATTCTTCTTGGCTTGTGTGTGTGGCTTCATCTTGACATCCCATTCATCTCCACATCCCTCTATTAAATGCCAGTCTACCATTGAGAGGTTAGACTCTGTCAGCTTAGTTACTCTTTCAAGAATAACTGTTTCAGCTGCTGTTCCACTGTACATCAGAAACCATCAGTCCACTGCCTGTTCAGCTGCCTTCGAAGAAAGAGGCACTGTACCTTTTCTGGATTGTAAAGGCCACTTCAGGGATGGTGCCATATTTTGTCCTGGCCTCAGAAAATGCCTTTTGTTAAAGCCACAACCACACTTGTCTTGGCAAGAATCAGTAGTCCTTTGTTTTGTGTCCTGTCTGTCCATTTTGTCCTATTTGTCAGCAGTTGATTCGAGGATACTTTGTTGTCCAGTGGCTAACTTTTGCTGCAATGAAAGTTAACTCCATATGAAGTTTCTTCAAGGCCCATATTTTCTCTGAAGTAGATTGGTACTGCCAGCAACCAACATGCCTCATAATCATAAAAATGAAGAAAATTCTAAGTTATTAAAACATTTTAAATGCCATAATCTGTAGATCTCTGAATGGTTTGAAGATGTCCTGTCTATCTAAAATATATCTTCTCGATCTTAAAAACATACCTAATATGACAAGTTTGATTGTAATGTCTAACTATTAACTTTTGTTTCTTTATATCCTAATAGTTGGTAATAATAACATTCAAGGATTAGCAAATTGTATTACCTTGTTAAGTGAACGGTATAAGTACAATATCTTGAACAAGATTAGAGATATCAATCTCCCCCAAGATCCAGCTATACCACTCTTGGGCATATACCCAAGAAATGCTCAACCACACCATAAGAGCACTTGTTCAGTTATGTTCATATCAGCATTGTTTGTAATAGCCAGAACATGGAAACAACCCAGATGCCCTTCAACTGAAGAATGGATAAACAAAATGTGGTACATATACACAATGGAATACTACTCAGCAGAGAAAAACAATGGCATCATGAGGTTTGCAGACAAATGGATGGATCTAGAAAAAATCATCCTGAGTGAGGTAACCCAGACTCAGAAAGACAAACATGGTATGTACTCACTCATAGCAGGATACTAGACATGAAACAAGGATGACTTGTCTGCTACTCACATCACCAGGGAGGCTACCTGGAAAACAGGACCCCAAGAAAGACACAGGGATCACCCAATGACAGAGAAATGGAATGAGATCTACATGAACAGCCTGGACATGAGTGGGGGTAATGAAAGGCGAGGGTTGAGGGAAAGAGAGCTTGGGGGAGCGGGAGATCCCAGCTGGATCAACAACAGAGAGGGAGAACAAGGAATAGGAGACCATGGTAAATAAAGACCACATGAGAATAGGAAGAAGCAAAGTGCTAGAGAGGCCCACAGAAATCCACAAAGATACCCACACAACAGACTGCTGGCAGAGGTCGAGAGACAGCCTGAACTGACCTACTCTGGTGATGGGATGGCCAAACACCCTAATTGTTGTGCTAGAAACCCCATCCAACTACTGAGGGATCTGGATGCAGAGATCCATGACTAGGCCCCGGGTGGATCTCTGGGAGTCCAATTAGCGAGAATGAGGAGGGTTTATATGAGCGAGAATTGTTGAGACCAAGGTTGGATAAAGCACAGGGACAAATAGCCAAATGAATGGAAACACATGAACTATGAACCAATGGCTGAGGGGTCCCCACTGGATCAGGCCCTCTGAATGGATGAGACAGTTGATTGGCTTGATCTGTTTGGGAGGCACCCAGGCAGTGGGACCAGATCTTGTGCTCATTGCATGAGTTGGCTGTTTGAAACCTGGGGCCTATGCAGGATTGTTTGGCTCGGCCTGGGAGGAGGGGACTAGACCTACCTGGACTGAGTCTACCAGGTTGACCTCAGTCTGTGGGGAAGGCTTTGCCCTGGAGGAGATGGGAATGGGGGGGGGGGTGTTGAGGGGAAGGTGAGGGGGACGGGAGGGGGGAGAACAAGGGAATCCGTGGCTGATATGTAGAACTGAATTGTATTGCAAAATAAATTAATAAAAAAAAAAAAAGAAAAAAAAAAAAAAAAAAAAAAAAGAAATATTCATATAGGGCTGGAGAGATGGCTCAGAGGTTAAGAGCACTGGCTGCTCTTCCAGAGGTCCTGAGTTCAATTCCCAGCAACCACATGGTGGCTCACAACCATCTTCAATGAGATCCGGTGCCTCTTCTAGCCTGCAGGCATACATGCAGACAGAACACTGTATACATAATAAATAAATAAATCTTTAAAAAATATTCATATAGCATTTTCTAACGATATCAATCTCAATATATATAATTTGAATAAAATATACAAAAATCCAATCCAGCACAAATAAAATATCACCATATATTTGCAATTGCTTTTAGTTACTTACCAACAAGTCTACAGAATGGTCTGGATTATCTCTCATAAAAATTGATGCAAATTTTCTTAGAATTTAGTTATATTTACCTACATTTACTTGTTTTCTCTAATTTTCATTCATAGGATTATGAAATAATTACATTTCACCCTGAAAACACTCCCACATACCCCTTATTTTTTCTTTCAAATCAATATTCTCTTTTTTATTATTATTGCATGCATATCTGTATGTGTACATACAGATATATTTCTAAATACAGCATACTCAGTCAGTATAATATTACTTGTATGTATGTTTTAAAGGCTGGCCATTTGGTAATGGTTAACCAACCAGTGTGCTCTTCTTACTCTATCATGATTTCTTAATTTTCTAATTTACAAGTATAGTTGAAGCCTCATGAGATTTTTCCTCATCTACTTTGGCACGTTTATTGGTGTCTTCTTTTTTCAGCTAGTGCTTGGACAGTCATATTGGTCAAATTTTATGGCCATAACTTCTTCCATTACTAGGAGACACACTCTCATAGAATATTGGCTGATCTTCAAGCTCTTGTATTCATTAATAAAATAATTTTAAACAAGATACAGAAGGAAGATCATGAAACTACTTCTTTTCTCAGAGGCAAGCTGAAAATCTGTATATCCACCAAGAGTTGGGGAGATAGATAAATCATGCCTGTTATGTTGGCAATGGAAGTCAGAGAAAAGGTGAGAATGTACAGACTATCAGGTTAAAAAAGCTTAGAAGTTGTAAGCCAAAAAGCTGAAGACATGGTACAATTATTTCCAGGCAGTTATATCCCAGGGAAAATAATTGCACCAGAAATGTTGGATTAGACATACAAAGATACAGTTTGTTAAGAACAGAAAAACCCATTACAAGATGAAATTATGTGACAGAAAAAGATGATCGAGTAAATAAAGTGGGGATTGGATGGAAGAAAGGAAAGGGGGAACTTTTATTATAATTTCAAAAAATATTTAAAAGATATATTACTGAAAAAAGGAAAAACAATAATAAATAAATAAAAAGAAAAGCCAGGCAATGGTGGTGCACTCATTTAATCCCGGTACTCAGGAAGCAAAGGCAGGAGGATCTTTGTGAGTTCCAGGCCAGCCTGGTCTACAGAGTGAATTCCGGGAGTTATTCCAAAGCTACACAGAGAAACCCTGTCTCAAAAATGAAAGAAAGAAAGAAAAAGAAAAGAAAGATATTTTCACAAATTGGAGTGGGACAATTATGTGAGGAAATATCCTTAAAACATCAGCCCACATGAATAAGACCTTGATAGGACAATTAAAGTCCACACCTCTCCTGTTTGCATTTTGTTAACTTCTTTTACACATTGTCTGTTTATTAGATACATCCAGGTAAGGAAGAGCTTCCTGTCTTTCTCTGAGAACTGGTTTCTTTCACATATTAATCTTGATGTTTCAGTTCAGTCCCTGTTCTGAGACAATCAGCATCCCCAGGCCCTAGAGCTGTGGTCCTCAAAGTCATTGGGGGAACAGGTTGTTGGGTTGTTGATGGTTCATCTATTTCCTATAACTATTTCTACACAAGGGTATAGACACTGCCTGTAGCTGAAGTTTTCCTGGTCCTGCCCATCTCCTGCAGCCCTGCAGCCTCTTGGACCCAAGTAAACACACAGAGGCTTATAATAATTAAAACTAATCAGCCATTAGCTTAGACTAACTATTGACTAGCACTTACACTTAAATTAACCCATAATTCTTATTTATGTTTAGCCACGTGGCTTGGTATCTTTTTTCAGTTCTGCCTATACATCTTGCTTCCTCTATGTCTGGCTGGCAACTCCTGACTCTCCCTTCCTGTTCCCAGAATTCTCCTCTCTGCTTCTCCCGCCTATACTTCCTGCCTGGCTACTAGCCAATCAGCATTTTATTTATTAACCAATCAGAGCAACACATTCACAAAATACAGAGTGATATCCATAGCAACTGACTGAAGGGATACACAAGATTCTGCTTTATCTACTGATTGGAGTGTTTTAGATTTCCAATAGATAGAGTTGGATGGAATCTTATATCACAAATTGAAAATTAACATTTATCCTAAAAGACAAAATAAGCAGTACAAAAATTTTACAAATATGTAAGAATAACATAATTATGCAAATTGCTGATCTCATAAATGTTTAGTGCCTGGCCTGGAAACTTTTGACCATGATTTTTGCAAGACAGTCTTCATTTGACCCTTACTCTCAGAATTATGATCCTGTACATTGTTGTGAAAGCATACTGATGGTTTGTTATATATTAAGAATATGGTCAGAGCTCAAGAAATGGTTTGGTGGTTAAGATCACTTGCTGCTCCTTTATAAAAACTGAGTTCAAAGATGAGAACTTACATGGTGGTTCATAACTCTCAATAACGCCAGTTTCAGGGAATCTGATGCCTTAGTCTGACCTCGGTGAAATGCAGCTAACATAAACCTTCCATAACATAACAACCTTCCTTCCTGAGGACTAGTTTTCATGGTACCAGGAGGAATTATGAAAATTCCAAAGAAAGAAGGCAACCAATATTCCTATCTTGTTATGACAACTATGAATAACATCAATGGCCATTTTGGCTTGACAACCTTAAGGGTTCAATGGTGGCATGCACACCTTGGTGGTAAACAACGGCTCTCTATTTTATTTAAGACCAGCTCAACAAGAACTATGTCATGCCTGCTACTGGAAAACCAACATAACCACTCCATGCTAGTGATGTCATGATTATTGCAGAGAATTTATAACCATTAATTTAATAAACTAGTCTATAAACATCTGTCCCAATACATATGGAGAAATGATGTCTTCATCCCTTATCAAGAAAACTTGATTGTGAAACAAAGATCACTACAGAAAATCAACTGATCAGGACAGAGTTGTAGAACATAATCCCAATGGATACATCTACAAAATACTCTTGTACCTGTGGCTTGGGGAATATTGCAGAAGAGGTGTCAGAAAAAGTGTAAAAGCATGTAGACCAGGGAATATTATGTGAGATTGTATCTCTTTGTAATATCAGAAATTATGCCCATGAATTCTCTCCAATAAGACTGCCCAAATGTGTTTGTTTCTTAAACTTACAGATTTAAGTAGTCTACCACATCCCTTGCTGCTTTGAAGGATTCAGTCTCCACTTAATTTTTTCTGAGGGGGCTGTATTTTACAGTTCATAAGGAGGCATGTATAATTTCCTTTCATATATATGCTCTCTGTAGGTTCTTGTCTCTGATCTCATCCTTTCCCAATGTTGAGATTTTAGTACTGTGTGAAAATGGCTTTTTTAATCCAATTCACCCTATTTTTTAGCTTTTTTTATTTTATAATTTAATTTAATTTTACATATCAACCACCAATTCCCCTGTCCTCCCTCCTCCCTTCCCCTCTGCCCTCCCCCAGCACACCCCTATTCCCATCTCCTCCAGGGCAAAGACTCCCCTGGGTATTCAGCTCAACCTAGTAGATTCATTCCAGCCAGGTCCAGTCCCCTCCTCTCATGCTGAGCAAAGTATCCCTGCATAGGCCCCAGGTTCCAAACAGCCAACTAACGCACTGAGTACAGGACCCGGTCCCACTGCCTGGATGCCTCCCAAACATTTCAAGCTAGTCAACTGTCTCACTTATCCAGAGGGCCTGATCCAGTTGGGGGCTCCTCAGCTATTGGTTCATAGATCATGTGTTTCCATTAGTTTGGCTATTTGTCCCTGTGCTTTTTCCAGTCTTGGTCTCAAAAATTCTCGCTCATACAGACCCTCCTTTTTCTCGCCGATTGGACTCCTGGAGCTCCACCGGGTGCCTGGCCGTGGATCTCTGCATCTGCTTCCATCAGTCATTGGATGAGATTTCTAGGATGACAGTTAGGGTGTATGGCCATCCTATCACCCTAGTAGAAGTCAATGATTTAGGAAAGCTGGTGTATCAGGGGGACTGCCCTCCAATCAAGATGAACAGTGATGACCCATTCATAAGTCTTCAGTCATCTAAAATGATGCATAAGCAATAACACTGGCTTAGGGCCTGAATCTCTGAAATACTATGGTCTCTGGCCCTGTATTTTGGATGGTGGGACCTGGAGCCTTGTCTATACAAAGGAATTCTGATAATAAAAATGGAGAGATTTGTAGGCCCATATCACTGTCTCATAGAAATCAGCACTTTTGTGAGGTTGGTAGTAAGAATACTCTAGTTCAAACCTGGTTCTACCACATGGCATGTCACCAAAACAAGAAGGTTTTCAGTTTTTGATTGGTTAACAGGAGGATCGGAGCCTCTGTCAGGGGACAAGCATGATTAATTAACAAGAATTGGGGTCTCTCCAGGGCTAGTATTAAATGGGTACTCTGGAAATAGTCAACAACTTCTAGTCCAGGGCCTCAAAGTCTCTATGAAAGGAATATGAGACTCTATATTTTGGACTTCAGAAGAACACATTGTCTCTGTCTATACCACTCAGCTCTGCATGCTGTATAGCATAGCTGTATAAGCTGAGGGGTGTGCTTTCATCCACCTTTACTGGGCCTCACATCTCTGATGGCTGACCTGTCTTCAGAACATACATTTGGGAAATGTATGATTTGCCCCACATCACATGGCACATGGGCCCCTCCACTTCCACCCACATATCCCGACTTAGGATTTATGGAACAATTTGTACATTCTGCCACTGTAGGCTTCAATGAGTGGATCTTGTGGTCCTTACTGGAACAATCTGAAAATAGTTGTGTGGAGTAGAAAACTCATCTTCTCAAGAAAGCTCAACTGTAGCTCTCTGAATGTGTTGACACCCTCACATGATTGTCCTTAACGAAAAAGGCTTCCTGGCTGGACTCAGATAACTGCTTTCTTGGCTCTCAAAGATGGCCCTTGAGTACAGAGTAAGGGAAGTGATTGTAGAGGGAAGGGATGTTTGGGGGAGGACAAATTCTCTGCCTGAGGCTACACTTTGAATGTAGCCAAACAATCCAAGGATTCATTTGGCAGACTTTCACAGAGACTGTCAAAGAGAGGCAGTAAGGGTAGAAATGGAAAAAACAGATTGTAGAGGTAAAGAAAAGTGCTTGTGCACACAGATAAGCACTGGAGAATCTAAGAGAGTTAAACTCACTCCAAGGCATACTTCAAAGGAAAGACATGTTTAACTTGTCATTCCTGGAATGTTGGAATGGGTGTAGTTTACAACCTGATGATCCTTTGCTCTTTGTTGAGTCAGGCTCTGCCTGTGTCTTCAAGAACTTGTTTCACTTATAACAGACCCTTTCCCCATAAATCTTGAACATTGCTTCTATGCCATAAAACTGATCCTTGTGAGAGATGCCATTTTTACTTTACAACAGCCTAAGTGACTTCTGTGTCATCTTAGAGCCAGGGATGATGTTTATCTCATTCATTTCCCTAGACCCTTATCTGGAGCCTTGTTCCTAATTCAACAGAAACCTTACAGTCAAAGCAATATGTACTTTGTAAATCGCTTCAATGTACACATATATTCAGCTTTGTTGTACTCATGAGGCTAAGTTAATTTTCATCTGAAAACTTGTTTTCTAAAACTGTGCTAGCTAAAATACGGAAAAATATAAAAGCTGTTTTCGGACTCTAGAATTCCTGGCCCAGCATCAGTTACTAAATCCAACTGAGTTTCAATCTTATCTCATCCTGATTGCTTTCCCTGCCTGATGTAATTCCTGCAGGGATACTTCCACAGCTGGTGCCTAACATGGGGCACATGACACACTGCCCCCCACAGGGAGGTAAGAAATATTTTCTTTAAATAGAAATTAGAGGTTTAAGAAACTCAATCTTCTCACTCAAAGGATTGCGACCATAAGTCAGAGTAGAAATCAACATGTGTTCTTCTCAGACTTTTGAGACAAAACATTTAATATAATTATGGGATATTTGTTAAGATCCAAAAGAACACAATATTAAGAGCAATGGCACTGCAACTTTATATGCATAGGAACTGACATAAACAGAGCCTATGAGAGGGAAGATAAAATTCCTGGTAATTATTTTACAGGCTGGAGTACAGTAATATATTGCTTGGACATCTCTGGGATGGGAGGAGAGCTGAGAAAGAGAAAATTTTTCCCCCACATTTTGGCAGGTCTTGGCAGGGTGGGCCAAACAGGATTCCTGCCATTCAGGTTTCCCAGTAGTCACAGAGTCACATCTAGGCTCTTGATCTCTCCAGGTATCTGGCTGGAACTCAAAGTCCTCCAGTCCATGGCATTTTGTTGTCTGCCTCCAGCATCTGGTGGAGCAGAGCAAGTTCCAAGGGATGAGGGGCCAGGCTCCAGTGCCACAGCATGAGTGAGACTGACTGTCTTAGAGTTTAAAGTTTTAATTTCTTTGTTTGACCTTTGTTTAAACATTTCTCCTCATAGATTACTCAATATCAAAGGTCTCTTCATGAGAAATTGGTTTGTTTGTTTTTCCCCAAGAGTGGAAATGACTCAATATCAATGGTTGATTCATAGGAGAAAAAATTAAAAGAAAACCAACTTCTAGTACAGAAACAATTGCAACCAGGGGAAAAAAGCACCAATGCAGCTTAAGTTTCCAGAGTTATTAGTTATTCGTTATATGGAGGATGTTTGCTTCTCCTGATCATCTAATCAATACTTAAATGAATGGTTAACTTTCATGATAAGAGGAAAAAATAAAATTTGATTCTTATCATTGGGTATGTTTTCATCTGTTTATCATGCCTAGAATTTGGCTTTTCTACCTATGTTGTTTTTTGAAATTCTACATATGTATATGTATATATATATATATATATATATATATATATGTATATATATATATGTAGTGGGGTATTAATTTACTAAATACTATTGCTGCTAAAGCAGTATCTCACAGAAATAATGTTTACTAGTAATCTAGTAATGAGTCTAAAGAAATTATAGATCTAAATGAAATGCAATACAATAATTTCTTCTACAATGGTAATAATTGGCAGTTTACATTAGCATGTTGCTCAGAGATCTATAAATAATCACTATCCAAAGTATTTTTAAGGTATTTTTAAAGATACCCCATAGGTATTCCATAAAGTACATCTTAAAATTCTATAAATATTTTTCTTGCTTTTATACATGGCTCTTCAAAATGACAAGGAGTATATATTCTATAGACAAATTCCACATGCCCCACAAAAAAGATTGTATCCCAGATAGTACAGCTCAATAATCTGAACTTGCTATAATCAATCAGTTTTTATTAGATATTTTTCAACTATTAAATACATTAATTAACCTCATGTACAAATTAATGCAGGAAAGATAGGGTTATCTCTGTTTTCCATATAAACTTTTTATCTCATGATTAGTAAATTCATTTGGTATGGGTTAAACATCTGTAAAATCTGCCGGGCAGTGGTGGCGCACGCCTTTAATCCCAGCACTCGGGAGGCAGAGCCAGGCGGATCTCTGTGAGTTCGAGGCCAGCCTGGACTACCAAGTGAGTTCCAGGAGAGGCGCAAAGCTACACAGAGAAACCCTGTCTCGAAAAAAACCAAAAAAAAAAAAAAAACATCTGTAAAATCTATAACAAAAATTTAGGTCAAACTTATAACAAAAGGCTGATAGTTAAATCTATACATAGGTAAATTAAATTTACTAAATCATTATATATATATATATATATATATATATGATTCACCTCTTCTTTAACAATTATGTTTGCTATGTCATAGTATATAAAATAGATGATATTTAGATAATAGCCACATGGCTTGCCTCAATCTTGGCTGATGGCACATCAGGATAAAAAAGACTATATGCCCAACTAAGAATATTTGGTTACATATTTGCCATGACTTACAGAGAATTCATAGTCAAATAGTAAAACATTTTAGGAGCCTCAATATCCCACTATAAATACCACTTTTCATATTTTCTAATAATGCATTAGGGTGAACTAAATGCAACATGTATGTACATGTTTTTTTCTGAATTCAATTCTCATAGATAAACTCTGAACCTTAAAATTCATTATGTTTACAAGATCATTTTTTGAACTGGTCCTCTACAATTTTCCATTCTGTCCAACAAATACTTGTTTTCATAGAAAATGTATCCCAAAAATAGTACTGCTCTATGCATTTTTATTAGTTATGTATAAAGGACAAATAACTGGAGATTTTAAACCAGTTGAAGCAAAGACAATTGGTGGGCCTTAAGTTAGAAATGAAATCCATCTTACAGCCTGAGTGCAAGAGAGTCCAATGAAGCATTGCTTATAAGATGCAAATGTGAAGCAGCCATTTCCCAAAAACATAGCTCAGTATGTAACCCGGAGGAGATGAAACTAGATTTGGCATACCCCTAAATTCAATTACAACTTCTTTTCTTGTTGTTATCAATTTTTATTTTACCCATATTTCATCTTGTAGAGTAATATAAGAGGAAGTCGGAGAATGATTACTGCCACATAAAGGAACTTTAGTATGCAAAATAGACTAATTCCAGTACAACTTGTTTTTCTGTATCATTTTATACATTTCATTATTGTAGGGTTTCTTTTTTAAGGGAATGTACAAAGATGATAAAAGAAAGTAAGAAAGAGAGAAAACAGAAGTTTCATATTGCACATTGGTTCTAGGAATTGGGAATGATGATGTGTCACACACATTGAATTACTATTTTCCTTTCTCCGCATGTCATAAAAGGCATTAATTTTTATCACTATGGTTGTTCATTTGTGCATTGTTTAAATTACATATTGATCATAAATGCATGAAAAGTTAGGCCCTATAAGTATATGAACCTTATCAGCTATTCTGTGTTTGCTATTATACCGTATTTTTACACAGAAAAAATTATATATAACAATATCAAAAATTAATATTTATGAGTTTGTATAATATGAACAAATTTTTCTTCTCCCATTCCATAAACGTAACAAGACTTGATGTATATTTTTATCTACTTTCAATTCTCTGGGGAAGATTGAGTAATGGACTATCTATGGATATGGATATAAATTATTAGGAATTAGTTAAATACTATAACCACAGTGCTACTAGTGAAATATCTCCTAACGTATAGAGCCTGTGTAGCTACAGGTTCTTGGCCCAAAAACAGTACCATATATGAGTTTCACATTGTAGAATGGGCTTTAAATCCTATTAGAAAACTGTTGGTTACTCCCATTATATTCATGTCATTATTTTATCAATTGGCATTTTTTTACAGGTCAGTCACTGTAATCACTGGGATTCAAAGATTGGTAGGATTTGTGATTTCTTTCCCTCCTCTGGTATCATGCATGAAAACTGCCAGCACTTTGAAAGCTATGCAGTGGGATCCAGCGTACAGGTCAATACTATATTGATTCCTTACTGTTCTATGATTTAAGTGTCTGGTGTCTTGCATAACAGGGTCTTACTTTCAAATTCTAGAGAGTAACCAACAATGTCAACAATAACCTGTCATGAGTGGGACATCACTGAAAACAACTCCAAAGAAGTCACATATTTCTGACATTGGACTTTGTTTTGTTAGTCTATAGTGTCCAGGAGAGTAATTGTTGTGCTGTTATCTATTGACACTATTTTAATTTTTTTATTTTTCATATTATGTTTACATTTTTATAGTAGTAGGGTTCCATAAGTCTTAGTCAAAATGACTCATTATTATTTATCCTTCAGCATACGCCCTCCTTTGCCTGGCTCTTCCATTCCCCACAACATTTAACCTGCAATAGGACATGATTTTTCCCTCACTCCTTTATACAATTAAATACTAAATCCATTGCTCCCTTTAGACTCCCTTGCTCCCTTACTAGTTGGCTGATCTATATAGTTATCCCAAGTCGAACACACACATCTGAAAATCAGTAGTCAGTTTTACCTCTGAATCATTTTCTTGTGTGACATGGGGTTTCACAAACTTTGAGCCTTGAAGATGCTCTGGGGTGCAGACAAACCTAGAATATGCATTGTTATTTCCTCACCCTCCAATGTAACTAAGATTGCAATCTTGCATTATCAGTTGCCACTGAGAATTTAGCTTTTAAAATTGCATGCAATCATCATGGAGTAGGGAATAGTGGGATTTTAAGAAATTGTGAAGGTAGGGAATAACAGATATGTCATACAGTTCCTTCTGATTTTTGGCACATGTAACCCAAAGATAAGAAAATTGGACTAGTATGTGTAATGTTCTCAGTTAAGTGCCTGGAAACAGGAGCTAAAAATTAAAATCTCCTGAAAATATTAGGGATGGTCTAATACCATTCTATCTGTTTCACACACACTCATACGCAAACATTTACAATGTATTGGTAATCTTGGAATACACAGGCTATTTTTCCCTTAAAATAGTAATAAATTAATTCTTAACAAAGACTACCCAATGCTTCACAATCCATGCAGTTACTACTCAGCAACATACAAAATCTGGTATCTGCATCCAAATCTAAAATTTAAAACCTACATGTGTATGGAAATATAGTTCCATAACAGACCAGTTCCTTAGTTTGAGCGAAGCCATGATTCTGTCTCTAACAGGAGAGAGGGAACCAGGTTTCTTTTTCCTTCTAAGCCACAATTTGTTTCCTATATTGTTATGTAGAATCTACAACTGTTAGAGGAGTAAATCACGTATAAGTATTTATTAAAGAATGCGGTACATGCTACCTTTGTTGTATTTGTTAAGGAAATATAAGGTCTTAAATTTACATTAAAATAGACGCAAACTTCATTGGAAATTGTATTTTATGTACAGTAATTTTCAACCATTGGTAACTTAATTGCTCATGAATAAATGTCGTAATGATGTGTTGCTTTGCAAAATCAGAGAGAGAGACAGACAGACAGACAGAGACAGAGAGGAGGGAGGGGGAGGGAAGGAGGGAGAGAGAGAGACAGAGAGACAGAGAGAAACAGAGAGAGAGAGACTTTGGTCCCTGTGTCTTTCATCATCTTTCCTTTTCAGCCTCTTACTGTCCACTGTGCAGGACTGTGATGTTTTTTATGGCGATATGCTCCTTCATTAGGCTATTATGAGGCGTGGATTCAGAAACACAGATTTCGCGAAAGATGCTTCCTAGTCAGCACCGACTGTTGAAAAACCCACATGAAAGCTCCCTATTTCCTTTACTTTTCAATACTCTCCAAATATACTAAAGGCTTATTACGGTCCGCCAACGTCTCCGAAAGAACCGCTACAGGAAGTGCGTCACAATCTGGTGCAGTGGACGGGAACAGGCTGCAGATAAAAGATGAAACCATAGGAACCAAAGTTTCTTTTACTGGCGATTTCCCCTCTAGCAATAAATACGGTCGTACTTCCGGGTTTTAGCTAAATAACCTTGGGCGTCGAATTTCGTTGTTTAAATTAAAAGTCTCTCGATATTTCTCTATATTTGCGATTCCCCTTCCCTCATTTTCTGAGGAGCAAACACAGTCGCACTCCAGGTTGCAGGAGAGTGGTTTGAGCGCGGGATTTCATTTTCTAAATGAAAGTTTCTTGTTATTAGCGATTTCCCCCGGCAGCAAACACAGTGCACTTCCAGGTTGCAGGACAGTACCTTTGGGCACGGAATTTTAAGTTTCTCTATATTTGCTATTTTCCCCCAGCAACAAACACAGACGCACTTCCAGGTCGCAATGGAGTGGCACAAAGCACATTTCTTCTTCCGTTTTCAGTTTGAGGATTTCATTGTTTGAGTTCTAAATCATTTCAATCATGGATTTGGAATCATACAGATTTTACAAGACACAGGTTTTTCTGTTGAGCTTTTTTTCTGTAGACGTACCTTTTAAAATGAGTCCTAGAGAGAGTTGCTTTTTAACTCTAGCGCTAATTCTATGGGGGAGGGGATGGCGGGACGAGTCATCTCATGAATCAATCTACCTTTTATTTTGAAAATGAAATTTTTGCATTGAATTTTCAGAAAGATTGAGGCTTAAAAAATACTTTAGATTTTAATTCTTAAATACAACGTGGATGTCTAGCACACATTATGCTTTTTGTTTTGTTTTGTTTCTTTTTTTTTTTTTTTCTTTTGGTTTTTCCAGACAGGGTTTCTCTGTGTAGATTTGTGCCTTTCCTGGAACTCGCTTTGGAGACCAGGCTGGCCTCGAACTCACAGAGATCCACCTGCCTCTGCCTCCCGGGTGCTGGGATTAAAGTCGTGTGTCACCACCGCCCAGCCACAGTATGCTTTTAACTCTACCATTATTTATCTACCAATATATTTCAAGACAGGAAAATCAGAGATAAAGTTTTATAGGGGATATTTGTTGCAGTGCCACATAATTCACTGTCAAATATCATGGCACATGATACATCTTAAATAATATGCCACCAAAACAATGTGTGTGTGTGTGTTCTCACTTATTTTGAGCATTTGTGTGTGTGTGTGTGTGTGTGTGTGTGTGTGTGTGTGTGTGTGTGTGTGTGTGTTGTTTCAATTATTCAGTACTCTTGTAAAATGTGGAAATAAAGCTGACCATTATGATAAGAACTTCATACATAGTTTCTTGTTAGGGAGATGAAGGTTATATCAGAGTACACCGTATGTTCTTAGGAATTTATTTATAGCCAAAAAACCTTGGACCAATGGATGCAAAATTATTAAGCACTGAGGGAGACTCTGGCTCAAGAAGGTCAGAGTGATAAGACATCATTGAGAAAACAGAAAGGGGTGAGAAAGACACTCTGATGTACAGGGTAGTAGATTTTCCCTCACTTAAAAGTGGTTCTTGTTAAAATAAAATTTAATATGGGAGAGTACAGATATCCTGAAAATGGTTCTAAATCCTAAAGGAAACTTGATTAAGGAAAGACAAAATGGTAATTTTAACATTTTTTCCTTTTGTTGAAAATATATTCTTTTCTCATACCATATATTCTGATTACAGATTCCCCTTCCTCTACTCCTCACATTTTCTCCCCATCCCTTCTCCACTCCAGATCCCCTCCCATCCTGTCTCTCATCAGAAAGGAACAGGCTTCTAAGAGATAACTATCAAACATGACAAATGAATTTGTTATATTTCTCAGATTCTCAACCTCTCCATAGCAAAATGGAACTTAGAGATCAAACTTCCTGCAGCAACCTCTTTCATTGTAATTTCTGAAACAGAAGTTCTAGAGATGAGAAATTTTCCTGCCCAGGTTAAATTAATGGTCAGACTTAAGAGTCAGGAATTCAGGAGCCAGGGGAAAGAACCATGTCCAAGTCCTCATAACTTGGGCTGACAGCTAAGTCACCCTATTTATATTCCGTAACTTTTCTTCATGTTTTCTATAGATTATAATATATTTATACACAAGATTTAGAATTTCTCACCATGTCTGTAAAATGTTTCAGTATATTGATTTTGACATATCTTTTATTCTTTCTTTATACCATTAAGAATTTGTACCTAGAGCTGAGACTTGTATGACCTGGTTCAGATAATATGTTTTCATAATTTTGTGTCACTGTCACTAGATGATGAAAATATTTACATCATCTAAGTAGACATATTACATATCTCTGGCATCTTGTATTCTTTCCTCCACATTTGGAGACCACTTTTCAGTTCCAACATCCACTGCCTGTGATAGAGGCATTCAAACCTTTTATTCTGCACAGAAGCAGTTCCCACTGAGCCTGAGTGTTAATATTAGTGATTAAGGTCAGCCTTTAAAAAAATGTCTTTTGACATGAATAATGACTCAGCAATTGACAACATTGGCTGTTTGTCCACAGGATCAGGGTTCAAATCTCAAAACCACATGTCAGTTTACAAACATTTTTTTTCTCTAGTCCCAGGGGAGCTGAGGTCCTCTTCTAGCCTCCTCAGATACTGCATATATGTGCTACAAAGACATCTGGCAAATGCTAATGCACAAACACATAAATGAAAATAAATGAAATCTAAAAAAAAAAATCTTTCATTGCAATTGGCCTGTTATTAAGGGAAATTGAGTCTACTTGGAAAAATGTTTGACAACATAATTGAGTATGATTTTAGAATTTATTGTTATTCCATGTATTCTGATATTGTGTAAAGTCACAAATTTGTCTATCATGTTTGCAGCATATCATGTTTAAGACACAAAAGAATATATAGACATGCATTCATATATATCTCCTTGCTATATTACTGTCTCCATTTTTGGCTGAGAAAATTAATCCTGTTTTGTCATTGGAAGCAACAATGACCTTCCCTGAACATGATGCTAACTAATTCAATATTGATGGTCCTAAGGATATTCCTTGACCAACTATCTTTGTTTCTAGACAGCTAAAAAGATTCAATTTGCTGTAAGCTTATATACATGAAGGAGACAAGTTTGAATCATGGATTGTATTATGCTCTTTTTTATTTTGCTTTTTAAGATAGGTTTCTCTGTGTAGCCCTGGCTGCCCTAGAACTCTCTTTGTGGACCAGATTGGCCTGGAAGTCAGAGATCTTGCCTCCCTAGTCCTGAGATTAAGGTCTTGCACCACCACCTCACTGCATTGTATTATTCTCTTAATGGAGTTCTGGAGTTCTCTAATTCATGTAGGAAAATGTTTGTGGAAGAGGTATAAAGCTGAATTTTAGGGAACAAAATGGTAGCAGAAATGATGTTAAACTAGACCACAATGAATTGATGTATATAGGTTTAATTAAAGATGATTCTGGAGTTAATTACACATTCTATAAAAGGGAATAAAAATGATTATTTTATTGGTTGGCTAATGAATGTGTCAAAAGATGGCTTATTGGGAATGAGATAGAGGGGTTCATGTTTTATGACTGTAACTTCCAGTTTCTTGATTATAATAATTGTTGATATTGTCATTGTTACCAGAGTAGTTTTCAGGATCACTGTAATTATATTTCCTTATATGCAAAATCATTTGTGATTGTTTGAATATAAATGACCCCCATGGGCCCTTAGGGAGTGGCACTGGAAAAAGGTGATTTTTTTTGAAGGAACTACATCACTGGTTGGGGGCAGGGGACTTTGAGGGCTTAGAAGCTATGAAGATGAATCCAGGATTGTCTTGGAGATCTCAAGATGTTAAAGATGCCAGAGCTATAGGATACTTGCCAAGATAAGCTGTTAACAAGCAGAGGAACTCCTAAAGATAAAGAAGTTGTTGCAGTCAAGAAAAGTAAATGGAGTTGGAGATCTGAAGAACATTTTGCCATCAGACATGGAAATGCAGAGTTTAGATCTTGCCTTGCTGTTTTTCAGTCTTGCGTTAGTCCAGTACTTCCTCACTATGCTCCCTTTTTTCACTTTTAGAATTGTAATTTATATCTTGTGCCATTGTATATTGGAAATTTGTGATGTGCTTTTCCATTTTAATTTTACAGAGGACTACAGTTAAGAGATGCCATGAGTCTCAGAAGGAACTTTGAACTTCAGACCCTTAAACAGTGCTGATACCGTGATAGACTATGGGGACTTTTGAAGCTGGACTAAATGCATTTTGCATTATGATATGACTACAAGCTTATAGGGGCCAGGAAGTACAATGAGATGATTTGAATGAAAATGACTCCCATAGGTCCATAAAGAGAGGCACTATTAGAGAATAGGGCCTTCTTTGAGTAAGTGTGACTTGTTGCAGGAACTGCATAACTAGGGGTTGGGGTTGGAAGTCTCAGAAGTTCAAGCCAGGCCAGTGGCTCACAGTCACTTCATGCTGCTTGCACATCTAGATGTAGAACTCTCACTTACACGTCTAGCACCATGTCTGCCTGTGTGCCACCATGATTCCCTCCATGACAATAATGGACTAAACCTCTGAAGTATAAGCCAGCCCCAATTAAATGTTTCCTTTATAAGAGTTACCATGGTCATGGTGTCTCATCACAGAAATAGAAACCCTAATTAAGACACCATGTTTTATTGAATGTATTAGAGGAAATTTCAATCCTGTGTAGTTCTGAGATTGGCTTATCTGTAGGTGCTTCTTGTTTATCTTCTCTCTTTAGGTATTTTAGTAAATTATTCTGCAATATGATTACAGAGTATCCAAACTGATGTTTTTAACACTATGAAAAATATGTACTATGTGCTGGTCAAACATTTGTGAGACAGCTTCAAGTGAGTGTTGTGGTGGGGGGAAGAAATGAGATTCCTGTTCCTTTATGTTGCTATAGACTAGATCATAAAAGTTTCCACAGCCACTGGGATATGCAATGTGCCAAGTGAAAATCCAGTGGGCCTCCCAAATTGTGGAAAAGAAAGACTTCCCAGAAAAAAATTTCTCTTTGTTTTCCAACTTGCTGAAATCTTTCTAAAGAGAGGCAATGAACTTTCCTCCTGCATCCCATGTTTGCAATAACTCTTCAATTCTTTTCTTCACATGGTTCTTCTGGTGGTCTTCATTCTTGACACCTCTATGCTTTTTATTTGGGGATATATGAAGAATCATAGTGTATTCTTGAGGAATTATTCCTTTAATCAGGATGAAATTAATTTCTTCTTTTCTCATTAGTTTATGTTTGACATCTGTTTTTTTTTTTTTTTCGAATAGTTGAACACAGAGAACTGCTTGATTCATTGGTCCATTTTCTTGAAATATCTTTTGCATTCAATCAATTTAAGGCAATGTCTGTCTTTTGTAGTAAAATTCACTTATTCTACTCAAAAAATTATATCTAACTCTGAATACATCCACTACTCTCTATTTTTTAAATTGGGAAATTAAACCCCCAATTTTCATATTGTGCTTGTTGAATCCTATCATTTTCTTAACCTTGAAGTGTTTAGGTATTTTACCATTCCTCTTCTGTAAAAAAAATATTTGGCCGGGCGGTGGTGGCGCACGCCTTTAATCCCAGCACTCGGGAGGCAGAGCCAGGCGGATCTCTGTGAGTTCGAGGCCAGCCTGGGCTACCAAGTGAGTTCCAGGAGAGGCGCAAAGCTACACAGAGAAACCCTGTTTCGAAAAACCAAAAAAAAAAAAATATTTGTTCATTTTTGTGTAAACATAAATGCATACATTCCCCAGCATGTGTTTGCAGCTCAGAGATCAGTTGCAGTGGAGATAGTTCTGTCCTTCTTTGCCTTTATGAAAGGATTTCTCTTATTACTTCTGCCACAGCTTTGTGTAATGAGATTCTAGAAGATTTTTCTTTCATTGCTGTCTTATATTTATCTTATATTTAGTATGTGAAGTAAATTATATTTTTACTGTGATATCTGAGTGAAGTCTGTGTGTGGGGGGGAAAGAAATGAGATTCCTGTTCCTTTATGTTGTTATAAGCTAGATCATAAAAGTTTCCACAGCCACTGGGATATGCAAAATGCCCTGTGAAAATCCAGTGAGCCTCCCAAATTGTGGAAATACTTCTACAAACAATTGCTTTGGATGGGAAAAACATTTTATAATCCATTTTTTGCCAATGGTGCAAAATCATTTGACCAGGTATTAAAATATTTATTTCAGAAAAACTTTATATTACACTGATTTTTATCAGTCTTCATTCAAGTACCACAACCTTCTGAATGTATTATTTTAAATACATTCTGAAGTACAGTTACTAAAGTTTGTTTTGAAATGTCTAGAGTTCACATTTTCACATAAATTTTCTGTTAGTCAATTATCAATAACACTAATGAAAAAATAGCAATATGGATTTCCTTGAGTTTTATAACAACAAACATTTTTCAGTGACTATATCTCTAAAACCTGTGGAATATGTGATGGTATTTTCACTCTGTGAATAGTTACTATATGAAGACTCCTCTGTGACTTCTATATTAGGGTCATAGAAATATTTTCTTCATCATGTGTGATGCAAAAATAAAAAATGTGACATCCTTGGTCTTGAGACCTAGAGTGAGTGGAACAACTATCTTTCCCCACAAAATTCACTTTGATATCTTCAGTGATACTGAGCATGGACATAACATATAACATAACACAATTTTTGAAATTAGAAAGTTCCTATTAATGTCTGTGTAATTCCAGAAGGTGAACCTTCTTGGACCTGGTAGGGAGGACTTAAAGCCCCATAGAACTTGTGCTGCTTCATTTTTCTCTGTGAGAGCAAGATGAAAAATGGAGTAATGATGCTCATTTTCTCTGCTTTTTCCTGAGTTTGAGACTGTATAAAAAGGGTGCTAGTTGGTCAACAAGACAAAGAGACAGCCTACAGAATGAGAAAAGGTCTTCATCAAGCCCACATCTGACAGAGGGCTAATATCCAGAATATATAAGGAACTCAAGAAATTAGACATCAAAATGCCCAACAGTCCATTTAAGAAATGGGCTATAGAACTAAACAGAGGAAGCTCAAATGGCTGAAAGACATTTAAGGAATTGCTCAACATCTCTAATCATCAGGGAAATGCAAATTAAAATGACTCTGAGATACCACCTTACACCTGTTAGAATGGCTAAGATAAAAAACACTGAAGACAGCTTATGTTGCAGAGAATGTGGAGCAAGGGGAACTCTCCTCCACTGCTGGTGGGAATGCCAGCTTGTACAGCCACTTTGGAAATCAATATGGCACTTTCTTAGAAAATTGGGAATCATTCTCCCCCAAGACCCAGCTATACCACTCTTGGGCATATACCCAAGGAATGCTCAATCATACCACAAGGGCACTTGCGCAGCTATGTTCATATCAGCATTATTTGTAATAGCCAGAACCTGGAAACAACCTAGATGTCCTTCAACTGAAGAACAGAAAAATAAAAAGTGGTACATATACACAGTGGAGTACTACTCAGCAGTAAAAAAATAATGATATCATGAAATTTGCAGGCAAATGGATGGCTCTAGAAAAAATCATTCTGAGTGAGGTAACCCAGACTCAGAAAGAGAAACACGGTATGTACTCACTCATAGGAGGATACTAGATGTAAAACAATGATGACTAGACTGCTACTCACAACTCCAGGGAGGTTACCTAGAAAACAGGACCCTAAGAAAGACACAGGGATCGCTCAATGATGGAGAAATGGATGAGATCTACATGAGCAACCTGGACTTTAGCAGGGGTAATGAAGGGCAAGGGTCAAGGCAAAGAGAGCTTAGGGGAGCGAGAGATTCCAGCTGGATCAAGAACAGAGAGGGAGAACAAGGAATAAGAGACCATGATAAATGAAGACCACATGGGAATAGGAAGAAGCAAAGTGCTAGAGAGGTCCCCAGAAATCCACAAAGATACCCCCACAATAGACTGCTGGCAATGGGTGAAAGAAAGCCCGAACTGACCTACTCTGATGATGGGATGGCCAAACACCCTAACTGTCATGCTAGAAATCTCATCCAATAACTGAGAAAAGTGGATGCAGAGATCCATGGCCAGGCCCCAGGTGGAGCTCCAGGAGTCCAATCAGCAAGAGAGAGGAGGGATTGTATGAACGAGAATTGTTGAGACCAAGAGTGGAAAAAGCACAGGACAAATAGCCAAACTAATGGAAACATGTGAACTATGAACCAATAGCTGAGGAGCCCCCAACTGGATCAGGCCCTCCGCATAAGTGAGACAGTTGATTAGCTTGAACTGTTTGAGAGGCACAAAGGCAGTGGGACCGGGACCTGTCCTTAATGCATGAGCTGGCTGTTTGGAACCTGGGGCTTATGCAGGGACACTTTGCTCAGCCTGGGAGGAGGGGACAGGACCTGGCTGGACTGAATCTATCAGGTTGAGTTGAATCCCCAGGGGAGTCTTTGCCCTGGAGGACATGGGAATGGGGGGTGAGCTGGGGGGAAGGCCGGTTGGGCGGGGCGGGAGGGGGCAGGACAAGAGAATCCATGGCTGATATGTAAAATTAAATTAAATTATAAAATAAAAAAAGAAACTTAAAAAAAGGTGCTGGTAATACACCACTGGTCTCATAAATTGCCAAGACTTTCAAATGTATCCCAGAGTGAAAATGCTTACTATTTTGTCTTCCTATCAATTTTGATCCTTGCTCTTTATTATTTCTTAATATCAGATTGCTTAGGTATTTCCCCCTGGGAACTATGTAGTATTTGATTTATGAAAGAATATTTAAGTTGTATAGAATTATTAAGATCCGGAGAGAATTTCCTATCCTTCTATTTCAATATTAAGGATTTTCATTTATTTATATTCTCTTATTCTAAAAACATAAACAATTATGAATAATACTAGTGACCATTTTTAGAAAATGTATCCTGTTTTTATTTTATTATTCTTTGGTTTTTCTACTGATTCTCTTTTATTTTGTAATTTTTAATTACTTTTAATAAGAGACTTCTTGGTTCAATGTCAAATGTTCTCCATAGACTCAAAGCACTCATTATAAAATATGATGTAAAAGTTATGCAAGTTTCTAAGAAATTTCTTCCTTTTGCTTTTAAACAAGGACTGAAGTGGTAGATAGGCATATCCTAATTAATGCTATCTATCCCTTTCTAATTTCTCTGAAACTTATCCCCTATTTGGTCTGTTAACTTTGCCACTTCTGTTGCACTAAAAGTTATGGATTTTTATTTCTTTTCTAAGGACATTTCAACCAAACTTTTAAAACTCAGAGTTTAAAAGTTTTGTGTTTGTCTGTTTGTTTGTTTTATTTTTTGTTAGAATGCATCAGTCACTTAGTAACAAGTAGAAGCATTGTGGGGCTTTGGTCTTTATGAGCTGGAACTCAAAATCAATAGCAGATCACATGTGAGTGGAGCGGTCTGAGAGTAGCAAAAAGCATTCCACTAAAGAGTTATTCAGCAATGAAGGCTTTGAGAAAAACAAGATAATCCTTAATTTTACCCATCCTTCCTTATGGTAAACTGATTGTAGAATGTGTAACCCCAAAGCAATGACTATTACTATATAGTTGTTATATTTCCTTGCAAGTTTTCCTGTGTCCTGGCCAGCTGGCAGTTAGGACAATCTCTCCCACTGGTGTTCCCCAAGTAAATACACAGAGGCTTACATTAATTATAACTGTTTGTCCATTAGCTCAGGATTATTACTGATTAGCTCTTATACTTAAATTAACCCAAAATTCTTCTTTATGTTTTGCCATGTGGATTGGTATATTTTCTCAGTTCTGCCTTGGATGTGGCTGGTGACTCCTGACTCAGCCTTCTTCTCCCCAGAATTCTCCTGTTCTGCTCTCCCCACTTATCCTCCCTGCCTGGCTACTGGCCAATCAGCAGTTTATTAAACCAGTGTATAACAGCATTATCCCACAACAGTTATACATTTTATTTGCCCTAACTTGTATGCTTTAGGATGGAAATGTTATGATTTTTGAGAAAGTAAGAGAAAGAACAGAAATGAACATACAAATCACCATGTACTGTCTGCTACATTTGTTATTTGAACTATCAGTTTTCTCTGAGTTCTTATACTTTTAACCACATTAACTCTCCCATATCTTTAAGAGAAGCATATACTAATGGTGTCAGAAAAGAAAGAAAGGGGAATGGATACTGTAATACAAGGTCTCTCTTGTGCATTCTTTCAATTGGAAAGTTTGTGCACTACCCACTTCAGATTTTGACTGTTTCTTATATACATACTAATGTTGCATTGTACTGTTATGTGTATTTCTATGAGTGTAATATTTTTATATTATTAATTTCAGATGTATATTCCAGTCAACAATTCTATACTCAAAATTATTACTTTGTGTTATATAGCATTCCATATATGTGAAACAATAACAGGGAGATCTGATAACCAAACAGATATGATAGAAATCACATTCTTGTCAATATATACTGGATAGCATTTGTCAAACACAGTAAATACTCTAAATTCACATTATAAAAAGGACAACCATATTCACTATTGAATAAATGAAGACAGAATAATTCCAACTGTACAAGCAATTTTTTTTCTAAAATGATTTTATATTTATTTGTTTTGTCTTCTGTACATAAGAATTTTGCCTATATGTATATTTGTTCACCATATCTGGGACTAGTACCCACGTATATCAGAAGAGGGTATTGGATCCCATTAATGGAATTTGCTTACAGTTGTTAGCTATGATTTGGGTGCTGGAAATTAAACCCAGGTTCTCTGCAAGAACACATGCTATTACCTGCTGAACCATATGTATCTTGAACACACTCTTGCTCAGTCATCCAGAGGCAATTCATATAATAATTGTGGAGATGGTGTCTACTTTGGGAAGAAAACAACTTTAGTCTATACTTACTTTCATATTGGCTTAAATGTCAACAAAACTAGGTCATTTCAATATTTGTGGTATCTGGGGATTTTTTTCATGTTTTCTGAAAGAGTTTTGAATTATTAATCATAGTGTTGATTCTTTTGAGTCTTTCCTGATTTGAAAAGCCTTTATATGCTACTTCAGTAGTTGTTTTCGTTTTGTTTTGTTTTGTGTTTTTTGAGACAGGGTTTCTCTGTACATCCCTGGCTGTGCTGAAAGTCACTATGTATAACAGACTGGCATGAAAGCCAAAGACCCACTTGTCTTTACTTCCCAAGTGCTGGGATTAAAGCTGTGTGCCAGCTTCAGTAGTTTGTACTTTGTTTGTTTTGTTTTGCTTCAATATCCTCCTCATCAAAATCATCTTCACCGCGTCTTTCAACAAATTTTGTATTTTTCAGTTTAATCTTCTTCTCTCATCTAGGGTCACATCACTTTCCCTATTTTTGCACCCTCCTCATTTTATTCTGCTGACTCTGACCTTTTTCTCCACAGCTACTAGTGAACAGCTTCTAGGTGCTTTCTACTGATATGTGGAGTTTCTGAATAAGAATTCAACCTGTGAGTGTGTACTCACTCATAGGAGAATACTAGAAGTGGAACAAGGATGACTGGACTGCTACTCACATCACCAGGGAGGCTACCTGGAAAACAGGACCCCAAGAAAGACACGAGGATCGCGCCCAATGATGGAGAAATGGAAGAGATCTACATGAACAGCCTGGACATGAGTGGGGGTAATGAAGGGCGAGGGTCGAGGGAAAGAGAGCTTGAGGGAGCGGGAGATCCCAGCTGGATCAACAACAGAGAGGGAGAACAAGGAATAGGAGACCATGGTAAATGAAGACCACATGAGAATAGGAAGAAGCAAAGTGCTAGAGAGGCCCACAGAAATCCACAAAGATACCCTCACAACAGACTGCTGGCAATGGTCAAGAGACAGCCCAAACTGACCTACTCTGGTGATGGGATGGCCAAACACCCTAATTGTCGTGCTAGAAACCCCATCAAACGACTGAGGGATCTGGATGCAGAGATCCATGGCTAGGCCCCCGGGTGGAGCACTGGGAGTCCAATTAGCGAGAAAGAGGAGGGTTTATATGAGCGAGAATTGTTGAGACCAAGGTTGGATAAAGCACAGGGACAAATAGCCAAACGAATGGAAACACATGAACTATGAACCAATGGCTGAGAGGTCCCCAACTGGATCAGGCCCTCTGAATGGGTGAGACAGTTGATTGACTTGATCTGTTTGGGAGGCATCCAGGCAGTGGGACCAGGACCTGTGCTCATTGCATGAGTTGGCTGTTTGGAACCTGGGGCTTATGCAGGGTCGCTTGGCTTGGCCTGGGAGGAGGGCACTGGACCTGTCTGAATTGAGTCTACCAGGTTGATCTCAGTCCACGGGGGAGTCTTTGCCCTGGAGGAGGTGGGAATGGGGGGTAGGCTGGGGGGAAGGTGAGGGGGGCGGGAGGGGGGAAAACAAGGGAATCCGTGGCTGATATGTAGAACTGAATTGTATTGCAAAAAAAAAAAAAAAAAAAAGAATTCAACCTGAAGACAGCAGGTAGTATAATGTCAAAGATACCAATTGAAAATTTAATGTACAGACATTTTAATATTTGCAGGTTACTGTAATTGGACTGCCTTCACAATTCATTGTCTATGCCTCAACAGTATGTAATTAATCTTTTGCTCCGTTTCCTAAAGTGATCATTCCTAAGAATAAATGATACTCTCACCAGGCAGTGGCTCCACATACCTTTAATCCCATCACTTAGGGGGCAAGGGCAGGGAGACCTCTGGAGTTTGATATCAGCCTGGTTCCAGGATAGGCTCAAAGCTACACAGAGAAACATTGTGTCAAAAAAATATATATAAAACAAAAAAAATGGTGCTCATTATCATTATTGTCACTTAAAGTGATAATATTTGCTGTCCTTTAATTCCAAATCAAAGAAAGACTTTTACTTTCTGAGAGGTCATGTTCCTGTCCATCCAGATTTCCCTAAGGTGGAGGCAGCCATTTCGTTTTGAGAGTAGCTTGAAAAAGGTAACTGCCAAATATTCTTCAGTACAGACACAGGACAGATTCACAGAAGGAACTTGGACTACACAAGTTAGTAGTAAGCCTAGGCTGCGTCTTCATAATCTGTATTAAAAATAAACAAAAGAATTCAGAGTCAATGATGAGATGAATGGACAAAGAAACAAAAAATTTAAATTTGTCTGAGATGCTCATAGGGCAAAAATTATAGGAAAGAGTTTAGATTACAAGTTTTATCAAAAAGATAGTAGACATCAAATCAGATTATTATTATTATTATTATTATTATTATTATTATTTTCAAAAGCTTTAAGCAAGTGGGTATAACCCAATGGTATTATGTGTGTCTACTATGCCAGAAGTCCTGTGTTTAAGGCCATATGAATTTTATTCTTTTCAAAGGTCTTAAGGCCTATGGTGTACCTCATGGCAGCATGCATGCCCAGTATGTTGGAGCTCATGGGTTCAAACACCAGCATTACAGTGAAAAAATAATTTGTAGCACAAGCAAGATGGCTCAGTAGGTAAGTGATTTCCAGCCAAGGCTGACAACCAGAGTTTCATCCCAGAAAGCCTCATGACAGACAGAACTGATTTCCACAAGTTTTCCTTGGACAAACGAAAATGCCTCACCCTGAAAATAAATTAATTGAATTATAGTGCCTTAAGATGAATGAACTTTAAACCATCATTTGATTATTACTTATTTTCAAAATAGTTTTTGAAGACAATATGTCCTGATCATGCCCCCCATCCATGTCACCTGACAAACCATTTAACTCGTCACTTTTTCTCTTTTTAGAAAACATAGAAGCAAACTAAAAATAAAAAAAAACGAATCATAATAGAACAAAATAAAGAAACATGGAGAGAGAGATACAGAGAGAAAGAGAAAAAGAGACAGAGAGCATGAGAACCACATAGAAACACAGAGAAAAATGCCCTTACACAAAACCCAGAAAAACACAAATTTGGAAATCACAATATATAAAAGCAAATTACCCATAAAGTAAAACAAACACAGACAGAGCTTTATGAGTCAATGAAAAACTTTCAAAATAGCACTGAGTTCACAGGAGTTAGCTGTCTACTACTTGGCATGGGACTTCCACCTTAGTGGTTTTTATATGCCCAGTGAGGCTCCACCAGAGTAAATGAATTTTCCCCTTGGGAGCAGTTGTCAATTGGAGATAGCTTCTTGGTTAGAAATGAGAAATTAGGTCCACTTCCTCATCTCAGTGCTGAGGCCCCAATTGACTTGGATCTGTGCAGACTTTGTGCATGCTGTAACTCTTTGAGTTCATAGGTGAGTCACTCCTGCTTTTTTCTGAAAAGCATTGTTTCCTTGGTTACATTCCTCCAAGCCTCAAGGGCTCTTAGAATCTTTGTGCCTTCTCTTCTGCAGTTTCCTGGGCACTGAAGGGAGAGTTGAGATGGAGACATATCATTTATGACTGAATGATCCAAGGTCTCTCATTCTCTACACATTGTTCAGTAGAGGGTCTTAGTATTTGTTCCCATTTACTGCAGATGGTAGCTTCTCTAACAATGAGTGAACAAGACACTGCTCCTGGGTATAACAGAATGTCATTGGGGATCATTGTATTGCCATATATTTTTTAGCAAAACAACAATACCTGGTTTTTCCCTGGGTCTATGGCATAATTATTTCCAGGTACTTGGATGCAAGAGTGTTGTTATTTCTCATAGAATGGGCTTTATATCCAATCAAATAGTGTTTGTTTACTTCCACAGTACTGCTACCACTATTGTACCAGTGTATCATATGGGCAGATCGCCATTGTAGAGCAAACAGTTTAGAGCTGGGCTTATGTTTAAATTTCTCACCAGCAAACATGCAGAATACCATCCAGCACCATCATTACTATTCAGTAGGTGTGATGGCCTCAGTTAGAAATTGAGCGTTAGAAATTGAGCACATGCTCAATTTCTCTGTGTTCAATGAGATACACAGGCATTGTTTTAAGCAATAAGGTCAAGCAATAGGTTTGTGTAGAGCAACCAATCTCCTGAGCAACAGCCTCACTTGTAGGCGTGTTTCCACGGGGACTCTTTGTCCAAGAAATCCATTAGCTATCACACATGCCTGATATTGGAGATTTTATTTGGTGGTGATGGAAATGTAGTTGAGGATTTCACTCCCAGTAACTTCATGATTTGGTTGATATTCATTTCATTTATTTGTAGTATTTATTCAGAATACGACTCTAGTAGGTTTCTATAACACATTTTAGACGTTCCATATTTTTCGTTGTTCCTCTCAGCATTTCAAGCATTACCCCATCTTTCTTTTCCATGTCCATTTAATATTCCAATTTCAATATAAGCCCCAAGTGTCTTAATTATTACATATTTTATTTCTCCTCCCTTCAGAAACCCTTCCCTCCCTCATATTCCCTTACTCCATATGTTACCTTTGTGGATTTATGGATTCTTGAATGTCTTTGTAAAGCTTAAAACTTAACATCCAAATACAAGGGAATATATACCATATTTGTCTTTGCACTACTAGGGACCTCATTCAGGATTTTTTTTTTAATTTCCATTCATTTACCTGTGAGTTCTATGATTTCATTTTTTTTTGTTTTTTTCAAGACAGGGTCACTCTGTGTAGCCTTGACTGTCCTGGAACTCAGTCTGTAGAACTGGCTGGCCTCAAACTCACAGAGATTCACATGCCTCTGCCTCTCAAGTGCTGGAATTAAAGGCATGTGCCACTATGACCCAGCTTGATTTCATTTTTTAATAGCTGATTTATATTCCATTGTGAAAACGATGACATTTTCATTATCCGTTCACTTGTTTTTAAATATCGAGGATATTTACTATTTCTGACTAATATGAACAGAGCAGCAATGAACGAGGGTGAGCAAGTTTCTCTGTAATAGGATAAAGACTATTTTGGGTATATGCTCAAGAGTAGCACAAATGGATCATGAAGTAGATCCATTCCCAGTTTCTTAAGGAACCTGCAACAATGGTTTCAAATGTCTGTACAAGTTCTAATTTCTACCCTCAGTGGCTAAGGATCCTCCTTTTTCTACATCCTCACCAGCATGTGCTGTAATTTGTTTATTGATCTTATCCATCCTTATTAGAGTAAAATGGCATCTCAAAGTGGTTTTGATATGCATATCCCTGATGACTGAGGTTGCTGATCATTTCTTTAAGTGAAACCAGCATTTGAATGGTCACTGTGGGTTATTAGAGGAAGCAATTTATAATTGAATGCTCACAGATAAGTAGGTAAAAGCCATGAACAGTAGAGCTAAGGAAGACAAAGGAAGGATTACTATTCAGAGAGAAACCATAGCAGACAAAGCAGCCAATTCTTTGAGACATGCAGTACAAAGGAATACTAAACCATTATTTTCCTGTCAGTGTGTACAAATGTTATAAAATTTTGTGCTTCCATCATCAACAAATTTTGTATTCCAGCTTAAGAATGGTACATTTTAAATGAATTTAAGGAACTTATGTAGTGTGTTGGTGGGGGATGGTAAACCATGGAATTTAAGGTCAGGTTTTAAATAGGGAAATTTAAAAATATGAGAGTAGATAAAGGAAAGACACTACAGAAGTATAGCACAGGAAAATGGTGAGAAAAAATGCATTCTCAGTGTAGAATCTCATTTTGGTCTACATAGATCTCCTGTTAAAGTTACCATAATATGACAAGTCATTTTAAGCACAGATTGCATTCCTGCCATTAAAACCACAAGCAAGGTATTCTTAATGGATTGATGATCACTGTGCTCACAGTGCCATCTAGTGTTCAGCAAAATAAGAAGGTGGAAGGAAACCACTACAAAACGTTCTGAAAAAAATAAACAGCAGAAATAGAATATGAAATGACTGTGTTCTTTTCAACAAGATCTAAATAGTTATATTAAATCCAAAAACCTATTGCCTGATTTATAGTGAGGATATTTAATTTTTGTTACCCTTCAGAAACTCACAGTGTACTGATGCAGGACCCTGTTTGTTGTCACGTCATACTCAAAACAGCACAATGCTTAAGAGCAATTAAAATTCTTTGAAGCTGTCTGACTGAAAAATGGATCTAGAGAAACATTTTGCCATGGCACATGTATATTGCAGATTTGAACATAAAACTAATGCAACTGACCACTGAATATGTAATAGTTATCCTTGATTCCCTATACATTCATTTTCTGCACTTACACTTCAATTCAGTTACACTAGATTTCATATAATAAACAAAATTTAATTAGCTGAAGCTTTGAAACTGTTTAATCTTAAAAACAATCCTTCAGTGTGAGATTGTTTATTTGCCACAGACTCCAAGTCTCCTAGTGCTCCTTGCAGTCTTAGATGCAGATGTCTCCCAGGATGATGGCCATTAGCACTTCCAGATTGCCCCAGGAAATGTGCTACTTTTCTCCAGGGAGGCCAATTTAGCACTCTACTACAGAGAGATCCTGTGAAAGGTAGGAGGACAGTTGGTCCACCAGATAGAACCTGCTTGCCTCTGAATATAGATAGGGCTGAGAAGTGAACATGCAGGCAGGACCTCCCTCCCTATATTTCTTTCATTCTGTACTTTGGAAAAATGTGTTCTTCCTTAAAGCAACCTCTGAAGATTCCTCAGAAGGTGATTGTATTGTAAGCCAGCATTAAAAGTGGTTGGTTAAGCTTGTCTATGGATGCTGAAATTTTGCTCTGTAACTTCTTATTAGTCACAGGTACACTATGCTTTTCCTAGATTAAAGATATTTATCTTTTAAAGCTACCTTTTTCCTCCCATGTATACTTACATAGAGTGTAGAGCAAAACTGAATTTTTATTTCTTCTTCTTCAGTATTAGTGGTTTTCACTTTATTTTCATTGAAGATTTTCTAATCTTTTCAATTTAATTTTTAAAAATTAACTACTGTTTTAATCATTTACTCTCCTTACACTTCAATAATGATTCTCTATTCATATTTACAATGCCAATTTTCATTAGTTGACAGGAAAACACAGCTTTTACCCCAATGATATAAGAGGCAGTTTATTCTGGAATCTAGCCTGAAACTATCCCAACATCCAATGTAGAATCAGTTTTGTGCACTTCATAATGTAAAGAACAAACGCATACATATATTGGCACATTTTTCAAATATCTTCATTGCAACATCAGAGAGAGCATTTAAGAAAATAAATATTTCAATGATAAATTGTAAAATTTTTATATCTTAATGTCACTCTGACATTACTAGCTCTCCTATGTAAAGGTATTTTAGGAGGGGGAGGAATAGATTAGTAAAGTGCTTGCCATAAATGCATTAATAACTAAGCTTAGTCCCCAGCACTGAGCTGTGCACAATGGTGTATACTTGTATTTCTAAGAACACCTGTCTATCATCCCAGAACTATGGTAACAGAGACATGTGGATTCCTGGAGCCCACTGAACAGCTAGTCTAGATGAATCAGTGATATCCAGGCTCAAAAAAAAAGTTTCAAATATAAGGTGGAAAGATATTGAAGGACATAGCTAATGTGGACATCTGATTTTCTTTCTTTTTTTATTAAGAGATTTTCTATTAGTTTTACATATCAGCCATAGATTCCCCTGTCCTCCCTCCTCCCACCCCCCATTCCCACCTTCTACAAGGCAAGATCTTCCCTGGGGAGTCAGCAGAGCCTGGTACATTCAGTTGAGGCAAATCCAATCCCCTCTTCCCTGCGCCAAAGCTGAGCAAAGTGTCTCAGCAGAGGCACTTGTTTCCAAAAAGCCAGTTCATACACCAAGGACAGGTCCCAGTCTCACTGACTGAGGGCCTCCTAAACAGTTCAGGCTAAACAACTATCTCACTTATCCATAAAGCCTAGTCCAGTTCCAGGGGGTCTCCTTAGCTATTAGTTCACAGTTCATGTGTTTCCACTAGTTTGGCTAGTTGTCTTTATTTTACCAACCATGGTCTTGATATCTCTTGCTCATAGAATCTCTCCTTTCTCTCATTGATTGGACTCCTGAAGCTCCACCTGGGTCCTGGCCATGGATTTCTGCATCTGCTTCCATCAGTCACTGGATGAGAGTTCTATCATGACAGTTAGGGTGTTCAGCTATCCGATCACCAGAGTAGGTCAGGTCAGGCACCCTCTCAACCATTGCCAGTAGTCTATAGTGGAGTCATCTTTTGGATTTCTGGGGACCTCTCTAGCACTCTAATTCTTCCTATTCCCATGGACTCTTTATTTATCATGATATCTCTTTCCTTGTTCTCACACTCTTTTCCTGATAGGCAAGTACCTCCCTCTTCCCTAAGCTGTCTTTCCCTTCACACTTGCCCTCAATTACCCGCCATCACTCCCAGTTTGTTCATGTAGATCTCATCCATTTCTATGTTGCTGGGCGATCCCTGTGTCTTTCCTAGGGTCCTCTTTACCAGGTAGCCTCCCTGGAGTTGTGAGTTGCAGTCTGGTTATCCTTTGCTTTACATCTAATATCCACATATGAGTGAATACATACCATGTTTTACTTGCTGAGTCTGAGTTACCTCACTCAGAATATTTTATAGTTCTATCCATTTGCCTGCAAACCTCATGATGTCATTGTTTTTCTATGCTGAGTAGTACTCCATTGGGTATATGTACCACATTTTCTTTATCCATTCTTCATTTGAAGGGCATTTCGTTGTTTCCAGGTTCTGGCTATTACAAATTATGCTGCTACAAACATAGGTGAGCATGTGTCCTTGTGGTATGATTGACCATTCCTGGGGTATATGCCGAAGAGTGGTATAGCTGGCCAGGTCTTGAGAGAGATTGATTCCCAATTTTCTGAGAAAGCACCTTATTGATTTCCAATGTGGCTGTACTAGTTTGCATTCTCACCAACAGTGTATTGGTGTACCTCTTGCTCCACATCATCTCCAATATAAGCTGTCTTCAGTGTTTTTGATCTTATCCATTCTGACACGTGTAAGATGGTGTCTCAGTCATTTTGATTTGCATTTCTCTGCTGACTAAGGATGTTGAGCAATTTCTTAAATGTCTTTCAGCCATTTGAGCTCCTTCTGTTGAGAATCATGTGTTTAGCTCTATAGCCCATTTTTTAATTGGACTGTTAGGTATTTTGATGTCAAGTTTCTTGAGTTTTTAAATATTCTGAATATTAGTCCTCTTTCAGATGTGGGGTTGGTGATATCGTTTCCCATTGTGTAGGTGATCATTTTGTCTTATTGACTGTGTCCTTGCCCTACAAAAGCTTCTCAGTTTCAAGGGGTCCCATTTATTATTTGTTTATCTCAGTGTCTGTGCTACTGCTGTTATATTTAGGAAGTTATCTCCCGTGCTAATGCATTCAAGACTATTTCCTACTTTCTCTTCTATCAGGTTCAGAGTAACTGGATTTATGTTGAGGTCTTTGATCCACTTGGACTTAAATTTTGTGCATGATGATAGAAATGGATCTATTTCAATCCTATATATGTTCACATCCTGTTATGCCAGCACCATTTGTTGAAGATGCTTTCTTTTTTCCATTATGTAGTTTGGCTTCTTTGTTAACAATCAGGTGTTCATAGGTTTGCAGATTAATGTCAGGGTCTTCAGTTTGTTTCCATTGGTCCACATGTCGGTTTTTATGCCAGTAACAAACTGTTTTTATTACTGCAGCTTTATAGTAGAACTTGAAGTCAGGGATCGTGATGCCTCCAGAGGTGGTTTTATTGTACTGGATTCTTTTGGCTATCCTGGGTTTTGTTGTTTTTCCATATGAAGTTCAGTATTGTTCTTTCCAGGTCTGTGAAGAATTGTGTTGGGATTTTCATGGGGATTGCATTGAATCTGTAGATTGCTTTTGGTAAGTTGCCATTTTTACTATATTAATCCTACCTATCATGAGCATGGGAGATCTTTCCATTTTCTGATATCTTCTTCAATTTCTTTTTTCAGGGACTTAAAGTTCTTGTCATACAGGTCCTTCACTTGCTTAGGTAGAATTACCTCAAGGTATTTAATATTATTTGTGGCTATTGTAAAGGGTGATGTTTCTCTGATTTCTTTCTCAGCCCATTTGTCATTTGTATACAGGAGTGCTACTAATTTTTTTTTAGTTAATCACGTATCCTGCCATATTACTGAAGGAGTTTATCAGGTATAAGAGTTCCTTGGTCGAATTTTGGGGGTCACTTATATGTACTATCATGTCATCTGCAAATAGTGAAAGTTTGACTTCTTCCTTTCCAATTTGTATCCTCTTGGTCTCCTTTTGCTGTCTTATTGCTCCGTCTAGAACTTCAAGTACTATGTTGAATAAGTATTGCGAGAGTGAACAGCCCTGTATTGTTCCTGATTTTAGTGGAATCGCTATGAGTTTCTCTCCATTTACTATGATGGTTGCTGTTGGCTTGCTGTAAATTGCCTTTATTATGTTTAGGTATGTTCCCTGTTTTCCTGATCTCTCCAAGACCTTTATCATTAAGGGGGGTTGAATTTTGTCAAAGGAGTTTTAAGCATCTAATGGAATGATCATGTGGTTTTTTTTTCTTTCAGTTTTTTATATGGTGTATTACATTGACAGACTTTTGCATGTTGAACCACCCTTGCATCTCTGGGATGAAGCCTAGTTGATCATGGTGGATAATTGTTTTCATGTGATCTTGGAGTCTCTTTGCCAATATTTTATTTAGTATTTTTGCATCAATGTTCATGATGGAGATTGGTCTGTAATCTCTTTCTTTGTTGCTTCTTTGTTTGGCTTGGGAATCAAAGTAACTGTAGCCTCATAGAAGGAGTTTGGTAACATTCCTTCTGTTTCTATTGTTTGGAACAATTTAAAGGTTATTGGTATTAACTCTTCTTTGAAGATCTGGTAGAATTCTCTGTTGAAACTATCTGGCCCTGGGCATTTTTTTTGGTTGGGAGACTTTAATGACTGTTTCTATTTCTTTAGGGCTTATTAGTCTATTTAAATAGTTCATCTGGTCTTTATTTAACTCAGGTATGTGGTACCTATCCAGAAAATCTTCCATTTCTTTTAGTTTTTCCAATTTTGTGGAGTACAGGTCTTTGAAGTATGACATGATGATTCTCTGAATTTCCTCATTGTCAGTTGTTATGTCTCCTTTTTCATTTCTGATTTCGTTAATTTGGATGCTCTGTCTCTGCCTTTTGGTTAGTCTGGATAAGGGCTTGTCTATCTTGTTGATTTTCTCAAGGAACCAACTCTTTGTTTCATTGATACTTTTTATTGTTCTCTTTGTTTTGATTTTATTGATTTCAGCTCTCTGTTTGATAATTTCCTGGTATCTATTGCTCCTGTGTGACTTTGCTTCTTCTTTTTCTAGAGCTTTCAGGTGTGCTGTTAAGTCACTAGTGTGAGATTTTTCCAACTTATTAATGTGGGCATTTAGTGCTATGAATTTTCCTCTTAGCACTGCTTTCATAGTGTCACATAACTTTGAGTTTGTAGTATATTCTTTTTCATTGATCTCTAGGAAGTCTTTAATTTCTTTCTTTATTTCTTCCTTGACCCATTGGTGATTCAGTTGAGCATCATTCAGTTTCCATGTGATTGTAGGTTTTCTGTAATTTTTGTTGATGTTGAAATCTAACTTTTTTTTTTTTTTTTGGTTTTTCGAGACAGGGTTTCTCTGTGTAGCTTTGCGCCTTTCCTGGAACTCACTTGGTAGCCCAGGCTGGCCTCGAACTCACAGAGATCCGCCTGGCTCTGCCTCCCAAGTGCTGGGATTAAAGGCGTGCACCACCACCGCCCGGCGAAATCTAACTTTAAACCATGGTGGTCTGATAGAATACAAGAGGTTATTCCAAATATTTTGTATCTGTTGACGTTTGCTTTGTGACCGAGTATGTGGTTGATTTTAGAGAAGGTTCCTTGGGATGCTGAAAAAAAAATATATTCTTTTTCATTAGGATGAAATGTACTGTAGATATCGATTAAGTCCATTTGAGTCATAGTATCAGTTAAGTCCCTTATATCTCTCTTAGGTTTCGATTTGGCAGATCTGTCTAGTGGTGAGAGTGGGGTGTTGAAGTCTCCCACTATTAATGTGTGGGATTTTATGTTATTTAAGCTTTAGTAATGTTTCTTTTACATATGTGTGTGTGTCTTTGTGTTTGGGGCACAAATGCTCAGAATTGAAACTTTATCTTGGTGGATCTTTCTTGTGATAAGTATGTAATGCCCTTCCTGATCTCTTTTGATTGATTTTAGTTTGAAGTCTCTTTTGTTAGATATTATGACAGCTACACCAGGTTACTTCTCAAGTCCATTTGATTGGAAGGGCTTTTCCCAGCATTTTATTCTTAGGTAGTGTCTATCTTTGAGATTGAGGTGTGTTTCATGTATGCAGCAGAAAGTTGGGTCCTGTTTTCGTATCCATTCTGTTAGCCTGTGTCTTTTATAAGGGAATTAAGTCTATTGATATTAAGGGATATTAATGACCAGTGATTGTTAGTTTCTGTTATATTTCAGTGGTAGTGTGTGTGTACTTCTCTTCTTGGGGGTTTACTGCTGTGGGGTTATTTATTGCCTGTGTTTTCATGGGTGTATCTGACTTCCTTAGGTTGGAATTTTCCTTCTAGTGCTTTCTGTAGGGCTGGATTTTTGGATAGGTATTGTTTAAATCTGGTTTTGTCTTGGAATGTCTTGTTCACTCCGTGTATGATGATTGAAAATTTTTTTGCGTATATTAGTGTCAGCTGGCATCCATGGTCTCTTAGTGTCTGCCTTACGTCTGTCCAGGTCCAGTGTTATTTTGATGGGTTTGCCTTTATAAGTCACTTGGCTTTTTTCTTTGTTGCCCTTAATAGTCTTTCTTTATTCTGTAGGAGGATTATCACATGAACACACACATAGATACACACAAACAAACACACACAGAGACACGATGGTTTTTTACAGTGTTTACCTGGCACTGAAGCATTCAAGACCCAAGATTGGGACTTGGATCATTATCTTACACTGCAAATGTCGGGCAATTTTGATTGCCGCGTGCTATTTGCTAGAGAGATTCTTCACTTATTACTTGGAACAAGAGAAGATAAAGTGTGATATAAAATTTTAATTGGGCAGTTATTTCTACTTTCTGCTGTGGGATCTAGCTTGAGTTACATCTTGTCACCGTGAAATCCCACTCCAAAGAGCTTAGGTGGAAAGTGGAAAGGATACAAGATCACTGGCTAGATTCTCTAAAAAGATAATAATAATACATGACAAAGACTACCTAACTTTTTCTTTTCATGAAGTTACTACTTAACAACATATAGTTTGGGTCTTTGAATTCATATGAGTGTTGAAATACAGCTCAATAGTAGACACGTTGCCTTGCATAAGTGAATTTATGACTCTATCCCTAAGATGAGATAAAGGGATACATAGTTTTTTGTGTTTGTTTGCTTGCTTGTTTGTTTGTTTGTTTTGTTCTGTTTTGGTTTTTTTTTTTTTTTTTTTTTTTTTTTGGTTTTTCGAGACAGGGTTTCTCTGCGTAGCTTTGCGCCTTTCCTGGAACTCGCTTTGGAGACCAGGCTGGCCTCGAACTCACAGAGATCCGCCTGGCTCTGCCTCCCGAGTGCTGGGATTAAAGGCGTGCGCCACCACCACCCGGCCTGTTTTGTTTTTTTTTAATCCATTACATTTTCTGCATTTTCTAAATAGAATGTCTATCTGTGATGGACTTAAATTATGAAGCAGTATTTCTTAAAGTGTGAAGCATGTGTTAATTTTATAATATAAGAAAAGAAATTATAAAGGTTTTAAACCTACATTCAAAAAGTAAACTTTATTGAAAATTACCATGTCATATACTGTATACCATATTTTTCCTTTATGAGTGACAACTATATTCTTGAAAGAGTTCTTCATGGTAGGTGTTAATTTTCATTGTTGCACTGACTTTAGAATCTTAAACCTAGACTCTTCCATCACTAGACATGGATTTCAAAACACAGCAATTCAAGAAAATGTTTCCTAGCCAGGAAATACTGTTGAATACCAACATTACATCTGAGTGCATTCTTTCCCTTTCAATACCCTTCAACTTTCCTAAAAGCCATTTGCAGTGTTATGCTCCTGTCTGATACAGAGTCAACAGGATGGACATCATAATCCCTTGCTGCAAAACTTCCTGGGTTTTACTGGAAGATGACTGAAACAGAGATACAGGAGTTCCTACCATTTTGCAACTTCCTACAGTGCCAAATAAAGATTCAACCACTGTGGTTTAATTTTCTGTGATCTCAGGAGCATGACCTTGATTGCATTTTCTCTTCTGTTTTCAGATTTATTATTTCATTGTTTGAGTCAGGACTTCACAATTATATGGATTTTACTACATCCACCTTTTCTTTTAAGTTTGTTTTCTTTAGACATGACTTTACAAATACATCCTGAAGAATTTTGTTTTTATAACGAAATGAAAAACACAGCGTTAATTTTGTAATTATTGGCGTCATCTCATGAGTCAATCTGCCTTCTGTATTCAAAACGAAAATTTTATTGTATTTTTCAGCAGACATGAAACCTTTCTTTAAAAAATAAAATAAAGATAGCCGGGTGGTTGTGGCGCATGCTTTTAATCCCAGCACTCAGGAGGTAGAAGCAGGTGAAACTCTGTGAGTTCGAGGCCTGCCTGGGCTACCGAGTCAGTTCCAAGAGAGGTACAAAAGCTACACAGAGAAACCCTGTCTCAATAAATAAATAAATAAATAGATAGATAGATAGATAGATAAATACAATATGATTTTCTAAATAAAATATAGATAAAATAAAACATACATTTTGATTTTAGTTTTATTTTACTACTATATCTTTTTACCAAGATATATCTATATAGATAAGCTAGATACAAAGTATTACAGGAGATCTTTGACTCAATGCTACATAATTAATCACCAAGTATTCCACTAAAAACATAAATATATGAATTTTGTGTGTGCATGGGTATCTATTATATCTCATTTATTGAACATTTGAGTGTTATTTTTTAAGTTGTTTAATACTCTTGTTAAAACTATCCATAGTAAAGTATTCTATCATGATAGGAAAAGAAAATTCAACATAGTCTACTTGTAGGGAGACTGAGGTTAAAATAGAGTACACAAATAGGTTCTTGGGAATTACAGACAAAGATCCTGTGAAAGATAAGTGGATGGGAAATTATTAAGCACACAGTGAGACTCTGGCTTAAGAATGATCAGAATGATAAAACATCATCTTAAAATTGTAACAAATGAGAAATATAGTCAGATGTGCAAGCTGATAGCTTTTTGCTCAAAGAAGAAGTTTCTTGTTAAAATACATTTTTATATTAGAGTGTGCAGATATCCTAAAAAAAGTTTGTAATCCTGAATGAAATTTGATTAAACAAAGGAAAAATGTTATTTTTAGGATGCTTAAATTTTTAGGATTTTTGTTTGTCTGTTTCATGGTTCTTCCCTAATATTTTCAGGGATAAAACACATGCTTCCTGATGCTCTACTGCTACTTCAGTCTGATTCTTATAATTCTGCTCTTTATTATTATTTTTTGAAATCATACCCTCCCAGCTCTAATTCCTTTTTCAGTCAACAACACATTTCATCAATTCTAAAATCAAATGTGAGTTTTGTACACTCTGGTTTGTTTTATTCTGAATCTCAGCATCAGCATAGCAAAATGGAAATTAGAGTTCAAAAACCTTTAAACAATCTCTTTTACTGCAATTTCTAAAACAAGGTTTTAAGGATGGGGAAATTTCATGCTGAAATTTTATAATTGGACAAATTTAAGAGTCATGGAATTAGGGAGTCAGGGGAAAGAACAATGTCCCAGTCTACGTAACAAAGACTGACAGCTAACTCTCCCTATTTTATATGCCATTATTTATCTTCATATTTTCTATAAATGATAACACTGCTTGTCGACAATGAGAATAATTAAATTCCTCACCATTTGTGTGAAAAAATGTAATTAAATTTATTTTGACATTTTTGTCTGTATACTATGTTTTTCTTTATGCTGTCAGGAATTTGCACATAGAGCCAAGACTTATACAACCTGGTTCAGAAAACATGCTTCCATACACTTGTGTCACTGTCAATAGACCATTAAAGTCCTTCTCTTATCTAAAGAGAAATATCACATATCTCTGCTTTCTTGTACTTTATCAACAAGTTGTGAACATAACTGTTAATTTTTCAACATCCTTAGTCTGTGATAGGGGCATTTGAAAATTTTTTCATGCTCAAAAAAAGGCCCAATTAAGCCTGAATATTCCTGGGCTTGGTAATAGTGGTGATTAAGAATATCCTCTAAAAAGCAAAGAACTGTCACCAAGATATATTCTTCCATACTAGCATTCTGTGCATCTGGTTAAACTGTGTGTGTGTGTGGGGGATACCAGGATTTTCTAAAAGATGTTCAATTTTTCTTGGACATGTTAACAAAAAGTTTTGGTTAGAAGACCAAAGCCAGTGTCATCACCAGACTCCTCTGTGACTTCTCGATTTCTTTCTATTTTCTTCTTACCTGGGGCAGCAGTGCTTGTACAACCTGCTGGTGCAGTTGCAAGTGCTGCAGCATGCTCACCACCCCTTCATTGCAGATATGGATTGCAATGGTGACATTAGGCAGGGCTACTACAAACAAACCAAGGTGAGAAATGTCCAACATTGACATCAGACACCTTAATAGGGATATTGATCTTATCCTCTGTCACCATCACCTTGTCTCTCACCCTGTCATAGTGCAGGATTAATACTGAATAGACAAAGTGTATAGTTCAGGTTGCTGGCACAGAGTTTTTTGATGGATAAAATGAAGACCTCACCCCTAAGCAGCCTTAGTATCTTCTTAGAAGCCTGGAGTACCTTGATGGCATCAGATGAAAAGTATTAGCATCTGATTTAGGCTACTTTCTTTGCCTATGCTCTATGACCTAGCATCTAGGGTCTTCCACTTCCCTTTGCCACTGTCCAAGGGCTCTGTCAAAGTAACCTCCTACCTTCTTTTGGCCTGAACATTGTTATTCTCATCTCTTTGCTATTTTTCAATCTCGTTGTCTTAAATCTCTCCTTCCTTCCTATTGAGCTTGTCATGGACACATTAGGAGCTAGTACATGATATCCTGAATATTAACAGGAACTGATGCCAGGGGAAGGTTCCTCAGGCATGGCCATGGCTCACTCACTTTTATTTCCTTGACCTTCTGTGCAATTGTTTTATCTGTGTCACAAAACCCCAAGAGACCACCATGGAACCTGTTTCTGATGCAAGCACACAAGGGTCTTTTTATATTCACATTCGAACCTGGACCATCAACCTATGGTCCAATACAGCAGATGGAGGGACATGTGGCAGCAGTAGCTATGAAATGGGTTAAACTTGTGGCATAGAACCACAACCTGTTGACAGGTTATCTACAAGGGCCATAAACTGTGGACAGGATGTCTTGCAGGAACATCTGGATCTTGTTAAACTTTACTGCCTTGTTTCTTAATTAGCTGCTTCTAGGGTATCTGCTCAAGTTGTCATGGCACATTCCTGAGGTTCTTCCTGGAACTGAACACACCCCCCTATCTTCAAGTGGTCCAAGATGATGGCCCTTCTCTAATTAACAGCCTGTAAGTCAAGTCTGGGTCTTCATGTTGCCTTCACACTATCATGCAATAAATACTTCTAGCTTTCAGTCATTTATGCTGGACTGAATTCATCTTCTAGATTTATTGATTGAAAATTTTTGTGGCTGTTGTTGTTTCCAAATTAGTTTCCTAAAGCCATCCTCTCCATCTGCTTTGAAACTGAGAGGTTTATGGCCTCAGCAGCCTTCTGGGATTTTGTTTTGGTTTGGTTTTTTGGACCAATGAAGTCTTTTATCATTAATTTGGATGTGTTAAATCTGTAGTGATTCCCCTCTTTCTCAAAGTGATCTCCTTTTTTGTAGGAGTAGGATGACAAGAAAGAGGAAGACAGGTACCTGTGCCAATCTTTTGATCATCTTTGTTTCTTTTATTCACCCCTTGTTAGTTCTGGCTTCTCAGTTGATCTTTCTTTCTAGCAGCTAGAGTTGTGAGGCTCCATTTCTTTGGATTTAATGGGTTTTCAGTCCTTTTCTTATTTTCATTTCTATGCTACCATATATCAAGGCAAAATACAAGAACACACTATATTTTTTTCCTTCAGGCTTGTAGTAAAAATCCTTTGTAACATCCTTTTCTCATGAGCTAAGCCATGTTTTCTGAATATACTGGAGGACATTTTGATCCACCTGTATATATCTGGGCTTGGCTTATTTGGAGGTGCTTCTTCTTCATCTCCTCCCTTTAGTTATTTAGTAAAGTATCCATGCAATGTTTTTCCCAAGTATCCAAAGAGATGCTATTTAACATTATGAAGTGTTCACCATGTGTTGGCTGTGTAATGTGAGAGGCTACAGATATTAAGATGCCTTTCTGTACTGAAAAACAGCATGAAATCCCTGTTCTTTTTTTTTGTTTTTTGTTTTGTTTTGTTTTTTGTCTTTTTTTTTTCGAGACAGGGTTTCTCTGCATAGCTTTGCGCCTTTCCTGGATCTCACTCTGTAGACCAGGCTGGCCTCGAACTCACAGAGATCCACCTAGCTCTGCCTCCCATGTGCTGGGATTAAAGGCGTGCGCCACCATCGCCAGGCAGCACCACCATCACCAGGCAGCACCACCATCGCCCAGCAGCCCTGTTCTCCTGTTCCTTTTTGTTGCTATGAATAAGAACACAACAAAGCTCTTGTTCCTGAGCCTTGGTCAATCAAGATCCTCAACAAAAGAGCCCATCTAGGCAATAACTTAGGCATCCCACGTGAGGGTAAAGGATGAATTTCAGCACCAAAATAAAAAAAAAATCTCCTTTGTTTCTCAGTATGCCAGAGTTCTCAGAAATCTTCCCGGAGAGAGGCACTGAACTTTTATTCTGTGACTCTATATGCAGTCACTGTAAAATTCTTTTCTGCACATATCCCTTCTGGTGGCCTTCACTCTTGACCCCTCCATGCTCTTTCTTTGAATACAAAGATATAGTCCTAATATTCTCTTTTTTTAATGTTCCTTTAATAGATATAAAATGAACTTCTTTGATGTTTCTCATTAGATCTGATTTGATATCTGTTTTACCAAATGTTGAACAGAACTGCTTGTTTAACTGGTCCATTTAATTGAAAAACCCTTCTACATTCAATCATTTTAAAGCAGTGTCTGAATTTGTGGTGATCATCATTTTGTGGAATGAGATAGTAATTGATGATACCTACTGTTGATCCATTCCAGTAATCTGTGCTGTCTCTTCCTATTGAGAAATAAAGACCATTAATAATCATCATTGTGAAAAGTACATATTGATTCCTGTTATTTTGATCTTGCCGTATTTAGGCGATTCCTCTTCTGTTTTATTAAAAAATTATCTATTAAATGAGTGTTTAAGTGTGAATTAAACATTGCACACCATGTGTCAGGAGAAACTATCCTTTAGTGGGCTCTCTCCAACCTCATTTTTAGGAAAGATATTTGTTTATGTTTCTACCACAGCATATTGTAATGTGCTTCTAGACAATTTTCTGTTCACTGCATTTCAAATTTCCTCTTATTTTTATCTTTGGCTATTTTTTGGATAATTTGTTCTGAATAGTCAGAATTTAAATTGCAATAAATTGAAGGGAGCACACACAAAAAAAAAATTTTTTTTTTTTTTTTTGGTTTTTCGAGACAGGATTTCTCTGTGTAGCTTTGCACCTTTCCTGGAACTCACTCTGTAGCCCAAGGGGGCCTTGAACTCACAGGACTCTGCCTGCCTCTGTGTCCCGTGTGCTGTGATTAAAGGTGTACACCACCACTGCCTGGCAACATTTATATTAGGAAATAATTCCTGTTTCTGGATTATGCACACGACATGATTTGCAAGCTTTCTATTAATGTCTTCATGCATATTAAATGTATAAATAACATATATTTAACTTCAATACACAGTTATTCCTTATTGATACATAAGAAGATAAATAGTTTTGACATGTTTATCCTGCATACTAAAGAAAATTAAAATATTAGAAATGAGTATTACTACATATAAGCAATTGACAAATAACTAAAATGATAAATTTATCTCCTGAGAAGAGATTCACAGAGATAGACAACACAAATAAAATAAGAATGAGGTTTCTATCAGGAGCTATTAATATCAAATATCAGTAAGGAACATTGATTTTAAGGTTTACAGGCTACAACGTTAAGAGTTATTCAGAGCAAGTGATTTTGGATACAAAAGCAAGTAGCTAAAACATGCAAAACAGAGATGTAAAAGACAAACAAAAGATTAGTAATTAGAGCATGTAAAGAAGACTAAGCAAGATGGCAATTAATAAGGAAAATATATGGATTTTCTTCATGAAATTAGGTGAGAATGTTATACTTTTGTTTGTGTGTGTTGTTTTCTGTAACTAAATATGCCCATGCAAAAAAAAGAAAAAGAAGGAAAAACTGGGGAACTGGCAAATTTGGACTTTGTAGATTAAAAAATTGGGAGAAAAAGGAAGGCAGCACTACAAGAAGATCTTGTAAAAGGAAAGAAAGTGTGTGCAATAGAATAAATTGCAATACCCTAAGAACAAGTGGGAAATGACCAGAAAAAATAATGTTTTTCACAGTTGAAACTTCTTTTGATTTACCTCTTTTTCTCTGTGACAGATTCTAAGATGGAACACAAACTCTCCTCCTGAAGAAGACAATTTTGGTTGAAGTTCAGATTTCTTCCTTAGATTAAAGCAATGGTTCTCAACCTGTGTGTTGAGACCCATTTGGCATAGCATATCAGATATTTCCATTACCATTCATAACAGTAGCAAAGGGAGAGTTAGAGAGTAAAAAACAAAGTTTTGTGGTTGGGGGTCACCATAGTGTGAGGAACTCTTAAAGGAATGCAGGATTAGGAAGGCTGAGAACCACTGTCTTAAAGGCACATGTCAGACTTCCAGGGCTCATTGTGTGTTGGGGAGTCAGTGATTCCCTTGCTCACAGCGCCATCTACCGTCCTACAAAATGAAGGCACCTAAGGAAAGGTCATTTGAAAGTTCTGAAAAGAAAGGTGGAGGCTGGAGAACAAATTAGAGTGTTCAGTTTAAGTGAACTCTTATTTCAGTATTGAATTGTAACAAATAATTGCCAGAGTAGAGGGATCTAGTTCATGCTTCCTTGTAAAGAAATAAGGAATTCTGGCCCATGGAATGTTTTCCTGCTGTTTCCTATGAATACTATTATTGCTCGTAAAGTGAATATTATAAGGCTATTTGCCATTTTATTTACAAACATGGAGAAACAAGAATTTATTGGCACGTTCACACACATTGTTCATATTTGGCTCTCAAATTTATTCAGTTGACCTTGTGTTGTCATATTTAATCTTGACCAGCTGTATGTTGTATATTTCCATAAATATTTTTGTCTACAGTTCTTCTATGGTTCACAAGCCTAGAAGAATCCCTTAAGTTAAATATCTCATGCATTTTGGTAGTGTGATAACTGTGATAGAGTGGTCTATGTATTTGGTGCAGTCTCCAGGTGGTGTTCTGTTCCCTGACACCCTGCTGACATCAGTTTCACTGGATGCCTGTAGCCCAGGGAAGCACCATTCTTTTCAATGGGACTGGTAGACTTGCTGGGATGCAGAGTTCCTGTGCCTGGTGGCTAGGACCTAAAGCCCAACTGAAGCTTCACTCTTTTGTTCTCTATTGTGACTGCTTGATGTGAAAAAGAGTGGTGATCCTCTCCCTCTGTTTCTTTTGTCTCTGTTTAAGTCTATTTAATCCAGCTGTTGGAAATTTACCACAGGTCTAATACACTGCCAATTCTTTCAGAATGTAGGCCACAGTGAAAATGCTTACTATTTTCTCTTCCTGTCAATTTTGATTCTTGATCCTTAAATTTTTGATTGATTAGTCTTTTTCTCCTAAAATTGACGTAGTATTTTGTTTATAAAGTACATATAATTTATATAGAATTATTAACATCCTGAAATCAAGTTCTATCATTCCACTTCATTATTATAGACTGTTGTTTCTCTATATTGTATTAATATGAAAACTTTAACCAAAATAAGTGATGTCACTGATATATTTGGAAGCTGATATATTGCATTTGTCCTTTATTGTTCTTTTGGTTTTCTTTTTTTCTAATTTTATTTTATAATTTAATTTAATTTTACATATCAGCCACGGTTTCCTTTGTCCTCCCCACTCCCGCCCTCCCCCCACCCGCTCTCCCCCCCTGAGCCAACCCCCCATTCCCATCTCCTCCAGTGCAAGGACTCCTCTGGGGATTCAGCTCAACCTGGTAGATTCACTTCAGGCAGGTCCATTCCCCTCCTCCCAGTCTGAGAGAGCTAAGTGTCCCTGCATAAGCCCCAGGTTCCAAACAGTCATCTCATGCACTGAGCACAGGTCCAAGTCCCACTGCCTGGATGCCTCCCAAACAGTTCAAGCTAATCAACTGTCTCACTTATCCAGAGGGCTGATCCAGTTGGGGGCTCCTCAGCTATTAGTTCATAGTTCATGTGTTTCCATTCGTTTGGCTATTTGTCCCTGTGCTTTATCCAATCTTGGTCTCAACAATTCTTGCTCATCCAGACAGACCCTCCTCTTTCTCACCAATTGGACTCCTGGAACTCCACCTGGGGTCTAGCCTTGGATCTGTGCATCTGGTTCCCTCAGTCATTTGATGAGATTTCTCGCAACTCCAGGGAGGCTACCTAGAAAACAGGACGCTAAGAAAGACACAGGGATCGCCCAATGACAGAGAAATGGATGAGATCTACATGAACAACCTGGGCGTGAATGGGTGTAATGAAGGGCAAGGTTTGAGGGAAAGAGAGCTTGGGGGAGCGGGAGATCCCAGCTGGATCAAGAACAGAGAGGGAGAACAAGAAATAAGAGACCGTGATAAATGAAGACCACATGAGAATAGGAAGAAGCAAAGTGCTAGGGAGGTCCCCAGAAATCCACAAAGATACCTCCACAATAGACTACTGCCAATGGGTGAGAGACAGCCCAGACTGACCTACTCTGGTGATAAGATGGCCAAACACCCTAATTGTTATGTTCTTTTGGTTTTCTAATGATTATCTTTTATTTTCCAATTTCCCAGCAAAGTAATTTTAACATGAGACTTGTTGATACAATGTCAAACATTCTTCATATTGCTGAGCACCTATTATAAATTACCATTTAAAGATTATTTAAGTGTCAATGAACTGTCTCTTCTTTGTTTTAAAACAAATACAGTTGTCACAATAGTCCCTATCCTCACTTAATACAGTCTATCACTTGGAAATTTCTCCCTAATTGGCCCTTTAACTTTGACACCTCCCTTTCATTTGAATTTGTCAATTTTTTTATTTTCTTAAGAAAATTTGAACCAAACTTTATAATTCAGAGTTCAATACTTTGTTTCTGTTCCAAAAAGTCGCTCAGTAAATAATTGAAATCTTGTGAGACATTGGTCTTTATTTGTTAGATCAGGAAAACAATGATAGAACACATGTGAATTGAATAGACTTAGGGGGCTTGCCCACTGAAGAGCTGTTTGCCAAGGGAGGATTTGGAGAAGAAAATTAATACTGAATCCTGCAGATTTCCCTCATGGTGTAAACATGGTAGAAAATCCTCTAAGTAATGACTATAGCCATACAGTTGTTAAATACTTTTTACTTTAGGATGGAAAAGTTTACTAACATTTGAGAAGGTAGGAGAAAGGACAGAATTGACACACAAATCACTAACAGTTGCTACCCTGACTTTTTGATCTATCATTTTTTCTATAATTTTTTACATTTTTTGGTACATTAACTATCTTATCTCCTCAAGATAAGCATATGGTTATGGTGATAAAAAAAGAAAGAAAAAGAAAATAATTTGTGAGTCTACCAGGCTGGGCTGACTCCCCAGGGGAGACCTTGCCTTGGAGGAGGTATGAATGAGGGATGTATGGTGGAGTTGTGGGGGTGGGAGGAGGGAGGACTGGAAAATCTGTGGCTGATATGTGAAATTAATTTAATTATAAAATAAAAATTTATAAAAAGTTTTCTTTTTCATTTTACATACTAACTATAGTTCCCCTCCTCCTGCTCCCTTCACCTCCCTCCACCCTAACTCTATCCCCTCCTCAGAGAGGGTAAGGTCAATACTATTTTATCAGTTAAAGTACTCTAAATAGATTAATACTAACTAGAATGATGTCTTTGGGAATATTAAATGTTTCATAAATCTTTAACATTCTCTACATAGATTTTTAGAAAGATTTCCTTTCAAAAGAGATTCCAAAATATACTTATATAAATTTTTATCTTGTTATATAATGGATAACATAAAATTCATATAGTATTTTCAAAATATTCTTAATAAAAAACTATTAACTGTAAGGTTTTTTTAATTAAGGCTGGATTGTATACAAATTGATAATTACGTTTATTGAAGATCTCTGTTGTTTCCTTTTTACAATGAGATTTACAGAATATAATGCCAACAAATAATAATGTTTAAAATCTTGGTTTACTAAAAAATATCTTAGGTAAGATTATGTACTAATAAAGTATCTACCTACCTGTTTAAAAAAAAAAAGGGAAATGTGGTCCATATACACATACAAAATGGAGTACTACTCAGCAGAGAAAAAGAATGACATCATGAAATTTGCAGGCAAATGGATGGAACTAGAAAATATCATCCTGAGTGAGGCAACCCGGAATAAGAAGGACATACACGGTATGTAATCACTCATAAGTGGATACTAGATATAAATCAAAGTGTAATCAGGCAACAATCCACAAATCCAGAGGAGCTAACTAGAAGAGAAGACCCAAAGAGGGAAGCATGGACCACCCTGGGAAGGGAAAATAGATGAGATCTTCATGAGTAAACTGGGAATGATGAGTGGGCAATGGAGAGTAGGGGATAGGTGATGAAAACATAAGTGAATAAGATGGTTAAGCTGGACCAGGGAAGGAGGGGGAAAGCAGATACCATAATAGAGAGAGGAATCATGGGGATAGAAAGAAACCCAGTGATAGGGAAGCTGAAAGGAATCCTCCAGGATGACCCCATCCTGGACTTCTAGCAATAGTGGAGAGGGTGCCTGACCTGAACCAGCATGCCCCAGAGGTAAAACCAGTGAACACCCTAACTGTCATCACAGAGCTTTTCTCCAATGACTGATGGAAGCAGATGCAGAGTACCACAGCCAATCACCAGACAAAGATCCAGGAGTCCACTCAAAGAGAGAGAAGAGGGACTCTATGAGAAAGTGCATCAAGATCATGATGGGGAAACATGCAGGGAAGACCAAACCAAATGAGAGGTTACTCATGAAAATTGGATCAATGGCTGTGGAGCCTACATGGAACCAGACTAGGCCCTCTGCATGGTGAGACAATTGTGCCACTTGATCTGCTTGGGAGGCCCCCTGGAGGTAAACACAGAATCCATCTCTGGTGCATGAGCAGGCTTTGTGGAGCCCACTACCTTTGATGGGATATCTTGTGCAGACTTGAGGCAGGGGGAAGGGCTTGGACTTGCCTATACTGGATTTGCCTTCCTATGGGAGGACTTGCCTTCTTGTGGGTGGGTGTGAGGGATAGGTTATGAGGGGGAGGCTCAGGAGACAGTAGGAGGGAAAAGGGGATCTTTGATTGGTCTGAGAAATGAATGAAAAATTATAAAATTAGTTTAAAAAATCAGATCATATGTTTTCAACATATACTGGCAAAGGATATACATTACCATTCCAAAACATAGGGAATAGATCACAGTGAGGAAATATGGACCAAAGCAAAACTGAAACCCAGTTGGGCAAATTCCAAACTGCATCTCCATGTCTGATGTCAAAATGCTCTTCAAATCTTCCACTACTTTCAGCTCTGTTGACTGCAATATACATCTTTTTCTCAGGCTGTTTCTACTCCCTATTCGTGACTTTCCTTGGCATGTATTTTGGAGCTCTAGCATCTTCAACATCTCAAGTTCTCCAAGGCAATCCAGGCTTCAACTTCACAGCTTCTTGCAGTGGCCTCTCTAGGCTTCCGTTCAGGGATACCCCTGACACATGCCTGACTACAGTGGCTTTCCTGAAAGTTGTGGGGACAAATTCCACAGCCCCATTCTTCTAGCCTTCACTCCAGAACCACATGGCTGAATCTGCCGAGTTCTGCTGCTACTAGGGCTGGAAAATGGCCCCTTGTCCAAATAGATCTTCACCACTTTTCTGTATGTCACTGCCTAAGCTGGTGGTCCTGAAGTTGGATCTCAATAGTAGTCTGGTCTCAAACTCAGCCAGCCTCTGTCTTTCAAATACTGGGAATAAAGTTGTGCACAAGCACACTTGGCTCTAATCTTTTCTTTAATTCATTTTTACAAGTTAGAAACTTGGCCGGGTTGGATCTTCCCTTGAGGTAAACATTCCCTTTATTCCACATTTAAATCTGTTTATCTCCTTGAACACTGGTATTAGTTCCATTCCTCTTCCTGGTGCTCTTTTTCCCCTCAAATTGTTCATTTTATATTTATCCTTGCTCATCTTGCTCCTTACATTATAAATCTTTATGAGAGTTAATGATAGTAACTTGACAACAGAGTTTATACTAGGCTCTTCTGAGATTTCATCTGCCAATAGAATTAATCCAAATGCCTTCATTTTAGCTTTAGGCAGATTCTTTGTACCAGAGAAAATTGCAGACATTTTCCTCAGCAAAATATCAGTAAATGTTCTCTAGGCAACATACTAATTCTTCTCCTCTGAAACCTCTATATTAAGTCCCCCAAAGTTCAAACCATTATCAGCACCATTGACTTCCATGCTCCTACTAGTTTGTCCCACTAAGCAGTGCTTAATGAACTCCACTGCTTTCTTAACCCAATGTAATAAAGTATAAATTCCTTCAAATCAAAACATGATTAGACCTATCACAGCAATACTCCAATCCCTGTAACGAACTTCTGTCTTAGTTGGGGTTTCTCTTGCTCTAAAGAGATTCGGTGACCATAACAACTTATATAAAGGAAAGCATTTAATTTGGTGAGTTACTGTTTCAGAGGTTTTGTCCATTATCATCATGGCGTGACATGGCTACATGCAGACAGACATGATGCTGCAGGAGCTGAGAGAGGAGAAGGAGATACCTCTTGATCCAAAGGCAAAGGGAAGTGTGCTAAGTGTGACACTCAGTAAAACTTGAGCAAAGGAGACCTCAAAGCTTGCCCCCCAGTGACACATTTCCTCCAAAATGCCACACCTACTCTATGCAAAGCCACTACTCCAAAAAGCACAACACCTTTTGAGCTTATTAGGGCCAATTATATTCAAACTACCACAGAAAGCAACCTCAAAGTTGCCTAGATTTTATTACTCCCTGAAACAAATACATTTTAAAATATAAAACAATTTTATATTTACATAAAATGAATAAAATATATAAAATTTATATAAAATAAATAAAATATAACAACATTTTAAATATAAAAAACCATAACCATTTTCAAGCATATGATGTTTCCCTATGAGTTTTTTTCTTGTGAAACACCAAACACTGCCACAATGATTAAGGACATTACCGTTGTTCATGACTGCTAACTAGAATTGAATGGTAAGGCCTTAATTTGGAATAAAACACACACTACATGCAAGGAACATGGAAATCAAGCTAGAGTCAACCTGAAAGCTTCCACTGTTGTGGATAGCATTTGTAGTGCCAGCAATTGGTAAGCATGCTGCTACAATAGAAACTTCAACAGCATTACCTAGATATGTTGAGTACTGCATGAAATAATACTGACCAACCAAATAGATAAGTCCATTGATTCAATAGTGGCTTGGCTGTTTGAGACTAAGATAACTTTATAAGGAATAACCTTCACAGGACAATATGAGAAAAGGAATCTCCAAAGACATAAAGGATTTCATTTTGGGAGGACAATCAACACCTTGGTATGCAGGTGAAGTAAGTGCATTTTACATTATTATATGGCTATAAGCCTATGACGGGGGCAAGGAGTAGAATATATTGGTTTGAATAAAAATGTCTCCCATAGGTTCATATATTTGAATACTTAGTCACCAGGGAATGGTGTAGTGGGTAGCCATTCCAGCTTTGATCTGGAAGTTCCAACCTCCATTGAGACTTAGGCAACTGTCATGCTCTCCAGGAGAGCTCCCCTATCCAGATCTCGGGTCTCCAGGTGCCTCCCTTGGCCCTGCTTGTAGGCGTGACAGTTGTCGAAGTCTCAATGGGGGTTGGAACTTCCAGATCAAAGCTAAAATGGCTACCCACTACAGAATGGCACTATTTGAAAGGATTGAGATTAAGAGGTATGGCCTTGTTGGTAAAGGTGTGGCCTTTTTAAAGAAACCATGTTGCTAGGGGCTGCTTCTGAGATTTCAAAAGCCCATATCAGGTCTAATTGTCTTTCCATGCTGGTGGAAGAGGTTATACCTCTAAATTTTTAATTATTATTCAGAAATTTTCTGTTCACTTTACATACCAACCACAATTTCACCCTCTTCCCTCTTTCTACCCCTCAGCCTTCTCCTCCAACCCACCCCCCATCACCACATTTTCAAAGTCAAGGTCTCCAGTGGGTATTTAGCAGAGCCTGGCACACTCAGAAGAGGCAGGTCCAAGTCCTCCCCCTGCACAAAGGCTGTGCAAGGTGTCACACCCTAGGGACTGTGCTCTAAAAGCCCTCCAATGCACCAGGGATGGATCTTGATACTCCTGCCTGGGGGCCCCCAAACAGTTCCAGCTAAACAACTGTCTCCCATATCTAGAGGGCCTATTCTAGTCCTACGGAGGCTCCGCAGCTACTAGTCCACAGTTCATGGGTTTCCATTAGTGTTTCTGGTCATCTCTGCACATTTTCCCATCATGACTGTGATGTCCCCTCCCCACAGAATCCCTTCTTTCTCTCATTGAATGGATTCCTGGAATTCTGCATCTGCTTCCATCAGTCACTGGATGAAGGCTCTGTGATGACAGTTAGGGTATTCACTAGTCTGGTCACCAGAGTAGATCATTGCCAGTAGTGCAAGGTCTGGTCATCCTTGTGGATTGCTGAGGGTTTCCCCAGCACCCTGCCTCTTCCTATTCCCATGATGCCTTCATTTATTATGGTATCTCTTTCCTTGATTTCCCACGCTGTCCCTGTTCCAGCTCAACTCTCCCATTTCCATATGTTCTCATGCCCCATTCATTGTCCTCCATTACTACCCCCACTCCTACTTTGCTCATGTAGATCTCATCCATTTCTCCTTTTTTGGGATATGTTTCTTTTAGGGTCCTCCTTGTTAGCAAGCTTCTTTGGAGCTGTGAGTTACAGGCTGGTTATCATTTGCCTTACATCTAGTATCCACTTATGAGTGAGTACATACCTTGTGTGTCCTTCTGAGTCTGGGTTACCTCACTCAGGATGATATTTTCTAGTTCAGTTCATTTGCCTATGAATTTCATGGTATCATTGATTTTTACTGCTGTGTAGTACTCCATTGTGTATATTACCACATTTTCTTAATCCATTCTTCAGTTGAGGGACATCTAGGTTGTTTCCAGGTCCTGGCTATTATGAATAATGCTGCTATCAACATAGTTGAGTATGTGTCAAAATACTGAACAATTCAATTAAAAAATGGGCTACAGAGCTTAACTGAGAATGCTCAGCAGAAGAACCACAAATGGCAGAAAGACATTTAAGGAATTGCTCAACATCCTTAGTCATCAGGGAAATGCAAATCAAAATGACTCTGAGATACCACCTTTTACCTGCCAGAATGGCTAAGATCAGAAACACTGAGAGCAACTTATGTTGGAGAGGATGTAGAGCAAGGGGAACACTCCCACACTGTTGGTAAGTGTAAACTTGTACATCCACTCTGGAAATCAGTATGGCAGTTGATCAGAAAATTGGGAATCAATCCACCTCAGGACCCAGCTATACCACTCTTGGACATATACCTAAGAAATGCTCAATCTAAATTTACTTTCTAGTACTATTTCTCCCATGCCTGATGCCAAGTTTTCCACCATGATGATAATGAACTAAATCATTGAAACTGTAAGCAAAACCCCAGTTAAATTCTTTCATTTATAACAGATGTCTTGGTCATGGTATCTCTTCAAAGCACGGTTTACCTTGCCTGTGAATGCTGAACTTTTTGTTTAGTAACTTTTTCTTCACCTCTGGTAGACTATGCTGTTCCTAGAAAAATGCATATCTCTGTTTCTAATGTGGATACATTAGAGCTTTTTTGTATACTCACATAAATTTTAGCATAAAAGTATAATTTTGAATTCTTCCACAAAATGGTGGTTTTCCATTTTGTCATTTTACATTTGTTATGATTTTCTCCCATTATTTTTTGTTATGTTTCACTATTCTCCTTACATTTATCTTAATGGTGCCTGAGATGTTCTTACTTTTCCAAATTTCATTTTTTTGATAGATGAAACACAGCATTCACAACAAAGGGGTAAGAGGTAATTTGTTTTGAAACTATACGTGGTTACCATATCTGGGAAATGCCCTAGTTTCAAATGTGGAAGCACTTTCATTAAGTTAATATTCTAGCATAGCAAACAAAGTCACACTTATATCAAGACTCTTTTCAAATACTTTGCTTGCATCAACACAGTGGTGTTTACTGGACTAAAGACTGTCTATGATAAACTGTAAAAAGGTGTAGCAGTGGAAGCATACCAATCTCTACACATCACTGTAGTTCTAATCAATCAGCCTATTCAGGAACAACCTTTTATTTTAATAAGAATTTTTGATTATATTTGACATGGCTTCTAGAGAATTCATAGTCAAGTAGTCAAACATTTTGGAAGCCTCAATATCACACTATAAAATACTACTTTTCAATTTTTGAAGAATGCCTAAGGTTGAACTAAGTGCTAGACATATGTTCATGTTTCTTCTGAAATCAGTTCTCATAGATAAAATCTGAACGTTAAAATTCATTATTTATACAAGATCCGTTTTTGGACTGGTCCTCTAAAGTTTTCTATTCTGCCCAACAAATATTAGTTTTCATAGAAAAATACCCCAAATATAGTGCTGCTTTATGCATTTTATTAGTTATATATAAAGGGCAAATAACTGGGGATTTTCTGACCAGTTGAAGATAAGACTGTCGGTTGGGCTTTAGCTGGAACAAGGTAACTGTCTTACAACCCCAAAGCAAGAGAGTCCCATGAAGCATTGTTTATGAAACGCAAACGTGAAACAGCTATTTCCCAAGACCATAGCCTAGTACACAACTTGTAGTAGATGAAACTAGACTTTGCATAACCCCTATTTCAATTTCAACTTCTTTCCTTGTCATTTTTTATTTTACCTGTATTTCATGCCATAGAGTAATATAGGTGGAAGTCTGCAAATGAATGTTTACTGACACATAAAGAAACCTTAGTATACAAAATAGATTAATTCCAGTATGACATGTTTTCTGTATCATTTTATACATTTCCTTATTGTAGGCTTTCTTTGTTAAGCAAATATACAAAGATGGTAAAAGAAAGTAAGAAAGAAGAGAAAACAGAAGTTTCATGCTGTACATTGATTCTAGGAATTGGGAATGATGATGTGTCATCCACATTGTCATTAATATTCTCCTTTCTCCACACAGGGTGATAAAGGCATTGATTTTTATCACTGTGGTTGTTCCTTTGTGCATTGTCTAAATTACATAGTGATAAGTGCATGGAAAGAAAGGCCCCATGGGTATATAGAATTTATCAGATATTCTGTGTTTGTTATTATCCGGTAATTTTTACACAGAAATAGTCATATATAACTATGTCCAAAATTAACATTTATGAGTTTATATAATATAACCAATAATGTTCTACTCCCATTCCACAAAAGTAACTAGACCTAGGCACTTGATGAATATTTTTTATCTAATTTCTACTGTCTAAGGAAGATTGAGTGATGGACTATCTATTGGTATGAATATAAATTATTCAGAGTTACTTAAATACTATGACCACAGTGCTACTAGTGAATTCTCTCTTAAGATGTAGTGCATCTGTAGCCACTGGTTGCTGGCCCCAATAACAGTACCATGTATGAATTTCATCTTCTGGAATAGGCTTTAAATCCTATTATATATCTGTTGTTTACTGCCATTATAATCATGTCATCAATCTATCAGTTGGCATTTTTTACAGGTCAGTCACTGTAATCACTGGGATTCAAAGATTTGTAGGATTTGTGATTTCTTTTCCCCCTCTGTTAGCATGCATGAAACCTCTCAGTACTTTAAAAGCTATGCAGTAGGATTCATGCTTACTGGTCAATACTTATTGATTTCTCACTGTTCTATGATTTAAGTGTTTGGTGTCTTCATCAATAGGGTCTTACTTTCAAATTCTAGAGAGTAAACAACAATGTTAACAATACCCTGTAATGAGTTGGACCTCCCTAGAAAACCGCACCAAATAGGTAAGACATTCCTGGCATTGGACTTTGCTTTGTTAGTCTATAGTGTCCAGGAGAGAAATTGTTGTCCTGTTATCTGTTGACTCTATTTTTAAAATCTTTATATGTGTATCAATACATTACAGACATTTTTATAGTAGTAGGTTTCTTATTCAAAATGACTTATTATTTATCCTTCAACATATGCCATACTTTGCCTGGCTCTTCCATTTCTCTAACATTTAACATGCCATGTAATGCGATTTCCCCTTGGTCTTTTATACCATTATTTCCTAAATTAATTGTTCCCTTTAAATACACTCCCTTACTGCCTTATTAGCTTGCTGATCTATATCGTTATCTCAAGTAGAACACACATATCTGAAAATCAGTTGTCAGTTTTACTTCTGAATCATTTTCTTGTGTAACATGAGGTTTCACAAACTTTGAGCCTTGAAGATGTTCTGTGGTGTAGACAAACCTAGAAAATGCATTGTAATTTCCTCACCCTCCAATGTATCTAAGAATGCAATCTTTCATTATCAGGTGCCACTGAGAATTTAGCTTTCAAAATTGTATGCAATCATTATGGAGCAGGGAATAGTGAAATTTTAAGAAATTGTGAAGGTAAGGAATAACAGGAAATGTCATAAAGCTCCCTCTGATTCATTGGGCATGTAACCCAAAGGTAAGAAAATGGGACAAGTATGTGTCATGTCCTCAGTTAAGTCCCTGGAAACATGACCAAAAAACAAAAAACTCCTGAAAATTTTAGGGATCGTCCAATACCCTTCTACCTGTTTCACACACACTCATACACAAACATTTACAATGTATTGGTAATCTTGGACTACACAGGATAGTATTTCCCTAAAAATAGTAATTAATTAATTAATTAATTAATAACAAAGACTACCCAATGCTTCACAATCCATGCAGTTACTACTCAGCAGCATACAAAATCTGGTATCTGCATCCAAATCTAAAATTTAAAACCTACATGTGTATGGAAATATAGTTCCATAGTAGACCAGTTCCTTAGTTTCAGTGAATCCATGATTCTATCTGTAACAGGAGAGAGGGAACCATGTTGCTTTTTCTTTCTAAGCTTCAATTTGTTTTCTGCATTAATATGTAGAATCTACACCTGTTAGAGGATAAAATCACGTAGAAGTATTTGTTAAAGGGTGAGGTATGTGCTAACTTTGTTGTATTTGTTAAGGCAATATAAGGTCTTAAATTTTCATTAAAATAGAAGCAAACTTGATTGGAAATTGTAATTTATGTATAGTAATTTTCAACCATTGGTAACTTAATTGCTCATGAATAAAGTATATCTCATAATGGTGTGTTGCTTTGCAAAACCAGAGAGAGAGAGAGACAGAGACAGAGACAGAGACAGAGACACAGAGACAGAGACAGAGACACAGAGACAGAGACAGAGACACAGAGACAGCGAAAATATCTTTGGTCCCTGAGAGATAATATCTTTGGTCCCTGTGTCTTTCATCATTTTCCTCTTCAGCCTCGTACTGTCCACTGCACAGAATTGTGATGTTCTCTATGGCGATATATTACGTCGCTATTACTTTTAAAACATATACATTTATTATTCTGAGGCATGGATTCAGAAACACAGAATTCGCGAAAAATGCTTCCTAGTTAGTACCGACTGTTGAAAACCCACATTAAAGCTGCCTATTTCCTTTACTTTTCAATATCCTCCAAATATGCTAAAAGTTTATTGCTGTCCCGCCACCTCTCCTAAAGAATCGCCACAGGAAGTGCTTAAAAATCTGGTGCAGTAGACTCCACCAGGCTGCAGAGGAAAAGATGTGGAAACCATAGGAACCAAAGTTTTCTTTCCTTTTGAATTCCTCCCCGAGCAGTAAATACAGTCGTACTTCCGGGTTGCAGCCAAAAAGCCCAAGGCTTGGAGTTTCATTGTTTAAAGTTTTTCTATATTTCTCTGTATTTGCGATTCCCACTCCCCCATTCCCGGAGCAGCAAATACAGTCGTACTTCCAGGTTGCAGGAGAGTGATTTGAGCGCGGGATTTCATTGTTTAAATGACAGTTTCTCTCTATTGGCGATTTTCCCGGAGCGGCAAACACAGATGCACTTCCAGAATGCGGGAGAGTAGCTTTGGCCACAGAATCTCATTGGTTTAATGAAAGTTTCTCTATATTTCTGATTTTTCCCTGAGCAGCAAACACAATCGCACTTCCAGGTTGCAGGAGGGTGGCTTGAGCGCGGGATTTCTTTGTTTAAATCAAACATTCTCTATATTAGGGATTTTCCCTGAGCAGCAAACACAGACATACTTCCAGGTTGCAATAGAGTTGCATCAAGGGCATTTCTTCTTCCATTTTCAGTTTGAGGATTCAATTGCTTAAATTAATTTCTAAATCATTTAAATCGTGAATTTGTGATCATATAGATTTTACAAGACACGACGTTTTCTTTTGAGCCTTTTTTTTTCTGTAGATGTAGCTTTTTATATGAGTCCTAAAGAGGGTTTTGCTCTTTAACTCCAGTGTTAATCTGTGTGTATGTGGGAGGTTGGGTGGGTGGGTGGAAAGGCCATCTCATGAATCAGTCTGCCTTTTATTTTGAAAATGAAATTTTTGCATTGAATTTTCAGCAACTTTGAGGCTTAAAAAATACAATAGATTTGAATTATTAAATACAATGTCGATGACTAACACTCCTTATGCTTTTAACTCTACCATTATTTTCTTCGGACCAATATATTTCAAAACAGGAAAATCAGAGATAAAGTTTTATAGAGGATATTTGTTGCAGTGCCATGTCAAGTATCATGGCACATAATACATCTTAAATAATATTCCACCAAACAATGCATGTGTTTTCTCATTTATTTTGATCATGTGTTGTGTGTGTGTGTGTGTGTGTGTGTGTGTGTGTGTGTGTGTGTGATTCAATTATTCAGTACTCTTGTTAAAGGTGGAAATAAAGCTGACCATTATGACATGATCTTTATACATACTTTCTTTTTTTTTTTTTTTTTTTTTTTTTTTTGGTTTTTCGAGACAGGGTTTCTCTGTGTAGCTTTGCGCCTCTCCTGGAACTCACTTGGTAGCCCAGGCTGGCCTCGAACTCACAGAGATCCGCCTGGCTCTGCCTCCCGAGTGCTGGGATTAAAGGCGTGCGCCACCACCGCCCGGCTACATACTTTCTTAATAGGGAGATGAGGTTATGTCACAATACATCATGTTCTTAGGAATTTATTTATAGCCAAGTAACCTTATACCAATAGATGCAAAATTATTAAGCACTGAGGGAGATTCTGGCTCAAGAAGGTCAGAATGATAAGACATCATCGAGAAAATACTAAGGGATGAGAAATATACTCTGATTTACAGGGTAGTAGATTTTCCCTCACTTAAAAATGGTTCAGGTAGCCGGGCGGTGGTGGTACACGCCTTTAATCCCAGCACTTGGGAGGCAGAGGCACGCGGATCTCTGTGAGTTCGAGGCCAGCCTGGTCTACAGAGCGAGATCCAGGAAAGATGCAAAGCTACACAGAGAAACCCTGTCTCGAAAAACCAAAAAAAAAAAAAATGGTTCAGGTAAAAATAAAATTTTATATGGGAGAGTACAGATATCCTGACAATGGTTCTAAATACTAAAAGAAACTTGATTAAGGAAAGACAGAATGTTAATTTTAACATTTTTTCCTTTTATGGAAAATAGATTCTTTTCTCATACAATATAATCTGATTACAGATTCCCCTCCCTCTACTCCTCCCATTTTCTCCCTGTACCTCCTCCACTCCAGATCCTCTCCCTCCTGTCTCTCATCAGAAAGGAACAGACTTCTAAGAGATAACAATCAAACATGACAAACGAATTTGTTATATTTCTCAGATTCTCACCCTCTCCATAGCAAAATGCAACTTAGAGATCAAACTTCCTTCAGCAACCTCTTTCATTGTAATTTCTGAAACAGAAGATCTACAGATGAGAAAGTTTCATTCCCAGGTTAAATTAATGGTCATACTTAAGATTCAGGAATTCAGGAGCCAAGGGAAAGAAGCATATCCAAGTCCTCACAACTTGGGCTGACAGCTAAGTCACTCTATTTATATTCCATAACTTATCTTCATCTTCATGTTTTCTATAAATTATAACATGTTTATACACAAGATTTAGAATTTATCACCATGTCTGTGAAATGTTTCAGTAAATTGATTTTGACATATCTGTTGTTCTTTTTTAATGCCATTAAGAATTTGGAACTAGAGCCAAGACGTGTATGACCTCGTTCAGATAATATGTTTCCATAGTTTGTGTCACTGTCATTAGATGATGAAAATACTTCCCTTATCTAAGTAGACATATTACATATTTCTGTCCTCTTGTATTCTTCCCTCCACATTTGGAGACCACTTTTCAGTCTCCAAAATCCTTTTCCTGTGATAGAGGCATTAAAACTTTTCATTCTGCTCAGAAACAATGTGGAAAGTCACATTATCATAATATCTGTCTATCATTTTTATAGAATAGTATGTTTAAGACACACTATATGCCTATATATGTGTATGTATACACACACACACACACACACACACACACACACACACACATATATATATATATATATATATATATATATATATATATATATATATATATATATATATATATATATATATATATATACCCTTGCTATATTATTTTCTCCAATTTTGCCTGAGGAAAATAATCCTTTTCTGCCACTAGATGCAGCAATGACCTTCCCTGAAAATGAGGCAGGATTATTCAGTGTTGATGTTCCTAAGGATAATCCTTGACCAAACATCTTTGTTTCTAGACCAGGAAAAAAACTCAATTTGCTGTGAGCTCATATACATGAAGGAGACAGGTTTGACTCATGGGTTGTATTATGCTCATGTTTTTTTTTTTTTTTTTAAGATAGGTTTCTCTGTGTTGTCCGGGAACTCTTTGTGGACCATGTTGGCCTGGAACTCAGAGATCTGCCTGCCTCTGCCTCCCTACTCCTAAGAATAAAGGCATGAACCACCACTTCACTACATTGTATTATTCTCTTAAAGAAGTTCTGGAGTTCTCTAATTCATATAGGAAAGGTTTGGGGAAGAGGTATGAAGTTGATATTAGGGAATAAAATGGTAGCAGAAAGGATATTAAACTACACCCCACTGAATTGATTCATACAGGTTTACTTACAGATGATTCTGGACATAATTGCACATTCTATAATAGGGAGCTAAATGATTATTTTATTGGTTGGCAAATTAATTTGACAAATGATGACTCATTGGGAATAATGTAGAGATATTCATGTTTTATGACTTTAACTTCCAGTTTCTTGATTGTAAATAATTGTTGCTATTGTTTTTGTTACCAGAGTAGTTTTCAGGATCACTGTAATTTCCTTTCCTTATTACAAAATCATTTGTGATTGTTTGAATATAAATAACCCCCATAGACCCTAAGAAAGTAGCACTGTAAAGAAGTGATTTTTTTGAAGGAACTACATCACTGGTTGGGGGCAGGGGACTTTGAGCTCCTAGAAGCTGTGAAGATGAATCCAGGATTGTGTTGGAGATCTCAAGATGTTGGAAATGACAGAGCCCTAGGATACTTGTGCTGTGGATGATTGATTGGTAAATGAAACACTATTTGGCCAGTAGCCAGGCAGGAAGTATAGGCAGGACTAACAGAGGAGAATTGAGAAAACAGGAAGGCAGAGAAGAGGAGATGCCAGCCTGCTGTCCAGGGAACATCATGTAGAGCCAGCAGGTAAAGCCACAGAACACGTGGCAACATATAGATTAACAGAAATGGACTTAGTATAAGAGTAAGAGCTAGACAATGGTAGGCCTGAGCTAATGGCTGAGCAGTTTAAATAATATAAGTGTCTGTATGTTTATTTTATAAGTTGGCTACAGGACTGTTGGGACTTGGTGAGACCAGAGAGAAAAACTCTAGCTACAAATGGTTCCCAACGGGTTGGCAAGAGTTTCCACCTAAAACCTGACAAAAAAAGATTTTTAAACGGAGCTAAAAACAGCTTCCTAGTTGTCTCTCTCAAGTTGGCGGGTTCCTGGAGTGCATGTTTGACCAGCAGTATGGCGGGAAGGAGGCGTCTGCAAGTGGCACATTATGCTGCTGCGTGGTGGATTTAGTCTTTGCTAGTTTAAAAAAAAAAGAGGTTTCTGGGCTACACGCTGCTTTGATAGAACTACTGTGGGGACTTGGCGGACCCGGAGAGATAAACTCTAGCTGTTTAACCTTAACTCAAAATAAACTGTTCATAAATAGAGAAACCCCTGAAGAGAAAGAAGTGTGTTGCAATCTTCAAATTTGAAAGAAGTTGAAGATCTGAAGAACGTGTTGAAATCAGACATGAAGATGCAGAGTTTGGATCTTGCCCAGCTGTTTATCAGTCTTTTGGTGGACACAAGAGCTCACTATGCTCCTTTTCTTCCCTTTTGGAATATTATTCATATCATGTGCCATTGTATGTTGGAAGTATGTGATGTGATTTTCCATTTTAATTTTACAGAGGATTACAGTTAAGAGATGGCATGAATCTCAGAAGGGACTTTGAATTTCAGACCCTTAAACAGTGCTGATACTTTGATAGACTATGGGGACTATTGAAGTTGAACTAAACGCATTTTGCATTTTGATATGACTACAAGTCTATAGGGGCCAGGGAGTAGAATGTGATGATTTGAATGAAAATGTCCCCCATAGGTCCATAAAGAGAGGCACTTTTAGGGGTTATGGCCTTCTTTGAGCAAGTGTGTCTTTCTGCAGGAACTGCATTGCTAGAGGTTGGGCTTTGAGTCTCGGAAGTTCAAGCCAGGCTACTGGCTCCCAGTCTCTTCCTGCTGCCTGCACACCTATATGTAGAACTCTCAGTTCCTTCTCTAGCACCATGTCTGTCTGCATGCCACCATGATTCCCTCCATGACAACAATGTCCTAAACCTCTGAACTATAAGCCATACCAAATAGATGTTTTCCTTTATAAGAGTTGCCATGTTCACGTTTTCTCTTCACAGTAATAGAAACCCTAACTAATACACAATATTTTGTGTGAATGTTTTAGAAAAATTTTCAATCCTGTGTACCTCTGAGATTGCCTTATCTGCAGGTGCTTCTTGTTTATCTCCTCTCTTTAGGTATTTAGTAATGTATTTCTGCAATGTTATTATAAATAATGCAAAATGATGTTTTTACCATTAATAAAAATATGCACTACGTGCTGGTCAAACATTTGTGAGAGGACACAGAGAATAAGCTCCATGTGAGTGTTGTGGTGAAAAACCAATGAGATTCCTGTTCCTTTAGATTGCCTTAGACTAGATCATAAAAGTTTCTACAGCCACTGGGGCATGCAAAGTGCCCAATGAAAATCCAGTGTTGTGAAAAACCAAGCCTCCCAAGTTGTGGAAATGAAAGCCTTCCCAAATAAAATAAAATTCTCTTTCCTTCCCACCTTGCTGAAATCTTCCTAGAGATAGGCAATGAAATTTCCTCCTGCACACCTTGCTTACAATTACTCTGAAATTCTTTTCTTCACATGGCCCTTCTAGCAGCCTTCATTCTTGATTTCTCCATGGCCCTCATTTGGGGCATATATACAGAATCATAATATATTCTTGAGATATTATTCCTTTAATCAGGATGACATTAATTTCTTTTTCTTTTCTCAGCAGTTTAGGTTTGACATCTGTTTTTTCAAATAGTTGAACACAGAGAACTGCTCGTTTTATTGGTCAATTTTCTTGAAATACCCTTTTGCATTTAATCACTTTCAGGCAGTGCCTGTCTTTTATGGTGAAATTCATTTCTTATACTCAAAATAATGACACCTAACTGTGGATCCATCCACTATTCTCTGATTTTTTTAATTCAAACATTTAACCCCTAATATTCACATGGTGAGTATTAATTCCTATCATTTAATTAATCTTGAAGTGTTTTGGTATATTCCCATTTCTTTTCTGTAAAAGAATTATTTGTTCATTTATATACATAGATGTATACATGGCACAGCATGTGTTTGCAGCTCAGAGATCAATTGTAGTGGAAATATTGTTGGAATTCCTGGCCACTCCCCCACCTACATGATCACAGATGCACATTTCAGTAGACAAGCAAGGGGCCTTACAGCCTGCATAATCCATGTGATCTGTGATCACATAATTTGCATGCCATGTGATCACACAATCTATGTGCATGTGTGGTGCAGTTCTGTAAGCCCATATGTGCATGTGCAGAGGAATCCATAAGAACTGGATCTCAGACTCCTTCCCCATCTTCTTCTCCTCCCCGCTCCTTCTCTAAGCACATGTTTCCCACAGGCCTGGTCATGATCTTTCTGTCCCTTCCGTCTCCTAATAAAACTCTAATAGTAGGTTTTGATACACCTCATGACCTTTCTCACACAGTAACAGCACCAATGAATAACACAGTGCTGTCGCATTAAAACCAACATTAGTACCAAGATGAAGCAGGCTCTCCCAGAACTCTGTATTGGTGAAATTATTAAGGCCACTCCACATAGTTAAAAGGAGATTTATTTAATGGAGTAACTTACAAATGAAGGGATAGGTAGGTTGAGGGTTTGGGGAAAGACGCAGTGTAGTCCAGCGGTGTTCTCTGGAGCTCTCTCCTCGGCCCACCTCTAGCGTCTAGGCTCCCAGCAGCAAGAGAGTGCGTCCTCATCTCGGGTCTTCAGGGCCCTCCCGTGGCCTCACCTTGTAGGTGTGATGGTTACCAAAGCCTCAATGGAGGTTGGAACTTCCAGACCAAAACTGGAATGGCTACCCACTACATCTATTTGTCCTGGATCCGGTACTGATTTTTCTTTGATCTATGATTGCCTAGTTTTTTCATTTGCCTGGCTGCAGAGCCTTTCCACACAACATTGACTGATCAGATTAGTGAGTTTTCCCTTTCCAATTCCTCGACATTTCCCAGGACTGTAGCCTTAGATATATTTCTTTTTTTTTTTTAGGTTTTTCGAGACAGGGTTTCTCTGTGCAGCTTTGCGCCTTTCCTGGATCTCGCTCTCTAGACCAGGCTGGCCTCGAACTCACAAAGATCAGCCTGCCTCTGCCTCCCAAGTGCTGGGATTAAAGGCGTGCGCCACCACCGCCCGGCTAGATATATTTCTTGCTGTCGGACCACGGAGGGGGGGGCGCCCTTGGTCTATGCATGCACTGATTGAATCTCTCTTTTTGAAACACTGTATGCTGTCAGACCCCGGGGAGGTCATCATGCTCTTATGCTCCAGCCTTTACCCTCCTCTTGATGATGGGTGGGATAGTGTGAGCCAATTCACAGATCCTTCCCTAACTTCAGGGATGCCTGAAACTGGGGTCTTGGATACCGTTTGGTATCTTAATGCCTTAAATATCCCTAGCTACCTGCAAATATGGCCACATAATGGCCGCCTGGACACTGATATTTCATGAGAATTATCAACCTTCTGCCATAAAACTGACAAATCAAAAGAGTTACCTTATACCCAAACTTTTTGTCCTAAGCTCTGAGCCCTCCCTTTCTGAGTTTTTCTCTCTTGCCCACATGCATCCTGAACCTGAGGAATCTCTGACTCCAAAGAACCTCCACTTCTCTGACCTCTGCTGTGCTCTGCTCTTCGGTATCACACTGCCTGCTCCCACCCAACTCTGGCTCCCACTTCCACTCTTACTGTCACCCATTCTCAAGCTACCCTGAGTAGCACAGACAGGTCTGGAAGCAGGCTTGGATGCATGCAAATGAGTTTTTGATCAGGACCCACATTGGGATTTTAATAATCAGGATGGCTCTCTAGCTGGAGATCAGTTTGCAACCTGCCTCCTGGCGGGTATCCTAAAGGGGTCCTCAAACCAGTAAAGCATAAATGCTAAAACAATTTAATTCAAGATAAGGATGGAAATCTGTCTCATGTCTTCCAGAGCTTCATGACATCAGGGCTAAGCTTAAGCATCTAGAGAGAGGGTCCCTGACCCCACAGGCAGAAGTCTCAGCTGTGGCATTTAAGGTACCATGGAAGAAATGAGGAAGCACGTGAACAGAACTGCCAAATGCAGACTCACACTATATGAGCGGCTGCCTGAAGGCTTCCAGGTCCCTGTTTGAAATGTGTGGTAGAAAAGGTCATGTGGGCTTGTATGTGCCCTTCCCATATGGGTCATCATTTGAATCTGTCCAAAGTGCTACTGAGAGGATTACTGGTCAGCTGACTGCCCTCATGCACCTCATGGCATGGGGACATCAAACAAAGACCTCCAGCAGACCTCTTAGGCATGGGCTCAGATCTTACTTTTGAACACTGAGCCACTTACTCAGTCCTGAGTAAGTTTTGGCGTCCTATCTCTCCTTTTCATTTCCTTATTTTTAGAGTCTGGGACAGCCTTACCCACCACACTAGATCCCACAACTTAATTGTACTTTCAGGGCTACCTAATGGGAAGAGATTTTCCAGCTAAGGTAGGAGCTCTTGTTTCATTTGCTCCCTCCAAGTGCTTCACTCCAGATTGGTCAGCAGTGCTTCTCTTCATGCACAGTGACACAGACAAGAACCTGCTCTCTCTCAAGTTCTAGAGAACACCATGATCCACTGCCTTGTTACCAATTCCAGAAGAGTGAGATTTCACCTCACAAGCTTTTCTCTTTGGTTTCTACTCCTCATTAATTACTCAGCTAATTGGATACAGGACAACCATAGAGCTGGAGCCCAAGAATCATTAAGTATACCCAGATGTTAAGGAACAATAACAGTCCAAAGGTATTTATTCCCCCAGACTCAAAAGGGTATAGGTTCTGCAAATAAACAGAGTTTAATATTACAATCTATTACTGTTAGCCCTCAGTAATTTATCACCTGTGTATCCTGGATACTAAATTAATAAAGGAAACAGGTGCTTTAAAAATATCTGTATCAGATAAGGCTTATTTCAGGTAAAAAATAAAATCATGTTCCAAATATTGTCCTCCCCTCTCTCTATCCATCACTTACACTAACGTATACAGTAGAGTACTAAAATATTACAATATCATTGTCAATAGCGCAAGATTTTAAATTTCCCATGGCTGCTTCTTAATATGTTTAAAAATCCTTCTGAGCTCCAGAATGAGCTTGAATTCATCTGGACAGGTCACATCTGCTTCAGATAAGTATAACCCAAACTTTCCTGGTCCTGAGACCCCCTCCCTCACCCTGGGACCCCCTAAAGAAAAAAATACATAATTCTTTTTTCTAAACTTTTATCTGTCTCATCAGCACCCTCTCAGACATAGGTGACCATGTTCACAGGCCAAGAGGGATGATGAACAACTCCAAGGCAGCAGATGACAGTCCACTATCCCCCAAAACCTAGCTACCTCAGAAACCCCCTTTCCTACCATCCCCAAGAGTCAGCCGATGCCCACCCACTCAGTTGGAAGCAGCTTTCTAGAGACATGGTGCCCCTATTCCTGTTCACCCGCCTATTTTATGATAAGCAAAGAGTCTAGAATGTTGGAAATCCTGGCCACTCCCCCAGCTACATGACTGCGCATGCACATTTCAGTAGTCAAGCAGGGAGCCTTATATCCTACATAATCCATGTGCTGCATGATCGTGTAATTTGCAAGCAGCGTGATCATGCAATCTCTGCACATGCATGGTGAAGCACCATAAGCCCATATGCACATGTGCAGGGGAATACATAAGAAGCAGATCACAGACTACTCTCTCTTTTTCTTCTTCCCTCACCCTCAGTAAATACAGACCACAGGCCTAGTCACACACTCCTCTGTCCCTTCCTTCTTCTAATAAAACTCTGATAGTGGGTTTTGTTGTGCCTCATACCTTTCTCATACAGTTACAGTGCCACTTAATGAATAACACAGCTCAGTCACATTAAAACCAACAGATTGTTCTGTTCTACGTCGACTTTAATAAGAGATTTTTCTTGTTGCTTCTGCCACAGGTTTGTGTAATGAGCTTCTAGACAAATTTTCTTTTATTGCTGTCTAATATTTATCTTATATTTAGTGTTTGAACTATTTGAACTCAATTATATTTTTACTATGATATCTGAGCAAAGTCTGTGTGAGGACATCTACTTCTACAAGATATTGCTATGGAGGGGAAAAAATTTTACAAACCATTGCCTAGGAAATATTGCAAAATCAATTTACCAGGTATTAAAATATTTATTTTAGAGAAATTTTATATTCCACTGATACTTACAGGCTTCATACAAGTACCATAAGCTTCTAAAGCTATTATTTTCAATACATTTTGAAAAAGTTTCTTAAGATTGTTTTGAAATTTATAGAGTTCACATTTCAATTGTAATTATCCTGTCAGTGAATTATCCCTAACACAATTGACAAAATTGCAATATGGATTTCCTTGTCACATATCTTAATAATAAACCTTTATTCAGTGGTTACATCTACAAAACCTATGTGACATGAGATAGTATTTTCACTCTGAGAATAGCTACTATGTGAAGACTCTTCTGTGGCTTCTATTTTAGGGTCATGAGAATATTTTCTTCCTCATGAATGATGTAAAAATGAAAAAAAATGTGACATCCTTGGTCTTGAGACCAAGAGTGAGTGGAACAACTGACTTTCCCCATGATCTTCACTTTAATGTCTTCAATGATACTAAGCATAGACATAACATATAACATAACATAATTGTTCAGATTAGAAAGTACTTATTAATGTCTGTGCAACCCCAGTGACCCGTCCTGCGGGCCAGGTTATTCAAGGGTCTCGAGGAGGGTCCACCTGTAAACCATAGGGGGGAGAGGGAAAGGAGACCAGGCGCATAGAAAAGACAGAGTCTGAGTCACGTCAAGGTCTCATTTATTGACTGGGTATTGAGGCTTATAAGCAGGGCTTCAGGTAGGGAGGGGAGCAGGGGAAGCAGGGATAGAGAAAATTCCTAAGGAGGGGGTCAGGGGTGAGGTCGCTTTGATCCCGGGCCCCCTGCAGTTGACAGGCTCCAGAAAGTTTACCTAATCGCCATCTCCTGCAGTTAGGCCAGGAAGGTCTTATCTAGTCACATCTCCTGCAGTTAGGCCAGGAAGGTCTTCTAGTCACATCTCCTGCAGTTAGGTCAGGAAGCTTTTATCTAGTCATATACCCTGCAATTAGGCCAGGAACCTCTTGTCAAGGCTTGAAAAAGTCCAGGACATAGCTGTCCGGAGTCGGTCTCCCACAGTTCCCCCTCCTTTCTCAAAAATGGACCGAGTCCATTGTGATCGGGGTGGCTAGGGTCTGAGAGGGCCCCTGTCTTAGGCTATACAGGGGGCTTCCCACGCGGCAGCGTGCCATGTTGAGCTGGTCTCCACGACCTCTGTACGCTGTTGTCTCTGGTGTGGGCCCTGTACTATTCCCGTCATTGAGTACCCTCTAGCAGGACCGTGGGGACGTTAGGGCTTTAAGACACTGAATCTGAGTCCTTGATGGGGCTCCTGGCCTGCCTCCTCGGAATCTACTCTATGATAATGAATCGAGACGTGTCGTGGTAAGGCCGAATCAATCTGATTTTTGATAAACCGAGTCAACCGCTGAAAGGCCCAGGGACCAAAGGTAATGAGAAGGAGAAGAACAATTAAGGGGGCTAGGATGGTAGGTAGCAAGGTGGAGAGCCAGGGGGATCCTCGCAGCCAATCTTCAAACCACCCGTGCTGATTTTCAAACTCCCTTTTTCTTTGAGCCAGCCTTTCCCTTAGTTTTTCCATTGATTCTCTGACAATACCAGTATGGTCGGCATAAAAGCAGCATTCTTCCTTCAAGGAGGCACATAGGCCCCCTTCCCTCAGGAACAACAGATCCAGGCCCCTTCTATTTTGCAGCACTACCTCTGATAGTGAGGTAAGTGACTTTTCAAGGGCGGAAATAGATCTTTCTGTTGCCTCCAGATCGGTGGTCATGGCCATCTGTAACTGCATCAAGTGATTATTTTGTACAAGGGCGGTGGTCCCTGTACCAATTCCCGCAGCAATGCCTCCAACACCCAACAAGAGGGCTAGAGTCAATGACACAGGTTCTCAAGTGTATCTACTCCTTTGCTCAAAGAATTCCATAACCGAGCTTTCCTCATGATAGGTGACACGAGGCCACAACTGAACCAGTACACAGAATTCATGTGAACTATTAAATATCTGAGCAGACACACAGGGGGTTAGCCCGGTGTTGCAGGCCCAGTAGGACCCATTGGGTGCCTCAAGATAATATCCTCCTTTGAAGGGTGTCGAGGTTTCATTACAGAGATGCCTATGGGTCGGTGGGACTTTGCCCAAACAGGAACCTTGTCCAGAAACCTCAGAGAGTGTCAGTCTATGAGGCTTAGTCTGACACCTACTGCTCGGGGAAGTGAGGTTGCTGGCAGCAGACCGGAAAGCGACTCCCTCATAGTAAGGAGGGCTGGAGGTAAGGCAAAGCCAGCAGTTCAAATTCTTATCTGGGCTTGTGGCATTTAGGGCCATATATGCTCCCTGTACTAAACTGAACAACCTGCTATTTGTATTTTGCAGAATAACAGGGGAAGTACTATGCAGGGAAGGGGCGGAAGCGCTATCAGGTGTGGGTCCTGGCGTGATCACTCCTTTGGCTAGGGCCGGGATTTTGCTTTGAGAATCGGGGCGGACCGGATTGGGGACAATGGAGACGGCACTAACGGGCTCAATTTTCAGTAGTATCTTAAAGGTGACCCCTTTATCCTTGCCATCAAGATGCCATCTAAGTCCCCATGTCTTTCCCGAAGTCCAGCCCGTATTGGACTTGCCCTGTGTGGTAAAGGTGATATTGAGGGGCAGCGACAACCCAGGGGCCTGGGGCTTCCACATTGCTGAAGAATAGCAGGGGCGGCCAGAGGGCTTTAAGTAGCCCCTGGTGACTGTAATAAGATCCCAGGAGGAGGACGGGTGCCAGTAAGCTGTACCGGTAGTCTCACAGCCCCATTGAGTGCAAAAGAATTCCTCATAACCCCCGCATCTGGCCGCCAAAGCCCGACTTCTACCGTCTTTGGGGCAAACGTAAAAATCGGATTGAGCCAATCTGCACCGAGCGATGGGGCTAACACACCCGGGGGCGGTCATGGTGGCAGGGTTTGTACCATGGAAAGTTCCAAAAGGGCTCGTCCAAGTAACGGGGCCCCTGTTGGATCCAGGGAAGGTTTTGCAGTTAGAATAATTATTTATCTTGGTCCCGTTTAGGGCACTCAACTCTATGGTGGGGATATCCCAAGAGTCGAGCCCTGCAGCCAGCTGGCGGAAGTCGGGAGTAAGAGATGGCCACCATGAAAAGGGGGCATGATTGGCAGCTGTCTGCCAGACCGTTTCCCCAGTTTGTGAGATGACCTGCCAAGTGAGTTTCTTAATAGCGTGGGGACTGGCCCGGGCCATAGAAATGGCAGGCAAAATTAAAAGAAAGGGAATAGCATAAAGACGGGTTTTCCGAATACCAGGACATGCCGGAAGAGCGATGAGGGCACTCATGGTTCTTTTCCTTCCTCAAGCCGCGGGGCACCTGCAAAAAAAAAGAATCCATGTCTCAGGGCTAATTCCTGGACCCAAAGTTATTATTTACTGCTGTGGGGCATTTCCTGCAGAGTATGGTTTGATTAACCTTGCTGGCAACCAGCGGGCCCCATTTTCCTTGGAGTCATAGATGCACGTGGACCCTTTTCCCCAGATTAATACTGGGTCTGGGCTGCCCCATTTTCCAGTGATGGGATCTTTCCAAAGGACCTGGGCATGTCCCTGGCTGGTCTCTGGGTGCCAGTGCCATTCGGCTGCAGATTTTCCTGAGCCATCCAAAGTTAAGAAATTTTTTTTTTTTTTTGGTTTTTCGAGACAGGGTTTCTCTGTGTAGCTTTGCGCCTTTCCTGGAACTTGCTTTGGAGACCAGGCTGGCCTCGAACTCACAGAGATCCGCCTGGCTCTGCCTCCCGAGTGCTGGGATTAAAGGCGTGCACCACCACCGCCCGGCTCAAAGTTAAGAAATTTAACACAAAGAGGGCATGGGCAAGTAACATCTTTTGGTTTCCCTTGATAGGGAACAAGGTTTCCTGTGAGCTGAGTTTATTAATGGTATTTTTTAGGGTTTGGTGAGCCCGTTCCACAATGCCTTTTCCCTGGGGGTTATAGGGTATTCCAGTGACATGCTTTATTCCTAATTGCAAGCAGAATTGTTTAAATCTATTGCTGGTGTACCCCGGGCCATTATCAGTTTTTATGCATTTTGGCTGTCCCAGCACAGTGAAGACATGTAGCATATGATTGATGACATCCTTAGTAGCCTCCCCACTGTGAGCGGAGGCACTGGTAAACCCACTGAAGGTATCGATGGTGACATGTACATATTTTAATTTTCCAAAGGAAGTGACATGGGTGACATCCATCTGCCAAATCTGTCCTGGAACAAGCCCCCTAGGATTTACCCCATAATGGGCCTCAGGCAAAAATATCAGGCAATTTTTACAGCTTTTGACAATTTCCCTAGCCTGTTCTCTAGTGAGTGAGTACCTTTGTCTCAAGGTCTGGGCATTAAGGTGGTGTAATCGGTGGGCCTCGCGGGTGGCCGCGATCTGGTCTTGTTCTAAAAGCAAAATCAGGGGAATCCGTGTAGCGGCGTCCGCAAGTTCGTTCCCCAGTGCTAGGGGTCAGGGTAGGCCGGTGTGGGCACGAATGTGGCCAATAAAAAAGGGGAGCGACCTCTGACGGATCAGCTTTTGTATCTTTGAGAACATTTTGAAGGTTGGAGTGTGGGGCTGGATCACTGGCACCATTTCTAAAACTTGCAAAGCTCCCACCACATATCGGCTGTCCGAATATAAGTTAAGGGGATGTGCCTCAAATGCTTCAAACACTGCCAGGGCAGCGTAAAGCTCCACCAATTGTGCCGAGTTAAAGGGTGTTTTCATGACTCTTTTTTGCTGGTTATAGACATAGGCAGCCTGGCCATTCTTTGACCCATCTATAAACACCATGCAGGCATTGGAGATTGGCTTTAGCTTTGTATTTTTAAGAAAAAGAAAAGGGGTAAAGGAAAAATACTGTAACAACTTATCACTAGGCATCTGGGTATCGAATTTTCCTGTATAGGAGCAAACAAGTGTAGCCCATTCCGGGTGATGGGTGGACAGCCATTCCAGGTTTTCTTTATCATATGGGATAATTGTAACATCAGGCTCCCTCCCAAAATATCTAGTGGAGGTTCTTATCCCCAACAACACCAATTGGCACACTAACAGGGGATATAAAGGAAGAACTTTCCTTTTAGCAACCAGGAGGTGTACCCAAAGCAAGGGTACAGACTCTTGCCATAACAGACCAGTAGGGGCAAACTCAGTGGAGAAGATCACTAAATGCAGGGGTAAGGCAGGAGAGAAAAACCCAATGTGTTGCCGGTGATGGCTAATTCTACCTTATCAAGTACCCTTTCTGCCTCCGCGGTGAGGTGTCGGGGAGAGAGGGGGTCGGGATCTCCTTTAAGGATATCCTCGAGAGGACGTATGTCCCCTTTTGTCATTTTGAGGTAAGGCCGTAGCCATTGGATGTCCCCCAAAAGCTTTTGAAAATCATTGAGGCAGAGCAGGGCATCTCTTCTGATCCGAATCTTTTGAGTATAGAGAAGCTCAGGGTGAAGTTCAAACCCCAGGAACAGAAAAGGAAATTGTGTTTGAATTTTTTCCGGGGCGATATGAAACCCTCTATCTTGTAAAGCCTGTACCAAGTTTTGCGCTACTAGATGTGTCCTTTCCACTGTCTCAGTAGCGATCAACAAATCATCCATATAGTGGATAATATAGGCCTCAGGAAACTGTATTCTAATTGGGTCAATGGACTGGGCCACATATTTCTGACAAAGAGTGGGTGAATTAGCCATTCCTTGGGGCAGAACCTTCCACTGAAAGCGTGGATTTGGTCCAATCTGATTAGTAATAGGAATAGAAAAGGCAAATCTTTTACAATCAGCAGTATGAAGGGGAATAGAAAAAAAGCAATCTTTAATATCGATAACTATTTTGATGTATCCCCTGGGGATGGCTACAGGCGAGGGTAGCCCTGGTTGCAGTGCCCCCATGGGCATCATGGTTTTATTAACTTCTCTAAGATCCTGTAATAATCTCCATTTACCAGTCCTTTTTTTTTAATGACAAAGATAGGAGTATTCCATGGGGAGGTGGAGGGTTCGAGGTGCCCTTGGTCTAACTGTTCCTGCACTAACTGAAGGGCAGCCTGGACTTTCTCCTGAGGCAAGGACCACTGGTCTATCCACACCGGGTCATCCGACTTCCATGTTATTTTGTCGGCGTGGCGTGCAGGGAGAGCAGTGGTCTTTAGGAAAAAAGGTCTGTAGAACCCGCGCCTAGTCCTCTCCTATCCAATTTTGGCTTGACCATAATAGGTTGTGTGGGTCCTTGCTCATGCCTCCCCAGACCTTTTCCTCGTAAGAAGCCTGTTTTTAACATCATTTGGGTCACTTTGTCATTGGGACTCATCATGATGACCCCCATCTGAGTCATAATGTCACGGCCCCACAGATTGACCAGTAATCCCTCAAATACAAAAGGTTTCACGGTCCCTGAGTTCCCCTCAGGATCCTTCCATTGCAATATTTTTGAACTTTGAAGGGTATTTTGTGTCTGTCCTATCCCTTTCAAATGGGTGGCTGTGGGCTCCAAAGGCCACGTGGAGGGCCAGTGTCCTCTCGAGATAACAGTAGCATCAGCACCAGACTCCAGAAGGCCAAGGAAGGGTTTCCCATCTAACAAAAGTTTTAGAGTGGGTCGGCTTTCAGTCAGTTGCTGCACCCAGAATACATCAGAGGAGCCAGGATGGGAGGAGCCACGGGAGTGATTGTTACATTGAAATTTCCCGGTTAATGGAAGTGGTAGGGCTTGAGCTATTGTTGACCCATGGGGATAGTGACTGGGCCTCGAGCGGCTGAAGCCAGGAATTTTATTTCTCCATGGTAGTCACCATCGACTATGGATGGGGTGATTGTGAGCCCCTGTATTGAACTGGAAGCTCGGCCGATAACAAGGAAGAACATGCCGGGTGGGGGAGGACCAAAAACCCCGGTTTCTATCACTACTGTTCCTTCTTCTGGAGTTACAATCCGGGTGGCGGAGGAACAGAGGTCCAGTCCTGCGCTGCCTGGGGTGACTCTAGATAGGCTTGAGCAGGGTGGGCTAGACTGCCCTGGGGACATGTAGTACCCTGTTGCTGACGGCTGGTAAACGAGTTGTTGGTCCCCGACTGGAGTGGGGATGACCGCTGCGGAGGAGGGCCCCAGACCGGGGCCCTCAGCCCATTTCCCGGGACCGCAGTCAAGGCTTGGCCAGCACTATCACATCTGGAGCGACAGTCTCTTGCCCAGTGTCGTCCCTGCTTGCACCAGGGGCATAATCCTGGGACTGGATCACGAGGATCAGGGCTGGGGGAAGGAGTCCCAGGATTGGAGCCAGTGGGACAGTTATGAGCGAAGTGCCCTGGAGCCCCACATCTAAAACAATTTCTAGCTCCCCCTGATCTGCCAGCCATGGGCTGAAGAACTGCACCTATGGCAAGACTAATAGACTTTGAAATCTTATGTTCAAAGGAGTCTACTTCACTACACAGCTTGATCATACCATTAAGATCCATTGTTTTAGTTTTGCCTCTTAAGGCGGCCCTGCAGGCTGCATTGGCATTTTCCAAAGCCAGTTGTTTGACCATAATGTTTTCGGTACCATCTTCCCCCAAGATCCGCTCAGATGCCTCTAGTAATCTGGCCACAAATTGAGCGTAAGGCTCATTGGCTCCCTCTATTATCTTTGACAATGAAGTGCTGGCCGACCCCATGGAGGGGACAGCCCGCCAGGCCACTAGAGCTGCCTGGGAGGTTTGTGCCAAGAGTCCCGCTGGCAAACCCCTTTGTTTATTTTCCGCAGCAAAATTGCCTCGCCCTGTCAATTTATCCACAGACCAGGAAGCCATCTGCGGGCTTCCTTAGTTTAAAGCGGCCTGTGTTTCAGCTCTGTCTATAAATTCAGCCTTCCAGGTCAAAAACTGACTGCGAGTCAAGACTGATTGGACAATTTTATTCCATTTATGGGGGAGGAGACTGCCTCCTTGTCCAAGTCCTTCCAGGACAGAAATTGTAAACGGGGCATTAATACCGTAATTTTTAACAGCCGAATGTAAATCCTTCAAATGTTTAAGTTTCAATTTTTTAAATATATGAGAGCCCTGAGAGCCGCAGTCATTGCATTCCCCTGGTTCGTTCCCTGGTTCCTCCCCGCCACCGGACGGTCCGTCCAGGGGGCCTTCAGCTTCCTCCTCAGAACCTGAGGCTTCTCGATCTTCCTCTTCCACGTCCCCATCCCCATGATCTTGGGACGAGTCTGGCTGCCCCTCTGCTTCCTCTGTTCCTCCTGTCTGTTCTATCTCCCCTGTTTCCCGAGGCCGACCAGCCGAGCGGGTCATCACCGGGAAGGAGAGGGACACTGCAGGTGCCCGCCTTTGTATGCTCTGTTTCTTTGCGCCTATTTTAGGGGTTAAGCATGTTTCAGCGAGATCAGCCTGTAAGGTTTGGATCTGCTGGGTGAGTTCCTTAAGTTCCTTTTTTAATGAGAGGACCTCCTTCAGGCTATCAATTTGGCCTAAGAGGGATTCCTTAGTGGCAAGCAAATCCTGGAGCCCAGGTAATAGGGAAGGGGAGCCTAATGGGACAGAAGGGGCAAATTCCGGTGGGGAAGGAGCATAGGGGGGCGGGAAGTGCCATCGTAAAACGTTTGGTCTCCCGACAGCCGGGAGGCACCTCGCAAGGGTCGTTGGAGCCTGAGGCCTAGATGGATCATATTTCTCCCTGTCATAGCAGGCTGCCTCCTCCTCTAAGCTGGCCTCCGAGGCGGGGTCCAGCCAGTCATCACCCCTATCTCTGTGGATAACAGGATACAGAGACCTAGCTGGGGGAGGAGGTCTGATTAAAGGGGGATCCAAGTCCTTTTCTAACATGGGCTCATCTATTAAAGAAGGAGTACGGGAGCCAACCTCCCCTGTTGCCTCATTGAGGAGACCATTTTTACCTTCACTTTTGTCATCAGTTGTGCCCTGTGTGTCCGTGTTGGCTACGGCGCTAATTTCCTTATCCTCTTGACCTGCCTTATTTGAAGCTATTTCACCCTTTTTTTCTTCTGGATAGGATACATCATTTAATAGATCCTCTGCGAGTGCCAGTAAATGTGACACCCTGTCATCCTTTTCTGAATCTTTTAGGATATCTCTTATTACTCCATAGAAACTAAAAAATGCGTCGGGGATGTTTTCCCCATCTTTAAGCATTTTATTGATATCCTTTCCAACTTTGTTCCATGTCAGGGGATGGATGCCCGGGCCATTGATGACCAACCAAGGACATTTCTCCTCCACGAAACAAAAAAATTTTATTAAGTCTTTCTTTTTTACTCTTATTCCCCTCTCCCTAAGATTGTCCTTCATCTCCTTTATGAAGAGAGCTTCTTTAGATAGAAACTTGCCCATGGTTATGGGACGACAAGTCTTACCTCAAGGTCGCCCGCGGTGCACGAGTGATGCTGTCCGAGAGCCTCTATCCGAATTTTGTCTGGACCTCTATCTCGGCTGTCGTCGGTGGGTCACCGTGCCTCGAGCCCCACGTTCGGGCGCCACTTGACCCGTCCCGTGGGCCAGGTTATTCAAGGGTCTCGAGGAGGGTCCACCTGTAAACCATAGTGGGGAGAGGGAAAGGAGACCAGGTGCATAGAAAAGACAGAGTCTGAGTCACGTCTAGGTCTCATTTATTGACTGGGTATTGAGGCTTATAAGCAGGGCTTCAGGTAGGGAGGGGAGCAGGGGAAGCAGGGATAGAGAAAATTCCTAAGGAGGGGGTCAGGGGTGAGGTCGCTTTGATCCCGGGCCCCCTGCAGTTGACAGGCTCCAGAAAGTTTACCTAATCGCCATCTCCTGCAGTTAGGCCAGGAAGGTCTTATCTAGTCACATCTCCTGCAGTTAGGCCAGGAAGGTCTTATCTAGTCACATCTCCTGCAGTTAGGTCAGGAAGCTTTTATCTAGTCATATACCCTGCAATTAGGCCAGGAACCTCTTGTCAAGGCTTGACAAAGTCCAGGACATAGCTGTCCGGAGTCGGTCTCCCACACCCCAGAACCCTTTTCAACCTTCTATGCTCACTCTTCACTCACTGAGGGGAAAAAGAGGCTTACTTCTTTATTTCTGCAGATATTGAAGATAATGACTGAAAATGAATTAGACCTATGCTGACCTGTAGAAAGGGAAATGGCGGAACCTGTGTAAGACATAATAAATTCTAGCCTGTGCATGCATCATGCTTATGTTTTAAAATATAGTATAAAGAGTGTGTTCCACTGATATTAGTGTACATATTTTAACACCCAGTAAACATGATTTGTATTACATCTGGCATTGTAAAACTTGTATAATGCAGTCACAGTTCAGTTGTCCTTGTCCATACATGCATTAACTTGATTTAAAAACTTGTCTTTGATATCTTCACTTATAGTAAGCACAAACAAAGCATATTTAACTTCAGCTTACAATTCATTTTTATTGTTATGTGAGAACACAAATGCCAGTTTTTACACATACTGTGAGTGCCAACAGTCAAAGTGAATCCTACTAGGCTGTTCTTATTTTCTTTACAAATATGGAGGAACAAGAATATATTAGCATGAGCACATTCCCAGTTCATATTTAGTTGGGAAATATACTCAGTTGACCTTATTTTGTTATATTTATTCCAGACAGACTGTATTTCTATAAATACCATTTTTTTTCCTATTGTTCTATGGTCCACAAAACTAAGAGAACCTATTAGATTAAACCTTTTGTGCTTTCAAAATGTGACAGACATGTCTGTGTATTTAGTGCAGTCTTCAGGTGATGTTCAGGCCTCCCTTAACTTGCTGAAGTCAATTTCAAATGTTGCATGAAGAGTTGAGAAGCAACAATTTTCAGTGTTGCTGCTATTTTCTTGGAAGGTGAATATTCTTGGACACGGTAGGGAAGACTTAAAGCCCCATAGAAGATGTGCTGTCTGTTTTTTTTACTGTGAGGGCATGATGAAAAATGGAGTAGTGACTCTGATTCTTCTGAGTTTGAGACACTTTAAACAAGGTGCTTGTGATTCACCACAGGTCTCATAAACTGCCAAGTCTTTCAAATGTAGCCCAGAGTGAAAATGCTTACTATTTTGTCTTCCTATCAATATTGATATTTACTCTTTATTTATTCTTAATATCATATTGCTTAGGTATTCCTCCTGGCAACTATGTAGTATTTGACTTATAAAAGAATATTTAAATATTTTAATTGTATACCATTGTTAACATCCTGAAAGAATTTCCTATCCTTTCACTACAATATGAAGGACTTTCTTTTATTTATATTCTCTAAATTTGAAAACATAAAAAAATTATGAATAAAACTAGTTCCATTTTTAGAAGATGTATTGTGGTTTTTTATTATTCTTTGGTTTTTCTACTGATTCTCTTTTATTTTGTAATATTCTAATGAACTATTTTAGTAAGAGTCTTGTTGGTTCAATGTCAAATATTCTCCATAGACTCAAAGAACTCATTATAAAATACCATTGAAAAGTTATGCAGGTTTCAAAAACTTTCACCTTTTTGCTTTTAAACAAGGACTGAAGTGGTAAATAGGCATATCCTGATGAATATCATCTATTCCCTTCTAATTTCTCCGAAACTTACCCCTTATTTGGTCTGTTAATTTGCCACTTCTGTTGTACTAAAAGTTTTGGATTTTTAATTATTTTCTATGGAAATTATCAACCAAATTTTAAAACTCAGAGTTTAAAAGTTTTTTTTTTATTTTTAATTTTTATTTTTAGTTAGAATGAATTAGTCACTTAGTGAGAAGTAGAAGCATTGTGGGATTTTAGTCTTTATGAGCTGGAACAGAAAATAAATCACATGTGAATGGAGTGGTCTGAGAGGAGCAAAAGGCATTCCATTAAAGAGTTATTTGCCAATGGAGGCTTTGAGAAAAACAAGGTAATCCTTAATCTAACAAATCCTTTCTGATGATAAACTGATGGTAGAATGTGTAACCCCAAAGTAATGACTATTGCTATATATTATATAGTTACTATATTTAGTTGAAAGATTTCTTGTGTCCTGGCCAGCTGGAGGTCAGGACAAATCTCTCCCACTAACATCCAACAAGTAAACACACAGAAGCTTATATTAATTATAACTGCTTGGCCATTAGCTCAGGCTTGTTACTGATTAGCTCTTACACTTAAATTCACCCATAATTCTTATTTATGTTTAGTCACATGGATTGATACCTTTTCTCAGTTCTGCCTTGTCATCTTGCTTCCTCTATATCTGACTGGCAACTCCTCACTCAGCCCTTCTTCTTCTGAGAATTCTCTTAGTCTGCTCACCCTGCCTATAATTCCTGCCTGGCTACTGGCCAATCAGCAGTTCATTAAACCAGTGTACAACAGCATTATCCTACAGCAGTTATACATTTTTATTTTCCTTGACTTTTATGCTTTAGTATGGAAATGTTATGATTTCTGAGAAAGTAAGAGAAAGGACAGAAATGAACATACAAATCACTATGAAGATCTCCTACTTGATGATTTGACCTATCAGTTTTCTCTGAATTCTTATACTTTTGACCACTTTAATTGTCCCATATCTTTAAGAGAAGCATATGCTAATGGTGACAGAAAAGAAAGAAAGGGCAAAGGATATTGTAAAAGAAAGTCTCCCTAGTGCATTCTTTCAATTGGAAAGCTTGTGCATTATCCACTTCAGATTTCAACTGTTTCTTTTATATATGCTAATCTTGCATTGTACTATTATTTGTATTTCTATGAGTGTTAAATTTTTATTTTATTACTTTTACATGTATATTTCAGTCATCACTTCTATACTCAATCAAAATTATTACTTTGTGTTATGTAGCATTCCATATATGTGAAACAAGAACAGGGTGTGACTCTACTGTTAAAAACAAGCCGGGCGGTGGTGGCGCACGCCTTTAATCCCAGCACTCGGGAGGCAGAGCCAGGCGGATCTCTGTGAGTTTGAGGCCAGCCTGGGCTACCAAGTGAGTTCCAGGAAAGGCGCAAAGCTACACAGAGAAACCCTGTCTCGAAAAACCAAAAAAAAAAAAAAAAAAAAAAAAAACAGAAATAATAGCAATCACATTCTTTTCAATAGATACTGGATAGGATTTGTCAAACACAGAGAATATTCTAAATTCATGAGACAGAAAGGACAAGCAGATATTCACTGTTGAATAAACAAAGGAAGACAGAATATTACAATTTGTAGGAACAATTTTTTTTTTCTAAAATAATTTTAGATTTATCTATTTTGTCTTATATATGTAGGAGTTTTACCTATATGTATATTTGTGTACCATATGTGGACCTAGTGCCCATGTATGTCCGAAGAGGGTACTGGATCTCATTAATGGAAGTTACTTACAGTTGTTAGCTATGATTTGGGTGCTGGGAATTAAACCCAGGTTCTCTGAAAGAACACATGCTCTTACCTGCTGAGCCATGGATTTTGAATAGACTGCTGATCAGTTATCCAGAAACAATTCATATAAATATTGTGGAGACCGAGTAGGTGGATGATTTTTGAGAAAGTTCCTGGGGGTGTTAAGAAGAAGATATATTCTTTTTTGATATGGTGGAATGTTCTGTAGATATTAAGTCCATTTGAGTCATAACATCATTTAGGTCCCTTAATTCTGGCAGATCTGCCCATTGGTGAGAGTAGGGTATTTAAGTCTCCCATTATTAATGTGTGGGGTTTGATGTGTGATTTAAACTTTAGTGATGTTTCTTTTACATATGTGGGTGCCCTTGTGTTTGGGGCATAAATGTTCAGAATTGAAACTTCATCTTGGTAGATCTGTCTTGTGATAAGTATGTAATGTTCTTCTCAATCTCTCTTGATTGATTTTAATTTCAAGTCTATTTTGTTAGATAATAGGATAGCTATACCAGCTTGCTTCTTAAGTCCATTTGAATGGAAAGGTTTTTCCCAGCCTTTTACTCTGAGGTAGTATCTGTCTTTGAAGTTGAGGTGTGGTTCTGGTATGCAGCAGTAAGATGGGTCCTGCTTTCATATCCATTCTGTTTGCCTGTGTGTTTTTATAGGTGAATTAAGTCCATTGATATTTAGGGATATTAATCATGAGTGATTGTTAATTCCTATTATCTTTTGGTGGTAGTGTGTGTGTGTATTTCTCTTCTTTGGGATTTACTGCTGCGGGTTATCTATTGCCTGTGTTTTTGTGGGTATATCTGGCTTCCTTAGGTTGGAATTTTCCTTCTAGTGCTTCCTGAAGGGATAGATTTATGGATAGGTATTGTTTAAATCTGGTGTTGTCTTGGAATGTCTTGTTCACTCCATCTATGGTGATTGGAAGTTTTGCTGGGTATATTAGTCTAGGTTGGCACCCATGGTCTCATTGTGTGTGCATTACATCTTTCCAGGACCTTCTGGCTTTCAAAGTCTTCATTGAGAAGTCAGATGTTATTCTGATGGGTTTGCCTTTATAAGTCACTTGGCCTTATTGGTGAAATTATTATGGTCACTCCACATAGTTAAAAGGAAGATTTATTTAGTGGATAACTTGCAAATGTAGGGATAGGTAGGTCGCGGAGTCTGAGTAAGGTGTATCGCAGCCCAGCGTTGTTCTCTAGAGCTCTGCTCGGTCAACCTCCTCTGTCCAGGGTCCCAGAACAGAGAGATTGCTGGCCCATCATGATCCTGGGTCTCCAGGGTCCTCCCTTGGAACCAGCTTATAGGCATGACAGTTGCCAAAGCCTCAATGGGAGTTGGAACTTCCAGATCAAAGCTGGAATGGCTACCCACTATATCTCCCCCTATTGTCTAAATAAGAAGGTGCTTACCTAATACAAGACTATATAAAAAGAAATGGTTATCAAATATTGTCCAGGAATAATGAGGGATAATGACCTAGATAAGATGGAACTACAACCAATGCGATCAATACCAAGCAAGAAACACATACTAAAATCCAGAGAAGTATAGAGCATAGGTAAATGGCATGTTACAAAGATCATTCCAAAAGGTGTCCTATCCTAAAGAACCTGAATCTAATACTTAATATGTTCTGTCTAAGATTACACACACACACACACACACACACACACACACACACACACACACATATATATATATATATATATATATATATATATATATATATATATATATATATATATATATATATATAAAGTTTTAACTATAACTGCTAGTCTTCAATCCCATCAAAGACCTGAGAAGGAATATAATGGTACCTGAGAAATGGTAGATGGATGCAAGCAACTTTTGGGAATCTTGCAAGAGTAGACTGAGACAGCTGGCAGCCTGGACAGTCACCTAATGTTTCTCAGCATTTTTGGTTCATTCAAATTGGCTATAGGCCTAGAGTATCTGACAGACCATTTTCATAAGCAGGAATTTTGAAAGACCATCTTACCCTGTCTTGGCAGAGTACAGTGGTCGCTTTCCTTGTGTCCCGCTTGTCCAGAAAAACAGCATTGCATTTGTACTGAGGCAAGGGCAGTTCTTTGCCTGGCTAGCTCAGTCGGTAGAGCATGAGACTCTTAATCTCAGGGCCATGGGGTCATGCCTCAAGTTGGGCGCCAGATATTGGTGAAATTATTATGGCCACTTCACATAGTTAAAAGGAAGATTTATTTAGTGTGTAACTTACAAATGAAGGGATAGGTAGGTCATGGGGTCTGGGTAAGGTGTATTGCAGTCCAGTGGTGTTCTCTGGAGCTCTGCTCAGTCAACATCCACTCTCCAGGGTCCTGGAACAGAGAGAGTGCTCACCCATCCTGATCTTGGCCCCACCTTGTAGGCCTGACAGTTGCCAAAGTCTCAATGTGGGTTGGAACTTCCAGATGAAAGCTGGAATGGCTACCCACTACAGGCCGTTTTCCTTTGCTGCTCTTAATATGCTTTTATTATTCTATATGTTAAGTGGTGTAATTATTGTGTGGCAAGGGGAAACTTTGGGGGGGTCTAGATTTTTGGTTTCTATAGGCTTCTTGTTTCTTCGTAGGTATTTTCTTCTTTAAGTTGGGAAAGTTTTCTTCTATGATTTTGTTGAATATATTTTCTGTGACTTTGAGTTGGTATTCTTCTCCTTGTTCTGTCCCTATTAGTCTTAGGTTTCATGGTGTCCCAGATTTCCTGGACATTTTGTGTTATGCCTTTTTTGGCTGTGGTATTTTCTTTGACTGATGAATCTATTTCCTCTGCTGTATCCTCTACACCAGATATTCTCTCTTCCATCTCTTGTATTCTGTTGGTTATGCTTGCATCTGTGTTTCCCATTCACTTACTCAGATTTTCTTTTTCCAGCATTCCCCCTCTTTGTGTCTTCTTCATTGTTTCAATTTTCAGATTTTGAACTGTTTTCTTCACACGTTTAATTGCTTTTTCATGGTTTTCTTTGCTTTCTTTAAGGGGTTTATTGATTTCTTCCATTTTTGTTTACCTTTTCCTCAATTTCTTTAAGGAAATTTTTCATTTTTTTTCTTGAAAGGCCTCTAGCATCTTCACGTAACTGTTTTTAAAGTCGCTTTCTTCTGCTTCTTCTACATTGTGATGTTCAAATCTTACTGTTGGTGGATGGCTAGGTTCTGGTGACACCGTATTGCTCTTTATGTTGTTGTATATATTTTTGCATTGATATCTGGACATATCATCCTCTAATAGGTACAAGAAGTGCTTGTGTCTAAGTGGACTGTTCTTGGTCCACTCTGTGCTTGTTGTGTCTGCATCTCATGGGAACCCTTTGACTCCAATCTTAGCTCTTCATCTAATTGGAGCTGGCAGATTCTGAATCTCAGGGAGCTTCACTTTGCCCAATCCAAGTTAGCTGATTCTGTGACTCAGGGAGTCACTCTTTTTATTTTTAGGGCTCTTGGTCCAGTCAGAGCTGGTGGGTTCTGTGTCTCAGGAAGACATTCTTGGTCCTATGGGAGATGGTTGATTCCTTCTCTCAGGAAGTTGCTGGGGTCACAGGCAGACATGTATTGGATGGAGTAGGGTTTGTGTCTTGTAGATTGCAGCGTCTGATGGGGGGATTTTGCAGGGGGAGCCTAACCAATCAACCTCATGAACATTGATGCAAAAATACTCAATAAAATAATGTCAACCCAACCATAAGAACACATCAAAAAACATCCACCATGATCAAGTAGGCTTCATCCAAGAGATACAAGGATGGCTCAACATATGTAAGTCTGTCAATGTAATATGCCCTATAAACAAACTGAAAGAAAAAAAAAAGCATGATCATTTCTTTAGATGCTGAAAAGGCCTTTTAGAATATCCAACACCGGTTTATGTTAAAGGTCATGGAGAGATCAGGAATACAGGGATCATACCTCAACATAATAAAAGCCATTTACAGCAAGGCAAGAGCCAACATCAAATTAAATGGAAAGACTCAAAGTGACTCCACTGTAATCAGGAAAAAGACAAGGCTGTCTGCTCTCTCCATATTTATGCAATAGAGTACTGAAAGTTCTAGACAGACCAATAATACAGCAAAAGGAGATCAAGTGAATACACACTGGCAAGGAAGAATTCAAACTTCCACTATTTGCAGATGATAAGATAGTGTATATAAGTAACTCCTAAAATTCTACCAGGGAACTCCCACAGCTGATAAACATCTTCAGTAATATCACACGATACAAGATTAACTCAAAAATCAGTAACCCTCCTATAGACAAATGATAAATGTGTAAAAAAAGAAATCAGAGAATCCAGGTGGTGGTGGTGCATGCCTTTAATACCAGCACTTGGGAGGTGCAGACAGGCAAATCTCTGTGAGTTCCAAGCCAGTCTGGTCTACAAATTGAGATCCAAGACAGGCACCAAAACTACACAGAGAAACCTTGTTTCAAAAAACCAAAAAAGAACAAAGTAAAATATCAGAGAAACATCACCCTTTAAAATAGCCACAAATAATATTAAATACATTGGGGTAACTAACTAAGCAAGTGAATAACCTGTATGATGAGAACTTTAAGTCTCTTAAGGAAGAAATTGAAGAAGATATCAGAAAATGGAAAGATCTCCCATGATCATGGATAGGAAGGATTAACATAGTAAAAATGGCAATCTTACCAAAACAATCTACAGACTCAATGCCATCCCCTTGAAAATCCCAACACAATTCTTCACAGACCTGGAAAGAACAATACTCAACTTCATTTGGAATGACAAAAAACCCAGGATAGCTAAAAGAATCCTGTACAACAAAACCACCTCTGGAGGCATCACCATCCTTGACATCAAGTGCTACTATAGAGTTACAAATTAAAAACAGCTTGGTATTGGCATAAAAACTACCATGTGTACCATGGAATCAAATACAATACCCTGATATTAACCCACACACCTATGAACACCACATTTTTTACTAATAAGACAAAACTGTACAATGGAAAAAAGAAAGCATCCTTAACAAATGGTGCTGGAGTAACTGGATGTCAACATTTAGAAGATTGCAAATAGATCCATATCTATCACCATGCAGAAAACTCAAGTCCAAGTGGATCAAATACGTCAATATAAAACCACTTACACTGAACCTGATAGAAGAGAAAGTAGGAAATAGTCTTGAATGCGTTGACACAGGAGACCACTTTCTAAATAACACCAGTATCACACACACTGAGAACAACAATTAATAAATAGGACCTCATGAAACTGAGACACTTCTATAAGGCAAAGGACACTGTAAAAAGACACAACAGTCAGGCGGTGGTGGCGCAAGCCTTTAATCCCAGCACTCGGGAGGCAGAGACAGGCAGATCTCTGTGAGTTCGAGGCCAGCCTGGGCTACCAAGTGAGTTCCAGGAAAGGCACAAAGCTACACAGAGAAACCCTGTCTCGAAAAACCAAAAAAAAAAAAAAAGACACAACAACAGTCTACTGAATGGGAAAAGATTTTAACCAACACCACATCTGAGAGGACTGTTTTCCAAAATATATAAAGAATTCAAGAATCCTGACATCAAAATAACAAACAATCCAATTTAAAAAATGGTCTATAGAGTGAAACAGAATTCTCAAAGGAAAAATTTCAAATGGCAGAAAGACATTTAAGGAATTTCTCAGCATCCATAATTTTCAGGGAGATGAAAATCAAAACGACTCTGAGATATCATCTAACAAATGTCAGAAATTCTAAGATCAAAAACATCATAGACAGCTTATTTTGGAGAGGATGTGGAGTAAGGGGAACACTTTTCTGCTGGTGGGAGTGCAAATTTGGAAATCAGTATGGCGGTTTCTCAGAAAATTGGGAATCAATCTCCCTCAAGACACAGATAAACCACTCTTGGGCATATACCCAAGGAATACTCAATCATACCACAAAGCTCAGCTATGTTCATAGCAGGATTATTCATAATAGCTAGAACCTAGAACACCCTAGATGCCCCTCAACTGAAGAATGGATTACGAAAATGTGGTACATATACACAGGGGAGTACTACTCAACAGAAAAAAAAAACAATGACATCATGAAATTTGCAGGCAAATAGGTGGAACTAGAAAATATCATCCTGAGTGCAGTAACCCAGACTCAGAAGAACAAGCATGGTATGTACCCACTCATAAGTAGATACTAGATACAAAGCAAAGGGTAATCAGGCAACAACCCACAACTCCAGAGAAACTAACTAACAGGGAAGAACCAAAGAGGGACTCATGGACCACCCTGGGAAGAGGAAATAGATGAGATTTCCATGAGTAAACTGGGGATGAGAGGTGGGCAATGGAAGGCAAGGGATAGGGGATGAGAGCATAAGGGAATGGGATGGTTAAACTGGACCAAGGAGGGAGGGGAAATACAATGAAAGAGATACCATGATAGAGAGAGACATCATGGGGATAGGAAAAAACAGGAGCTAGGAAAGTTGCCAGGAATCCCCAAGGATGACCCCAGCCTGAACTACTAGCAATAGTGGAGAGGGTGACTGAACTGAACTGGTTGTCCTCAAAGATCAGACCAGTCAATACCCTAACTATCATCACAGAACTTTTGTCCAAAGACTGATGGAAGTAGATGCAGAGATCTACAGCCAGTAACTAGACAGAGCTCCAGGAATTCAGGCAAAGACAGAGAAGAGGCATTCTATAAGCAAGTGCATCAGGATTGTGGTGGGGAAACATGTAGAAATGACCAAACCAAACTAGAGTGAATTCGTGAAAGCTGGATCAATGGGTGTGGAGCCTACATGGGACTGGACTAGGCCCTTTGCATGGTGAGACAATTGTGTAGCTTAATCTGCTTGGGAGACCCACTGGAGGTAGGATCAGAACCCATCTCTGGTGCATGAGTGGGCTCTTTAGACCCCAAAACCTAGGATGGGACACCTCATGCAGCTTTGAGGAAGGGGGAAGGGCTTGGACTTGCCCCTACTTCTTGTGCTTCCACATGGGAGGCTTTGCCTTCTTAGGGAAGGGAGTGAGGAATTGGTTGGGAGGGGAGGCAGGGTGGGGGAGTGAGGAGGGAAGAGGGGTTCTTTGGTGTATAAAATGAATGAATAAATTTTCTTAATAAAATAGAATGAAAAATTGTGGCGATAGTGTCTATTTTGGGAAAAACAACGCTAGTCTATAGTTACTTTCATGTTGGCTTAAATGTCAACAGAAATTCGGTCCTTTTGATAATTGTAGTATTTTGGTATGTTTTCTGAATTATTTCTGAAAATTTAATCATAATATTGATTCTTTTGAGTCTTCCCTTCTTTGAAGTTGGAGTAGCCTCTATGGACCACTTAAGTAGTTATTTTTGTTTTGTTTTATTGTTGTTGTTTTGTGTTTTTGAGACATGGTTTCACTGTGACCTCTTCGCTGTCTGGAAACTCCCAAGCTGACCTCAAATCTAGAGACCCATCTGCCTTTACCTCCCAAGTCCTGGCATTAAAGCTGGGTGCCATCACCAACCAGCTTCAGTAGTTTGTGCATTGTTTTGTTTTGTTTTACTTCAATTTCTTCCTCATCAAAATCATCCTTATCATCATCATGCCCTTCAACAAGTTTTATATTTTTCAGTTTGATCTTCCTCTCTCCTTTAGGGTCACATCACTTTCCATATATTTGCACCCTCCTCATTTCATTCTGCTGACTCTGCCTTTTTACCCATAGCTACTTTCCACTAATATGCGCAGGTTCTAAACAAGAATTCAAAAAAAAAAAAAAATAAAAATAAAAAAAAAAAAAAAAAAAAAAAAAAAAAAAAAAAAATGCCGGGCGGTGGTGGCGCACGCCTTTAATCCCAGCACTCGGGAGGCAGAGCCAGGCGGATCTCCGTGAGTTCGAGGCCAGCCTGGGCTACCAAGTGAGTTCCAGGAAAGGCGCAAAGCTACACAGGGAAACCCTGTCTCGAAAAACCAAAAAAAAAAAAAAAAAAAAAAAAAAAAAAAAAAAAAAAAAAAAAAAAAAAGAATTCAACCTAAAGACAGCAGGTAGTTTAATGTCAAAGAGCACAAGTGAAAATTTAATGTACAGACATTTTAATATTTGCAGGTGTTACTGTAATTGGACTGCCTTCACAATTCATTGTCTTTGCCTCAACAATATGTAATTCATCTTTTGCCCCATCACTTATATTGATCATTGCTGAGAATAAATGGTACTCTCACCAGCAAGTGGTGACAAAAACCTTTCATCCAGGTACTCGGGAGGCAGGGGAATGTGGATCTCTATGGTTCAAGGAGAGCCTTGTCTACAGTGAGAGTTCCAGGACAGGCTTCAAACCTACACAGAGAAACCTGGTATGTACATAAATAAATAAATAAACAAACAAACAAACAAATAAATAAATAAATAAGAATAAATGTTACTCATTGTCATTATTGTCACTTAAAGTGATAATATTTGTTGTCCTTTAATTCCAAGTCAAAGAAAGAGTTTTACTTTCCATGGGGTCATGTCCCTTTCCATCCAGATTTCCCTGAGGTGCAAGCAGCCACTTCATTTTGAGAGTAGCTTGAAAGAGGTGACTGCCACCCACTCTTCAGAACAGACACAAGGACAGATTCACAGAAGGAATTTGGGTTACACAAGTTAGTAGCCAGCCTAGGCTTCATTTTCAAAATCTGTATTTAAAAATAAACAAAATAATTGAGAGACAATGATGACACGAATGTACAATGAAACAGAAATGTCTAATTTAACTGAGATGTTGATAGGGCAATAATTATAGGGAAAAGTTCAGATTTTAGGTTTTATCCAAATGACAGTAAAAATAACAACAGATTATTATTATTATTTTCAAAATTATTAAATCATAGGGGTATAGCCTAATTATACCATGTGTGCCCAGTATGCCAGAAGTCCTGTGTTTAATGAATTTTATTCTTTTCAAAGGTCTTAATGCATATGGGTGTATCTCATGATAGCATGCATACCCAGTATGTTGGAGTTCATGGGCTCAAAAACTAGCATTACATTGAAAAAAATAATTTGTAGCACAAGCAAGATGGCTCAGTAGGTAAGTGATTTCCAGTCAAGGCTGACAACAAGAGTTTCATCCCAGAAAGCCTCATGACAGAGAGAACTGATTTCCACAAGCTTTCTTAGGACCGATGAAAATGCCTCACCATGGAAATATATAATTGAATTTTAATGCCTTAAGATGAATGAACATGAAAACATCATTTGATTAATAGTTATTTATAAAATAGTTTTTGCAGACAATATATCCTGATCATGCACCCCCGTCCATGTTACCTGCCCAAACATCTAACTCTCCATTTCTTTTTCTTTTTAGAAAACTTAGAAGTAAGCCAAAAAAACTAGCCATAATAGAACAAAACAAAGAAACATAGAAAAAAGGAGAGTGTGAGAGACAGAGACAGGGATAAAGAGTATAAGAACCACATAGAAACACAGAGAAACATGCCCTCACACAAACTCCATAAAAACTCATATTTAAAATCACAATACATAAGCAAAAATCCAATAAAGTAAAACAAACACAGACAGAACATTGTGAGTCAAAGAAATACTTTCAAAATTGCACTGAGTTCATATGAGTTAGCCATCTACTACTTGACATGGGGCTTCCACCTTAGTGGGTTTTATATGCCCAGTGAGGCACTGTCAGAGTAAACTAATTTTTCTCTTGGGAGCAGTTATCAATTGGAGATAGCTTCTTGGATAGAAATGAGAGATTATGTCCAATTCCTCATCTCAATGCGGAGGCCCCAATTGACTTGGATCTGTGCAGACTTTGTGCATGCTGTCACTTTTTGAGTTCATAGGTGAGTCAGTACTACTTTTGTCTGAAAAGCATTGTTTCCTTGGTTACATTCCTCCAAGCCTCAAGGGCTCTAAAGATATTTGTACCTCCTCTTCTGCAGTTTCCTGAGCAGTGAATGGAGAGTTGAGATGGAGGAATATCATTTATGACTGAATGATCCAAGGTCTCTCATTCTCTACACATTGTTCAGTAGAGGGTCTCAATATTTGTTCCCATTTGTTGTTCCCAGTAGCTTCTCTGATAATGACTGAACAAGACATTAATCATGGGTGAAAAAAATGTCATTGGCTATCATTACATTGCTAATGTTTTTTAGAAAACAACAGTATCTGATTTTCCACTAGGTCCATGGCATACTTAGTGCCAGGTATTTAGATACAACCACAATGTCAGAAATGTGTTCTTTCTCATGGAGTGGGCCTTAAATCCAATCAAATAGTGTTTATTTACTTCCACAATATTGCTGCAACTATTGTACCAGTGGATCATATTGGCAGATCGCCATTGTAGACCAAACAGTTGAGAGCTGGGCTTATGTTTAAATTTCTCACCAGCAAGCATGCAGAATAGCATCCAGCACCATCATTACTATTCAGTAGGTGTGATGGCTTCTTTTAGCCACATGCTCAATTTCTCTGTCTTCAATGAGATACACTGGCATTGTTTTAAGCAATAAGGTCATACGATAGACCTGGTGTAGAGCAACCAATCTCCCGAGCAATAGTCTCACTTTTAGGCGTGTTTCCACGGGGACTCTTTGTCCAAGAAATCCATTAGCTATCACACATGCCTGATATTGGAGATTTTATTTGGTGGTGAGGGAAATGTAGTTGAGGATTTCACTCCCAGTAACTTCATGATTTGGTTGATATTAATTTCATTTATATGTAGTATTTATTCAGAATACTACTCTAGTAGGTTTCTATAATACATATTAGAGTTCCATATTTTTCATTTTCCCTCTCAGCATTTCAATCATTACCCCATCTATGTTTTCTATGTCCATTTAATACTCCAATATCAGTATAAGCCCTAAGTGTCTTAATTATTACATATGGTATTTCTCCTCCCTTCAGAAATCCTTCCCTCCCTCATATTCTCTTACTCTATATGTTACCTTTGTGGATTTATGGATTCTTGAATGTCTTTGTGAACCTTAAAGCTTAACATTCAAATACAAGGGAATACTTACAATATTCCATCTTGAGGTAGATCCATTCCCAGTTTCCCAAGGAACCTGTGCAATGATTTCAAAATAAAAATAAAAAATTAAACAAAAACAGATAGATGACCTGATTTAAAAAAAAACACATTCCAAGCTAGACTTGATGGAATAATGACCACTGTGCTCATAGTGCCATCTCGTGTTCAACAAAACATGAAGGTGGATGGAAACCACTAAAAAGTTCTCAAAAAATGAACAGGAGACATATAATATGAAATTACTGTGCTCATTTCAACAGGATTTAAATAGTCGTGTCAAGTCCAAACTATAATGCCTAATTTCTAAAGGGGATATCTAATGTATGTTACCCTTCAGAAACACACAGTGTACGGATGCAGGACCCAGTTTTTTGTCAAGTCACACAACCAGTACAATGATTAAAGATGAATTAAGGTCCTTTAAGGCTGACTGACTAAAAAATGGATCTATAGAAAAATTTTCTCATGGCACACATAGAGTGCAGATTTGAAGGTAAAACTAATTCAACTGACCATTGAGTATATACTAGTTATCATTGATTCTGTATGCATTAATTTTCTGTACTTGCACTTCAATTCAGTTACAGAAGAATTCATATAATAAACAACATTTAATTAGCTGAAGCTTTCAAGCTGGTTAGTCTTTAAAACATTCCTTCAGTGTGAGATTGTTTATTTGCCACAGATACCAAGTCTCCTAGTTCCTAGTGCTCCTGACAGTCTTAGATGCAGATGTCTCCCAGGATGATGGCCATTAGCACTTCCAGATTGCCCCCAGGAAATGTGCTAATTTTCTCCAGGGAGGCTAATTCAGCTCTCTACTACAGAGAGATTCTGTGATAGGTAGGAGGAGAGATTGTCCACCAGATAGAACCTACTTGCCTCTGAATACAGATAGGGCTGATAAGTCAACAATCAGACAGGACCTCCCTCCTTATATTTCGTTCATTCTGTATTTTGGAAAAACATGTTCCTCCTCAAAGCAACCTCCGTAGATTCCTCAGAATGTGATTGTGTTTTAAGCCACCATTAAAAGTGGTCTGTTTACCTTGTCTATTAATGTTGAAATTTTGCTCTCTAAGTTTCTCTTAACCATAGATATTCTATGCTTTTCCTAGAATAAAGATAGTTCTCTTTCTAAGCCTTCTTTTTCATCTCATATATATTTACATAAAGTGTAGGATAAAAATCAATTTTGAATTCTTCCACTTCAGCATTAGTGGTTTTCACCTCTTTATTTTCTTTGAAGATTTTCTAATCTTGTCCATTCAGTTTTTAAAAGTCACTACTGTTTTAATCATTTACTCTCCTTACATTTGAAAATCAGTCTCTATTCATTTTTACTACTCCAACTTTCATTAGTTGACAGGAAAACACAGTTTTCACCTCAGAAATATAAAAGGCAGTTTATTCTGGAAACTCCTATGGTTACCCTATCCTGGAAATATCCCAACTTCCAATGTAGAACCAGATTTATACAGTTCATAATGTAACAGAACAAATTCATATGTATATCAGCATATTTTTCAAATATTTTCTTTGCAATATAAGAGAAGGTATTTAAGGAAATAAATATTTTTCAATTATAATTTGTAAAATATTCATATCATAATGGTACTCTGAGTGATGGCACTACTTATTAACTAACTCTCTTACGTAAAGGTATCTTAGGAGGGGGAGGAGTGGCTTAGTGGGTAAAGTGCTTTCTATAAATGTATTAATTTCTGAGCTTGATCCCCAGCACTTAGCTATGCACAATGGTGTATGCTTGTATATCTAAAACTATATGTCTACCATCCCAGATCTTTGGAGACAGAGAAATGGGGATTCATGGAGCACATGGGAGATCAAATCTAGATGAATCAGTGATATCAAGGCTCAGATAAAACTGTCTCAAAAATAAGATAGAAAGTTATTGAGAGACATACTTAATGTTGACATCTGATTTTCACATACATGCACAGACACACACACACACACACACACATGATGTTTTATACAGTGTTTATCTGGCACTGAAGGATTCTGCTGTGGGCCTCAGAAATATATCATAAGAACTCAGCTGGTTATGGCAAAGTCACTACCTGGAGGAATCAGGGAATGCCTCCAGAGGAAGCAAATCCAAAGGAGTTTTTGGTGTTACTTGGCTTGTTGTATATCAGCTGTATTCTGTTATGAAAATCATGTGTGCCTTAATAGTTTTCCAAATTGACTTTTCCCTAAGAAGGGCTAACAGTGTGGACTGATCACTCTCTGGACATACACATTCTAGGTGTTTGGAGAACAGCCTTGGGGCAAGACTTTCTCTGGAATCAGATATCTCCCTTAGCCACTTTCAAGGACTACAGGAAACACCACCCAGGGGGCGCCCAACTTCTGACTTAAGGTAAATTCCCAAAGAGACACTGCTTAGGTGTCTCCTGACTTAAGGTAAATTCCCAAAGAGACACTGCTTCGGTGAAGTGGATGTTAAGTAAATAGCTTTACACAATTTAGCTTGGCCCCTCCCTTTTTAGACCGGGACTTCCAGGGCACAGAGGGACAGAGAAGAGAAAAAAGAATGGAAGAACTAGATGGGTAAGAACTTGAGAGGAACAAACTGAGACGGGGAAGAACTAGATTGAAGGGTTAGAGGAGAGTACTAGAGGAAGGAGATGGAAGATGAGGAAGAGTCAGATGGGGAAGTACTAGCTGGGTAAGAACAAGGTGAAAAGGACCTAGATGAGACAGAATTAAGACGAGAGAATTAAGATAGAACTTAAGAGGGAACAGTAGATAAACAGAGAGAAATCAGGCAAGAAAGGAGCTAGGCAGGAGAACAGAACTGAAGCTGTGTATAAAGGATGTTATGCCAGAGGAATTAAAGCAAGTGGACTATAGAGCTCAGTGTGCTGAGATTGTATTTCCTGAAAATAGTCCTCTCCATTAGTAGTTCTCTCTCCTGAGCCCCTGGGATATATAATATCAAGGCTGGTCCCACTAATATTATACAAGAGGATTCAGGACTCAAGACTGGGGTTTGGGATTGTTTTCTTAGACTGGAAATGTCAGGCAATTTTGATGGCCAAGTGTTATTTGCCAGAGAGATTCTTCACTTATCACGTGGAACAGGAGAAGATAAAGTGTGATATAAAATTTTAATTGGGCAGTTGTTTCTGCTTTCTGCTATGGGATCTAGCTTGAGAGTTGCATCTTGTCATTGTGAACTCCCACTCAGAAGAGCTTATGTGGAGAGTGGAAAGGGTACATGATCACAGGCTAGTTTCTCTAAAAAATAGTAATAATTCAAAAATAAAGACTATATAAATTATTAAGTTCATGAAGTTACTACTTAACAAGATATAATTTGGGTCTTTGAATACACATATACACATCAAAATTTACACGTGTGTGGAAACACAGTTTAGTAGTAGATAAGTTGCCTTGCTTAAGTGAAGTTATGACTACCTTTGAGAGGGAAGAAAGGGATTCATGGTGGGGGTTTTTTTTCCTTATAGAATTCATTTTATTTCCTGCATGTATTAAATAGAATGTTTAATTGTGATAGAATTAAATTGTAAAGCTGTTTTTTGAGACAGAGTTTCTCTGTGTAGTTTTGATGCCTGTCCTAGATCTCACTCTGTAGACCAGGCTGGCCTCAAACTCACAGAGATCTGTCTGGCTCTGCCACCTGAGTGCTGGGTTTAAAGGCATGCTCCACTGCCGCCCAGCTAAAGCAGTAATTCTTAAATGGAAAAGCATGTGTTAATTTTGCAATATATGTTAAGAAATTATAAAAGTCTTAAACTTACATTAAAATTTCAAAATAAATTAACTTTATTGAAAATGATCGTGTTAAATATTATATACCATAATTTTCTTCCCTTAGTGACAACTACTTTTTAAAGAGTTCTTTATGATAGATGATACTTTTTCATGATACAATGACGTTAGAATCGTAAACATAGACTCTTCCATCACTAGGCATGAACTTAGAAGCACAGCAATTCAAGAATAATGTTTCCTAGCCAGGAACTACTGTTGAAAACCAACATTACATCTGAGTGCATTCTTTCCCTTTCAATACCCTTCAACTATCCTAAAAGCCATTTGCAGTGTTGTGTTCCTGTCTGATACAGAGTCAACAGGATGGACATCATAATCCCTTGCTGCAGAACTTCCTGGGTTTTACTGGAAGATGACGAAAATACAGATACAGAAGTTCCTCCCATTTTCCAACTTCTCCCAGTGCCAAATAAAGATTTAACAACTGTGGTTTATGTTTCTGTGATCTCGGGAGCATGACCTTGATTGCACTTTCTCTTCTATTTTCAGATTTATTATTTCATTGTTTGAGTCAGGACTTTGCAATGATATGGATTTTACAACATCCACCTTTTCTTTTAAGTTTGTTTCTTTAGACATGACTTTGCGAATGTTTCCTGGAGAGCTTTGCTTTTATAAATAAATGAATAGCACAGCAATAATTCTGGGGTTATTGAAGTCATCTCATATGTAAATCTACCCTCTGCATTCAAAACAAAAATTTTATTGTATTTTTCAGCAGGTATGAAAGTATTTTTTTGCTTTTATTTTCACTGTACTATATCTCTTTACCAAAATATGTCTAAACATATAAATTAGATACAAAGTGTTATAGGAGAGATTTTATTCAGTGCCACAAAATTAATCATCAAGTATCACATTTAAAACATTAATATGAGTTTGTGTGTGTATGGGTGTCTATTTGTCTCAATTATTGAGCATTTGAGTGTTATTTTAAGTTATTTGATATTCTTATTAAACTATCCATGGTAAAATATTCCATCATGGTAGGAAAAGAAAATTCAACATAGTCATGTTGTAGGGAGACTAAGGTTAAAATATCGTACACAAATAGGTTCTTGGGAATTTATGGCCAAAGAACTTTGAAAGATCAGTGAAGGGGAAATTCTTAAGCACACAGTGAGACTCTGATTTAAGAATGATCAGAATGATTGAGTATTCCTTGGGTATATGCCCAAGAATGGTATAGCTGGATCTTGGGGGAGATTGATTCCCAATTTTCTAAGAAAGCACCATATTGATTTCCAAAGTGGTTGTACAAGCTTGCATTCCCACCAGCAGTGGAGGAGAGTTCGTCTAGCTCCACATCTGCTCCAGCATAAGGTGCTTCAGTGTTTTTGATCTTAGCCATTCTATCCGCATTGTTTGTAATAGCCAGAACATGGAAACAACCTAGATGCCCTTCAACTGAAGAATGGATAAACAAAATGTGGTACATATACACAATGGAATACTACTCAGCAGAGAAAAACAATGCCATCATGAGGTTTGCAGGCAAATGGATGGATCTAGAAAAAATCATCCTGAGTGAGGTAACCCATACTCAGAAAGACAAACTTGGTATGTACTCACTCATAGGAGGATACTAGATGTGGAACAAGGAGAACTGGACTGTTACTCACATCACCAGGGAGGCTACCTGGAAAACAGGATCCCAAGAAAGGCACAGGGATCGCCCAATGATGGAGAAATGGAAGAGATCTACATGAACAGCCTGGACATGAGTGGGGGTAATGAAGGGCGAGGGTCGAGGGAAAGAGAGCTTGGGGGAGCAGGAGATCCCAGCTGGATCAACAACAGAGAGGGAGAACAAGGAATAGGAGACCATGGTAAATGAAGACCACATGAGAATAAGAAGAAGCAAAGTGCTAGAGAGGTCACAGAAATCCACAAAGATACCCCCACAACAGACTCTGGCAATGGTTGAGAGACAGCCCGAACTGACCTACTCTGGTGATGGGATGGCCAAACACCATAATTGTCCTGCTAAAAACTCCACCAAACTACTGAGGGATCTGGATGCAGAGATCCATGGCTAGGCCCCGGGTGGAGTTCTGGGAGTCCAATTAGTGAGAAAGAGGAGGGTTTATATGAGTTAAAATTGTTGAGGCCAAGGTTGGATAAAGCACAGGGACAAATAACCAAATGAATGGAAACACATGAACTATGAACCAATGGCTCGGCCTGGGAGGAGGGGACTTGACCTGCCTGGACTGAGTCTACCAGGTTGAACTCAGTCCTCGGGGGAGGCTTTGCCCTGGAAGATGTGGGAATGGGGGTTGTGCTGGGGGGAAAGTGAGGGGGCCAGGAGGAGGAAGAACAAGGAATCCATGGCTGATATGTAGAACTTAATTGTATTGCAAATAAAAAAAAAGAACTCAAAAAAAAGATTATAAAAAAACAAAAAAAATATTATCTGTCTGATTCTTATAATTCCACTCTTTATTATTATTTTAATAAGATATTGCCTTTCCAGTTTATATTCTTTTTTCAATCAACAACACTTTCATAAATTCTACAATCAAATGTGAGTTTTGCACACTCTGGTTTGCTTTGTTCTGAATCTCAGCCTCAGCATAGCAAAAGCGAAATTAGAGTTCAAAAACCTTTCAACAATCTCTTTCACTTCAATTTCTAAAACAGGGTTTGAAGGATGGGAAAGTTTCATTCTGAAATTCAATAAGTGGACAGATTTAAGCGTCACAGAAATGGGGAGTGAGGGGAAAGAACGATGTCCCAGTCTTCATAACACGGACTGACAGCTAACTCTCCCTATTTATACGCCATAATTCATTTTCATATTTTCTATAAATTATAACACTGCTTGTAGACAATGTGAATAATTAAAATTCCTCACTAATTGTGTGAAAGAATTGTAAGTAAATTCATTTTGACATTTTTGTCTGTATACGATATTGTTCTTTATGCTGTCAGGAATTTGAACCTAAGCCAAGACTTACACAACCTGGTTCAGAAATCATGTTTAATAGACTTGTGTCACTGTCAATAGACCATTAAAGTCCTTCTCTTATCTAAAGAGAAATATCACATATCTCTGCTTTCTTGTACATTATCAACAATTTGTGAACATAACTGCTTATTTTTCAATACCCTTAGACTATGATAGAGGCATTTGAACCTTTTTCATGCTCAAAAGAAGTCCCTATTGAGCCTGAATATTAATATTGATGATTAAGATTGGCATTTAAGAAACAAAAAAAAGACCCATCTTGTAACATGAGATAACTGCTCTCAGCAGGTGAAAGCATAGACTTCTCTTCTAAGGAATCCAGGTATAATTCTATGCATGCACATTGCAGCTCATAACCATCTCTGATTCTAGTCCCATAGGACCTGAGGGATTCTTCTGGCCTTGTTAAGCCTGTCAGACATGTGCTGCATGGACATATGTTCAGGTAAACACTAATACAAAAACACATAAGACACAATCTAATTTTTTTTCATTGAAATTGGCCTGTTATTAAGGGAAATTGGGTCTACGTGGGAATATTCCTCCCAAGAAAACTTGATTAAGATTTGGGGATTTATTGTCATTCAATAAATTATGAGATTGTGGAAAGTATAAACATATCTATGTATGATTTTAGTATAATATATTTATGGAATAGAAAAATCACTGATTATAAATTTTCTCCCCAGTTTTGTATTGACCTCTGCTATTTTGCCTGAGGCAATAAATTCTGCTCTGGCTTTGCAAATAGTGATAATCTTCCTTGAAGATGTGTTGATGGTCTTCAGGATAGTCTATGGACACACATCTGTGTTTCTAGACCAGTAAGAAAACTGAATTCACTATAAGGTCATATACATGAGGTAGACGGTTTTAACTCATGAGGATTCATACTATGCTCATAATGAAGCTGTGCAATTTTCTAATTCCTGTGAGGAGGGCTCTGCGGAATAGGTATGAGACTGGATTTAAGAGAATAACGTGGTAGTGGAAAGGATAGTAAATTAGGTCCTGCTACGTTTACTAATGTAGGTTCATTGAGTGGGTATTCTGGATTTATTGTTACAAATTGCACATACTATAAAAAGGAGCATAGGTTTATTTTGTAGTTTGGCTATCAATAAGATCAAAAGTTGGCCCAAACTGTCTGAACCAGCGATGCTGTTGCATGAGGGCAAGACCAGCATTACTCCAGGCTTGTAGTCACTGGCCTCTGTCACTGTTAAATGGGGCAGCACCAAGATATATTCTATGGTCCTAGCATTCTGTGCATCTGGTTAAGCTGTGTGATGTATGCTACTTTCTTTGCCTATGCTCTATGACCTAGAGTTTAGGGTCTTCCATTTCCCTTTGCCACTGTCCAAGGGCTCTGTCAAAGTAACCTCCTACTTCTTTTTGGGCTACACATCATTATTCTCATGTCTTTGCTGTGTTCCAATCTCATTGTCTTAAATTTCTCCTTCCTTCCTAATGATCTTGTCATGGACTTGATTTACCAAATATTAACTGGAACTGATGCCAGGGAAAGGTTCCTCAGACATGGCCATGGCTCACTCATTTTATTTCCTTGGCCTTCCCTGCAATTGTTGTATATGTGTCACAAAATGCCAAGAGACCACCAAGGAGCCTGTTTCTGATGCAAGCACACAAGTGTATTTTTATTTTCATATTCCAACCTGGATCATCATCCTATGGTCCAATGCAGCAGATGAAGGGAAATGTGGCAGCAGCAGCTATTAAACTTTCGGGTTAAACTTTTGGCACAGACCCACAACCTGTTGACAGGATATTTGATATCTACAAGGGCCATAAACTATGGACAGGATGTCTGCAGGAGCATCTGGATCTTGTTAAACTTTACTGCCCTGTTTTTTAATTAGCTGCTTCTAGGGTATCTATTCAAGTTGTCATGGCACATTCCTGAGGTTCTTCCTGGAACTGAGCACAGCCCAAGATCATCAAGTGATCTAAGATGGTGAACCTTCTCTAAGATAGACTCTGTAAATCAAGTCTAGGCCTTCATGTTGCATTCATACAATCATGCAATGAAGACTTCTTGCTTTCATTCATTAATGCTGGATTGAGTTTATCTTTGAGATTTCTTGATTGAAAAATTTTGTGACTGTTGATGTTGTTTCCAGAGTATATATATCCCTAAAGCCACGCTCTCCATCTGCTTTGAAACTGAAAGGTTCTTTGGCCTCAGAAGGCTTCTGTGTTTTTTTTGTTGTTTGTTTATTTGTTTTTTCAGAGAAAAAAGCCAAGAGGTCAGAGCTAAGATCCTCACCCTTCGTGCTTCAGCGATCCTCTTCAGCCAAGAGAGCTCTCCGAAAAAGGAGCTACTACCTGTGTGTTTGTCTTTGTAGTCTTTCTGTTCTGCCTTCTCATTGGTTGTAAACCCAAACACATGACTGCCTTGACACTGCCTGTCTAGAGACTTCCAGGTCTTCTATGGTTGGGATTGAGATTAAAGGCGTGTGTCTCCAATGCTGGCTGTATCCTTTTACACACAGAGATCTACCAAGCTCTGTCTACCAAGTGCTGGGATTAAAGGTGTGCGCCACCACCGCCACGCTCTTGCTATGGCTCTAATAGCTCTGACCCACATGCAACTTTATTTGTTAACATACAATTAAAATCACATTTCAGTACAAGTAAAATACCACCATATTTCCCCTTTTCTATTTTAATAAAAAGAAAAAAAAGAAAAAGGTTATAACTAACAAAAGAAAAACTATATACAAAAGTACAATAACTGTATACAATATATAAAAGTAATGAATATCTAAACAATGTCTAGTCCATTTGTATTTGACAAATTCAGAGAAAATAATTTCATTATCTATCCTATTTTGGTAAGTCCAAAATGTACCTAAATCACTTTCTATCCTAACTAGTCTTCAACTATAACTAACTAATCTTCAACTCCTTCAGAGACCCAAGAAGGAAATATTAGCTAACAAAAATAAAAACAGGAAGTGAATGCAAGCACTTCCAAAAAATTTGTGAGTTGACAGAAACAGCCAGCTGCCTGGACAGTCACCTGAGGTTTCTCCGTAGTGCTGGAGCATCATCTTCAGCCTAAAGGCTTAGCGAATCTGACAGACTCATTTGTGAAGTAGGATGTACACAAGGTCAACAGTTCAACCTCACATTGGGTGAGAGCAGTCCATGTACCAGAAACACCTGAATTCCACTAGTGTCAATGAAGCCATATATACACAGCCAAGAAAAATGGACAGCTAAATTAAAAAACCATCAATAATTTCCAGAATTTAAAATCCTGTTTTTTTGTTTTTGTTCTGTTTTGTTTTTTGACTAACAATCTCTTTGATCACTAATTTGGATGTGTCAAAATGTGGTGATTTCCCTCTTTCTCAGAGTTATCTCCTTTTTGTAGGAGTGGGATGACAAAAAAGAGGAAGACAGGTACCTGTACCAATCTTTTGATCATCATTGCTTCTTTTTTTCAACTCTTGTTAGTTCTGGCTTTTAAGTTGATCTTCCTTTCTAGCAGCTAGAGTTGTGAGGCCCCATTTCTTTGGATTTAACGGGTTTTCAGTCCTCTTTTTATTTTCGTTTTTATGCTACTATATATCAAGCCAAAATACAAGGAAAAAAAACCCTGCATTTTTCCTTCAGGTTGTTGCAAGAATCCTTTATAATTTCCTTTCCTCATGAGCTAAACCATGTTTTCTGAATGTACTGGGAGACATTTTGATCCACCTGTGTACATCTGGGCTTGGCTTATTTGTAGGTGCTTCTGGTTCATCTCCTCTCTTTAGTTATTTAGTAAAGTGTTCATGCAATGTTGTTCCCAAGATCCAAAGTGATGCTATTTAACATTATGAAGTTTTCACCATATGCTGGCTGTGTAATGTGAGATGTTAAGATGCCTTTCTATACTGAAAAACAGCATGACATCCCTGTTCCTTTTTCTTGCTATTAACAAGAACACAACAAATCTCTTGTTCCTGAGCCACATGGTCAATCAATGTCCTCATCAAAACATTTAGGCATTACCCTGGCCTCACAAATGATGGTAAAGAATGATTTCCTGCACCAAAAAAAGAGTCTCTTTCCTTCCCAGCCAGCCATGGTTCTCAGAAATCTTCCTGAACAGAGACAATGAACTTTTATTCTACCACACTAATGCTCACTCCAAAATTTCTTTTTGCACATAGTCCTTATGGAGGCCTTCACTCTTGACCCCTCTATTCTCTTCTTTTGGATACAAATATAATCATCATTTTCTTTTTTGTTAATGTTCCTTTAATCAATATAAAATGACTTTCTTTGATGTTTCTCGTTAGTTGTGATTTAATGTCTGTTTTATCAAATAGTTGAACAGAAAGAACTGCTTGATTAATTGGTGCATTTAATTGAAAAACCCTTCTGCATTCAATCATTTTAAAGTAGTGTCTGAATTTGTGGTGATCTTTTGTGGAATGAAATAGTGGTTGATGATACCAAACTGTTGATCCATTCCAGTAGTCTGTGCTGGTCTTCATATTGGGAAATAAAGACAATTAATATTATCATCATTATTGAAAAGTACATATTGACTCCTATTATGTTGACCTTGTAGAAATTAGGCAATTCCTCTTCTTTTTTATTACAAAGTTATTTATTCATTGAGTGTTTATGTGTGGATACATTCATTGCACACCATGCGTCAGGAAAACTATCGTACAGTGGGCTCTCTCCATCCTCATTTTTAGGAAGGTTGTTTTTTCTTGTTTCTATCACAGCATATAGTAATGTGCACCTAGACAATTTTCTGTTCATTGCATCTCAAATTTCCTGTTATATTTCACTTCTACTACTTTTTGGATACTTTGTTTGTTCTGCATAGTCAGTATATAAATTGCAATAAATTAAAGGAACACACACAGAGACACAAAACATTGCACACATTTTTTCCATTTATATTACTAAATATTTCCTGTATCTGGATTATGTACACAGCATGGTTTGCAAGCTTTCCATTGTTGTCTTCATGCATATTATGTTTAGAAATAACATATATTTAACCTCAATACACAGTTATTCCTTATTGATACATAAAAATACTAATAGATTTGACCTGTTTATCCTGTAAACTAAGGAAAATTAAAATATTAGAAATGAGCATTAGTACATATAAGCAATGGACAAATGACTAAAATGATAAATTTCTCTATTTTGAGGAGATTCACAGAAATAGACAACACAAATAAAATAAGAATGAGGTTTCTATCAGCAGCTATTAATATCAAATATTAGTAAGGATCATTGATTTTAAGTTTCACAGGCTATAGCCAGCAATTAAAGGTCATTAAGAGTTATTCAGAGTAACTGATTTTGGATACAAAAGCAAATAGCTAAAACATGCAAATTAGAGATGTAAAAGACAAAGAAAGGATTAGTAATTAGATAAGGACAAGAGTATGTGAAGTTGATGGCAATTCACAAGGAAATATATGGATTTTCTTCATGAGAGTAGGTGAGAATGTTATATTTTGTTTGTTTGTGTTGTTATCTGTAACTAAATACGCCCATGCAAAAAAAGAGAAAGAAAAACTACTGAACTGGCAAATTGGGATTTTGGAGATTAAAAAATTAGGGGAAATGGGAAGGCAGCACTACAAGAAGATTCCATAAAAGGAAAGAAAGTGTCTGCAATAAAATAAATTGCAATACCCTGAGACCATGGGGAAATGACCAGAAAAATATTATACTTTCAGGATTGAAACTACTTTTGATTTATCTGTGTTTTCTATGACAGATTCTAAGATGGAACATTAACTCTCCTCCTGAAGGAGACAAGTTTGGTTGAAGTTCAGATTTCTTCCTTGGCTTAAAGCAACAGTTCTCAACCTGTGTGTTGAGACTCATTTGGAGTACCATATCAGATATTTCCATTACCATTCATAACAGTAGCAAAGGGAGAGTTAGAGAGTAAAAAACCAAGTTTAGTGGTTGGTAGTCACCATAGTGTGAGGAACTCTTAAAGGAATGCAGGATTAGGAAGGCTGAGAACCACTGTCTTAAAGGCACATGTCAGATTTCCAGGGCTCATTGTGTGTTGGGGAGTCAGTGATTCCCTTGCTCACAGTGCCATCTATCGTCCAAAAAAAAATGAAGGTGACTAAGGAAAGGTCATTTGAGAGCTCTGTAAAGAAAGCTGGTGCCTGGAGAACAAATTACTATGTTCAGTTTAAGTGAACTCTTATTTCAGTATTGAAGTGTAACAAATAATTGCCAGAGTAGCAGGATCTAGTTCATGCTTCCCTGTAAAGAAATAAGAAATGCTGGCCAATGCCTTGTTTTCCTTCTGCTTCCTATGCATACTATTATTGCTGACAGTAAAAGTGAATACTATAATGCTGTTTGCTATTTTATTTACAAACATGGAGGAAAAAGAATATTTTGGCATGTGCACACATATTTTTCACATTTGGCTCTCAAATTTATTCAGGTGACCTTGTGTTGTGATATTTAATCTTGACTGACTGTATGTAGTATATTTCCATAAATATTTTTGTCTACAGTTGAGTCTATGTTTCACAAGCCTATAAGAATCCCTTAAGTTAAATCTTTCATGCATATTGTAGTGTGATAAATGTGGTAGAGTGGTCTATGTATCTGATGAAGTCTCCAGGTGATGTTCTGTCCCCTGACACCCTGCTGATATCAGTTTCACTGGATGCCTGTAGCCCAGGGAATCACCATTCTTTTCAATGGGACTGATAGACTTGCTGGGAATGCAGAGTTCCTGTGCCTGGTGGTTAGGACCTAAAGACCAACTGAAGCCTCACTCTTTTGTTCTCTATTGTGACTGCTTGATGTGAAAAAGAGTGGTGATCCTCTCCCTGTTTTCCTTTGTCTATGCTTAAGTCTATTTAATCCAGCTGTTGGAAAGCTTAACACAGGTCTAATACATTGCCAATTCTTTCAGCATGTAGCCAACAGTGAAATGTTTACTATTTTCTCTTCCTGTCAGTTTTGGTTCTTGATCCTTAAGTTTTTAATTTTAGATTGATTAGTTTTTTCCCCGAAAAAATCGGTCGTTTTTTATTGTAAAGTACATTTATGTAGAATTATTAACATCCTGATATGAAGTTCTATCCTTCCTCTAAATTACCATGGATTATCATTTATATATATTGTATTTATCTGAAAACTTTAACCATAATAAGTCATCACTGATATTTTTGGAAGCTGATATATTGCATTTGTCCTTATAGTTCTTTTGGTTTCTAATGATTATCTTTTATTTTGAAATTTTCCAGTAAAGTAATTTTAACATGAGATTTATTGATACAATGTCAAACATTCTTCATACTATTGAGCATCTATTATAAAATACAATTTAAAACTTATCCAAGTGTCAATGAACTTTCTCTTCTTTGTTTTAAAACAAGTACAGGTGTCACAATAGTTCCCATCCTCAATCTATCTTAATACAATCTATCACTTGGTAATTTCTCCCTAATTGGCCCTTTAACTTTGACACTTTCCTTTCATTCACAGTTTTCGATTTTTTATTTTCTTAAGAAAATTTGAACCAAACTTTATAATTCAGAGTTCAACCCTTTGTTTCTATTCCAAAGAGTCACTTAGTAAATAATTGAAATCTTGTGACACATTGGTCTTTATTTGTAGGGCAGGAAAACAATGAGAGAACACACATGAATTGAGTAGAGTTAGGGGGCTCTCCCATTAAAGAGCTGTTTACCAATGGAAGCTTTGAAGAAGCAAATTAATACTGAATCCTTCAGACCTTCCTCATAGTAAAAACATGGTAAAATATCCACAAAGTAATGACTATAGTCATACAGTCATTAAAGACTTTATTTCAGCTCAAATGTATACTTTAGGATGGAAAAGTTAGGGCAACATTTGAGAAGGTAAGAGAAAGGACAGAAATTCACACGCAAATCACTAACAGTTGTTACCCTGATTTGATCTATCATTTTTCTATAAAGTTTTACATTTTTTAGTACATTAAGTATGTTATCTCCTCAAGATAAGCATATGGTTATGGTGAAAAAAAAAGAAAGAAAGGGGAAAGAAATTCTAAGGAAACTCTCCCTTGTACCTATAATTTCCACGCCTGAAAAGTCAATGCATTAGCTACATTAGATTTCTGCTGCTACATTTCACATGTATAATTATATGATCATTTTCATGTCTGAGCACAATTATTACCAGGAGGTGTATAACTGCATATTTTTTTTTTATATTTTAAAAGCCAGATATATTTTAAAAAGATCGTGCTTACAATAAGTAAATTATGTAGTGAAGAAACATGAAATTGATGAGTAAAAAGGCACATTTGAAAAGTTTCAGAGTACGAAGACTTCCTTGTTTGTTCTACTAACACAGGAGGAAACGGCGTCAAATATATTACAATTACTTTCTCAGGGGAAGGTTTCTGTCAGTGGAAATGATTAACACTGGCTTCTTTTCTCCCTTCTCTGGGGCAGTCTTTCCCTTCCTTGGTTTGGAGAGGCGAATTAGTCTTCTGCCATGTAGAGGCGATACATCAGGGCTACCGCCAGGGCTGAGACGGCTGGGATCACCCAGTTAGTCCACCAACTGGAATTAGAGTCGACAGTAGTAATGAGAGGTTCCGAAGGCTTGGCTATCTTGGATCTGTCATCTGGATGGAGCTCCCCGATGATGTATGTTTTAGACAGTTCTCGCGCGTCGGTAGAGTGCCCAACATCCTCAAAGTTCTCAGTAGCATCGCCCCCAGCTTGCTCTCTTAGGACTTCTTCCCCACCAGGATGCTCTTCCAGAAACTTGGTCAGATCGTACACTTTGTGGTGCAGGATCACCCAAGTGCTCTTGCTGTCTTTGTGCTTCTGAATCTCTTCCAGGGTGTAGTACTTCACATCTTGGTTTGCCTGCCTGGCCATCTCGGAACAGTGAGCCTCCCGGGCCCTGCAACACAGCCGTGCAGGGTGGTGCGCTACTCAAGTCTGAGCCGCCTCCGCCCGGGACATTCCCAGCCTTACCGGGACCGAATGCATATTTTTGCAAAACAAGTAAAGTGTGGGATTCCACCCTTAAAAAGGAAATGGGACTTTTAGAGGCAACATCCTAGACATTACAATCTGGACAGCATTTATTAGAGACTTTTAGTGAATACTCTTGTTTTGCATTACAGGAAGGACAACCACATATCCACTGTTGAGGAAATGAAGGAAGCAGAATATCTTAAGATATCCAAACAAATTTCTTTTCTATAAAATTTCTTAGAGTCATTTGTTTTGTATTTTCTGTGTGTTTGGCCTGCAGGTATGTTTGTTTACCATATTTAAGCCTGGTGCCCAAGGAAGTCAGAAGAGGGTGCTGGATCCCTCTAAGGAGAGCTACAGACTGTTGAAAATCAAGATTTGGATGATGAGAACCAAACACAGGTCCTCTGCAGGCACAACAATTTCTCTTAACTACTGAGCCATGTGTTTTGAACAAGGATTTTCCAGGTTCATTGAAGGATTCTTAAACTGTTTATCATAATGTTGATGGCTTTGAGTCTTTTCTGCTTTGATATTGGAGTATATCATATTTACTTCTTGGTGGTGTTTTTACTTCAGTTTTCTCATCATCAAAATTATCATCTTCATCCTCATCATATCTGCCATAATCATTTTTCTATTTATAATGATCATCTCCATCATCCCTCCCAATCTTCAGCTTGCTTTATATTTTTCAGTTGAACCATTTTATCTTTACTTTGGACACATTAATCTCCAGATATTTTTAAGTGTTCTACACTCTCCTCAACTTAATCTGTTAATTATGCATTTTCTTCCACAGCTGCTAGGTGCAATCTAATAACATGAGTAGGCCCTAACCATTTCAACATGAATATGGCAGGTAGTGTAATGTCAATTGTCAATACAGCCAATGGAAATTTAAGTGTACAAACACATTCATATTTGTAAGTTTTAGTATAATTGGACAACCTTCATAATTCATTTTCTTTACTTCAAAAATATTTAAGTCATCTTTATCCCAGGCCTAGAATTGATTGACAGTTCTTAAAATTAAGTGGTATTTGCTATTATTATCACTGAAAAGTCATAATCTTTGCTAGCCTATAATTTATGACAAAAAGTTACTAAGTTTTATGGGATCATGCCCTTAACAACTCAATCTTCTGAGAAGTGGAGGCACACATGTCCTTATGAGAGAAGCTTGAAGGATGTAACTGTCAGCTGCTCTTCAGATACACAGGAGAGATTCACAGAACGGTTTTTATGTTATTTAAAAAATGATGTATTGACAGGGAACCTACCTAAACATAATAAAGGCAATTTACAGCAAGCCAACAGCCAACATCAAATTAAATGGAGAGAAACTCAAAGCAATTCCACTAAAATCAGGAGCGAGGCAAGGTTGTCCACTCTCCCCATACTTATTCAATATAGTACTTGAAGTTCAAGCCAGAGCAATAAGACAACATAAGGAGATTAAGGGGATACAAATTGGAAAGGAAGAAGTCAAGCTTTCCCTATTTGCAGATGACATGATAGTATACTTGAGTGACCCCAAAGATTCCACCAAGGAACTGATACAGCTTATAAACACCTTCAGCAACATAGCAGGATACAAGATCAACTCAAAAAAATCATTATCCCTCCTACATACAATGGACAAAGAAGCTGAGAAGGAAATCAAAGATACATCACCCTTTATAATAGCCACAAATGGCATAAAATACTTTGGGGTAACACTAACCAAGCAAATGAAGGACCTATATGACAAGAACTTAAAGTCTCTGAAAAAAGAAATTGAAGAAGATCTCAGAAAATGGAAAGATCTCCCATGCTCATGGATAGGCAGGACTAACATAGTAAAAATGGCAATATTACAAAAAGCAATCTACAGATTCAATGCAATCCCCATCAAAATACCAAGACAATTCTTCACAGACCTGGAAAGAATAATACTCAACTTCATATGGAAAAACAAAAAACCCAGGATAGCCAAAAGAATCTTGTACAATAAAACAACCTCTGGAGGCATCATGATCCCTGACTTCAAGCTCTACTATAGAACTACAGTAATAAAAACAGTTTGGTACTGGCATAAAAGTCGACATGTGGACCAATGGAATCGAATTGAAGACCCTGACATTAATCCACACACTTATGAACATATAATTTTTGACAAAGAAGCCAAAAGTGCACAATGGAAAAAAGAAAGCATCTTCAACAAATGGTGCTGTCATAACTGGATATCAACATGTAGAAGGCTGCAAATAGATCCATATCTATCACCGTGCACAAAACTTAAGTCCAAGTGGATCAAGGACCTCAACATCAATCCAGCTACTCTGAACCTGCTAGAAGAGAAAGTAGGAAGTAGTCTTGAACGCATTGGCATAAGAGATCACTTTCTAAATAGAACACCAGTAGCACAGACACTGAGAGAAACAGTCAATCAATGGGACCTCTTGAAACTGAGAAGCTTTTGTAGAGCAAAGGATACAGTCAACAAGGCAAAAGTGACAGCCTACAGAATGGGAAAAGATCTTCACCAACCCCACATCTCACAGAGGACTGATATCCAGAATATATAAGGGAGTCAAGAAATTAGTCATCAAAATTCCCAACAGTCCAATTAAGAAATGGGCTATAGAACTAAACAGAGAATTCTCAACAGAGGAAACTCAAATGGCTGAAAGACATTTAAGGAATTGCTCAACATCCCTAATCATCAGGGAAATGCAAATCAAAACAACTCTGAGATACCACCTTATGCCTGTCAGAATGGCTAAGATCAAAAACACTGAAGACAGCTTCTGCTGGAGAGGATGTGGAGCTAGGGGAACTCTCCTCCACTGCTGGTGGGAATGCAAGCTTGTACAACCAGTTTGGAAATCAATATGGCGCTTTCTTAGACAATTGGGAATCCATCTCCTTCAAGATCCAGCTATTCCACTCTTGGGCATATACCCAAGGAATGCTCAACCACACCACAAGAGCACTTGTTCAGCTATGTTCATATCAGCATTGTTTGTAATAGCCAGAACATGGAAACAAACTAGATGCCCTTCAACTGAAGAATGGATAAACAAAATGTGGTACATATACACAATGGAATACTACTCAGCAGAGAAAAACAATGACATCATGAGGTTTGCAGACAAGTGGATGGATCTAGAAAAAATCATCCTGAGTGAGGTAACCCAGACTCAGAAAGACAAACATGGTATGTACTCACTCATATTAGGATACTAGATGTGGAACAAGGGTGACTGGACTGCTACTCACATCACAGGGAGGCTACCTGGAAAACAGGACCCCAAGAAAGACACTGGGATCGCGCCCAATGACAGAGAAATGGATGAGATCTACATGAACAGCCTGGACATGAGTGGGGGTAATGTAGGGCGAGGGTTGAGGGAAAGAGAGCTTGGGGGAGGGGGAGATCCCAGATGGATCAACAACAGAGAGGGAGAACAAGGGATAGGAGACCATGGTAAATGAAGACCACATGAGAATAGGAAGAAGCAAAGTGCTAGAGAGGTCCACAGAAATTTACAAAGATACCCCCACAACAGACTGTTGGCAATGTTTGAGAGACAGCCCAATCTGACCTACTCTGGTGATGGGATGGCCAAACACCCTAATTGTCATGCTAGAAACCTCATCCAACGACTGAGGGATCTGGATGCAGAGACATTGTTACCATGTATTGGAAATGCCCCAATTTCAAATGTGGAAGCACTTTCATTAAGTTAATATTCTAGCATAGCAAACAAAGTCATACATATATCAGGGCTCTTCTCAAATACTTTGCTTGCATCAACACGATGGTGTTTACTGGACTAAAGATTGTCCATGATAAATTGTAAAAAGGTGTAGCAGCAGAAGCAATCCAATCTATGCACATCACTGTAGTTCTAATCAATCAACCTATTTAGGAACCTTTTTTTTTTTAAATAAGAATTCTTGGTTAGCCTATGACATGGAAACCAAACTGCATTGTGATTTCCTCACACTCCCATGTAATGAAGATTGCAATCTTGCATTATCAGGTGCCACTGATAATTTAGATTTCAAAATTGTATGCAATCATCATGGAGTGGGGAATAACGAGATATTAAGAAATTGTGAAGGTAGGGAAAAACAGAAATGTCACAAATCTCCTTCTGATTTATGGGTCATGTAACCCAAACATAAGAAAATGGGACAAGTATGTGTCATGTCTTTAGCTAAGTCCCTGGAAAAGGGAACTAAAAACGAAAAACTCCTGAAAATTTTAGAGATGGTCTAATACTGTTCTATCTGTTTCACACACACTCATAACAATCATTTACAATGTATTGGTAATCTTGGAATACACATGCTAGTTTAATTAATTACAAAGACTACCCAATGATTTACAATCCATTCACAATCCTAATTGCTTCCTAGTCAGTGCCTACTGTTGAAAACCCACATTAAAGCTGCCTATTTCCTTTACTTTTCAATACCCTGCAAATACAATAAAAGCTTATTGCAGTCCCACCACCTCCCCAAAAGAATGGCTAAAGGAAATGCGTCAAAATCTGGTGCAGTGGACTCAACAAGGCTGCAGAGGAAAGATGACGAATCCATAGGAACCAAAGTTTCTCATTCCTAGAGGTTTCCTCCCCAGCAATCAATACAATCATACTTCCGGGTTGCAGCCAAATAGACCTCCAAGCGGAATTTCGTTGTTTAAAGTTTTCCTATATTTCTCTATATTTGTGATTCCTACTCCCCAATCCCCTTCGCAGCAAACACAGTCGCACTTCCAGGTTGCAGGAGAGTGGCTTGAGCTTGGGATTTCTTTGTTTAAATGAAACATTCTCTATATTTGTGATTTCCCCTGAGCAACAAACACAGATGCACTTCCAGGTCGTAGTAAAGTGGCAATAAGGGCGTTTCTTCCATTTTCAGTTTGAGGATTTCATTGCTTAAATTAAGTTCTAAATCGTTTAAATCGTGAATTTGCGATCATACAGATTTTACAAGACACTCCGTTTTTTGTTGAGCCTTTGTCCTGTAGAGGTAACTTTTTAAATGAACCCTAAAGAGTGTTTTGCTTTTTAACTCCAGTGCTAATCTGTGTGTATGTGAGAGGGTGGGTAGGTGGGGGTGCGGGTGGGGAGCATCTCATCAATCAATCTGCATTTTATTTTGAAAATGAATTTTTTTGCATTGGATTTTCAGCAAGTTTGAGGCTTAAAAATACAATAGATTTGAATTATTAAATACAATGTGGATGTCTGGCACACATTTTGCTTTTAACTCTAACATTTTTTTTCTGACCAACATATTTTAAAACAGGAAAATAAGAAATAAAGTTTTATATTGGATATTATTGCAATTCCATATAATTCACTGTCAAGTATCAAGGCACATAATACATCTTAAATGATATGCCACGAGGGCAACATGTGTTTGTTCTCATTTATTTTTGAGCATCTATGTGTGTGTGATTCAGTTATTCAGTACTCTTGTTAAAGGTGGAAATGAAGCTGACCATTATGACAAGAACTTCATACGTACTTTCTTGTTAGGGAGATGGAGTTTATATCAGAGTACATCACATGTTCTTAGGAATTTTTTTTTTATTTATAGCCAAGGAAACTTGGACCAATCTACGCAAAAATATTAAGCACTGAGAGAGAATCTGGCTCAAGAAGGTCAGAGTGATAAGACATCCTTGAGAAAATAGTAAAGGATGAGAAACATACTCTGATGTACAGGGTAGTAGATTTTCCCTCACTTGAAAATGTTACTTGTTAAAATGAAATTTTACATGGGAGAGTACACAAATCCTGACAATGGTTCTAAATCCTAAATGAAACTTGATTAAGGAAAGACAAAATGATAATTTTAACATTTTTCCTTTTGTTGACAATATTCTTTTCTCATACAACATAATCTGATTATAGATTCCTCTCCCTGCTCCTCACATTTTTCCCCATCCCTTGTACACTCCATATCCCCACTCTGCCTGTCTCTCATCAGAAAAGAACAGGTTTCTAAGAGATGACAATCAAACATGACAAATGAATTTGATATATATCTCAGATTATCAAACTCTCCATAGAAAAAAGGAAATTAAAGAAATTTTATTGTAATTTCTAAAACACAAGTTCTAGGAATGAGAAAGTTTCCTGCCCAGGTTAAATTAATGGTCAGACTTAAGAGTTGGGAATTCAGGAGCCAGGGGAAAGACCCATGTCCAAGTCCTCATAACTTGGACTGACAGCTAAGTCACTCTATTTATATTCATAACTTACCTTCATGTTTTCTATAAGTTATAACATGTTTATACATATGATTTAGAATTTCTCACCATGTCTGTGAAATGTTTCATTAAATTGATTTTGACATATTTGTTGTTCTTTATTTAGGCTATTAAGAATTTGGACTTAGCCGGGCGGTGGTGGCGCACGCCTTTAATCCCAGCACTCGGGAGGCAGAGCCAGGCAGATCTCTGTGAGTTCGAGGCCAGCCTGGTCTCCAAAGCGAGTTCCAGGAAAGGCGCAAAGCTACACAGAGAAACCCTGCCTTGAAAAATCAAAAAAAAAAAAAAAAAAGAATTTGGACTTAGAGTCAAGACATGTATGACCTGGTCAGATAATATGTTTCCATAATCTTGTGTCACTGTCACCAGATGATGGAAATACTTCCCTTATCTAAGTAGACATAATACATATCTCTGGCCTCTTTTATTCTTCCCTCCACATTAGGGAACCACTGTTCAGTCTCCAACATCTTCTGCCTGTGAGAGAGGCATACAAATCTTTCATTCTGCTCAGAAACTATTCCCACTGAGCCTGAGTGTTAATATTGGTGATTAAGGTCAGTCTTTTGACATGAATAATGGCTCAGCAATTAAGAATATTGGCTGTTTGTCCACAGTATCTGGATGCAATTCCCAGCACACACATGTCAGCTTACAACTGTCTCTTTCTCAAGTCCCAGGGGATCTGAGGTAGTCAGGTACACGTCTAGCCTCCTCAGATACTGCAGACGTGTGCTACATACACTTCCAGCAAATGCCTGTACATAAACACATAAAATGAAAATACACAAAATCTTTAAAAAAAAGTATTTTTCATTGCAATTGGTCTGTAAATAAGGGAAAGTGAGTCTAGGTGGAAAAGTGACTGCCAACATAATTGGCGATGATTTTACAATTTGTTGTCATTCCAAATATTCTGATAATGTGAAAAGTCACAAATATGTCTATCATGTTTGTAGCATAGTATGTTAAAGACACAAAAGAACCACTACTTACATATATATGTGTATGTATACACACCACACACACACACACACACACACACACACACACACACACACACACATATATATATATATATATATATATATATATATATATATATATATTCCCTTGCCATATTACTTTCTCAAATTTTACCTGAGAAAATTAGTCTTGTTCTGTCACTGGAAGCAGCAAGATTTTCCCTGAAAATGATGCTAAGTAATTTAGTGTTATTGGTTCTAAGAATATTCCTTGACTAACCATTTTTGTTTCTATAATAATAAAAATACTCAATTTTCTGTGAGCTCATATACACGAAGGAGATGGGTTTGACTCATGGGTTGTATTATGCTCTTGTTTTGTTTTGTTTTTTTTAAGAGAGATTTCTCTGTGCAGCCCTGGTTGCCCTGAAACTCTTTTTGGGCACCAGGTTGGCCTGGAACTCAGAGATCTGCCTGCCTCTTCCTCCCTGGTCCTGAGATTAAAGGCATGAACCACCACCTCACTGAATTGTATTTGGGAAGTTCTGGAGTTCTCTAATTTGTGTAGGAATGGTTTGTGAAAGAGGTATAAAGCTGAATTTTAGGGAATAAAATGGTAGCAGAAAGGATATTAAAAATAGACCCCACTGAATTGATGTATATAGGTTTACTTACAGATGATTCTGGACTTAATTGCACATTCTCTAAAAGGGAGCTAAATGACTATTTTATTAGTTGGATAATGAATGTGTCAAAAGATGAATCATTGGGATGAGCTAGAGATGTTCATGTTTTATGACTTTAACTTCCAGTTTCTTGATTCTAAATAATTGCTGCTATTGCTGTTGTTACCAAAGTAGTTTTCAGGATCATTGTAATTTCCTTTGCTTATATGCAAAACAATTTGTGATTGTTTGAATATAAATAACCTCCATAGGCCCTTAGGGAGTAGCACTGTAAAGAGGTGAATGCTATTTTTGTTTGTTTGTTTTGAAGTTACTAAATCATTTTTTATTTTATTTAATTTATTTTTTATTTTATAATTTAATTTAATTTTACATATCAGCCATATATTTCCCTGTCCTCCCCCCCCCCCCCCCGCCTCCACCACAAGGTGAATGCTTTTTTAAGGAACTACATTACTGGCCAGGGGCAAGGGACTTTGAGGTCTTAGAAGTTGTGAAGATGAATCCAGGATTATTTTGGAGATCTCAAGATGTTGGAAATGCCAGGGCCCTAGGACACTTGCCAAGTTAAGCTATTAACAAACAGAGAAATGCCTGAAGAGAAAGAAGTAAGTTGCAGTCAACAAATTTCAAAGAAGTTGAAGATCTGCAGAACATTTTGACATCAGACATCGAGATGCAGAGTTTGGGTCTTGCCCAGCTGTTTATTAGTCTTGTGTTGGTCCAGTATTTTCCACTATAGTCCCTTTCTTCCCTTTTGGAATATTATTCATATCATGTGCCATTGCATGTTGAAGTATGTGATGTGTTTTTACATTTTAATTTTACAGAGGATTACAATTAAGAGATGCCATGAGTCTCAGAAGGGACTTTGAACTTCAGACCCTTAAACAGTGCTGATACAACTATAGACTATGGGGACTTTTGAAGTTGGATTAAATGCATTTGGCATTATGATATGACTACAAGCCTTAGGGGACAGGGAGTATAATGTGATGACTTGAATTAAAATGTCCCCCATAGGTCCATAACGAGAGGCACTATTAGAGAATAGGGCCTTTTTTTGAGTAAGTGTGGCTTGTTGCAGGAACTGCATAACTAGGGGTTGGGCTTTGAAGCCTCAGAATTTCAAGCCAGGCTAGTGGCTCACAGTCTCTTAATGCTGCCTGCACAGTTAGATGTAAAACTCTCAGTTACTTCTCTAGCACCATGTCTGCCTGCATGCCACCTTGATTCCCTCCATGAATAATAATGGTTTAAACCAACAAACTATAAGCCAGCCCCAGTTAATTGTTTTTCTTTATAAGAGTTATCATGGTCATGGTGTCTTTTCAAAGCAATAGAAACCCCAACTGGGATACAAAATTTTATGAATGTATTGGAAAAAATTTCAATCCTGTGTAGCTCTGAGATTGGCTTATCTGTAGGTGCTTCTTGTTTATCTCCTCTCTTTAGGTATTTAGTAAAGTGTTTCTGCAATGTTATCACTGATAATTTAAAATGATGTTTTTAGCATTAAGAAAAATATACACTATGTGCTATTCAAACCTTTATGAGAAGATACAGAGAATAACTGCACGTGAGTGTTGTGGAGGAAAGACCAATGAGATTCCTGTTCCTTTAGATTGCCATAGACTAGATCATAAAATTTTCTACAGTCACTGGGACAGTCAAAGTGGCCAATGAAAATCCAGTCTAGTCAATAACTGAACCTTCCAAGTTGTGGAAAAGACTTCCTAGAGTGAAAAAAAATTCTCTTTGCTTCCCTGCTTGCTGAAATCTTCCTAGACATAGGCATTGAACTTTTCTCCTGCACACATTGCTTACAATTACTCTGAAATTCTTTTCTTCACATGGCCCTTCTGGCAGCCTTCATTCTTGATTTCTCCATGGCCCTCATTTGGGGGATATATACAGAATCATAACACATTCTTGAGGAATTATTCCTTTTATAAGGATTTAATTATTTTCTTTTTCTTTTCTCATTATTTTAGGTTTGACATCTGTTTTTTCAAATAGTTGAACACCGTGAACTGCTTGTTTTATTGGTCCATTTTTTTGAAATATCCTTTTGCATTCAATCAATTTCAGGCAGTGTCTGTCTTTTGTGGTGAAATTCATTTCTTCTAATCAAAATAGTGATACCTAACTGTGGATCAATCCACTACTCTCTGTATTTTTTTTAATTTAGAAATTTAACCACTAATATTCATTTGGCGAATAATAATTCCTATCACTTAATTAACCTTGAAGTGTTTTGTTATTTTCCCATTCCTATTCTGTAAAAATAATATTTTTCATTGACATACATAGATGTATACATGCCACAGCATGTGTTTGCAGCTCAGAGATCAATTGTAGTGGAGATAGTGTTGGAATTCCTGGACAGCCCCCAGCTACATGATTGCACATGCCCAATTCAGTAGACAAGCAAGGGGCCTTAAATCCTACATAATCCACGTGCTGTGTGATCGCGTAATTTGCATGTCATGTGATCATGCAATCTATGTGAATGTGTGGTACAGTTCCATAAGCCCATATGCTCATGTGCAGGGGAATCCATAAGAAGTAGATCCCTGACTCCTTTACCATCTTCTTCTCCCTCCCCCTGCTTCTCCAAGCACATGTCTCCCACAGGCACTGTCATGCACTCTCTGTCCCTCTCGTCTCCTAATAAGACTCTGATAGTAGGTATTGTCATGCCTCATGGCCTTTCCCACACAGTGCCACTTAATGAATAGCACAGCACTGCCTCTTTAAAGCCAACATTGGTGCTGAAAAGAAGCAGGCTCTTTCAGTGCTCTGTGTTCTGGACCCTGTACTGACATTTCTTTGATCTATGACTGCCTACTTTCTTTCATTTTCCTGGCTGCAGGGCCTTTTCACACAACCTTGACTGCTCAGATTGATGAGTTTTCACTTTCCAGTCCCTCGCCATTTCAGATGACTGTAGCCTGAGATATATTTTTGCTGTTGGACCCCTGGGGTGTCCTCAGGCTGTGCATGCACTAACTCAGTCTCTCTTTTTGAAACACTGAATGCTGTCAGATTTCTGGGTGGTCCTCATGCTCTTACACTCATGCCCTTACCCTCCACTAGACAAAAGATGGGGTAACATGAACTGATTCACAGATCTTTCCCTAATCTCAGGGATGCCTGAGACTGGGATCTCAGATCCTGTTTGTTATTATAATTTTTGCTTTTTTATTCTCTTGACTGCAGTCATGGGACATAAAGGCTTCCTCCTCTTGGTCCCTCTCCTCCTCTGAAAAATGCCTTAAATTTCCCTAGATACCAGTAAATATGGCCACGTAATGACTGCCTGGACCCTGATATTTCACAATAATTATTTAACTTCTGCCAGCAAACAGGCAAATCAAAAGAGTTAACTTATACCCCAACTTTTTTCCTAAGCTCTGAACCCTCACTTTCTGAGTCTTTCTCTCCTGCCCACATGCAACCTGAAGCTGAGGAATCTCTGACTCCAAAGAACCTCCACTTCTCTGACCTCTGCTCTGCTATGCTTTCCAGGATCAGACGGGCCACTCCCACCCAACTCTGGCTACCACTTCCACTCTTACAGTCACCCATTCTCAAGCTACCCTGAGTAGCACAGACAGGTCTGGAAGAAGGCTAGGATGCATGCAAATGAGTTTCTGATCAGGACCCATATTGGGATTTTAATAATCAGGATGGCTCTCTAGCTGGAGATCATTTTACAACCTGCCTCCTGGCAGGTGTCCTAAAGGGATCCTCAAATCAGCAAAGTATATAAGCTAAAACAATTTAATGCAAGATAAGGATGGAAATCTGTCTCATGTCTCCCAGTGTTTCATGACATCAGGGCTAAGCTTAAGCATCTAGAGAGAGGGCCCCTGACCCCACAGGCAGAAGTCTCAGCTGTGGCATTTAAGGTACCATGGGAGAAATGAGAAAGCACATGAACATAATTGCCAAATGCAGACACACACTATATGAGAGGCTGCCTGAAGGCTTCCGGGTCCCTGTTTGAAATGTGTGACAGAAAAGTCCATGTGGGCTTGTATGTGCCCTTCCCATGTGGGTCATCAATTGAACCTTGTCTAAAGTGCCACCAAGAGGCATACTGGTCAGCTGACTGCACTCATGTACCTCATGGAATGGGGACATCAAACAAGGACCTCCAGCAGACCTCTTAGGGTAGGCCACAGGCTATTTGGGAACCCAGGATGAAAAATGGGATGATCCATTTTATTCCTTGTGAACACCAAGCTACTTACTCAGTACTGACAGAGTTTATGGGTCCCACTTCTTTTCATTTCCCTATTGTCAGGGTAGGGCAACAACCATCCGCAACTCAACAGATCCCACCACTTAATTGTACTTTCAGGGGTACATAATGGAAAGAGATTTGCCAGCTAAGGTAGGAGCTTTTGTTTCATTTGCTTGCTCCATGTGCCTCACTCCAGACCCATCAACAATGCCTCTTCTCCTCCTCATGCACAGTGACACAGACAGGGCTCTGCTCCCTATGAAGGTCTGGAGGACCAATTCCAGAAGAATGAAGTTTCACCCCACAAGCTTTTCTCTTCCTGGTTTCCACTCCTAAATAATTACTCAGTTAATTGTTACCAGACCACCACCAAGCTGGAGTCCAAGAATCATCAAGTATACCCAGATGTTAAGGAACAGTAACAATCCAAATGTATTTACACACCCATACCCAAAAGGGTCTGAGTTCTCCAAAAACAACTTTAATATAACAATTTATTACTGTTAGCCCTCAGAAATTAATCACCTTTGTCTCCTGGATACTCAATTAATAATGAAACAGGTTCTTTTAAAAAATCTGTCTCAGATAAGGCTTATTTCAGTTAAAAATTAGAACTATGTTGCAAATATTCCCCTCCCCCGCATGCATCACTTACACTAACTAATACAGCAGATTACTAAAACATTACAATATCATGGTCATCAGCTCAAGATTTTGAATTTCCCATAACTGCTTCTTTTTTTATTTTTATTTTGCAATACAATGCAGTTCTACATATCAGCCATGGATTCCCTTGTTCTCCCACCTCCTGCCTGCCTCACCCTCACCTTCCCACCAGCCCACCCCCCATTCCCACCTCCTCCAGGGCAAAGCCTCCCCCGCGGACTGAGATGAACCTGGGAGACTCAGTCCAGGTAGGTCCAGTCCCCTCCTCCCAGGACAAGCCAAGTGACCCTGCATATGCCCCAGGTTTCAAACAGCCAACTCATGCAATGAGCACAGGACCTGGTCCCACTGCCTGGATGCCTCCCAAACAGATCAAGCCAATCAACTGTGTCACCCATTCAGAGGGCCTGATCCAGTTGGTGACCCCTCAACCATTGGTTCACAGTTCATGTGTTTCCATTTGTTTGGCTATTTGTCCCTGTGCTTTATCCAACCTTGGTCTCATCAATTCTCACTCATATAAACCCTCTTCATTCTCACTAATTGGACTCCCAGAGATCCACCTGGGCCTAGTCATGGATCTCTGCATCCAGATCCCTCAGTCGTTGGATGGGGTTTCTAGCACGACAATTAGGGTGTTTGGCCATCCCATCACCAGAGTAGGTCAGTTCGGGCTGTAACTCCACCATTGCCAGCAGTCTGGAAACAACCTAGATGCCCTTCAACTGAAGAATGGATAAACAAAATGTGGTACATGTACACAATGGAATACTACTCAGCAGAGAAAAACAATGACATCATGAGGTTTGCAGACAAATGGATGGATCTAGAAAAAATCATCCTGAGTGAGGTAACCCAGACTCAGAAAGACAAACATGGTATGTACTCACTCATAGGAGGATACTAGATGTGGAACAAGGGTGACTGGACTGCTACTCACATCACAGGGAGGCTACCTGGAAAACAGGACCCCAAGAAAGACACGGGGATCGCGCCCAATGACAGAGAAATGGATGAGATCTACATGAACAGCCTGGACATGAGTGGGGGTAGTGAAGGGCAAGGCTCGAGGGAAAGAGAGCTTGGGGGAGCAGGAGATCCCAGCTGGATCAACAACAGAGAGGGAGAACAAGGGATAGGAGACCATGGTAAATGAAGACCACATGAGAATAGGAAGAAGCAAAGTGCTAGAGAGGCCCACAGAAATCCGCAAAGATACCCCCACAAGTGACTGCTTCTTAATATGTTTAAAAATCCTTTTGAGCTCCAGAAACCAGCTTGAATCCATCTGCACAAGTCAGACCTGCTTCATATAAGTATAACCCAAACATTCCTGTTCCTGAGACCACCTCCCTCACCCTGGGAACACCAAAGGAAAAAATATATAATTCTTTTTTTCTAGCCATATCTCTGTCTCATCAGCACCCTCTCAGACATAGGTGACCACATTCACAAGCCGAGAGGGATGATGAACAACTCCAAGGCAGCAGATCACAGTCCACCATCCCAGGAAACATGGCTACCTTAGAAGCCCCCTTTCCTACCATCCCCAAGTGTCAACCAATGCACACCCATTCAGTCCAAAGCAGCTTTCAGGAGACATGGTGCCCCTATTCCTATTCACCCAACTTTTTTAAAATAAGAAAAGAGTCTGGAATGTTAGAAATCCTGTCCACTCCCCCAGCTACATGATTGTACATGCACAGTTCAGTACCCAAGGAAAGAGCCTTGTGTCATACATAATCCATGTGCTGCATGATTGTGTAATTTGCAAGCAGCATAATCATGCAATCTATGCACATGTATGGTGAAGCTCCATAGTTCAGGGGAATCCATAATAGGCAGATCACAGTCTCCTCCCCTTTCTTCCCCTCCTCTCCCACTCTGTAAATATAGATCACAGGACTGGTCATGCTCTCTTCTATACATTCCTTCTCCTAGTAAAACTCTGATAGTGGGTTTTATTGTGCCTCATACCCTTTCGTGAATGATAACAGTGCCACTCAATGAATAACACAGCTCTGCTGCATTACAACCACCACATTGTTCTGCCATACTTTGGCTTTAATTAGAGATTTCTCTTGTTGCTTCTCCCACATCTTTGTGCAATGAGCTTCTAGAAAATTTTTCTTTTATTGTGGTCTCATATTTATCTTATATTTAGTATTTGAATTATTTGAACTCAATTATATTTGTATTGTGATATCTGAGTAAAATCTCTGTGTGGACATCTACTTCTACAAGCTATTGCTTTGGAGGAGAAAACATTTTACAAATCATGTCTTAGGCAATATTGCAAAATCAATTGACAAGGTATTAAAATATTTGTTTTAGAAAAGTTTTGTATTTCGCTGATTCTAATCAGACTTCATACAAGAACCACAACTTTCTAAAACTATTATTTTCAATACAATTTGAAATACAGTTTCTTAAGATTGTTTTGAAATTTCTAGAGTTCACATTTCCATTGAAATTATCCTGTCAGTAAATGATCCCTAACATTATTGACTAAGCTGCAATATGGATTTCCTTGCCACATATCATAATAATAAACATTTATTTAGTGATTACACCTACAAAACCCATGTGACATGAGATGATACTTTCACTCTGAGAATAGCTACTATGTAAAGAATCTCCTGTGGCTTCTATTTTAGGATCATGAGAATATTTTCTTCCTCATGAATGATGTAAAAATTAAAAAAATGACATCCTATGTCATGAGAGGTAGAGTGAGTGGAACAACTAACTTTCCCCACAATCTTCACATTGATGTCTGCAAAGATACTAAGCATGGACATAACATATAACATAACCACCTTTTATAATAGCCATAAATGATATAAAATACCTTGGGGTAACTCTAACTAAGCAAGTGAAGGACCTATATGACAACAACTTTAAGTCTCTGAAAAAAGAAATTGAAGATGTCAGAAAATGGAAAGATCTCCCATGCTCATGGATAGGCAGGACTAACATAGTAAAAATGGCAATCTTACAAAAAGCAATCTACAGACTCAATGCAATTCCCATCAAAATAGCAACGCAATTCTTCACAGACTTGGAAAGAACAATACTGAACTTCATATGGAAAAACAAAAAACCCAGGATAGCCAAAAGAATCTTGTACAATAAAACAACCTCTGGAAGCGTCACTATTCCTGACTTCAAGCTCTACTATAGAGCTACAGTAATAAAAACAGCTTGGTACTGGCATAAAAACCAGCATATGGACCAAGAGAAATGAACTGAAGACCCTGATATTAATCCGCACACCTATGAACAAATAATTTTTGACAAAGGAGCCAAAAGTGTACAATGGAAAAAGAAACCATCTTCAACAAATGGTGCTGGCATAACTGAATATCAATCTGTAGAAGGCTGTAAATAGATCCATATCTGTCACCATGCACAAAAAATAAGTTAAGTGGATCAAAGACCTCAACATAAATCCAACTACTCTGAAACTGCTAGAAGAGAAAGTAGAATGTAGTCTTGAACGCGTTGGCATAGGAGATCACTTCGTTAATATAACACCAGTAGCATAGACACTGAGAAAAACAATCAATCAATGGGAACTCTTGAAACTGAGAAGCTTTTGTAGAGCAAAGGATACGGTCAACAAGGCAAAGTGACAGCCTACAGAATGGGAAAAGGTCTTCACCAACCCCAAATCTGACAGAGGACTGATATCCAGAATATATAAGGAACTCAAGAAATTAGACATCAAAATGCCCAACAGTCCAATTAAGAAATGGGCTATAGTGGGGGTATCTTTGTGGATTTCTGTGGGCCTATTTAGCACTTTGCTTCTTCCTATTCTCATGTGGTCTTCATTTACCATTGTCTCCTATCCCTTGTTCTCCCTCTCTGTTGTTGATCCAGCTGGGATATCCCGCTCCCCCAAGCTCTCTTTCCCTCGACCCTCGCCCTTCACTACCCCCACTCATGTCCAGGCTGTTCATGTAGATCTCATCCATATCTCTGTCATTGGGCGCAATCCCCGTGTCTTTCTTGGGGTCCTATTTTCCAGGTAGCCTCCCGGTGATGTGAGTAGCAGTCCAGTCATTCTTGTTCCAAATCTAGTATCCTCCTATGAGTGAGTACATACCATGTTTGTATTTCTGAGTCTGGGTTACCTCACTCAGGATGATTTTTTCTAGATCCATCCACTTGTCTGCAAAACTCATAATGTCATTGTTTTTCTCTGCTGAGTAGTATTCCATTGTGTATATGTACCACATTTTGTTTATCCATTCTTCAGTTGAAGGGCATCTAGGTTGTTTGCAGGTTCTGGCTATTACAAACAGTGCTGATATGAACATAGCTGAACAAGTGCTCTTGTGGTGTGGTTGAGCATTCCTTGGGTATATGCCCAAGAGTGGTATAGCTGGATCTTGAAGGAGATGGATTCCCAATTTTCTAAGAAAGCACCATATTGATTTCCAAAGTGGTTGTACAAGCTTGCATTCCCACCAGCAGTGGAGGAGAGTTCCCCTAGCTCCACATCCTCTCCAGCAGAAGCTGTCTTCAGTGTTTTTGATCTTAGCCATACTGACAGGTGTAAGGTGGTATCTCAGAGTTGTTTTGATTTGCATTTCCCTGATGATTAGGGATGTTGAGCAATTCCTTAAATGTCTTTCAGCCATTTGAGTTTCCTCTGTTGAGAATTCTCTGTTTAGTTCTATAGCCCATTTCTTAATTGGGCTGTTGGGCATTTTGATGTCTAATTTTTTGAGTTTCTTATATATTCTGGATATCAGTCCTCTGTCAGATGTGGGGTTGGTGAAGATCTTTTCCCATTCTGTAGGCTATCACTTTGCTTTGTTGACCGTATCCTTTGCTCTTCAAAAGCTTCTGAGTTTCAAGAGGTCCCATTGATTGATTGTTTGACTGCTGGCAATGGTCGAGATACAGCCCGAACTGACCTACTCTGTTGATGGGATGGCCAAACACCCTAATTGTCCTGCTAGAAAACCCATCCAACTACTGAGGTATCTGGATGCAGAGATCCATGACTAGGCCCCGGGTGGATCTCTGGGCGTCCAATTAGTGAAAATGAGGAGGGTTTATAAGAGCGAGAATTGTTGAGACCAAGGTTGGATAAGGAACAGGTATAAATAGCCAAACAAATGGTAACACATGAACTGTGAACCAATGGCTGAGGGGTCACCAACTGGATCAGGCTCTCTGAATGGGTGAGACATTTGATTGGCTTGATCTGTTTGGGAGGCATTCAGGCAGTGGAACTGGGTCCTGTGCTCTTTGCATGAGTTGGCTGTTTGAAACCTGGGGCCTAGGCAGTATTGCTTGGCTTGTCCTGGGAGGAGGGGACTGGACCTACCTGGACTGAGTCTATCAGGTTGATCTCAGTCTGCGGGGAAGGCTTTGCCCTGGAGTAGGTGGGAATGGGGGGTGGGCTGGTGGGAAGGTGAGGGTGAGGGGGGCAGGAGGTGGGAGAACAAGGGAATCCGTGGCTGATATGTAGAACTGAACTGTATTGTAAAATAAAAATAAAAAAAAAAGAAATGGGCTATAGAACTAAACAGAGAATTCTCAACAGAAGAAGCTCAAATGGCTGAAAGGCATTTAAGGAATTGCTCAACATCCCTAATCATCAGGGAAATGCAAATCAAAACAACTCTGAGATACCACCTTACACCTGTCAGAATGGCTAAGATCAAAAACACTGAAGACAGCTTCTGCTGAAGAGGATGTGGAGCTAGGGGAACTCTCCTCCACTGCTGGTGGGAATGCAAGCTTGTACAACCACTTTGGAAATCAATACAGCACTTTCTTAGAAAATTGGGAATCCATCTCCTTCAAGATCCAGCTATACCACTCTTGGGCATATACCCAAGGAATGTACAATCATACCACAAGGGTACTTGCTCAGCTATGTTCATATCAGCATTATTTGTAATAGCCAGAACCTGCAAACAACCTAGATGCCCTTCAACTGAAGAATGGATAAACAAAATGTAGTAAGTATGCACACAATAGAATACTACTCAGCAGAGGAAAATAATGCCATCATGAGGTTTGCAGGCAAATGGATGGATCTAGAAAAAATCATCCTGAGTGAGGTAACCCGACTCAGAAAGACAAACATGGTATGTATTCACTCATACGAGGATACTAAGTATAAAACAAAAATTACTAGATTGCTACTCACAACTTCAGGGAGGCTACCTAGAAAACAGGACCCAAGAAAGACACAGGGATCACCCAATGATAGAGAAATGGATGAACATACATGAACAACCTGGACATGAGTTGGGGTAATGAAGGGCAAGGATTGAGGGAAAGAGAGCTTAGTGGAGTGGGAGATCCCAGCTGGCTCAAGAACAGAGTGGGAGAACAAGGAATAAGAGACCATGATAAATGAATACCACATCAGAATAGGAAGAAGCAAAGTGCTATAAAGGTCCACAGAAATCCACGAAGATACCTCCAAAATAGACTACTGACAATGGTCGATAGGCAGCCAGAACTGACCTACTCTGGTGATAGGATGGCTAAACCCCGTAATTGTTGTGCTACAAACCTCACCCATTTACTGAGGGAACCGGATGCAGAGATCCATGGCCAGGCCCCAGGTGGAGATCCAGTAGTCCACTTGGCAAGAAAGAGGAGGGTTTGTATGAGCGAGAATATTTGACAACAAGATTCGAAAAAGCACAGGGACAAATAGCCAAACGAATGGAAACACATGAACTGTGAACCAAAAGTTGAGGAGCCCCCCATTGGATCAAGCCCTCTGGATAATTGAGACAGTTGATTAGCTTGATCTGTTTGGGAGGCATCCAGGCAGTAGGACCGAGACCTGTCCTCAGTGCATGAGCTGGCTCTTTGGAACCTGGGGCTTATACAGGGACACTTGGCTCAGCCTGGGAGGTTGGGACTAGACCTGTCTCAACTGAATTTACCAGGTTGAACTCAATCCCCAAGGGAGTCTTTGCCCTGGAGGAGATGGGAATGGGGGGGTGGGCTGGGTGAGAGGGGGGGCCGGAGGGGAGAGAACAAGGGAATGCGTGACTGATCTGTAAAATTAAATTAAATTCTAAAATTAAACAATAAATAAATAAAAAACTTATAACGTAACATAATTTTTCAGATTAGGAAGTGCTTATTAATGTCTGTGTAATTCCAGAACCCCCTTCAACCTTCTATGTTCACTCTTCACTCATTGAGGGAAAAAAGGCTTACTTCTTCATTCTGCAGATATTGAAGATTGTGTCATAATGACTGAAAATGAATTAGGTCTATGCTGACCTGTAGAAAGGGAAATGACGGAACCTTTGTAAGACAAAATAAATACTAGCCTGTGCATACATCATGCTTTTATGTTTTAAAATATAGTCTAAGGTGTGTGTTCCACTGATATTAGTGTACATATTTAAACACCCAGTAAAAAAGATTTGTTCTACATTTGACATTGTAAAACTTGTGTAAAGCAGTCACAGTTCAGCTGTCCTTGTCCATACATTAACTTGATTTAAAAACTTGCCTTTGATATCTTCATTGATACTAAGCATAGCCATAACATATTTAACTTCAGCTCACAATTAATTGTTATTGTTATGTGAGAACACAAATGCCACATTTTTACATATACTGTGAATGCTAATAGTCCTATTAGATTGTTTTTATTTTCTTTACAAATATGGAGGAATAAGAATATATTAGCATGAGCACATTCACAGTTCATGTTTAGGTGGGAAATATATTAAGTTGACCTTATTTTGTTATATTTATTCTTGACAGACTGTATTTCTATAAATACCATTTGTGTGTGTGTGTGTGTGTGTGTGTGTGTGTGTGTGTGTGTGTGTGTGTGTGTTTGTGTGTGTGTGGGTGTGTGTTGTTCTATGATCCACAAAACTAAGAGAATCTATTAGATTTCAACCTTTTTGTACTTTTGAAAATGTGATAGATGTGTCTGGGTGTTTATTGCAGCCTAGAGGTGAGTAACTACTCTGTTCACACCCGGTGAGACCACACACCCAACTCTGGGTCACAGTCCTTCACCTGGAACACATGCCCAACTCTGCCCCAGTTGCAGGCCAGGAGGCAGTGCTCCGGCGGGAAACGCCCCCCCAAGACTCCCTCAGTGGACCCTGCAATCTACATGCTCTGCCCCCATACCCATTCACCTGAGAACCCAGCCACTTCTGGAGGCTTAGAAATCAACTGCCAGCTCTCTTTGGACCTAGAGGTGAGTGACTCTGTTCATACCCAGTGAGACTTGCCCCTAACACTCATCCCTGGGACACAGCCATTCCCTGGGAACACGCACCCAATTCTAATCCAGTTGCCAGTCAACAGGCAGAGCTCCTGCGGGAATGCCCCCCCCCCCCACTGGACAGATCTGCCAAATCGAAACTAAACAGAGAAATAAGGGACTTAACTGTTGTTATGACTCAAATGGACTTAATCAATATCTAGAGAACATTCCATCGAAACAAAAAAGAATATACCTTCTTCTCAGGACCCCATGGAACCTTCTCTAAAATTGACCACATACTAGCTAACAAAGCAAATCTCAACACATACAAAAAATTTGGAATAACCTCCTGTATTCTATCAGACCACCATGGTTTAATGTTAGATTTCAACGACAAAAAAATTACAGAAAACATACAATCTCATGGAAACTGAATAATGTTCAACTGAATCACAAATGTGTCAAGGAAGAAATAAAGTAAGACATTAAAGACTTCCTAGAGATCAAAGAAAACGAAAGTACAACATACCCAAACTTATGGGCACTATGAAAGCAGGGCAAAGAGAAAAATTCATAGCACTAAATGCCCACATAAAGAAATTGGAGAAATCTCATACCAGTGACTTAACAGAACACCTGAAAGCTCCAGAACAAGAGGAAGCAAAGTCACCCAGGAGAAATAGATGCCAGGAAATAATCAAATTGAGAGCTGAAATCAATAAAATAAAAACAAATAGAGCAATACAAAGAATCAATGAAACAAAGAGTTGGTTCCTTGAGAAAATCAACAAGATAGACAACCCCTTATGCAAACTAACCAAAAGGCAAGGATACAGCATCCAAATTAGCAAAATCAGAAATGAAAATGGAGACATAACAATTGATAATGAGGAAATTCAGAGAATCATAAGATCATACTTCAAAAACCTATATTCCACAAAACAGTAAAATCTAAAAGAACTGGATATTTTTCAGGATAGGGACCACATACCTAAGTTAAAGCAAGACAAGATAAACTATTTAAATAGACCAATAACCACTAAGGAAATAAAAACAGTCATTAACAGTCTCCCAACCAACAAAAGCCCAAGACCAGATGGCTTCAATGCAGAATTCTACCAGATCTTCAAAAAAGAGATAATATCAATACTCTTTAAATTGTTCCACACAATAGAAACAGAAGGAACATTACCAAACTCCTTCTAAGAGGCTGCAATTATTCTGATTCCCAAGGCAAACAAAGATGCAACAAAGAAAGAATTACAGATCAATCTCTCTCATGAACATTGATGCAAAAATTCTCAATAAAATTTTGGCAAACAGACTTCAAGAACACATCAAAACAATTATCCACCATGATCAAGTAGGCTTCCTCACAGAGATGCAAGGGTGGTTCAACATACACAAGTCAGTCAATGTAATACACCATATAAACAAACTGAAAAAAAAACCCACATGATCATCTCACTAGATGCTGAAAAGGCATTTGACAAAAATCAACACTCCTTCATAATAAAGGTCTTGGAGAGATCAGGAATACAGGGAACATACCTACACATAATAAAGGCAATTTACAGCAAGCCAACAGCCAACATCAAAGTAAATGGAGAGAAACTCAAAGAATTCCACTAAAATTAGGAACAAGACCAAGCTGTCCACTCTCCCCATACTTATTCAATACAGTACTTGAAATTCTAGCCAGAGCTATAAGACAACAAAAGGAGATCTACAGGATACAAATTGGAAAGGAAGAAGTCAAGCTTTCACTATGTGCAGATGACATGACAGTATACATAAGTGACCCCTAAAATCTGACAAAAAAAACCCTCCTACACCTGATAAACACCTTCAGTAATGTGGCAGGATACAAGATTAACTCAAAAAAATACAGTAGCCCTCCTATATTCAAATGACAAACAGGCTGAAAAAGAAATCAGAGAAAGATAACCCTTTACAATAGCCACAAATAATACGAAATACTTTGGGTTAACTCTAGCTAAGCAAGTGAAGGACCTGTATGACAACAACTTTAAGTCTCTGAAAAAAGAAATTGAGGAAGATCTCAGAAAATGGAAAGATCTCCATTGCTCATGGATAGGCAGGATTAACATAGTAAAAATGGCAATCTTACCAAAAGCAATCACAGATTCAATGCAATTCCCATCAAAATCTCATCACAATTCCTCACAGACCTTCAAAGAAAAATACTTAACTTCATACAGAAAAACAAAAAACCCAGGATAGCCAAAAGAATCCTGTACAATAAAACAACCTCTGGAGGCATCACGATCCCTGACTTCAAGCTCTACTTTAGAGATACAGTACTAAAAACAGCTTGGTACTGGCATAAAAACCAACATGTGGACCAATGGAAATGAACTGAAGACCCTGACATTAGTCCACACACCTATGACCACCTGATTATTGACAAAGAAGCCAAAACTACATAATGAATAAAAGAAAGCATCTTCAACAAATGGTGCTGGCATAACTGGATGTCAACATGTAGAAGAATGCAAATAGATCCATATCTGTCACCGTATACAAAACTTAAGTACAAGTGGATCAAAGACCTTAACATAAATCCAGTTACTCTGAACCTGATAGAAGAAAAAGTAGGAAGTAGTCTTGAATGTACTGGCACCAGAGATCACTTCCTAAATATAACACCAGTAACGCAGACACTGAGAGAAACAATTAATAAATGGGACCTCTTGAAATTGAAAAAATTTTGTAGGGCAAAGTGCATGGTCAATAAGACAAAATGACAGTCTATAGAATGAGAAAAGATCTTCACCAACCCCACATTTGACAGAGGGCCAATATCCAGAATATATAAGGAACTCAAGAAATTAGACATCAAAATACCTAACTGTCCAATGAAGAAATGGGCTATAGCAATGACGGAGAAATGGAAGAGATCTACATGAACAGCCTGGACATGAGTGGGTGTAATGAAGGGCAAGGGTCGAGGGAAAGAGAGCTTGGGGGAGCAGGAGATCCCAGCTGGATCAACAACAGAGAGGGAGAACAAGGAATAGGAGACCATGGTAAATGAAGACCACATGATAATAGGAAGAAGCAAAGTGCTAGAGAGGTCCTCAGAAATCCCAAAGATACCCCCACAACAGACTCTGGCAAGGGTTGAGAGACAGACCGAACTGACCTACTCTGGTGATGGGATGGCCAAACACCCTAATTGTCATTCTAGAAACCCCATCCAACTACTGAGGGATCTGGATGCGAGATCCATGGCTAGAAACCCCATCCAACGACTGAGAGAACTGGATGTAGAGATCCATGGGTAGGCCCCGGGTGGAGCTCTGGGAGTCCAATTAGTTAGAAAGAGGAGGGTTTATATGAGCAAGAATTGTTGAGACCAAGGTTGGATAAAGCACAGGGACAAATAGCCAAATGAATGGAAACACATGGGAGGCATCCATGCAGTGGGACCAGGTCCTGTGCTCATTGCATGAGTTGGCTGTTTGAAACCTGGGGCCTATACAGGGTCGCTTGGCTCGGCCTGGGAGGAGGGGACTGGACCTGCCTGGACTGAGTCTACCAGGTTGATCTCAGTCTGCAGGGGAGGCTTTGCCCTGGAGGAGGTGGTAATAGGGGGTGGGCTGGGGGGAAGGTGAGGGGAGCAGGAGGGGGGGGAACAAGGGAATCCATGGCTGATATGTAGAACTGAACTGTATTGTAAAATAAAAATAAAAATTTAAAAAAGAAATGGGCTATAGAACTAAACAGAGAATTCTCAACAGAAGAAGCTCAAATGGCTGAAAGACATTTAAGAAATTGCTAAATAAACATCTTTAATCATCAGGGAAATGCAAATCAAAATGCCTCTGAGATACCATCTTACACCCGTCAGAATGGCTAAGATCAAAAAAACTGAAGACAGCTTATGTTGGAGAGGTTGTGGAGCAATGGGAACACTCTTACACTGTTGGTGGGAATGCAAACTTGTACAGCCACTCTGGAAATCAATATGGCACTTTCTTAGAAAATTGAGAATCAGTCTCCCTCAAGACCCAGCTATAACACTCTTGGGCATATATACAAGGAATGCTCAATCATACCACAGGGACCCATGCTAAACTATATTCATAGCAGCATTATTTCTAATAGCCAGAACCTGGAAAGAACCTAGGTGCCCTTCAACTGAAGAGTGGATAAAGAAAATATGGTAAATATACACAATGAAGTACTACTCCACAGAGAAAAATAATGACATCAAGAAGTTTGCAGGCAAATGAATGAAACTAGAAAATATCATCCTGAGTGAGGTAACCCAGACTCAGAAAGACAAATATATGGTATGTACTCACTCATAAGTGAATACTAGATGTAAAGCAAAGGATGACCAGACTGCTACTCACAACTACAGGTAGGCTACCTAGTAAAGAGGACCCTAGGAAAGACACAGGCATCACCCAGCGACAGAGAAATGGATGAGATCTACATGAACTAACTGGAGTGGGGGGGGGCAATGGAGGGCAGGGGTTGTGGGAAAGAGTGCTTAGGGGACCTGGAGGTCCTAGCTGGATCAGGAACAGAGTGGGAGAACAAGAAAAGAGGTACCATGATAAATGAAGACTCCATGGAAATAGGAAGAAGCAGAGTGCTAGAGAGGTCCCCAGAAATCCTCAAAGATCACTCCACTATAAACGACTGGCAATGGTCAAGAGAGTGACCGAGCTGACCTACTCTGGTGATCGGATTTCCGAACACCCTAACTGTCATGATAGAACTCTCATCCAGTGACTGATGGAGGCAGACACAGAGATCCACAGCCAAGCCCCAGGCAGAGCTTCTGGAGTCCAACCAATGAGAGAGAGGAGGGATTCTATGAGCTAGAGATATTGAGACCATGATTGGAAAAAGCACAGGGACAAATAGCCAAACTAGGGGGAACACATGAATTGTGAACTAACAGCTGAGGAGCCCCCATGAACTGGACCAGGCCCTCTGGATAAGTGAGACAGTTGATTAGCTTGAACTGTTTAGAAGGCCCCTAGGCAGTGGGATTGGGACCTGTCCTTGGCACATGAGCAGGCATTATGGAACCTAGGGCCTATGCTGATGTACTTTGCTCAGTGTTGGTGCAGGGAGGAGGAGATTGGACCTGCCTCAACAGAATGTAACAGGCTCTGCTGATTCCACCTGGGAGACCTTGCATTGAAGGAGGTGGGAATGGGAGGTGGACTAAGGGGTAAGCCTGGGGTGTGGGAGGAGGGAGGACCGGGAATCCATGGCTAATACGTAACATGACTAGAAAATCTCTTTTGTAAAATAAAAAATTGATATAAAAAATAAAACATAAAAACTTTTGGATAATATTAGTGACATTGTTAGAAGATGTATTTTGTTTTTCAGTTTATTATTCTTTGGTTTTTCTTCTCATTCTCTTTTACTTTGCAATTTTCTAATGAACTATTTTAATAAGAGTCTTGTTGGTTCAATGTCAAATAGTCTCCATAGACTCAAAGCACTCATTATAAAACACCATTGAAAAGCTATGCACGTTTTAAAGAACTTTATTCCTTTTGCTTTTATAACAAGAACTGAAGTGGTAGATAGGCATATCCTGATTAATGTCATCTGTCCCTTTCTAATTTCTCTGAAACTTACCCCCTATTTGGTACGTTAACTTTGCCACTTCTGTTGCACTAAATGTTTTGTATTTTTAATTCTTTTCTAAGGAAATTATCAACCAAATTTTGAAAGCTCAGATTTTTAAAGTTTTGTGTTTGTTGGTTGGTTGGTTTGTTTGTTTTATTTTTCATTAGAATGCATTAGTCATTTATTAAAAAGTAGAATTGTGGGATTTTAGTCTTTATGAGCTGGAACAGAAAATCAAAAATAGATCCCATGTGAATGGAGTGGTCTGAGAGGAGCAAAAGGCATTCCATTAAAGGGTTATTTACCAATGTAGGTTTTGAGAAAACCAAGATAATCCTTAATCTTACACATCCTTCCTCATGGTAAACTGATGGTAGATTGTGTAACCCCAAAGTAATGACTATTGCTATATAGTTGTTACATTTAGTTGAAAGTTTTCCTGTGTCCTGGCCAGCTGGTGGTCAGGACAAATCTCTTCTACTTACATGCCTAATTTAAATACACAGAGACTTATATTAATTATAGCTGCTTGGCAGTTATCTCAGGCTTATTACTGATTAGCTCTTACACTTAAATTAACCCATAATTCTTATTTATGTTTAGCCGCATGGGTTGATACCTTCTCTCAGTTCTGCTTTGTCATCTTTCTTTCTCTGTATCTGGCTGGTGACTCCTCACTCAAACCTTCCTCTTCCCAGAATTCTACTCCTCTATTCATCCTGCTTATACTTCCTGCCTGCTACTGGCCAATCAGCAGTTTATTAAACCAGTGTACAACAGTATTATCCCACAGCATACATTTTTATTTGACCTGAATTTTATGCTTTAGGAGGGAAAAGTTAGGATTTTTCAGAAATTAAGAGAAAGGACAAAAACGAACATACAAATCACTATGTAAGTTCTGCTACATTGATTATTTGATCTATCAGTTTTCTCTGAATTCTTACACTTTTAACCACATTAACTGTCAATAATTTTTAAGATAAATATAGGCTAATGGGGACAGAAAAGAAAGAAAAGGGAAAGGATATTGTAATAGAAAGTCTCCCTTGTGCATTCTTTCATTTGGAAAACTTGTGCATTACCAATTTCAGATTTTGACTGTTTCTTATATGCATGCAAATGGTGTGTTGTACTGTTATGTGTAATTCTGAATTCTGTATTTTTATTTTATTAATTTCACGTGGATATTCCAGTCAAGACTTCTATACTCAATCCAAATTATTACTTTGTGTTATGTAGCATTCTATATATGTGAAACAAGAACAGGGTTGAGATCTACTGTTAAAAACAAAACAGAAATAATAGAAATCACATTCTTTTCAATAGATACTGGATAGAATTTGTCAAACACAGAGAATATTCTAAATTCATGAGACAGAAAGGACAAGCAGATATTCACTGTTGAATATACAAAGGATGACAGAATGTTATCATCTGTACAAACAATTTTTTTCTAAAATGATTTTAGATTTATCTATTTTGTCTTATGTATGTAAGAGTTTTGCCAATATGTATATTTGTGCACCATATGTGGATCTAGTGCCCATGTATATCAGAAGAGAGTATTGGATCCCATTAATGGAAGTTGCTTACAGGTGTTAGCTATGATTTGGGTGCTGGGAATTAAACCCAGGTTCTCTGCAAGAACACATGCTCTTATCTGCTGAGCCATGGATTTTGAATAAACTCCTGGTCAGTCAGACAGAAACAATTCATATAAAAATTTTAGAGGCCAATGTATGTGTCGATTGTAGAAAAAAATCCATGGGGTGCTGAGAAGAAGGTTTATTCTTTTTTGTTAGTGTGGAATGTTCTGTAGATATTGATTAAGTCCATTTGAGTCATAACATCAGTTAGTTCCCTTATTTCTCTGTTAAGTTTTGATCTGGTAGATCTGCCCATTGGTGAGAGTGGAGTGTTTAAGCCTCCCACTATTAATGTGTGGAGTTTGATGTGTGATTTAAGCTTTAGTAATGTTTCTTTTACATATGTGGGAGCCCTTGTGTTTGGGGCATAAATGTTCAGAATTGAAACTTCATCTTGGAGCATCTTTCCTGTGATGAATATGTAATGATCTTCTCAATCTCTCTTGATTGATTTTAGTTTGAAATCTAATTTGTTGGATATTAGGATAGCTACACCAGCTTGCTTCTTAAGTCCATTTGATTGGAAAGGATTTTCCCAGCCTTTTACTCTGAGGTAGTGTCTGTCTTTGAAGTTGAGGTGTGTGTCTTGTATGCAGCAGAAAGATAGGTCTTGCTTTCGTATCCATTCTGTTAGCCTGTGTCTTTTTATATGTGAATTAAATCCATTGATATTAGGGGGTAGTAATGTCCAGTGATTGTTGATTCCTGTTATATTTTGGTGGGAGTGTGTGTGTATTTCTCTTCTTTGGGATTTACTGCTGTGGGGTTATTTATTGCCTGTGTTTTTGTGGGTGTATCTGAATTCTTTAGGTTGGAAGTTTTATTCTAGTGCTTTCTGTAGGGCTGGGTTTGTGGATGAGTATTGTTTAAATCTGGTTTTGTCTTGAAATGTCTTGTTCACTTTGTCTATGGTGATTGAAAGTTTTGTTGGGTATATTAGTCTAGGCTGGCAACCACGGTCTCTTAGTGTCTGCATTCCTTCTGTCCAGGACATTCTGGCTTTCAAAATCTCCATTGAGAAGTCAGGTGTTATTCTGATTGGTTTGTCTTTATAAGTTACTTGGCCTTTTTTCTTTGCTGATCTTAATATTCTTTCTTTATTATATCTGTTAAGTCATTTAATTATTATGTGGTGAGCATTCATTTTGGGGGGTCCAGTCTGTTTGGTGTTCTATAGACTTCTTGTATCTTCATAGGTATTTCCTTCTTTAAGTTGGGAAAGTTTCCTTCTATGATTTTGTTGAATATATTTTCTGTGACTTTGAGTTCGTATTCTTCTCCTTCTTGTATCCCTATTATTCTTAGGTTTGGCCATTTCATGGTGTCCCAGATTTCCTGGACATTTTATGTTATGGCTTTTTTGGCTTTGGTATTTTCTTTGACTGATGAATCTATTTCCTCTATTGTATCCTGTACACCAGAGATTCTCTCTTTCATCTCTTGTATTCTATTGGATATGCTTGCATCTGTGTTTCCTATTCATTTACTCAGATTTTCTATTTCCAGAATTCCCCGTTTGCCTCTTCTTCATTGTTTCTATTTTAGTTTTCAGATCTTGAACTCTTTCCTTCACATGTTTATTTGCTTTTGTATGGTTTTCTTGTCTTTCTTTAAGGGATTTATTGATTTCTTATATTTCTTGTTTGTCTTTTCCTCAATTTCTTTAAGGGAACTTTTCATTTTTTCTTGAAAGGCCTCTAGCATCTTCATGTAGCTATTTTAAAGGTCACTTTCTTCTGCTTCTGCTACATTGTGATGTTCAAGTCTTACTGTTGAAAGAGGGCTAGGATCTGGTGATACCCTATTGCTCTTTATGTTGTTATATTTATTTTTGCATTGATGTCTACCCATATCTTCCTCTAATAGGTACAAGAGATACCTGTGTCTGAGTGAGTTGATATTGGTCCACTCTGTGCTTGTTGTGTCTGTTTCTCAGATGGAACCTTTTGGTCCAATCTTAGTCTTGGCCTAAGTGGTTCTGGCAGATTCTGAATCTCAGGGAGCTGCATTTGACTGAATCCAAGCTAGCTGATTCTGTGACTCAGGGAGTCACTCTTGGTATTATCAGGGCTCTTGGTCCATGTAGAGATGGTGGATGCTGTGTCTCATGAAGCCACTCTTCATCCAGTGGGAGCTGGTAGATTCCTTGTCTGAGGGAATTACTGGGGTTCCAGGCAGAGGTATGGTTTGGGTCTTGAAGATTGCAGAGTCCGTTAAGGGGATTTTGGTCAGGGAGCCTAACCAATATCCTTCATGAACATTGATTCAAAAATACTCAACAAAATAATGTAAAGCCGACTCCAAGAACACTTCAAAAACATCATCCACCATGATCAATAGGCTTCATTCCAGAGATGGAAGGATGGTTCAACATACAAAAGACTGTCAATATAATACACCCTATAAACAAACTGTAGGAAAAGAACAACATGATCATTTCATTAGATGCTGAAATCACCATTGACAAAATCCAACACCCTTCATAATAAAGGTCTTTGAGAGATCAGGAATACAGGGAACATACTTAAACATAATAAAGGCAATTTACAGCAAACTAACAGCCAACATCAAGTAAAATCTAGAGAATCTCAACGCAATTTCACTAAAATCTGGAGCAAGATAAGGCTGTCTGCTGTCCCCATATTTATTCAATATAGTTTTTGAAGTTCCAACTAGAGCAATAAGACAGCAAAAGGAGATCAAGCGGATACAAACTGGAAAAGAAGAAGTCAAACTTTCACTATTTGCAGATGATATGATAGTCTACATAAATGACCCCCAAAATTCTACCAGTGACCTTCTACAACTGATAAATATCTTCAGTAATGTGGCAGGACAAAAGATTAACTCAAAAAAATCAGTAACCCTACTATATACGAATTATAAATGGGCTGAGAAAGAAATCAGAGAATCTGGGCAGTGGTGGTACATGGCTTTAATCCCAGCACTCGGGAGGTGGAGCCAGGCAGACCTCTGTGAGTTCCAGGCCAGCCTGGTCTACAGATTGAGTTCCAGGACAGGCACCAAAGTTACACAGTAAAACTTGGTTTTGAATAACCTGAAAAGAAAAAAGAAAAAAAAAGAAATCAGAGAAACATAACCCTTTACAATAGCCACAAATAATATAAAATACCTTGGGGTAACTCTAATTAAGCAAGTGAAAGACCTGTATCATGAGAACTTCAAGTCTCTGAAGAAAGAAATTGAAGAAGATATCAGAAAATGGAAAGATCTCCCATGCTCATGGATAGAAAGGATTAACATAGTAAATATGGCAATCTCACAAAAAGCAATCTTCAGATTCAATGAAATCTCCATCAAAATCACAACACAATTCTTCAAAGACCTTGAAAAAATAATACTCAACTTAATTTGGGAAAAAAAATGGATAGCTAAAAGAATCCTGTACAACAAAACCACCTCTAGAGGCATCACCATCCTTGACATCAAACTCTACTACAAAGCTACAGTATAAAAATTGAAATGTACACCAATGTAATCAAATTGAAGACCCTGAAATTAAGCCACACACCTATGAACACAAAATTTTTTTACAAAGAAGCCAAAATTATACAATGAAAAAAATAAAGCTTCTTCAAAAAGTGGTGCTGGCATAACTGCATGTCAACATGGAGAAAATTGCAAATAGATCCATATCTATCACCAAGCACAAAACTTAAGTTGAAGTGGAGCAAAGACTTCAATATAAAACCAGTTACACTGAACCTGATAGAAGAGAAAGAAGGAAATAGTCTTGAATGCATTGGCACAGGAGAACACTTCCTAAATATAACAACAGTAGCACAGACACTGAAAACAACAATTAAAAATAGAATCTCCTGAAACTGAGAAGCTTCTGTAACGCAATGACAGGGTAAATAAGGTACAATAACAGAAAACAGAATGGGAAAAGATTTTTACCAACTGCACATCTGACAGAGGGCCGATCTCCAAAATACAAAAAGAACTCAAGAAATTAGACATCAAAATAAGAAACATTCCAATTAATAAATGGGCTAAACAGAGAATTCTCAAACAAAGAATTTCAAATCCCTGAAAGACATTTAAGGAATTGCTAAGAATCCTTAATTATCAGGGAGATGCAAATAAAATGACTCTGAGATACCATCTTAAACATGTCAGAATGGCTAAGATCAAAAGCACCACAGATGGCTTATGTTGGAGAGGATGTGGAGCAAGGAGAACACTCCTCCACTGTGGGTGAGAGTGCAAACTGCTACAGCCACTTTGGAAATCAGTATGGGGTTTTCTCAGATAATTGGGAATCAATCTACCTCAAGACCCAGCTATACCACTCTTGGGCATACACCCAAGGAATACTCAATCATACCACAAGGACACATATTCAACTCTCATCATAGAAGCATCATTCATAATAGCCAGAATCTTGAAACAACGTACATGCCACTCAACAGAAGAATGGATTAAGAAAATGTGGTACATATACACAGTGGGGTACTACTCATCACAGAAAAACAATGATATCATGAAATTTGCAGACAAATGGGTGGAACTAGAAAATATCATCCTGAGTGAGGTAACCCAGACTCAGAAAGACAAACATGGTATGTACCCACTCATAATTGGATGCTAGATATAAAGCAAAGTGTAATCAGGCAACAACCCAACAGCTCCAGAGAAGCTAACTAACAGGGAAGACACATAGAGGGACACATAGAGCATTCTGGGAAGGAGAAATAGATGAGATCTCCATGAGTAAACTGGGGATGAGGTGTGGACAATGAAGGGTAGGGAATAGGGGATAAGAGCATAAGGGAATGGGATGGTTGAAATGGAACAGGGAGGGAGAGGGAAAGTAACAAAAGACATACCATGATAGAGAGAAATATCATGGAGATAGAGAAAAACCTTGAGCTAGGGAAGTTGCCAGGAATCCCCAACAATGACCCTAGCCTGGACTACTAGCAATAGTGGAGAGTGTGCCTGAACTGAACTGGCTTGCCCCAGAGATCAGACAGCTGAATACCCTAACTGTCATCACAGAATTTTTGTCCAATGACTGATGGAAGCAGATGCAGAGATCCACAGCCAATCAGTCAACAGAGCTCCAGGAGTTCAGGCAAAGAGAGAAGAGGGACTCTTGAGCAAGTGTATCAGGATCAGGATGGAGAACATGCAGGGGCCACCAAACCAAACTAGGGGGAACTCATGAAAGTTGGATCAATGGCTGTGGAACCTACATGGGACTGGACTAGGCACCTTTCATGGTGAGACAGTTGTATAGTTTGATCTGATTGGGAAGCCCCCTGGAGGTAGGATCAGAATCCATCTCTGGTGCATGAGTGGGCTATTTGGATGCCACTACCTAAGATGGGACACCTCGTGCAGCCTTGAGGAAAGGGGTAGGGCTTGGACTTGCCTGTTACTGAATGTGCCTCCAAATGGGAGGCCTTGCCTTCTTGTGGAAGGGAGTGAGGAATGGGTTGGGATGGGAGGTGAGGGAGGTGGAGGCAAGAGGGGGATCTTTGATTGGTGTGTAAAATGAATGAAAAATTTTCTTAATAAATAAAAAAGAATAAAATTGTGGAGATGGTGTATATTTGGAAGAAAACAACTTTATAGTTACTTTCATGTTGGCTTAAATGTCAACAAAACTAGGTCCTTTTGATAATTGTGGTATTTGGAGATTTTTTTCATGTTTTCTTAAAAATTTCTGAACAATTAATCATAATGTTGATTCTTTTGAGTCTTTCTTGGTTTTGAAGTTGGAGTAAGCTTTATATACTACATCAGTAGTTATTTTTATTTTGTTTAATTGTTTTTGTTTTATGTTTTTGATACATGGTTTCACTGTGTAGCCCTGGCTCTCCTGAAACTCACTCTATAGACCAAGGTGGCCTCAAATCCAGAAACCCACCTGCCTTTACCACAACAGTGCTGGGATTAAAGCTGGGTGCCATCTCCACCCAACTTCAGTAGTTTGTGCTTGGGTTTGTTTTGTTTTACTTCACTTTCCTGCTCATCAAAATCATCTTTATCATCATCATCATGTCCTTCAATAAGTTTTATATTTTTCAGTTTAACCTTCCTCTCTCCTTTAGGGTCACATCACTTTCCATATATTTGCACCCTCCTCATTTCATTCTGCTGACTCTGCCTTTTCCCCCATAGCTGCTAGTGAACAGCTACTAGGTGATTTCCATTAATATGTGCAGGTTCACAATAAGATTTGAACCTGAAGACAGCAGGTAGTGAAATGTCAAAGAGCCCAAGTGAAAATTTAATATGCAGACATTTTAACATTTGCAGGTGTTACTGTAATTGGACTGCATTCACAATTCATTGTCTTTGCCTCAACAATATGTAATTCCTCTTTTAGCCCATCCCTTAAACTGATCATTCCTAAGAATAAATGGTACTCTAACCAGGACGTGGTGGCAAATGCCTTTAATCCCATCATTTGGGAGGCAGGGGAAGGTGAACTTCTGTGAATTCAAGAAGAGCCTGCTCTATGGTGAGAGTTCCAGGACAGGCTCCAAAGCTGCACAGAGTAACCCAGCGTCAAAACAAACAAACAAACAAACAAACAAATAAATAAATAAATAAATAAGTAAATAAACAAATAAAATAGAAATAAATAAAGAATAAATGGAACCCATTGTCATTATTGTCACTTTAAGAGATAATCTTTGATGTCCTTTAATTACAAATCAAAGAAAGAATTTACTTTCCATGGGTCATGTCCCTTTCCATCCTTATTTCCCTGAGGTGCAGGCAGCCACTTCATTTTGAAATTAGCTTGAAATATGTGACTGCCAACCTCTCTTCATAACAGACACACAGGAGAGATTCACAAAAGGAATTTGGACTATATAAGGTAGTAGCCATTCTAGGCTTCATTTTCATAATCTGCATTAAAAAATAAAAGAATTGAAAGACAGTGATGAGATGAATGGACAAAGAAACAAAAATGTTTAATTTCACTGAGATGCTTGTAGGGCAATAATTATAGGAAAAAGTTCAGATTTTAGGTTTTATCATATTGACAGTGGAAATTAGAACAGATTATTATTATTATTTTCAAAATTATTAAAGCATAGGGGTATAACCCAATGTTATCATGTGTGCCCAGTATGCCACAAGTCCTGTGTTTAAGGCCATATAAATATTATTCTTTTCAAAGGTTTTATTGCATATGGGTGTAGCTCATGGTAGCATGCATGCCCAGTATGTTGGAGTTCATGGGCTCAAAAACTAGCATTAAAGTGAAAAAATAATTTGTAGCACAAGCAAGATGGCTCAGTAGGTAAGTGATTTCCAGCCAAGGCTGACAACAAGAGTTTCATCCCAGAAAGCCTCATGACAGACAGAACTGATTTCCACAAGTTTTCCTTGGAACAATGAAAATGCCTCACCCTGGAAATAAATAATATTGTTTAATGGCTTAAGATAAATGAACTTGGGCTGGAGATATGGCTCAGAGTTTAAGAGCACCGACTGCTCTTACAGAGGTGCTGAGTTCAATTCCCAGCAACCACATAGTGGCTCACAACCTTCTTTAATGAGATATGGTACCATCTTCTGTATACATAATAAATAAATAAATCTTAAAAAAGATGAACATGAAACCATCATTTGATTATTACTTATTTACAAAAAAGTTTTTGCAGACAATATATCCTGATCGTGCACCCATCCATGTTACCTGCTCAAACATTTAACTTCTCACTTTTTTCTGTTTAGAAAACATAGAAGTAAACTAAAAAAAAAAAAACTAACCATAATAGAATAAAACAAAGAAACACAGAAAAAAGAGAGTGTGTGAGAGAGAGACAGACACAGAGACAGAGAGCATAAGCACCACATAGAAACCCAGAGAAACATGTCCTCACACAAAACCCGTAAAAAAGCAAATTAGAAACCACAATATATAAGCAAATTACGAATAAAGTAAAACAAACACAGACAGAACATTGTGAGACAAAGAAATACTTTCAAAATAGCACTGAGTCCATATGAGTTAGCTGTCTACTACTTGGAATGGGTATCAAACTTAGTGGGGTTTATATGCCCAGTGAGGCTCCACTGGAGTAAACTAATTTTCCCCTTGGGAGCAGTTGTCAATTGGAGATAACTTCTTGGTTAGTAATGAGAGATTAGGTCCACTTCCTCATCTCAGTGCTGAGGCCCCAATTGACTTGGATCTGTGTAGACTTTGCGCATGCTGCCACTCTTTGAGTTCATAGGTGAGTCAGTCCTGCTTTTGTCTGAAAAGCATTGTTTCCCTGGTTACATTCCTCCAAGCCTCAAGGGCTCTTAGAATCTTTGTACCTTCTCTTCTGCAGTTTCCTGAACACTGAAGGGAGAGTTGAGATGGAGACATATCATTTATGACTGAATGATCCAAGGTCTTTCATTCTCTACACATTGTTCAGTAGAGGGTCTCAGTATTTGTTCCCATTTACTGCAGGTGGTAGCTTCTCTGATGATGACTAAACAAGACATTGATCATGGTAAAACAAAATGTCATTGGCAAGCATTATATTGCTATATGTTGTAGAAAACAACAGTATCTGATTTTCCCCTAGGTCCATGGCATATTTAGTCCCAGGTACTTAGATACAAGAGCAATATCAGAAATGTGTTCTTTCTCATGGAGTGGACCTTAAATCCAATCAAATACTGCTTGTTTACTTCCACAGTATTGCTACCAGTATATCATATGGACAGATCTCCATTGTAGAACAAACAGGTTAGACCTGGACTTATGTTTAAATTTCTCACCAGGAAGCATGCTGAAAATCTTCCAGTACTATCATTACTATTCAGTAGATGTGAAGGCTTCAGTTAGACACATGCTCAACTTCTCTGTGTTCAATAGAGGTGTTGTTTTAAGCAATAGGGCCATGCTATCAGTTTGTGTACAGCAAACAATTTCCTGAGCAATAGCCTCACTTTTGGGAGTGTTTGCATGGGGACTCTTTGTCCAACAAATCATATATGATCCATGCCTGATACTGTATGTTTTATTTGGTGGTGAAAGAAATATGGTTGGATTTTCTCTTCCTATAATTTGGTGATTTGGTTGATATTTTTCATTAATATATTATTTATTATGAATACTACACTAGTAGGTTTCTATAATACCTTTTGAATGATCCATAGATTTTGCTGTCCCTCTCAGCATTACATCCATTGCCTCAGCTACCTTTTTTATGTCAATTTAATATTGCCATGCCAGTATAAGCCCCCAAGTATCTTAATTATTATATATGGAATATCTCCTCCCTGCAGAAATCCTTTCCTCCCTCATATTCCCTTAATCTATATGTTTCCTTTGTGGATTTGAATGTCTTTGTAAAGCTTAAAACTTACCATCAAAATACAATGGAATATATACCATATTTTCCTTTGCAGTACTGGGGACCTCATTCAAGATGATTTTTTTTTAAAATCTATCCATTTTCCTGTGAGTTCTATGATTTAACTTTTTTCTTTCTTTTTTGTTTGGTTTTTCAAGATACGGTCACTTTGTGTAGCCCTGGCTGTCCTGGAAATCAGTCTGTAGACCTGGCTGAGATATACATGCCTCTGCATTCCAAGATTGGGATTAAAGGTGTGTGCCACCACTGACCAGCTTGATTTCATTTTTAAGAGCAGATTTATATTCCATTGTGTAAATGATGACATGTTCATTATCTGTTCACTTGTTTTGGATACTTACTATTTCTGACTAATATGAAGAGAGCAGCAAATAACATCGGTGAGCAAATTTCTCTGTAAGAGGATAAAGAGTCCTTTGGTATATGCCCAAGAGCAGCACAACTGGATCATGAGGTAGATCCATTCCCTGTTCGAAAGGAACCTGCACAATGATTTCAAATGTGCCTGTACAAGTTCTTATTTCCACCATCAGTGGATAAGGATCCTCCTTTTTCTATATCCTCACCAGAATGTGCTGTAATTTGTTAATTGATCTTACACATCCTGATTAGTGCAAAATGGCATCTCAAAGTGGTTTTGATATGCATATCCCTAATGATCAAGGCTGTTGATCTTTTCTTTAAGTGAAACTGGCATTTGAATGGTCACTGTGGGTCATTAGAGGAAGCAATTTATAATTGAATACTCACAGATAAGAAGGTGAAAGCCATGAACACTAGAGCTAAGGAAGACAATGGAAGGATTATTATTCAGAGAGAAACCATAGCAGACAAAGCAGCCAATTCTTTGAGACATGCAGTACAAGGGAATACTAAACCATTATTTTCCTGTCAGTGTGTATAACTGCTATAAAATTTGGTTCTTCCATCATCCAAAAATAATGCATTCGAGCTCAGGAATGTATATTTTAAATGAATTGAAGGAACTTATGTAGTTTGTTGGTGGGGGATGATAAACCATGGAATTTAAGGTTAGGTATTAAATAGGAAAGGTAAGAAATACAACGGTAGTTAAAGGAAAGAGACTACAGAACTATAGAACAGAAAAATGGTAAGAAAATGCATTCTCAGTGTAGAATCTCATTTTGACCTTCTTAGATCTCCTGTTAAAGTTACAAGAAGGTGACAAGTCATTTTAAGCACAGATTGCATTACTGCCATTAAGACAACATGCCAAGCTATGCTTGATGGAGCAATGACCGCTGTGCTCACAGTGCCATCTAGTGTTCAACAAGACAGGAAGGTGGCTGGAAATCACTACAAAAAGTTCTGAAAAAAATGAACAGGAGACATAGAATATGAAATTACTGTGCTTATTTCAACAGGATTTAAATAGTCAAGTCAAGTTCAAACTCTAATGCCTAACTTCCAAAGGGATATCTAATGTATGTTTCCCTTCAGAAACACACAGTGTATGGATGCAGGACCCTGTTTGTTGTCACATCACACACAACCAGCACAATGCTTAAAGATGAATTAAAGTCCTTCAAGGATGACAGACGAAAAAATCGATCTAGAAAAACAGATTTCCATGGCACACATAGAGTGCAGATTTGAAGGTAAAATGAATTTAACTGACTGTTGAGTATGTAGTAGTTACCCTTGATTCTGTATGCATTCATTTTCTTTTTTTTTTTTTTTTTTTTTTAGTTTTTCGAGACAGGGTCTCTCTGTGTAGCTTTGCGCCTTTCTTGGAACTCACTCGGTAGCCCAGGCTGGCCTCGAACTCACAAAGATCCACCTGGCTCTGCCTCCCAAGTGCTGGGATTAAAGGTGTGAGCCACCACCGCCCGGCCCATTTTCTACACTTACACTTCAATTCAGTTACACTAGAATTCATTTAAAAAGCAACATTTAATTAGCTGAAACGTTGGAGCTGGTTAGTCTTTAAATAATTCCTTCAGTGTGAGATTGTTTATTTGCCTCAGACTCCAAGTCTCCTGGTGCTCCTGACAGTATTAAATGCAGATGCCTTCCAGGATAATGGCCATTAGCACTTCCAGATTGCCCCAGGAAATGTGCTACTTCTCAAGAGGGAGTAGATAGAACCTGCTTGACTCTGAATATAAATAGGACTGAGAAGTCAACATACAGGCAGGACCTCCCTCCCATAATTCTTTCATTTTGTACTTTGGACCAATATGTTCCTCCTTAAAGCAACCTCTGAAGACTCTTCAGGAGGTGACTGTATTGTAAGCCACCATTAAAAGTTGTCTGTTAAGCTTTTCTATGGATGTTGAAATTTTGCTAAGTTTCTATTAACCACAGATATGCTATGTTTTCATAGAATAAAGATAATTCTTTTTCTAAAGTATCCTTTTTCCTCTCATATATACTTACATAGAGTGTAGGCTAAAACTGAATTTTGAATTCTTCCTCTTCAGCATTAGTGATTTTTTACTTAATTTATTTTCATTGAATATTTTCTAATCTTGTCCATTTGGTTTTTAAAAATCACTAGTGTTTTAATCCTTTACTCTCCTTACATTTGAATAATGAGTCTCTATTCATTTTCACTACTCCAACTTTCATTAGTTGACAGGAAAACACAGCTTTCACCTCAGTAATATAAGAGACAGTTTATTCTGGAAACTCCTATGGTTACCCTATCCTGGAAATAACCCAAATTCCTATGTAGAATCACTTCTGTGCTGTTCATAATGTAAAAGACCAAATTCATACATATATCAGCACACTTTTGCAATATCAGAGAAGGTATTTAAGGAAATAAACATTTTCATGATGTATTGTAAAATTTTTATATCTTAATTTCACTGTGAGTGACTACATTACTTACTAACTCTCTTATAAAGGTATTTTAGGAGTAGGAGGAGTGGCTTAGTGGGTTAAGTGCTTGCCATAAATGCATTAATTTCTGAGCTTGATCCTCAGCACTGAGCTGTGCACAATGGTGTATGCTTGTATTTCTAAGAATGCATGCCTATCATCCCAGAACTTTGGAGAAAGAGACTTGGGGATTCATGAAGCACAGTGGACAGCTAGTCTAGATGAATCAGTGATATCCAGGCTCAGATAAAACTGTCTCAAAAAAAAGGTGGAAAGATATTGAGGGACATACTTAATGTTGACATCTGATTTTCACATGCATATGCACACACACACACACACACACACACACACACACACACACACACACACACATGATGGCTTATACAGTGTTTACCTGGCACTGAAGGATTCAGGACTCAAGACTGGCACTTGGGATTGTTATCTTACACGAGAAATGTCAGGCAATTTTGATGGCGAAGTTCCAGAGAGATTCTTCATTTATCACGTGGAACAGAAAAAGATAAAGTGTGATATAAAACTTTAATTGGGCAGTTACTTCTGCTTTCTGCTGTGGGATCTAGCTTGAGAATTACATCTTGTCACTGTGAACTCCCACTCTGAAGAGATTAGGTGGAGAGTGGAAATGGTAGATGAACACAGGCTAGTTTCTCTAAAAAAAATAATAATTCATAACAAAGACTACCTAACATATTCAGTTCATGAAGTTACTACTTAACAACATATAATTTCGGTCTTTGAATACATATGTATACATCAAAATTTACATGTGTGTGGAAAAATAGTTCAATAGTAGACAATTTTCCTTGCTTAAGGGAAGTTCTGATTCTATGCCTAGGACATGAGAAAAGGATTCATGGTGTTATTTTCTACATGTACTAAGTAGAATGATTAATTGTGATAGAATTAATTCATAAAACAGTTTTTTGAGACAAGCTTTCTCTGTGTAGTATTGGTGCCTGTCCTGGATCTCATCTATAGATCAGGCTGGCCTCAAACTCACAGAGATCTGCCTGGCTCTGCCTCCTGAATGCTGGGTTTAATGGTATGCTCCATCATCTCCCAGCTTAAGCAGCATTTCTTTTTTTTAATTGTTTTTATTTCTTTTTATTTTGCAATACAATTCAGTTCTACATATCAGCCACGGATTCTCTTGTTCTTTCCCCTCCCAACCCCCTCAGCTCCCCCCCCCAGGACGCCCCCCATTCCAATCTCCTCCAGGGCAAAGCCTTCCCCATGGACTGAGATCAACCTGGTAGACTCAGTCCAGGTAGGTCCAGTCCCCTCCTCCCAGGACAAGCCAAACGATCCTGCATAGGCCCCAGGTTTCAAACAGCCAACTCATGCAATGAGCACAGGACCTGGTTCCACTGCCTGGATGCCTCCCAAACAGATCAAGCCAATCAAATGTCTCACCTATTCAGAGGGCCTGATCCAGTTGGTGAACCCTCAGCCATTGGTTCATAGTTCATGTGTTTCCATTCGTTTGGCTATTTGTCCCTGTGCTTTATCCAACCTTGGTCTCAACAATTCTCGCTCATATACACCCTCCTCATTCTCGCTAATTGGACTCCCAGAGATCCACCCAGGGCCTAGCCATGGATCTCTGCATCCAGATCCGTCAGTAGTTGGATGAGGTTTCTAGCACGACAATTAGGGCTTTTGGTCATCCCATCACCAGAGTAGGTCAGTTCGGGCTGTCTCTCGACCATTGCCAGCAGTCTGTTGTGTGGGTATCTTTGTGGATTTCTGTGGGCCTCTCTAGCACTTTGCTTCTTCCTATTCTCATGTGGTCTTCATTTACCATGGTCTCCTATTCCTTGTTCTCCCTCTCTGTTGTTGATCCAGCTGGGATCTCCCGCTCCCCCAAGCTCTCTTTCCCTCGACTCTCACCATTCACTACCCCCACTCATGTCCAGGCTGTTCATGTAGATCTCATTCCATATCTTTGTCATTGGGCAATCCCCATGTCTTTCTTGGGGTCCTGTTTTCCAGGTAGCCTCCCTGGTGATGTAAGTAGCAGACAAGTCATCCTTGTTCCACATCTAGTATCCTCCTATGAGTGAGTACATACCATGTTTGTCTTTCTGAGTCTGGGTTACCTCACTCAGGATGATTTTTTTCTATATCCATCCATTTGCCTTCAAACCTCATGATGTCATTATTTTTCTCTGCTGAGTAGTATTCCATTGTGTATATGTACCACATTTTGTTTATCCATTCTTCAGTTGAAGGGCATCTAGGTTGTTTTCAGGTTCTGTCTATTACAAACAATGCTGATATGAACATAGCTGAACAAGGGCTCTTGTGGTGTGGTTGAGCATTCCTTGGGTATATGCCCAAGAGTGGTATAGCTGGATCTTGAAGGAGATGGATTCCCAATTTTCTAAGAAAGCACCATATTGATTTTCAAAGTGGTTGTACAAGCTTGCATTCCCACCAGCAGTGGAGGAGAGTTCCCCTAGCTCCACATCCTCTCCAGCAGAAGCTGTCTTCAGTGTTTTTGATCTTAGCCATACTGACAGGTGTAAGTTGGTATCTCAGAGTTGTTTTGATTTGCATTTCCCTGATGATTAGGGATGTTGAGCAATTCCTTAAATGTCTTTCAGCCATTTGAGTTTCCTCTGTTGAGAATTCTCTGTTTAGTTCTATAGCCCATTTCTTAATTGGACTGTTGGGCATTTTGATGTCTAATTTCTTGAGTTCCTTATATATTCTGGATATCAGTCCTCTGTCAGATGTGGGGTTGGTGAAGATTTTTCCCATTCTGTAGGTTGTCTCTTTGCCTTGTTGACCGTATCCTTTGCTCTACAAAAGTTAAGCAGTATTTCTTAAAGGTGAAGCATGTGTTTTGAAATATATGTTAATAAATTATAAAAGTCTTAAACTTATATTAAAATTTCTAAATAAGTAAACATCATTGAAAATTATCGTGTTATATATTATATACCATATTTTCCTTCATCAGTGACAACTATTTCTTAAAATTTTTTCATGGTAGATGATAGTTTCCATTGTTATAATGACTTTAGAATCTTAATTCTAGACTCTTCCATCACTAGGCCTGGATTTAGAAGCATAGCAATTCAAGAATAATGTTTCCTAGCCAGTATCTACTATTGAAAACCAAATTTACAACTGAGTACATTCTTTCCCTTTCAATACCTTACAACTTCCCTAAAAGACTATTGTAGTGTTGTGGTCCTGTCTGATACAGAGTCCACAGGATGCACATCATAATCCCTTGCTGTAAAACTTCCTGAGTTTTACTGGAAGATGACAAAAACACAGAAACAGAAGTTCCTACCATTTTGCAACTTCCTACAGTGCCAAATAAAGATTCAACAACTGTGGTTTAAATTTCTGTGATTTTCGGAATATGACCTTGAGTGCATTTTCTCTTTTATCTTCAGATTTATTATTTCATTGTTTGAGTCAGGACTTTGCAATTATATGGATTTTACTACATCCACTGTTTCTTATAAGTTTGTTTTCTTTAGACATGACTTTGCAAATATATCATGAAGAATTTTTTTATAATGATATGAATAGCACAGCATTAATTCTGTGGTTATTGAAGTCACCTCATACATCAATCTGCCTTCTGCATTCAACCTGAAAATTTTATTTTATTTCTCAGCAGGCGTGAAGGATTTTTTTGTTCTTATTTTTACTGTACTATATCGTTTTACCAAATTATATTTACACAGATAACTTAGATACAAAGTGTTATAGGAGATATTTGATTCAGTGCCACATAATTAATCATGAAGTATCCCATTTAAAACATAAGTATAAGAATTTGTGTGTGCATGGGTGTCTATATGTCTCATTTATTGAGCATTTGAGTGTTACTTTTTAAGTTATTTAATTCTCTTGTTTAATTATCCATAGTAAAGTATTCCATCACGATAGGAAAAGAATATTCAACAAAGTCTTATTGTAGGGAGACTGAGGTTGAAATAGAGGACACAAATAGGTTCTTGGGAATTTTTAGCCAAAGAACCTGCTAAAGATCAGTGGATGGGAAATTGTTAAGCACACAGTGAGGCTCTGGCTTAAGAATGATCAGAATGAT